>NC_136764.1:25486960-26086960 GCF_947034865.1 Barbatula barbatula
GAGAGAGAGAGAGAGAGAGAGAGAGAGAGAGAGAGAGATCTTACTAACCTTTCTCTCCCCCTTACTTGCCTGAAGATTTTCATCCCATGTTTTGTGTTTTTGTGTGAAGTCTGACCTCTTGTGGGTTGTTTCAGCTATTACATCAAAAGTGTCAAATGGATTTTTCCATTTGCCTGGAAAAATGTCAATACAATGATGAAGCCTAATGTTTTGAGACACAAGAACACAACATTTGAAACTATCTAGAGTCATTTTGTGTGTTAAACAGTAGAACACTTAAAGCCTATAATACAGTTTTAATCAGTTTATAATGAAATTAAAATGAAGTAACACTGAACTTGTCATTTGTGCTGTAAGACACATCCAATTTAGATGTAAATGTGTGTTTAAAGCAGTAATACACTTATATACTGATGACTATAGTGTATTGATATATTCATGGAGGTTTGTGTTGAGTGTTGTTGTGTTTTGTGTCACTGTGGGCCTCAGGGCACAATAATACAGAGCAGAGTCTGATAGAGTAACAGAGGAGATCTCCAGATACACATGTTTATCTGTCACGCTCACTTCACCATCCAGTCTGGGGACACGAGGATCTGCGTATATTACAGTCTTACTGGATGATTCAATAACAAGAAGCAGAAATTCAGGTCTGGATTCAGGATACTGTCGATACCACAGCAAATTCTGTACATTGCCTTCATATTTGCATGAGAGACGAATTGAATCCCCTTCGGTAGTGTTCACAGTGTTCTGCAATGATGTTATTGTCTGAGCGAGGCATTTATCTGCAATAATGTGTGAAAGAAACATGAAGATAAATAAATCAGTTGATGTGAAAGATGCAAAAATACCAACAAACTCTCTTAAAATAACAGAGAGCATTTATAAATAGTCAAACAGTAAAGGATTGTTAAAAACGGTCTTACCTTGTGTTACTGAGAGCAGAAGCAGAAAACACAGTAACATCATGACTGTAGAGTAAAAAAACCCAAATGAAGATCATGATGAAGTCTTCATGTGTTTCTCTATTAAAGCTCCACCTACAGTACATTTCTTGTTGTGTTACAGATCATGTCTGAATGAAGTTGATCAATATTACTATTGTTATTTCATATTAAAATGATCTATCAAACGTGATTGAAATATTGCACAAAAGTGGATTTGTAATGTTGAATGAGCAGCATCTGTTTTTGTACAGTGTTTTCTGTTACTGTGCACAATAATAAGTCATCTCTGTCACTGCCGCTTCAGTGTTTGTCAATCTCCATGTTTACCTGTTTTTCTTATTGTTTTAAAACAATACATTTGTGAACCATATATATATACTCCAGTGTTTATTATTGTCCTGTAATGGTTTTTGTTTTGGATATATTTGTGTGTGGTTTTGTCTCTGATTCTTTATGGCTTCTGCTCCATATTTACTCATTGTCTCATATATATAGTTTCATGTTGTGTACCAGCTTTCTGGTTTTATTAGAACCCAGTCAACTATTTTATTTCACAGTGATGTAACCATGAGATTTCAGAAGACTGATGATGACGTCAAAATAAAACCACACAGCACTTCATTTAGAAAACCTTTATAATATCTGATTGTCTCAAAACTATCACACATTGACAGCAGAACACTGTTCTCATCAGCGTTTATCCATTATTATATTCATAATTCATATAACACCAATATTTAAATACTCTATTTTATTCAATATCTTTAATTCATTATTATCATAAGCAGATTTCTTTGCAATATACACACAGAGACTAAAGAATAGACACAGAAGAGATTTCTGTTAATTCAATCTACTCCCAATATCAATGTAGCCTACACAACTACCACTTATGTAGAATAACAGACCGTGTCAAACTAAAGTGAATCTGCAGAGTTTTGTGTTTACAATGCATTGAACTAAACACAGAGCATTTCCTAAGATGATCTAGAACATCTGCAGTGCTTTCTTATGTGAAATCTAAGTGATTTGAGACAAAACTCATGTTTTCTCATGTTGTGTCACAGGTGTTGTGAAAACATACAGTAAACAGTGAACCACACGCCCATCAACAAGTTTTCTTCATTCTGTTCTTTAAATGTTCTGTTCATCTCTGTGTCTAACAGGTCGAGCACATGTTGCTGTGTTTGAAAAACACATCGCACGGATGCTTGCATATTGCAGGAATTTATCATTGCTGGCAAACAATATAAATAGTTATTTTGTAAATATTTCATTTAAAGTAAATAGTTTGGGGCAAAACATATTTATTTAGTATTGGATTGTTTATTGGGGATTGAATTAGTGGTTGAAAAGAATCTAAAAACAAGATGTCCAGTTATGACCAGTTTATCCAAGGTCAAGTCATTTATTACTGTAATAAATTACTTTTCCCTTGAAAAAGTAAAGTTAGTGATTTCACTGACCCTTTTCTCTGGTTATAGTTACTTTATTCTTGCACAAACTGAAAATGATTACGAGAAAGAGAGCACACCGCTTGTCTTTGGGCCGCTCAAAGCATTATGCTTTGCCCGAGACCAAAAAGATGCATTTGGAGGCGAAGGTCCAGCGACAGCAGACATGCAGGAAGTCATCCATTCCATCTCCTGTGGAAAACAGCATATAATATTTAATGTTCACAGTAGGTGTTGTATCTTAGGATATATACTTTGTATTATATACCTTAGCATCAAATTACTAAAAGAAGTTTACGCTAATGCGAGGGTGTTTCTAAACATACTGTAAAACTGAAACATGGACCAAAACATGTCAAGGTCGTTTTTTTATATTTATTTGATGCCTTTTGACATATTTTGATAAGAAAACGTTAAACCACAGTGAAAAGGTCATTTTAATAGTGTTTCCATCACTGTCTCTACCTCCTGCCATCCTCAAACACCTGTGAAGATCCAGCCTACTTGTGGCCTAAGCTCCTCCCACTTTGTGGCATTAACTCCTCCCACCTGCAGGTCTCCGGGCTGCAGAGATCATTACTTGAAAAAACTATTTGAGAATTCACATCAGTAAATACCAGACGAAAGCGTCTAATCACATCTTCTTTAGTTTTTTCTCCGTACAACTGTTTTATAAAAACACTGTCATAGCAGCCAAAGAAAAATGGTGAAAAGTAAAATACCCAACTGAAGCTGGTCAGAGGAAAGTACCTAAGTTTTCTGTACCTCATCCTCTGAACTTTATTTCAACTTTAGGCCTCACAGACATTACTGGATTTTATATTGCTGTAAAATGTTGAAAAGTATTCTTAAACATGCTTTATAAGTATTTTTATGTAAATAATCATTAAACATGTGAACTGATGGTAACATTAAGTCATTAAATCATCTTTATAAGTCTCTCGTACACAATCATCTTTGAATAAATGTGTTTTCTGATTATATTACTAACACTCACATATTCTAATGTTCCTATGAATACTTCTTAATAATGAAACAGGTAGATTATAACTGTGCTATATAATAGTGCACTTTGCATGTGAAAGCTTGTGAAATCATCTCAAAACAACCCAGAAATATCCAGAAATGACACAATACTTATTACTCAGCAGCCTAGTTGGACTATTTTGACGGCAACAGAACATGTAAACTGTGATCATATCAAGAATAATCTGACTGGATCTTATTGCATAAACAATGTTCACAGTGTTTTGTGAAGAAGCATGTAGATTTAAAGCAGGGTTAAAAAGATGCAATGTGTATGTCACAATATCCAACATGTTGACAGATTCTGCCGTGTAAAAAATCACACTAACCCCCGAGTGATGGCCGGGTGCTTGAAAAGGTCACAAAAAATGTTTCAATACATAAAGAGATGGATCTTAACCATGACAGAAGAGCCATTTTGAATGAATGGTTGAATGAAAAACTTTAGACTATAAAAAAGAAATGTTTTTAGGGAGCCATAAAGGGCATCGCTGTGAAACACTTTTGTAGTGTTTTTTAAGACTTTGTGACTCCTTCACTAATCGGAGACGTTTTTATTTTCTTTTTCATTATAATTTCACATTATAAACAAACTTTTGCTTCTCTGAACATGTGCTTGTTGGCACTGTGTCTGTCAGTATATTTACTGAACAAAAATATATTACTTTATTTATCAAAATTAACTCAAATTTGACAAACTTTGCTAACATGATTGTTTTGAGCCTTTTTTGTTTTTTGTTTATCATTATTTAAACCATATATATACTTTTTAAGCTTTTGTATCAATGCTGTGTGCTTTTTTCTCCACCCTGCTTACCACCTCAAAACATTATTAAACTAAACTAAACTAAATTGACATCCTAAATATTGTGCGTTGTTTGGAACATCATGAATTTAGCTCGTCCTCTTATGAACGATGATGCCCATTTTCTGTCTGTTGAGGAGCTTTTGGTTTGTTTGTTTGTTTGATGGAAGGCTCAGTTTAACCATAAATGATTTTCAAACGTTTTTTTATCGAGGGGCCTTTATTTGTTTTGTAATACATGTTAATGTTCATATACTGTGAGATTGTTTTTCTACATGAAGCTTTCAGTGGTTTTGGCAGACTTTTGCTTTGCTTTTAAATACGAGTCTCGTTCTGACTCCTGTTATGAGTGCAAATGCTCAAAGACATTTATGTATTTGTTAAAAATCATTTATGTGCAGCATCAGTAAAGAATGTAAGCCGACATGTTTCTTATCGTGCTGTGTTCCCTGTGTGAACATTTGGCAGGCACTTTCCACACTCCACATTCTTATATTTCAAACATGTACGGGAGCAGTGCAGCATTAACACGAGTGAAATATCCAAATACATGTTTGAACTCGACTTGGAGTTCACAACACGTTTTGGGGACTTTCGGAAATATGGACCAATGTTCCCTTTTTTGATTGAGCCTGCGAGCTTCGATGGACATGAATTCAATTCATCTGTGATAGACTGGATGGATACAGAGGACATGGAAATGCAGGTAATTGAGCTCAAGAATTCAACACTCTGGATGACAAAATTTGCAGAACTTCGCAAGGAGCTGGAAACCACAGTGAACAATCAGGGATCTTAAATTTTTACATGCTGGGCATCATTGCCAGAAATATTCTGCTATCTCAAAAGAGTTGCTTTGGCTTTGCTGATGGTTTCCGGATCGGCGTACCTCTGCGAGGAAATATTTTCACACATGAACATGTCCATCTCGCAATCGCTTGACTGTTGATCATTGGACAGCATGCGTGAAACTTAAGGTGACGCACTACACTCCCAAGATAACAGAGCTCAGCAGAGGAAAACAGGAGCAGGGCTCACACTAAGTGATATTTATAAGTACTGTACATCTGTTTAGTCTTGCATTCGCCCACACTGGGCCATGTTGGTATTCCTTGGCTTAACACTGAAAAGCAGCATTAAAACGTGATTACAGTACAATTTGTTTTACAAACTCTTGCTGCTCTGCTTCTTGTTCTATAAAAATGTTTATAAACATATGAACAGTTTCAGTTGTTAATGGAATATGAACAAATACGTGTTTTTAAAAATAAAGATGGTAACTATAACACATGTGAACATGCAGCATTAGAACTGGATTCCAATACCATTTGTGTTTTACACTCTTGCTGTCTTCCTTTCAAAGGATTTTAAGAAATCTGTGCAATTTTGTTTTATTGAAAAATTAAGATGATAGTCTATTAAAAATGTTTCTTTTTCTGTTTTATAGACACATATATATATATATATATAGACATATTATAGATAGTATAAGTATCAATTTAAAAATATATATTGTGGTACAATTACATGTAATACTAAACGTTGATGTTAAAATTGCACAGTGGTTCCCATGAAAAAGATAAATGGCACAGCACTTTAAAAAGGTTGCCGACCCCTGGTCTACAGTATCGAACGCAGCACTGAGGTCAAGCAGTGCTGGAATAATGTATTTAGTTTCTTATATTCACTACTTGAGGGTTCCTCTGGCAAGTCAGGTTTTTACTGCTTCTCTGCCATTTTCTCAATATTGAAACAGCGGACGTGAGCGCGCTGATGACATGTGATGAGAATGTTTTTATTGTTCGATCGTTTTTTGGTCCTAAGCCTTTGACAGATGACTGATAAATACAAATAATATTTTACCACTATGCTTCTTGATCAGGATGTGAAGAACTAACTTTCCAGCTGACATGACAAAAACATTTCTGAACAGAATCATGCTTTCTGCCTTTAACCCTTTACTTCCTGAGTCTGTATTTAATGTTCAGCAGGTGTTTTGATTCTCCGTCTTCAACAGTCTTTGTGGTTTATTTCTGTGGTTTGATGTTCATTTGATTGTGTTGTTCAAAGTAATAAATGTGTTTGAGTTTTTGTAAAGACTTTCAGGCTTTTTGTATCACTGGGCTCCAGCTCTCAGAGCACAATAATATAAAGCTGAATCTGACAGAGTCAAAGTGTTAATAGTGAGTTCAGTGGACGTGTCTGATGTAGTCGACTGAAACCGACTGTCTGGCATATTCTCAAGACTACTGTCTGATTTAGCTCCTTTATACAGTAAATACTGAGGTTCTGTGTTTGGATATTGTCTGTACCAGTAAAGTAAAACATAACTGCTGTCTGTGTCATATGAACAGCTCAAGGTTACAGTGTCCTGTTCTTTCTTTATGATTATTGATTCTTTATTTGGACCGATCTGATCTGCAGACATCACACCTGAAACAAACGAACAAGAATATTCAACTTGAACACAATTATAAAGTTATATTATTTTTACATGAATTATATTATTATTATCATCCTGTATGTTTTTATAACTATTGTCATCATACAGTACATATGTTACCTGAGATGATGATGAAGATGAGAAGCAGGTGTGTGTTCATGTTTGTGAAGTCAGATCAGTTGTGTGTTGATGTTGTGTGTGATCTGAGCTGTAGATTTGTGTTACTGTCAGTCTCTGCACCTCACACATAAAGTCACATGAAACTTCCTGCTGTCTGTCAGATGATGCTGATGTGACTCTTCTTCTCTTCTTATGTTGATATTTTCGTTCCATTGTTTACAGTAAAGCTTTTGCAATTTCTTTAGGGAAAGCTCATATAAATGTACAGTATTTATAAATACAATTAAAAAAGTTTTATTTATGTTCATTCATCAACATCTTTTATTCATTAAATAATAAATGTGACTACATTCTGTAGAACCTGTTCAGGATTATCAATGAAGCTTTTTCAGAGCTATTTTCTTTAGTTTTAGAAAGAATCTCATTTTGTTTATACATTTAATATTAAAGACGACTTTATTTATTATGTATTTTAACAGTTTTAAATCTATATTATATCACTTCATTTTCATGTGGTGACTAAAATATGAACAGTTGAGATGTTTAGTATTGAGTGAGATGTCAAAGACAAATGAGATGGAAAATAGCAGAGGAGGGAAGTTTGTGTCAGCGGTTTGTTCAGCGCCATCTTCTGGATTTATTGCAAAGTTTCACATGATTACCCTAATGTAAAGGGTCACAACATAAAGGAAGTAAAATCTGATTGAATATATATTTATAATATGTAATATGTTCATATTTTAACAGCTATTGTACAATAACTTACATTAATAAACAATTGTTTTGTAAAACAAACTTCAACCAGGATGAACAAATGTTGTAAAGGTTTGTTTGTGTGACATAAATGTAAAGTAAACATGTACTGTCATTTTACCTCAACCACACACAACCACGTTTATTGTTTTATTTTGGTGTTTGGATAGATTGTGTTTTGTATTTGTTTGCATCACATTACATCACACACATTGTCAATGTTACATGATCTTATTTTTTGTCAACAAAAGCAGTTTGTCTGGTCCAGTTTTGTTCATTTGTCACAGTTGTAAAGAATATAAATAGCCAAGTGAAGAAGAAACATATGAAATCTGATGTTAACTTGTGTTTTGTGTGTTTGTGTGATGTTGAGAGCAGCTGTAAACTCTGCAGGAGTCTGTTGTCTTCAACTCACTTTATAGTCCATTTCAGTTCATGGTTTCATTTCATTTCTTCTTCACTGAACTGATTCACATTCATAGACTTCATTTATTTCCTCTATAGAGTTTTAGGAGACTTGTATTAAATCTCTCACTCAATTCTTCATCTTTGCTGTCAGATATAAAAGAACAGATGAGAATTAATTGGCACAAAGGCAAATAAATAATGATTCATATTCTTATTTGAAGTGAAACATTTAACATGTTATACAGCACAACATATGTTATCGAGGTGTGTGACACATGCAGTGTTGTGTGTGAGGTTTGTGTTCAGTGTTGTGTGTGTGAGGTTTGTGTTCAGTGTTGTGTGTGTGAGGTTTGTGTTCAGTGTTGTGTATGTGAGGTTTGTGTTCAGTGTTGTGTGTGTGTTCAGTGTTGTGTGTGTGAGGTTTGTGTTCAGTGTTGTGTGTGTGAGGTTTGTGTTCAGTGTTGTGTGTGTGAGGTTTGTGTTCAGTGTTGTGTGTGTGAGGTTTGTTTTCAGTGTTGTGTGTGTGAGGTTTGTGTTCAGTGTTGTGTGTGAGGTTTGTGTTCAGTGTTGTGTGTGAGGTTTGTGTTCAGTGTTGTGTGTGTGAGGTTTGTGTTCAGTGTTGTGTGTGTGAGGTTTGTGTTCAGTGTTGTGTGTGAGGTTTGTGTTCAGTGTTATGTGTGTGAGGTTTGTGTTCAGTGTTGTGTGTGAGGTTTGTGTTCAGTGTTGTGTGTGAGGTTTGTGTTCAGTGTTGTGTGTGAGGTTTGTGTTCAGTGTTGTGTGTGTGAGGTTTGTGTTCAGTGTTGTGTGTGTGAGGTTTGTGTTCAGTGTTGTGTGTGAGGTTTGTGTTCAGTGTTGTGTGTTCAGTGTTGTGTGTGAGGTTTGTGTTCAGTGTCGTGTGTGAGGTTTGTGTTCAGTGTTGTGTGTGTGAGGTTTGTGTTCAGTGTTGTGTGTGTGAGGTTTGCGTTCAGTGTTGTGTGTGAGGTTTGTGTTCAGTGTCGTGTGTGAGGTTTGTGTTCAGTGTTGTGTGTGTGAGGTTTGTGTTCAGTGTCGTGTGTGAGGTTTGTGTTCAGTGTCGTGTATGAGGTTTGTGTTCAGTGTCGTGTGTGAGGTTTGTGTTCAGTGTCGTGTGTGTGAGGTTTGTGTTCAGTGTCGTGTGTGTGAGGTTTGTGTTCAGTGTCATGTGTGAGGTTTGTGTTCAGTGTCGTGTGTGAGGTTTGTGTTCAGTGTCGTGTGTGTGAGGTTTGTGTTCAGTGTTGTGTGTGTGAGGTTTGTTTTCAGTGTTGTGTGTGTGAGGTTTGTGTTCAGTGTCGTGTGTGAGGTTTGTGTTCAGTGTCGTGTGTGAGGTTTGTGTTCAGTGTCGTGTGTGAGGTTTGTTTTCAGTGTCGTGTGTGAGGTTTGTGTTCAGTGTTGTGTGTGAGGTTTGTGTTCAGTGTTGTGTGTGAGGTTTGTGTTCAGTGTTGTGTGTGTGAGGTTTGTTTTCAGTGTTGTGTGTGTGAGGTTTGTGTTCAGTGTCGTGTGTGAGGTTTGTGTTCAGTGTCGTGTGTGAGGTTTGTGTTCAGTGTCGTGTGTGAGGTTTGTTTTCAGTGTCGTGTGTGAGGTTTGTGTTCAGTGTTGTGTGTGTGAGGTTTGTGTTCAGTGTTGTGTGTGTGAGGTTTTTGTTCAGTGTTGTGTGTGTGAGGTTTGTGTTCAGTGTCGTGTGTGTGAGGTTTGTGTTCAGTGTCGTGTGTGAGGTTTGTGTTCAGTGTTGTTTGTGTGAGGTTTGTGTTCAGTGTCGTGTGTGTGAGGTTTGTGTTCAGTGTCGTGTGTGTGAGGTTTGTGTTCAGTGTTGTGTGTGTGAGGTTTGTGTTCAGTGTTGTGTGTGTGAGGTTTGTGTTCAGTGTTGTGTGTGAGGTTTGTGTTCAGTGTTATGTGTGTGAGGTTTGTGTTCAGTGTTGTGTGTGAGGTTTGTGTTCAGTGTCGTGTGTGAGGTTTGTGTTCAGTGTCGTGTGTGAGGTTTGTGTTCAGTGTTGTGTGTGTGAGGTTTGTGTTCAGTGTTGTGTGTGAGGTTTGTGTTCAGTGTTGTGTGTGTGAGGTTTGTGTTCAGTGTTGTGTGTGTGAGGTTTGTGTTCAGTGTCGTGCGTGAGGTTTGTGTTCAGTGTTGTGTGTGTGAGGTTTGTGTTCAGTGTTGTGTGTGAGGTTTGTGTTCAGTGTTGTGTGTGTGAGGTTTGTGTTCAGTGTTGTGTGTGAGGTTTGTGTTCAGTGTTGTGTGTGTGAGGTTTGTGTTCAGTGTTGTGTGTGTGAGGTTTGTTTTCAGTGTTGTGTGTGAGGTTTGTGTTCAGTGTTGTGTGTGTGAGGTTTGTGTTCAGTGTTGTGTATGAGGTTTGTGTTCAGTGTTGTGTGTGTGAGGTTTGTGTTCAGTGTTGTGTGTGTGAGGTTTGTGTTCAGTGTTGTGTGTGAGGTTTGTGTTCAGTGTTGTGTGTGTGAGGTTTGTGTTCAGTGTCGTGTGTGTGAGGTTTGTGTTCAGTGTCGTGTGTGAGGTTTGTGTTCAGTGTTGTGTGTGTGAGGTTTGTGTTCAGTGTTGTGTGTGAGGTTTGTGTTCAGTGTTGTGTGTGAGGTTTGTGTTCAGTGTTGTGTGTGTGAGGTTTGTGTTCAGTGTCGTGTGTGAGGTTTGTGTTCAGTTTTGTGTGTGTGAGGTTTGTGTTCAGTGTTGTGTGTGAGGTTTGTGTTCAGTGTCGTGCGTGAGGTTTGTGTTCAGTGTTGTGTGTGTGAGGTTTGTGTTCAGTGTCTTGTGTGAGGTTTGTGTTCAGTGTTGTGTGTGAGGTTTGTGTTCAGTGTTGTGTGTGTGAGGTTTGTGTTCAGTGTTGTGTGTGTGAGGTTTGTGTTCAGTGTTGTGTGTGTGAGGTTTTTGTTCAGTGTTGTGTGTGTGAGGTTTGTGTTCAGTGTCGTGTGTGTGAGGTTTGTGTTCAGTGTCGTGTGTGAGGTTTGTGTTCAGTGTTGTTTGTGTGAGGTTTGTGTTCAGTGTCGTGTGTGTGTTCAGTGTTGTGTGTGTGAGGTTTGTGTTCAGTGTTGTGTGTGAGGTTTGTGTTCAGTGTTGTGTGTGTGAGGTTTGTGTTCAGTGTTGTGTGTGTGAGGTTTGTGTTCAGTGTTGTGTGTGTGAGGTTTGTGTTCAGTGTTGTGTGTGTGAGGTTTGTGTTCAGTGTTATGTGTGTGAGGTTTGTGTTCAGTGTTGTGTGTGAGGTTTGTGTTCAGTGTCGTGTGTGAGGTTTGTGTTCAGTGTCGTGTGTGAGGTTTGTGTTCAGTGTTGTGTGTGTGAGGTTTGTGTTCAGTGTTGTGTGTGAGGTTTGTGTTCAGTGTTGTGTGTGTGAGGTTTGTGTTCAGTGTTGTGTGTGAGGTTTGTGTTCAGTGTTGTGTGTGTGAGGTTTGTGTTCAGTGTTGTGTGTGTGAGGTTTGTGTTCAGTGTTGTGTGTGTGAGGTTTGTGTTCAGTGTTGTGTGTGTGAGGTTTGTGTTCAGTGTCGTGTGTGAGGTTTGTGTGAGGTTTGTGTTCAGTGTTGTGTGTGAGGTTTGTGTTCAGTGTTGTGTGTGTGAGGTTTGTGTTCAGTGTTGTGTGTGTGTGGTTTGTGTTCAGTGTTGTGTGTGAGGTTTGTGTTCAGTGTTGTGTGTGAGGTTTGTGTTCAGTGTTGTGTGTGTGAGGTTTGTGTTCAGTGTTGTGTGTGTGTGGTTTGTGTTCAGTGTTGTGTGTGAGGTTTGTGTTCAGTGTTGTGTGTGTGAGGTTTGTGTTCAGTGTTGTGTGTGTGTGGTTTGTGTTCAGTGTTGTGTGTGAGGTTTGTGTTCAGTGTTGTGTGTGAGGTTTGTGTTCAGTGTTGTGTGTGAGGTTTGTGTTCAGTGTTGTGTGTGTGAGGTTTGTGTTCAGTGTTGTGTGTGTGTGGTTTGTGTTCAGTGTTGTGTGTGTGAGGTTTGTGTTCAGTGTTGTGTGTGAGGTTTGTGTTCAGTGTCGTGTGTGTGAGGTTTGTGTTCAGTGTCGTGTGTGTGAGGTTTGTGTTCAGTGTTGTGTGTGTGAGGTTTGTGTTCAGTGTTGTGTGTGAGGTTTGTGTTCAGTGTCGTGTGTGTGAGGTTTGTGTTCAGTGTTGTGTGTGAGGTTTGTGTTCAGTGTTGTGTGTGTGAGGTTTGTGTTCAGTGTTGTGTGTGTGAGGTTTGTGTTCAGTGTTGTGTGTGTGAGGTTTGTGTTCAGAGTCGTGTGTGAGGTTTGTGTTCAGTGTTGTGTGTGAGGTTTGTGTTCAGTGTTGTGTGTGAGGTTTGTGTTCAGTGTTGTGTGTGTGAGGTTTGTGTTCAGTGTTGTGTGTGTGAGGTTTGTGTTCAGTGTTGTGTGTGTGTGGTTTGTGTTCAGTGTTGTGTGTGTGAGGTTTGTGTTCAGTGTTGTGTGTGAGGTTTGTGTTCAGTGTTGTGTGTGTGAGGTTTGTGTTCAGTGTTGTGTGAGGTTTGTTATTATTATTATTATTCAACAGTTACATACAAAGAACTGAACATTTAAGTCAACATTAAATACACTTTACCTTGAATTGCCGTCATTAAAAGCAAATGTATCAGACAGATGATCAACAGGCAACAAATATTGTGCCGATGAAAAAGAGTCAATTTACTGTTTACATTTGACATTGTGAGACTGTTAGTTTTCTCTGAACTACACACAGATGTAGGAGGAGTTTATCACCGTCTACAGTTCTGACACACGGTGGACAAGATGTGAAATTACATGATTTCCTCTAAAAATATTATTTTCCCCCTGCTTGACTTTCTACCAATAAACCTTTTTGAGTTTATATATTCTGCATATTCTAAATATGTTAGAAATGTATACGGACGATACTGTATTGTGCAAAATGACAATGTTGTTACCGTGACGGGTGACAGGTGTTACCGTGTTTTATTTTATTTGGGGCTGAATAGATTGTGGTTTTGATTATAGTTTGTGCTTCAAGTTAAATGTGAAAATATCTTTAAGGTTTTTGTACGACGTGTTTCATGTTTTGTGTCACTGGGCTTCATCTCTCACAGCACAGTAATATAGAGCTGAATCTGACAGAGAAACATCATTAATATTGACTTCAGTGGATGTGTGTGATGCTGTTGCTTTAAACCGTTGATCTGAAGTATCTTCAGCACTCAATGATCGAGCACCTTTATACGCTAAATACAGAAGATCCCTGTGAGAAAACTTTCTGTACCAATAAAGTCGAACATCATTGCTGGTTGTACTATATGAACAGCTCAGTTTTATATTTTCTTTTTCTTTTACGATGATTGTAGTCCCTTTATCTGGCTCGATTTTGTCCCCAGTCACCAAACCTGTAAACAATAAACACAAAATAAAAAAATAATTTAAGCAAAGTTGGAAAAAACGAATAATATTGCAACAAAAGTAGAAAATCAATGAAATATTGAAAGCAATATACCTGTTGCCATAATAAGAACCAGTAAACAGCATTCATTCATGTTAAATCAGATGAACTCAGTTCTGTGTTGAGTCTTTCAGATCTGTGTTTGTGTATCAGACTCTGTGAGTCACTGCAGATCAGATATAAAGACAAACATCAACTTCCTGTTCTGCTCCTATTGGTCAAACTGATCTCACAGGTTTTATTAATAATTATTACATGATTCGAGTGTTCTGTCAGTCTGAATGTATGCTCACATTGTATTGCTTTCTTATTTATGAAAACAACAGTCAGTATGATTGTTCAGCAATTGAATGGTCAGCATAAGAATGAAAGATGGAGCCCAGAGGAATCATGTACAGGGAGAAAAGGGAGGAGCCTTGAGGCAGCAGGTCACATATGAGTGGGGCAGTGGAGGATGAGAAGTTACCTAGTTTGACAAAGAAAGACTGAAAGCGCTTTAGGACCGTCCCATTCATGTGGAAGAGAAATTAAAATATGTTCAGTTTTATCAGCGTGTGACAATGGTCACTAAAACATATTATTTCCTCAAAGTTTATTAAAGGACCATGTTTTTGTTTATTTACAGTAATACACTTCATTCAATGTCTCTTCATTTATATCTTAACATGTTAAAAACATTCATAAACGTACCGTACCAATAAGTCTAAAGTATTAATAGCACATTTTTTGTAGATGTAGCACTATTTGTTTTCAGTGGTTTATCCTTCATTCTGTAGAGCAGTTGTGACTGAAATCACGTATAGAGTGAACGTATATACATTTAACACACTTCTCAGTTTCAGGCACATGCAGGTGTCACCACAAGCTCTTTATGCTTTATTTAGTCTGTAACCAATATCAGGTTTGATCTGGTGCTGAAGCTATTCTTACACATCAAAGTGACAAGTGATGCCTAGAAAGACAAGGAGGTGTGGTTTAAGACTTTTACTAGTGAGCTTACTATACAACCGAAAATAATAAGCCAAATATGCAGAATTAAAGAGGTCCGTCCTTTGCATTTGACAAAATACTGTATTCAAACATATGTATTCTCAAATAATCCTGTCGTTGATTTTAGGTAGTTTTATCCACAGCAATATATGGTGACATGCAGGTGTAGATGTTTCATTCACAGGCAAAATGTTTCCAAATCGGCTGATAACAATAATGACAAACACATGAATAGAGCCGCTGCCCAAACTCAACATAAGTGTAAAATGTCATTCTGAGAACTATGTGCTTAATATACTGTAATATAAAACATTTACATTGTAGTCTATACTTATAATAACATGTGTATGAAACCGGAACAAAGTATTTACTCTATAAATTGTACAAATCGATGTATGTTTATATACTTACCTGTTCACAAGTGAGAGATATATAAACATGTAATTCACAAAAGATTGGACGCATTAGCTAACAAAAGGTGTAAATAAATGACACAAAGCATTTTTATCTTGTGGAATGTGAATTCAATAAATATTGTTTGTTGTTAAACGGTAATGTTATCTTACCGTTAGTTAAACCATTCAAACTAACTATGAGCATATATTTATATTACAATGAACCAGCTCAATACTAATCCTGTAAAGAAATGTATAATAAATGATCTATTACATTATAGTATTAATATAGTTCTTAATGGTAATATAATTAAAGTAATAATAAACTGCTTTGTGTTTTATGTAGTGTTCTGTATAAGAGTGACTGCAGTATTTCTGACTATATGAATATTTTCTGTATTCAAATGTGTTGTGGAGTCAGAATCAGGTTTTTGTACAGCGCTGATGGGTTTCCTCTCACTGTGGGCTTCACGGCGCAATAGTAAACTGCAGCGTCTCTTTCATTCACAGAGAAGATCTCAAGATCCGTACAATGTTTTTCCTCATTTAATACCATTGACATTTCCGGCCGTATGTTTTCACGCCTTCCAGTGTTGTGCATTGAGAAGAGAAACTGGGGAGTTGATGCTGGATATTGACGGTACCAATGTATAGAAAAGGCTGAAGAGTAGACACAAGAAAGTGTGACTTTATCCCCATGTGTCCCATAAGCCTCCGTCTGAACAGGAGTGATGAACTCTGTACAGATGGCGTCTGAAAATAGTGCATTACATACAGTATATGGTTATTGTTAATGGTTTCAGCAGACTCTCGGTTTAAATGTGCTTTTCTGATACTTACTGTTGTAACTGGAATCTGATGAAGAACGTATTTGTTTTGTATTAAGTTAAGGAAGGATTAATAACAAAACAAAGAAAGCTACTCACCTCCAAGAGCAGATAGAAAACAAAGCAAACACGGTAACATTGTTCAGGCCGAGGTGTAGACTGAGAAACCCAGCGTGTAGCTTATCTATTTTAAAAGCACATCCTCCAGATAACCTATAGATGGTGTTAAACACACTAAAGCTCCTCCTACTGACCCAAAACACACATAAACTTCAAATGTACACTTTGAGCGCTCAGGTTTACAGAGTCATACATCGCTCCTTGCCGGCAAAGTATTTGATTATTTGCTTTTATTATTTGTACATGTTTATGTTTTGATGTATTTACATTTTTCAGTCAAATCCAAAACTTAATGAATTTATGTTGGAGATCAAAAACCTGAATATCAAAAGTGTTTTTAATTTTCTTTAGTATAAAGAATGAATTCTACCTTCACTTTAACAGCTAATACACAGATCTCATACTGTTACGTGTTAAACGTGTATTTTGTTTTGACCTGTTTTTAACATCCTATGGAATGATGTCATCA
The DNA here is from genome assembly GCF_947034865.1 of Barbatula barbatula. Lineage (NCBI taxonomy): Eukaryota > Metazoa > Chordata > Actinopteri > Cypriniformes > Nemacheilidae > Barbatula > Barbatula barbatula. The sequence goes on from NC_136764.1 coordinate 25,503,097, forward strand.
AGTTATGACGTCATGACTTATTCTAAACAGAAGCTGTCGCTCAAACCCCTCAAGCGCAGCGCTGTGCTGCTACCCGTCTCACCAGAGCGCCATTCACATCTTATAACAGATATAACACATAATATTTGTTCTAAATCTTCATTAATGTAAAAACCAACATCACACTGGACTGCAAGATACAATTTTCTGTTTAGTAATAACAAATGAGAGAGTTTCTGAGTTAAAGAAATATAAAAATAATGTGCCTTACCGTTTTAAAACCTTTGAAAAGCACTAAACGCTTGTAAACCTAATGACTACATCTGCAATGTTCTTCATGTATCTGAGAGCAAGTTTTTGTATGGTGTGTATTAATGTCCTGTCACTGTGGGCTGCAGTGCACAGTAAAACACTGCTGAATCCTTCACGTCTGCATTAAAGATTTCCAGATTCACCGTCTTATTCTCTTTAAAAACTGAAGCTTTTATTCCAGGACGAGGAGGTGTAGCGGTCTGGTTTTGTCCCGACTCCATGATAAGAACGAGGAACTCCGGCACAGACTTGGGATATTGCAGATACCATTGAAGATTGTTCATTGATACAGTGTACTGGTATATACAAGAGATAACAGCTCTTTCACCCTCCTTCACATGAACAACAGTAGATATTGAAGTAATACTGTCTCCTGTACTGGAACCTGAGAAGAAATCAGTCAGATACGTCATGCTTAACTTTTCACCTTTTTACTACTAAAGTAAAAGAAAATAAATAAATCTATAATAAATATTCAAATCTTACCCACGAATCCCATTAAAACCAGCAAGAAAGTGACAGACATTGTGTAGAATGATGGTTTCATCAAATACATCACACACTTCATACACTAGACAACTGAACCTCTTTCAACAGCCAATCACAGCGCAGTGCTGCTTTCATATACAGTATTACTCATATGAGGTTTTGTTTAACATGTTATGATGATCAACATCCTTCAGTTTGAAAATTCTTCTTATATAAAACTGAAATAAAACACCAATGTTGAGCAGGTTTGATGGCAGAAAATACTGTTGTGTTCAACTGGTTACATGTTTGCATTTGTATTGTTAGTTTCAATCTATAGCAAATATTATAATCTGTTTGTAAACATCAGTTGATAACTTGTATATACAGTAAATAAAATTATCCTTGTTGCCTCTAAATGTCAATTTCATAGTCATTTATGTAAACAACAGAAATTATTTGTAGTTTTTTATTTTTTGTTTATTTCAGCAGAAACTTTTATACTGTTGTGCCATTTACAGACAATATCAATGGCAACAGATTCGGCCATTAACCCCACAAGATGAAAATGTGTCAGTTTTTGTTGAAGTTTTCAATATCCTGCTGTCACAGTGAACCTCAGAGCGCAGAAATACACACAAGAGTCCGACGACAGAAGATTGTAGACTGTCAGTGTAACTCGTCTCTCAACAGAATCCAGCTCAGATTGAAATCTTGTTTTGGGAAAGTCTTTGGCATTACTTCCATTTCCAAACTTATGTCTCACTAATACATATTCTGGAGGTAAATTCCCTGTCTGTCTGAACCACATGAGAGCAGGCATTGAGTCGCTTGTGTTAAATTCACACTTCAGAGTTACGGTTTCCCCTAGAAATGCTGAAGCGTCTGTTGTTGACTGACGTACAGTGTGTTGTCCTCTACAGTCTGCACACAAGAGCACATAATAACATTGAACACTATGTCTGTCGTATCACATTCTAGTAGTCATAGCAGTAATGTCATGAATCAGTGTAATTAAATGTGCTATAGTGTACATCACCTGGAGAAAGCAGAAGGATAAGCAGAGCCCTGAGCCAAGCGCTCATGTTGGACTGGAATCAATGTGCAAAAAGACCTTAAAGCAAAAGCAACAGTAAATCATGGACCTGTGGAAGCTTGTGTCTGTGTCTGTACATCTCTAAACTCTCAAAGTTATAATCTGACACAACATAAATGTCTCTCACTGTAGATCAAGCGTTGGATGCTCTCTGCTGGTGTAATGTAAAACTGCAGTCTACGGTAATAGAGATGTGAGCATTATATAATAAAACAGACAAGAACATGAATGACTGAAGTTATGGTCCTAAAGAACCTTTGATAGTGTTTGAAGTTTTGAGCTTAAATGCTTCAAATTGTTTTTGAAGAATAATATACTTGTCAACAAATCAAGTTCTTTACTAACATTACTAAATGTGTTGAACTTTGAATGAAAGGCCGAACAGCAAGTGGTCAGAATAAACAGGAATCATGGACGGAGCTACAATAGCATGTCTAGCAAAAGTAAAATAATGTTTTTATTTCCTTAAACAAAATCAGTATGAATGATGTGTTTAATATTGTGGATGAATAAAAATGTTATTTTATAGTTTTGATGACATTTTTACTAAAGATGAGCAAAACACCAGTAATAAACAATGCATACGTGTGTTGTTTTTAATGTACATTTGTGTTGAATGGATTGTGTTCAGTGTTGTTGTGTTTTGTGTCACTGTGCCTCAGGGCGCAGTAGTAAAGCGCAGAGTCTGATACAGCAGCAGATGAGATCTCCAGATCAACCTCCTCATCTTCTTTTCTGTGTTTAATGGAAATGCCTTGGATCGGAGGATGAGCGTTTACTACACTCCCTGAGTAGTCCAGTATGAGAAACTGAGGTGGTGAACCCAAATACTGACGATACCAATGAAGACTTGACACATAACCGCTGCTGAAGTTACAAGAAAGAGTAACTCTATCACCGGCATTGGCAAACACATCATCTTTCCTTGAGGTGATAACATCTGCAGAACTTTTACCTGCAAACATGACAAAAACTTCATCAAACATGGAGAAAACACTCAGTATGTGTGACAGAATGAAGAAAGCATCAATTACATTCATTACATTCTCAGTGATAGTAGTGTCATGAACATTAATAAGAAATAAACTTACCTTTAAATATTGCAAACAGCAGTATAGTTGAAAATAGCATGATGACTGAAGACACACACGGTGAAGGACAAACTGATCTATGGCTTCGGTCTGAAGATGACTTCTGTACTGTAACTCCTCCCTGCTCATATAAAACTACATCAGGACACATTTAGGTCAGTTGGGAACTTTTCATATTCTCCTCAACATCAGTTTGTCCTTCTACTGATCCATTTTTACTAGCGGATTGATTTTACACATGTAAAAGTATATATTCACGCACACATATATGGCAGGTGAATCCTTCACAGTCAATGCGCAATAATTCATGATATTCTTTGGCTTTTTCATAAAGTTATATGTTCTTTTATTCTTATGACTGTTAAGATATGTTTTATCTAATGTGTTTGAACAGTTTGCTTGAATAAACACATTTTATTTTATGAATTTATAATTATCTGAAGTTACAACAATACATGAAGAATATTTGTATCTGCACATATAATGATTTTATTTCATTTATACGTATGAGAGAGATTAAAGAACCACCAGTTAAAGCAGTTAAAGTCAGACAGTAATGCACTGGGTCTGTGTGTGTCAGGTTTGTGTTCAGTGTTGTTGTGTTTTGTGTCACTGTGGGCTGCAGGGCGCAGTAATACAGATCAGAGTCTGTGACTTTAACAGAAGAGATCTCCAGATACACACAGTTTTTCTTTTCATTTAATTTTCCTGAAAATCGAGTATCCAGTTTCTCTGCGGTCTGGACACGTCCTGAGGTTTGCAGGATTAAAAGAAGATATTCAGGTGCAGATCTGGGGTTCTGCCGATACCACTGTAAACTGATCGCTGTTGAATAGCTACAGGACAGGGTCACATTTGTTCCCTCTTTCACCAAGAACTCAGTTTGGTCTGCTGTAATCTCACTCTCAAACCTTCCACCTGAAGATAATACAAATCATTTAGATAAACGTTAATAATTAAGACTTTATACATTTTCAACTGCTTTTGGTGTCAGAATTAAGCAATAATTTAGCATAATGTGTGACTGTTAAGATCAAGTTATACTCACATCCAACAGCACAGAGCAGGACAATGATGTGAAGAAACATTATGACATGTTGAGATGACCTTGTGCTGTGAGGACAATGATGTGAAGAAACATTATGACATGTTGAGATGAACTTGTGCTGTGAGGTTAAAGCTCCGCCTCCCAGCTGAGAGTGTATAACATCAGAGTAAAACATGTGTTTCAGAGAAAGAGAAATCCTTTATGATCTCATTTAAATGCAGAAATACAGTCTTTTATAGAAGCTCAGAATGATGTTTTTCTAAACAGCACAATTCAGTGTTTCAGTATAGTTGTACCTACCCGAAATATTAAGAAATGATGTACTCGTGTCTTGTAGATAGTCAGGTTAGATAAGAACATTGACCTGGTTTAGAAATAACAGACACAAGACTTAGAAATAAACCAGGAGTAGATCTTAAATTAGACATATAGCCTGAAAAAGACATTATAGTGAGCATCCTTACACAAAAGAGCATTTAAGATATGTGTCAGTGTGAGGTGTTTTCTCTAAGACAGATGAAATAAAGAGACGATTATGAAATGAATTCTATCATCATTTATTCACCCTCTTGTCATTCAGACCCGTATGACTTTAATTCTTCTGCAGAACACAAAATAAGATGTTTTGAAGAATGTAGGCAGAACCCATTCACTTCTAATAAACACAAAACAAATAAGTGAATGAGTTCCAGCCTGGGTTCAGTCACCAGCGTTCTTCAAAACATCTTCTTTTGTGTTCTGCAGGAGCCATATTATTACAATAGCCACCATGTCAAACTGTTGTGAATTCCCACGAGATCAGGCTGCAGATCCAGTTGAGACGAAAGCAAATACATTGGGACGTGATGAACACTGACATGATATCAGAGAAGTTGTCATGAACGAATTTACTTTATTTTCGCAATTACAAAAATGTGGTTGGAACACTGCGACACCAAGATGTTTGACACCTGTATGATCTGAAAAGAAACATATATACACCACACATTTCCACCGCAGAAGCCGTTGTTACATTCAGTCTTACTTGCCTCGACACATTTTATGTTCAATAGAATAGAATAGAATAGAATAGAATAGAATAGAATAGAATAGAATAGAATAGAATAGAATAGAATAGAATAGAATAGAATAGAATAGAATAGAATAGAATAGAATAGAATAGAATAGAATGAGCTTCATTGCCAGGTATGTTCACACATACGAGGAATTTGTTTTCGTGACAGAAGTTCTGCAGTGCAACAGAATGACAGCGACAGAACAAAAAAGACACTAAAAGAATAAAAAATACAAAAGATACAAATACAACTACAAATAAGTAGGTACGGAGACAATATACAAATAGACAATTGTATGGCAGGTATATTACAATGAGCAGTTATGTATGTACAGGTATATTATGTGCAAAAAATGTGTTGTTTAGCACATCATAAGCATTATAAAGATTTTGAAAAAATGCATGCTGACAACATGTTAATGTTTAAATTCATCATCATGAATAAGCTGAAATAACTTGAACAAACTTGACAACACTTAAAAGTGTACAAATGTGTTTTTACAGTGTCAAAATGATTGACAATATTCATTAGCTATATTTACCATGAACTACTCAAATTAATAATTCAAGTATCAAATAACTTAATAATAAATCAAATGAACGATTAAATGTATTTCGTGAATCTACTTAAAATAGTATAAAGCATCATTACTGAGGTTCTCTGTACCAGTAAAGCCAGACATAGCTGCTGGTTGTTTCATATGAACAGTTCGGCTCTACTGCATTGCACATTTAATTCTTTTAACATTTAAACTTTGTTTGGTTCAATACTGTCAGCCATAAACCAGCATAGTAATTGATATTATTATATAAATAATTTAAGATATTAATGATTTTATATATATTATCTAATTAAAATATTACTTTTTATGTTGATACAGTAAAACATGGGTGTTAACAATGAACAACATTAGCAACTGAACATGAAAAAAAATGAATAATATTTAAAATACTGACAAAGAATTACTCAAATATATTTCATTGTGTATTCTTTATGATCATTACGGGCATTTAAATACATGTATGCATGCTCTGGACATTATTGTAAAACTGAGTTTTTTGCTCCATTCACTCAAAACATCCCTCCAGATGTGAACAAGAATCTCAGTGTCAAGGCCGAAAGAGAACTGCTGTTATTTAGACCCCATTCCTTTAAAGCATACTGTAGCATAAAGGTTTGCTTGAGTGATCAGCTATTATTTCACACAAAAACTAATTATTCATTTTAAACCATTCATATATTTCCACATATGTCCACATAATAAAATAACACCAGTTCAAGATTTATTTTTAAATAAATGAAAAGGTCTCATGCACAATGATGAAGGAAAGTAGTTTGCATTGCAGATATTTCTGATTGACATTTTTACAGTTTAAGGTTTTCTGGTGACATGTTTCCCCCTAGTGGTGATATGAGTAAATAGTAAATACAGCATCTGTACAGGCTGTACACTTCAACAAAAAACTTTATTTGTGTATTTAAAATAAAAGTGCTGTTGCATGTAATATTTTACCTTAAGTTTCTGTCAATAATATAACATCAGTTATAAAATAGCAGCAGTCCTCTTGTAATGATAGACAGTGACAATTATTAGTATAAAACGGCTTTCAGGACAAGTCAATATCTTAACTCAATAAAAATACACAAATGTATCATTATAATGTTTTTACTTGCATTAAATGGACTTAAAACACAGGCTGTTGGATAGTTTGGGTTAATATACGTAACTTTAAATATACCAAACCATAACATTATAGAATGTGTCCTATCGTCTTTACGCATCATGTGGTTTGTGTTCAGTGTTGTTGTGTTTTGTGTCACTGTGGGCTCCAGGGCGCAGTAATACACACCAGAGTCTGAGACTTTAACAGAAGAGATCTTCAGATACACACGAGTTTGATCTTTATTCACTTTTCCTGAGAATCGAGGATCCTGATCCACAATTTCTGACTGTTGTAAAACATTTCCAGTAGCATGTAGAATGACAAAAAGATATTGAGGAGAAGATCCGGGATATTGGCGATACCACTGTAGTGAGGATGCTGAAGAATATTTACAGGACAGAGTTAAAGTTTCACCCTCTGTCCCATAAACCTCAGTGTCGTCTGGTGTGATGACAGTCGCAAATATACAACCTTCAAAATCAAACATCTAAATTAAATCAATGCCATGAACATCAAAATGAATGAAAAATATTTAATCTAAATAATAGAAAATACAAACATGAAGTCTCAAATGAAATACTTACATACTAGAGAATAAATCAAAGAAAATAAAAAGAGTAACATTGTGAAGAGAAACACAAGGATGTTTTGCTTTAACACAAACTGTTGTTCAACTGAATGATATGCAGTAATGCCTTGTCAAGCAGAGGATGTCTTAACTCCTCCCCTTAAAGCTACAGAACACAATTACTGTCACCGCATTTGACACATATGGCCAGATTTACTAAACAAAGCAAATTAGCATGAATGTGAAAAAGTGCAGATCTCATTTCCATAATGATCAACACAGATGAATGTAGGGTTTAAGACGTGCTTTTAAAGTGTTCAATAATGCTGCTAATACCAGTTCACTTTCATTTGCAAATATTAGTAAAACATGATGCGTGATTCATTGAAACACTTTCTTCTCGTACATTTTGGGTCTGAAAGAGAAACTCCTACAAACGCATATGCAATAAGGTCACAAGACATGACCGTGATGTTTGAGCCTTGAACCCTCTGCGCACGCACAACACCCCCAACACACACACTTACCACAGTACAGTTAGGTATTTGACCTTATTGTGCTTTCCTATAGAAGTGAGAATACATCATTATACCATCAGACTCACCACATGATACATTTACAATGCTACTTCATACCCTAAACGCAACAAGCCGAACACAGCAAGACATTTATCACCAAATAAAACGCAATACAAATACAAAGCATTAATACACATATACATTATGATCGGCGTGTTGTGTGTAAGTGCTCTTCAACAGAATAATGGAGCTCATGACAGACATTGCCTCCCAGTCTGATCATAAAACCAACACAGACTAACATACACAATGCCAGTTTAAAAAGCAACACAGAGACACTCTCAGCAAAGAAAACTGGAGCTACACTAGCAGACATAACAGAGATTCAGCAGCGTATGATTATAATAAATCTTAATGTAGCCAGGTGGTAAAGAAAATTTAAACAAGCTGTGTATGGCCCTTTAAGAGATTTGTCTCCCGTTCACGTGATGCGGTGCGCTAACTCTTTGTGCGCATACGTAACACAGAGAAACAAAAGAAAACGTTGCGCTCTTGTGGAGACGGAGCTCTGTGTGTGCTGCGTGGCTCTGAGAGGCCGAAAACATTACACTCTTGAAGAGAAGCAGCTCTGAGTGTGTTGCGTGTCATCGCTGGTTCTGTCCATATGAACGTGTCATCGCGGTCGCGGATTTAGCGCATGGTTGTAATTCTGATCCGTGGATTGAGTGTGCACATGGCGAGTAAACCTCGTGGTGAATGCTAGCGAGCATTTGGCCACTACCGTATTTTGTTGTATTTTGTTTCATTTTGTGTACGTAAGAGGTTATTTTATTTCTTTTTGTAAAACCGAGATTTAACCAATTTTTTATGGGTGCTGATTTTGCATTCAGCTACTGATCTTTTTTTTGGATGATTACATTTTATTTTATTGTGTAAAACTTGCTCCCATTGACCGCTGTAATACTTTGTTGTAAACAGCAGTCAGATTAAACCCTGAAATTATAACTTTTCTTTTTCTGGGTGTGCTTTATTTCTCTTTCCACCCACCACATTTTGGTACCAGATCTGTTGGGAGATCTTTTTTGTATTTATTTATTTTTCTCGAAAAACGTTAGTGGTGAGTTGCAGGGACGCAGAGGGGAGGCGATAACCTGCGGGTGAGTGTCCAGTGTGAAGACGTCGGCTGGGAGTTGTGTGGCCAAGAGACCGGATCGCTGGACGAGGTGTCCCTGCCTGTGACGGAGCCCAGGAGTGTGGTGTCGGCCTACGGCTTGTTGCGTGTGACCTGCAAGAAGATTCCTCGTGTTACAGACATTTCTGGATTTTGGGCTATGCCGATTTCACCCTTCCATTTATTGTGGAAACTGATGCGAGTAATGAAGGTCTAGGAGCAGTTTTGAGTCAGCAACAAGGCGACGGTAAAAGAGTAATCGCATATGCTAGAAGGAGACTGCGCCATACAGAAAAGAATGACCGGAACTATAGTAGTATGAAGCTCGAACTGTTAGCTCTGAAATGGGCTGTCTCAGAGAAGTTCCGTGGTTATCTGTTTGGCTCAAAGATTGTAGTCATCACGGATAACAATCCATTATGTCATCTGAAGACAGCAAAGCTAGGTGCCATTGAGCAACGGTGGGTGGCCCAGTTAGCTGTTTTTGACTTTGAGGTCAAGTACAGGCCCGGACGGCAGAATGCTGCCGCCGACGCACTCTCTAGACACCCATTAGCAGGGGAGCCTGTGAACTCAGATGATGCAGATTAAGATGACTGTATTGCCATCTGTAATGTGGTAACTAGGGGTACCCCTTTGGACTCAGAGTTGTTATCCGCTGGGGATCAGTGTTGTAAAGTGAGGCAAATTCGGGCTTTAGAGTGTGGAGTCAGAGTAGAAGGGACTGATACTCGAGGAGGTATGTTTACTCTCCCAGGTTATACAAAAGCAGAGTTGAGAGAGTTTCAGCTAAAGGATCTGTTTCTCAGTTCTTTCAGAAAATTCTGGGATGGTAACCGAAAGCCCAATTATCAGGAAAGGCGCAGCTTGCCTAAGACTGTTTTGTCCCTTATGAAACAGAGGAAGTGTATTATGGAGTCAGATGGGTTGCTCTATAGAGTTGTGAATGATCTTCGTCATGGTGAGTGTCAGCAGCTGCTTGTACCTGTTTGTTTGCAGGGAAGAATCCTGAAGAGTGTCCATGACAAGATGGGACACCAGGGTATTGAGCGCTCACTTAACCTGTTGAGGCAGAGATGCTTCTGGCTTGGCATGTATGAGGATGTAGAGAAGTGGATCAAAGCGTGTCAAAGGTGTATTTTGACTAAAATGCCTCAGCCAAGGATTCGGCCTCCAATGAAACCGTTTCTAGCGTCAAGGCCTTTGGAGGTGGTGGCTGTAGATTTTACGCCGCTTGAACCGGCCTCAGATGGTCGTGAGAATTAGTTGGTAGTTACCGATGTGTTTACCAAGTTTACACAGGCTTTCCCTACCAAAGATCAGAGGGCAGACACTACCGCCAAGGTTTTACTCAGAGAGTGGTTCATGAAGTATGGCATTCCAGAGAGGTTACACTCGGAACGGGGAGAAACTTTGAGAGTGAGGTGATAGCGGAGTTGTGTAAATTGTATGGGGTGAAGAAAACGCGAACTACCCTTTACCGGCCTCAGGGCAATGCTCAGTGTGAGCGGTTTAACCGGACGCTCCATGAGTTGTTGAGAACTCTTCCCCCTGAAAAGAAGAGACGGTGGCCAGAGTACCTTCCTGAGTTAGTCTATGCGTATAACGTAACCCCACATGCGACAACAGGGTACTCGCCTTATTTCTTGTTGTTTGGTGTAGATCCACGTCTTCCTGTAGATGCTCTTCTGGGTCAGGAGCAAGCTGTGGATAGGCGGCAGGATTGGTTAGTAATTCACCAGAATAGACTCCGGGAAGCTCATGAACGAGCAAGAGAATTTGCTGAGCAGAAAGCTCGTGAGAGACTTGCTCCCTTGAATGACAAGGTATACTGCCCTACTGTTGATGTTGGCCAGACCGTGTACTTGCGTCACAGACCGGTTGGCAGAAACAAGATACAGGATGCGTGGGCTCCTACGGTGCACCGGGTCATAGAAGTGCAGGGTACTACGTACACTGTTGAGCCTCTTGAGGGTGGCCCCAGTAAGAGAGTTCAGAGAGTGGATTTGAGTCCTTATGATGCGCCTGTTGTGAAACCTGTGGTAGCAGACAGCAGCCCAGCATCTCCACAACCTGAGTATCAGGTTGAGCAGGTTGAGGTGGAGGGTTCTGATCCAGATTGTTTTGTTTTGGAAGAGGTCAAATTTCCAAACCTCGCGGAAGCAGAGCGTGTGAATGTTGAGATGTCCAGGCCAGTTGAGGAGGTGTCTATTGTTGGCTCTTATCCTGTTTCCGAGAGTGTGGAACAACAAGCTTCCGAGTCAGGTAAACTATCAGAGTGTGTGGTAATTCCTAAGGTAGACAGACCTGTGTCTAGGAGACCAGTGCCTACTCCCAGACGAACCAGCCGGCCTCATGCTGGTGTGCATTCAAACCTGTTTAACGAACCAAGGTCGGTTTGTAATTCCGTTTCTGTTAGTCCTGAAGTTTTTTCACAACGAGTATCTAAGTTTTTCACTCGTGGGTTCCATGGTGTAATGGTGAGCACTCTGGACTTTGAATCCAGCAATCCGAGTTCAAATCTCGGTGGAACCTCTTTGTGGGTCCCGATGTTTGCCAAAATGACCTGTGGACTTTGAAGTTTGAGGCACTGCACAAACAAAAGAAGGTTAGGGCACTCATGATAGAATACGTTTCGCTTCTTCAAGATATGTTCTAACCACAATGTTTAACGTTTATATCTGATGGTGGATTACAGGCGGCTGGACGAGGGAGTGTATCTCAGCATGGCACAGGGGAATTAGCTCCAATGGTAAAGCGCTCGCTTAGCACGCGAGAGGTAGCGGGAATCGATGCCCGCATTCTCCAGCTGATGTTTGTCATACACTTGCTTGTAGGGGAAGGTCCGAGTCAGCAATGCGAACGATACCTGTGGCTTTGAATGTATAGTGGGAAGACCTCTGGGCCAAGGCTCATTTAAAGTGGACTGTGGCAAAGTGGAAAACTTTTCTGTGGTCAGACGAATCAAAATTTGAAGTTCTTTTTGGAAAACCCGGACGCCATGTCATCTGGACTAAAGAGGACAAGGACAACCCAAGTTGTTATCAGCGCTCCGTACAGAAGCCTGCATGTCTGATGGTATGGGGTTGCATGAGTGCGTGTGGCATGGGCAGCATGCACATCTGGAAAGGCACCATCAATGCTGAAAGGTATATCCAAGTTCTAGAACAACATATGCTCCCATCCAGACATCGTCTCTTTAAGGGGAGACCTTACATTTTCCAACATGACAATGCCAGACCACATAATGCATCAATTACAACAACATCACGCTGCATAGAAGAAGGATCCTGGTACTGAAATGGCCAGCCATCTTTCACCCATAGAAAACATGTGGCGCATCATAAAGAGGAAGATGCGACAAAGAAGACAGTTGAGCCACTAGAAGCCTGTATAAGACAAGAATGGGACAACATTCCTATTCCTAAACTTGAGCAACTTGTCTTCTCAGTCCTCAGACGTTTGCAGACTGTTATAAAAGAAGAGGAGATGCCACACAGTGGTAAACATGGCCATGTCCCAACTTTTTTGAGATGTGTTGATGCCATGAAATTTAAAATCAACTTATTTCTTCCTTATTTTCTCAGTTTAAACATTTGATATCTCATCTATGTTGTATTCTGAATAAAATAGTGACATTTGAAACTTCCACATCATTGCATTCTGTTTTTATTCACAACTTGTACAGTCTCCCAACTTTTTTGAATTCGGGTTTGTATTTATCAGTCTGTTTTTTGTTGTTGTTGCACTACTGCTAATAAACTAACATCTACCATAATATGTATTTTATTATGATGTCTTCTTTATTCTTCTGTACAGCACTTTGATCAGCTTTGGTTGTTTTAAATCGCTTAACAAATAAAGTTGGATTTGATTGTATAATGACAAACTGCTTAATAGTGAGTGAAGTACATAAGAGGCTGAATCTGGACAGTCTGGTATAATCTCACCCCTGATCCATCATCATTCATCTTTGTGTCCCAATGCAATGACTTCAGTTTTCTCCTTGTTTCAGTTTTAAAAACTTAACATATCTTTGAAAAGGTGACTGTACTCATAGATGTATCGACTTGAATATAAACATCTCTATTAGTGAAATAGTTAAAAATGGATAAATGTTGATATGATTTCTGAGAGATATTTTCTTTGGAGTAAATTTATGAGATGAGATCAGGTGACTAATATAGAGTGAAATGTCTCCACCTAGTGATTTTGTGCCTTTACAACACATTTGTATGATCCCAGATTTAAGGACACGTTTTAAATCATTACCCTAATATTTCAACATCTTCTGCTTTAATGAATCTGTAAGAAGTTGTTCCTTCATCGCTTTGCAATGTGTAGTCTGTCTAACATAAGACAAGATGTACATTATTTATTTTAATAAAATTTAATTTTTGAATAAACATCTATATATTAGCAGACAGAAGACTCCTACGATCATTTATTAAATATCACGACATCACATATGTTTGTTGTGTTTTCACACAATTTCACATAATAACTGTGAATCCGTGAGGTTTGTGTTCAGTGTTGTTGTGTTTTGTGTCACTGTGGGCTCCAGGGCGCAGTAATACACATCAGAGTCTGTGACTTTAACAGAAGAGATCTTCAGATCCACACTGCCGTCTGCTTTTCTGTGTTTGATGGAGATTCCAGAAACTGGAGGATCAGCTTCAGTTATGACTCCTGAATAATCCAGTATAAGAAACTGTGGTGCTGAAGCTGCATATTGACGATACCAGTGAAGACCACGAACAGAACCAGTGTAGTTACAAGACAGGGTCACATTCTCAGATTCAACTGCAAACACTGTATCTCTGTACGGACTGATGACTTCTTTAGCTCTGTAACCTACAACACAACATTATATGAGTAGAGTTCAAATAAGAGTATAGTGATATAATGATGAATGAATATTTTACCTTCAGTTACAGTCAATAATAGAAGAACACAAGTCAACATGTCAGTATTGAAAGAGCAGTTTAAACACACGTCCTCTTCTCGTCTCAGATCCGCATCACAGATGTGTTAAGCTCCACCTCTTGACATAAACTTAATAGTCACATATGTACAACCTTTAAAATCAAAATGAACTGAAAGCCATTATTGACCATACAGCATCTGACATATAGTCAACATAAAGACATGTACGAGGAGGAAAGACTGAGGAAGGCTTTTGCTTGTCATGTACAGTGGACACACAGAAGTTTAGGAAGAGCAATTTAGATTCATTCTGACAGAGAGAGAACATGAGAACTCCACACATGACCTTACGACTCAGCCGAGGATTAAACCGGGACGTTCTCTATGAGGCAAGATGTACAGTAACTATTATTGTACTCACAGAGAGAAGTAGCAATATGGGCTTGAACGCATGAGTTTTTGAAAAGAGAAAAGTCCAGTCCAAGAACATGAAAACATATTAAAGATTGAGGAATTGAGAGGCACTTGGAACACTGAGACCAGCAGTAAACCCCTGATGTCTGAAAGCCAAGAGTTGAAGACCAGAAGACCAGAAGCCGACTGTAACTGAGGATTGTGTTTCAGTCATTAGATGTTATTTACCTCTACACTTGTATTTATTATATAAAAAAGAATAACATGTATTTTTAAATGTCATGTATTTATTGCAAAACTGCCTTATAGTTTTATTTCATTCATGTTAGATTCATTTTCATCAGGTGTTACTGTATCCTGTCATATACAAAACTTTGTGGTTTACATACAGAACAGCTGTGGTTTGATTTACTTGATTAAAAACTCTTCAAAGAAATAACTGTGTTTGAGTTTTTGTAAAGACTTTCAGGCGTTTGGTGTCACTGGGCTTCATCTCTCACAGCACAGTAATATAGAGCTGAATCTGACAGAGAAACACTCTTAATAATGACTTCAGTGGATGTGTCTGATGTCTTTGACTGAAACCGATGGTCTGGTATATCTTCATAACTACTATATGACCGAGCTCCTTTATACAGTAGATACTGAGGTTCTCTGTTAGGATTCTGTCTGTACCAGTAAAGATAAATATAACGGCTGGTTGCTTCATACGTGCAGCTCAGTGTCACAGAATCTCCTTCACTTTTCATTATATTAGTTTCTTTTGGATCAATGCTGTCAGCAAATACACCTGCAAGGGAATAGAAAAGTAAATAAACAACATTTATAGTAATACAAGTATTATAAACCCGTTTTATCTAATATATTCACATAGTAAATTCTGTAGTTCAAGATGATTTTTGAGGCTTACAATTTAAGATGCACTTTACCTGACACTGTAACAAGAATCAGCAGGACACATCTCTTCATGTTTATAAAGAAACTATATCATCACTGTCTTCATGAATCAATGCTGAAGGAGAAAGAAGTGAATTGGGTGGAGATGGCTGTAGGCTGTAAAGTGGGTAAATGTGGGTGTGGTGTATAGCAGGGACTCTCAACCTTTTGCAACTCATGGCCCACCAAAGACTGTTAAAAACATTTCTGAGGACCACCTTTCCAAATATGACAGTATGAACACAGACTATTCAAAGAGTAGATATACTCTACTGTTAATATGCCACAGTAACAGACTTAGTCAAGTCAGCTGTATGTAGATGAAAACTGTTGTAATATTATAGAAAAGATTTGGCAGGTCTGTTCTGTAACCATTTATTCCTGTAACAATAACAGGTTCTGTGTTCAAATGTCTCTGATGGTTTTAGCGCATTGTTAGAAAACATTTCTCCACATATAACACACTGTCCACAAGCAACAACTGAAGGGCTGAAAATAGCAACTATCACTTTTATTACATTTATATTTGCAGGATTCTCAAGTTTTATCAAAAGCTTGGAGCGAGATCACATGCGGTTAGGGGAGGAGCCCTAATAGAGACCCTGTTAGTTCAATCTGACATTGAATGTTGCAACACCAAACACGTCACAAATATTAATGGACTTTTAGATAATGCATCTTGACTCGGACATGTAAATTCATAAGACTTATTAAATCATTACAAAATGTGTCAATTTAAAAATAAATACAAATTGGAAGAAAAAAAATAATTTGGTGGTAGTCTACCACTGACTATACGGCCCACCAGATGGCGCTCCAAAGCCCACCAAAGGGCCGCGGCCCGCCGGTTGAGAATCACTGGTTTATGGCATTCAGACGTTTACACAATGAAAACCTGAAAAGTTTTTCCTTAATTTCTGAAAAGTTTCACGTACACAAGACAGTGTTGTCAAAACAATCTGCATTTACACGGATCTGGGAAAACAAATAAAAGGCTGTATTATGAGTGCCAGGCCAGTGGATGGCGATGTTGTTCCGTAAAGAGACACGACGGCCAGCGGACATGCGCCAAAAGTGCTTTAAACACACATATATGTCAACCAAGGGTATTTAAAAGTCTGGTGAATGTAAATAATGTGTCTGGGCTGGTCTCAGTGTTGCAGTAAATCCACTCTTTGCTGGAGAAACGTGAAAACATATGCAGAGAAGCTCAAGCACACAACACCGGAGGCCGCCATACTGTTCTGGGCCTACTCACGTGACTGAACACGTAATACACATGTGCGTGACGTCATCGCTCTCAGAAAGCTTCGTCTTGCAGTTTACACAGAGATGAGAACGCCACCATTTTCAAAAACTTGCACTTTGAAACATGTTTATAAAAGTTCATGTTTTCTTTCCCCAAAACAACCAACTAAACAGCCTCTAAGACCCTCTCATCCTCCTCGCTCCATTCACAGGGAACCATTGAATGTTTCTGGTACAACATCTTCCCCTACTGGCACTCTTTTACAGCCCTGCGTTACACTTACAGGACCCAAAAATACATCTTCCCCACATCATTACAAACCCTTATGCCATCATATCTGTATATGACTTCCTTTTATCAGCTGAACACAATATTATAAAACAGTTTGGTTCTCAAATCTGATTGGCTGAGAGCCGTCTCCAGCAATGAGATATTCACCACTGGAACAGCTGGAAAAACATTTTTCATTTGTATAAAAGTGCTAAGTGAACATTATTGTAATGTATGTAATGCAAACACACTTAAGATTAAAGCTATAAAAGCTAACATACATAACTTAAAGATTACATAACTTATACATAACACATCATTTATAGTTCGTATACAGTATTCTAGAATTCTATTATTTTCATATTTTAAAAACATTTCTGTATTAAAACAAAGTTTTCATGAATGTTGAAGCTTCTTTCTATATAACAGAGGGTTTGTGTTCAGTGTTGTTGTGTTTTGTGTCACTGTGTCTTCAGGGCGCAGTAATACACATCAGAGTCTGATAGAGTAACAGAAGAGATCTCCACATACACACCAGTTTTCTTTTCATTCAATTTCCCAGAGAATCGAGGATCTAGATTCACAATTTCTGACTTTTGTGAAACTGTCCCTGTAGCGTGTAAAATGAGTAACAGATATTCAGGAGGTGATCCAGGAGACTGGCGATACCACTGTAGAGTATCTGCTGAAGATGATGAGTAGTTACAGGAGAGAGTTATATTTTCCTCCTCCGCTCCAGACATCTCAGTTTCAACGGATGTGATGATGTTTCCAAAACTGTCTCCTGTGTAAAACAAAGATCAAAGTTTATGAAAATGTTTTAATGTCATAAAGTAACAGGCCAGAATAAAATCAACATACATGTTATTGTTCTGTAACAGAATAGCACTTACTTGCTAAAGAACAAAGAAAAGCCAAAACAAACAGCATCGCTTTACAGGATGATCATCCGCAGCACACACTGAAGTGAATACTAGTTTATTTATCAAGTTGTTTCCACTAGAAGCTCCTCCTCTATAAACTTGTGGGTGAATGTAGTCTGTGGTATTTCAACAATCCTGAGACAACTGTATCACTATTCATAAGAAATCTTCATTCACACACAGTGTGTCTTTAAAAAGAGATTCAGCCTCCTCAAGATTGACCTCTAGTGCATTAAACCAGCAGTGTAAACGCCACTCTAATAGTTTTCATTGAAATATCAGCCTCTAGTGACAGATGACAAACAATAAATAATAAACATATTTGCTTTCATAATGCCTTGGTATGTTTGAGGGCTATTGCACTTGAGACACTATTTTATCTCACATCTCAAGTCAGGGAGGTTTCTGTATGATGTATCTGTTTCTGTTTTCTACGGCCTGTCATTGATAAAAGTTTGATTCATATAAAACGTTTTAAATATGATCACATATTATGTATATTATACAGTATAGATGCAAGTGTTGTGAAATAATGACACAATGTTCAGTTTTACCTTCAGTTACAGTCAGTAATGTGAGTATCATAGTCAACATTGCAGAGATGAAAAAGCTATCAAACATTTCTGCTGCTTGTTTCAGTGATCTGTGATGTTAGTTCTGTATCAGACTTCATCTCCTGTCTGACAGATACAGAATACATCAGATATAGTGTGAGATCATACACAACCACGACTCATGCTTGATGTCCATTTGTAGGATTTAAAGCAACATTTAGAAAACATTTTCTAATCCTGATCATCATATGAATCCAGCAGATGACAATCTGATCTCGTTCCTCAGTTCCTGCAGTGAACTTCACAGATCTTTCTTTAATAGTCACTGTTTGAGTGTCTTGAACAGCAAGTATACTTTTTATGACAGCGTTTGTTAAGTTAGAAAACATGTTTTGGTGTTTAATGCACTGAACAGTTTGTTTTATTGATGTAATTGTGTGTTTGTGTTCAGTGTTGTTGTGTTTTGTGTCACTGTGGGCCTCATGGCACAGTAATACAGATCAGAGTCTGATAGAATAACAGAAGAGATCTCCAGAATCAACTGAGATTTCTTCTCATTCAGTTTTCCAGAGAATCGATGATCGACATCCAAACCTTTAGACTTTTGTAAAACGTTTCCTGTAGCGTGCAGAATGAGGAAAAGAAAATCAGGAGCTGATCCAGAATATTGGCGATACCAATAAAGATAAAGTGCTGAAGAGAAGTCACATGATAGAGAGAAATTTTCCCCTTCTGTCAGTGTGAACCGGAGTGATATTCCCCAAACTGTTCACTGCAGAAAAGATCAAATATATGTTTAACACATGACATTTAGTCCTTCAGCAGACACCTTTTTATTTTATAAGGAAATAAAGAAAACAAATGTTCACAATTTGAACTGACTGGATAAGTAATATTATAAATACCTGCAAAGGAAAAGAGCAAAATAAAAACAAACAGCATCATTTTCAGAGGTTCAGCTGAGCCAAATAATGAGAAATAACCAAATTGCTTACCACAGCTATGCAGACGACACACAGATATATTTTAACGATTACAGCCCCATTGACTCCCTGCTCAAATGCATTGATGAAATAAATAGTTGGATGTGCCAAAACTTTCTTCAGTTTAACAAAGACAAAACTGAAGTCATTGCGTTTGGAAATAAAGATGAAGTTCTCAAGGTGAACGCGTACCTTCACTCTAAAGGTCAAACAACAAAAAATCAAGTCAGGAATCTCTGTGTGTCTCTAGAGTCAGACCTTAGCTTCAGTAGTCATGTCAAAGCAATAACTAAATCAGCATACTATCATCTGAAAAATATTGCAAGAATTAGATGCTTTGTTTCCAGTCAAGACTTCATCACCAGCAGGGTGGATTATTGTAATGGACTCCTTACTGGCCTCCCCAAAAAGACCATAAGACAGATGCAGCTCATACAGAACGCTGCGGCAAGGATTCTGAGCAGAACCAGAAAATATGATCATATCACACCAGTCCTCAGGTCTTTACACTGGCTACCAGTTACATATAGGATAGATTTTAAAGTTTTATTACTGGTATATAAATCGTTCAATGGCCCAGGACCTCAATACATTGCAGATATGCTCATTGAATACAGACCCAAAAGAACACTCAGGTCATTAGGATCGCATCAGCTAGAAATACCAAGAGTTCTCTCCGAGCAAGGAGAGTCTGCATTTAGCTATTATGTGAGCGGCAGCTGGAACAAGCTTCCAGAAAAGATCAGATGTGCTCCAACAGTAGTCAAATCCAGACTCAAAACACATCTGTTTAACTTTGCATTTAATGAATGTGCACTGTGCCTCTGACCGTCCGACTGTTAAACTGTTAAAACATTAGTTTTTACTCTTACATATGTTGTCAGCTATAGCTCCTCCTCTTAAAGCGACAGTGCAGTGTTTCCTTAAGCATTCTTACGGTATATGATCATGAAGATGATACAACAGTGAATTATTTCTCTGTGAAACATTTCATCTCAAACACATGATGCCCAATGAAGGTTTATGTTCAGAATTTTGTATGTCTGTGTCATGTTTGACCGCTGCTGTATTTTCTGTCATGATTATAAGACGAATATGTGGCTAAAGATCAGCAACTGTACAGAACTCAGACTGGTACAAAATAATAGTAAAATCACTGTATTTCTATTTAGTTGTAAGGTTGAATGCGTTGGGCCTGACTGAGGGACATGTTTTCTTTGTTTTGGTCCTCTTGCATCACTAAGCAGGTGTTAACACATCCTGTCTTGTGTTATTTTACAGACAGAACTGTGGTTTGTCACTTCATGGATCACTGACTCTAGTTGTGTGTTCGTTTTTGTAAAGCGTCTGTGGACTTTGTATCGCTGTGCTCTTAACAGCACAGTAATAGAGAGCCGAATCTGACAGAGTCACAGATTTAATAGTGAGTGAAGTGGATGTGTGAGAGGTTGTCGACTGATACCGACCGTCCGACACGTTTCCTCCGCGAGTCTTAAAGCGAGCACCTTTAAACAGTAAATACTGAAGTTCTCTGTTAGGATTCTGTCTGTACCAGTAAAGATAAACATTATTTCTGCTTGTATTATATGTGCAGCTCAGCGTCACTGATTCTCCTTCTCTTCTCATTTTACCTTCTTCTTTTGGTATGATAGTGTCAGCAAACACACCTGCAAAGAGAATATGGATTAAGATTTAGAAGAAATAAGAAACAATCCTCTAGTAGAGTTGAGCACCGTTACAAAACTCAAATGTACCTGTCATGAGAATCAGCAGTTGACATCCGTCCATGTTTACATTAAAACATATATATTTAATAACAGAACAAATCATGTTTTAAGAAAAGTAGACATATAAATAAATGAATTTGGGCAATCCTCAAATCCTTCGTTTGAATGTGAATCCAGTTAGAAGATTATTTTTGCTGACACTGAAAATCAGAAGCAGAAATATATTTTGAAGCTTTAACATGTGTTTGTAATGTGGGTGTGGTCAGAGATATTCCTGCTACCAATGAACATACTGGAAATGTTGTTTTATTACAAACATTCTGACTAAATAGGCCAAACTAAAATAACTACATTTAATATTCACTTGTGTACAATGATTTGAGTTATTAACTGTAAAGAAAACATATTCCTATATTGTGTGCACAGAAACAGCGCGTCATGTTTAAATTACTTGTTTAAACGGATGTCTGCACCCTAAATAATGCATTTACTGCAAAAAACAACAACGATTACCAGATTATCGGCACTATACCAAGATGTTTCTAACACATGCTGGTCTATATAATGTGTTACTGTCAGGATCTCTCGCCCGTCAGCTGAAGTGCCCTCATGCTCCACCAGAGGGCCCTCCACACATTACCCGGACCGCCATTACTCACTACATTCCCCATAATCCTCTGCTGGACTCATTAAGATCAATCAGATCCACCTGTGTGTTGTTAACTTGTTTATATATATACCCAGTGGCCTTCAGAAAGCAGGTAAGTGCAAACTCAGAGTAAGTTAACCCCGTAAAACGCAAGTAACCATAGTAACCATAGTAACCATAGTAACCGTGCACAGTAACCGTGCACAGTAACCGTGCACAGTAACCGTGCACAGTAACCATAGTAACCGTGCACTGTAACCATAGTAACCGTGCATCGTAACCACGCTGTTTGTTTCTTTATTTGTTTTCCTTAATCGCGCACAAGTTCGTAACACAGACATTGAAATGGCATGGCCGTTTATTCAGGAACCCGTAGATGAGGAAGCTGCATTCATTCAGAGAGAGTTACATTTTCGTCGGGAGAGAATATATGGTGAAACCCCGTTTGGATGTTTTATTTGAGCGATACTGTTTTTCTCTACAGTCCGTTACATATATCCACACTCCGCTTCATCCTTACATCACAAACCTCACTCGTCGTGGCCGCGCTCTTACATCTGAGCAGATTCTTTGTGCGGCTTTACGTTTCTTTGCTAATGGATGCTTTCTATATAACAGCAGAGATGCAGAACACGTTAGCAAGGCAACTGTATGTAGAGCAGTAAGATAAGTGTGAATCGCTCTCAAGCACTTTTTATACATTAAGTTTCCTGTGAGAGCCTTCAAAGAGGAGTTTCATAGGATTGCAGGGGAATGGTTTACATCTTTCTCAATTAGTCTGATCAAATAAATGTGGTCTTGCTGTCACCTCTGGAAGTAGATAATCAATTATTATCAATTATCAAGAACTATTATGTCAATGGGAAGTCCATCCACAGCATTAATGTGCAGGTACACTGACATGGTCTAATGTTTGCTAAAGTCAAAGTACAGTAACTCTAATGTCTTTGTCACTGTGAAGATCATATGTGATGCTGCACACATAATAACAAATGTGGAGGCTAAGTGGCCGTCTCGGTTCATGACTCACGGATATATGGTGAGTCATCTGTGAGCAACAGAATGGACCAAGGTAAGTGAACATATGCCCTGAACACATTATCATGTCTGTCTGTCTGTGGAAAAGCACTAAACCAATGTGACCTTACAGGAGAGACCAATGGCCTTCTGCTGGGTGATGGGGGTTACCCGTGCCAACCTACACTCATAACCTCTTACCCAGAACCTGAGCCGGGACCCCAGCAGCACTTCAATGTGGCACACAGCAGGACAAGAGCCCTGTATGCAGGACTATATGATGCAATGTCTTTGGACACTAATACACCACACAAACACAGCACTGTTAAATAAACTCAATTTATTCAGATTTCATGTGATCTTCTTTATGTCCTACAAATACAAAAGTGAAATAAATGTATCTATCAGAAAGGGCCTGTACAAACCAAGATCAGTGGCCTCTTACATATGACATCAGCACTTGTATCCTGGGGAGTGACAGGTGCTGATGAACTGTTACTGGTCGCCTCTTCATCCGTCAGAGAAGGAAGGTCCTACATGAAAAAAATAGTGTATATTGGTGTATATATATACAGTATAAGTTTATATATATATATATACACTGCAACCTCCTGCAAGTTACCCAGAGTAAACACTCTCTTACAGAAACAACATGAAGACATTGGATCACAGTTGAGAAGCTTAAAGTTTTTCACTGTGAAACAACATTATGTATTATTATTTTTGCTTAGTATTTTAATACTTAGATACTTAAAATATATATTCATCATGGCTATCTCTGTTAGGTTTGTTGAAATGTTTGGAAATATTATTTTACCATGAAATCTACTGTATCATGAAGTAAACTCCTCCTTCTTACAGTTCTCACAAATGACATTCAACATCTTTTCTTCAAGTATCACCGGCAGCCATGTGTGTAAAATAACATTTGTTTATAGGTGATTTAATAACAGGTGGTGTTTTATTAACACTGTACTAATGTTATATAGCTTTAGCTTCAGTAATCCGACATACGAAGGGCTGGAAGTGTGGACACATTTACTGTTACATGGATCATTTAGCTTTAACAAAACAAGACTTTTATTTAAAGGACATCAACTCTCTTCTTCTTCTTCTTTTGTGTGTGAGAAAAGAAAATGTCTGCAGAAATGTGCTTGATTCTGAAATATTCTCACACAACAATAATAAGTTGTGTTTGTGTTCAGTGTTGTTGTGTTTTGTGTCACTGTGGACATCAGAGCGCAGTAATACACATCAGAGTCTGTGACTTTAACAGAAGAGATCTGCAGAAACACTTGATCTTCTTTCACTTCCGCAGAGAATCGAGGATCTGATTCCACAATTTGTGACTTTTGTAAAACTGTCCCAGTAACATGAAGAATGACAAAAAGAAATTCAGGAGCTGATCTGTGAGACTGGCGATACCACTGTACAGTATCTGCTGAGGAGTAGTTACAGGACAGAGTTATATTTTCTCCTTCTGCTCCAGACATCTCCGTTTCAACAGCTGTGATTCTACTCGCAGAGCTGTAACCTGTCAAGAAGAGCAAGTGTGTTTATTAGACAACAAAACAACAAATAAAAGCATCAAAGACAAGCAAAGAAACAGAGTTTAATGCAGGTGTCCAGTCCTGCTCCTGGAGGGTCAGAGCCCTGATTTAATGGAACTGAATTGTGAATATTGAAAATTTACAGACAAGAGAAGAAAGTAAAACCAAACAACAGATCATCATATTGAATGAGTTCATCTGCAGCACAAACTGATCCTTACACACTAAAGTTTTATTGTCAAGTACATGATGTCTCTTCTGTTAGCACCTCCCCTAAACACTGAACAATTCACTGCATGAATAACATTCAATTTCAATCCTCTCTTAATCTCTGTAAGGTTCATTTATAGAGTTAAAACACAAAACGTGGAATGTGCACAAAAAGAAACAGGCAAATATCCATCTTAAGAAAGGTTGAGAACCCTGGTGTAAGGTGTTTAGCCTTGTTTTTACAGACACCGACTCGTACTGTATATTCATGTTTAATAGCCACACTGAGTGGGATGCTTTGGGCGATAGGGTTTGATTTGGGGTCAGATATGTTCTTACATGTAAGCAAGAGTAAGTTTCTGTTCAAGCGTTGAATATGGTTTTGTCACAGTGGGCTGCAGAGCGCAGTAATACACATCAGAGTCACACACATGCAGATGTTGAATTATCAGAGAAACTGATCGTGATGAAGAATCAAGTTTGGACTGAAATCTACTCTTGAATTCAGCAGCTTTATCTCCATCTCCATATTTAGATTTCAAAAGGATGTATTTTGGAGAGTCATAGTTGTGTTGTCTGTACCACAGGAGAGTGGGGTTTGAGCTTGTAGTATTGTATTCACAGTCCAAAATAATGTTGTCATCTTCATGTGCAGATTGAAAACCTTTCGGCTGATGAACAGAATCCTGTGCTTTAGTTTCTGTGAGGAGAGAAAATGGTTGTTTGTCCGTCTAATAAGATAAAACAGTCCATAAAAATGTGTTTATAAAGGTTCAACTGATACTTACCGGAGTAAATTGACAAAAGTATTAAAACAGTTCTCACAAAGTTTCTCACGGTAAAGCACATTATTTGTCACAGAGCGTTCACAACTAAACCTGTTCTCTACTCCTGCAGTTCATTTAAAGCTGTGATTTCTGTGACCTCTGCTGGTGAAAGATAAAAACACTTCTGATCTGTGTGTTGTGTTCACAGCTTTTACAGTAAAACTACAGACTTCAGTTTTCATAAAGTTGAGCAGCATTCACAATTGAGGATGTGATACTAGAGTTTAAATTAGTAGAGAAAAATGGTAAAAAACTGCAGAGGAGAGAGAAATCTGCTTTAGTTTGTTTAAAAAAATAAAGTGAATTTTTGTATTTAATTTTACCTGAAATGATGATGAAGATGAGAAGCAGGTGTGTGTTCATGTTTGTGAAGTCAGATCAGTTGTGTGTTGATGTTGTGTGTGATCTGAGCTGAAGATTTTTGTTACTGTCAGTCTCTGCACCTCACACATAAAGTCACATGAAACAAAATATGCACTTTTCTGTCATCTGGGCAATATGAGGTATAATCCACAGCTAGCTGTGAGTTAAAGGGTTTTAATGCACGATGTGGAGTCCTGAAACAACCCGACGTGAAGCAGAAAAATCCTTTAACACACGACTAGCTGTGGATTATTCTGCTTATACCAGGTCATTTGCCAAGTTAAAGCTTTTGTTGATGTTTACAGTGTAATTTTAGATCAAATAACAGGTGAAAATAACAGTTATTTTGTAACATAATTTTACCCATGTGTTAAAGGACTTTAATGCACAACCTCCAGCCAATCAGAATCCAGTATTCAGACAGACCATGGGATAAATAACATTGTGTTTGTGTGAGTGTTGAGTGTGTTTGTGTGAGTGTTGAGTGTTTTTGTGTGAGTGTTGAGTGTGTTTGTGTGAGTGTTGAGTGTTTTTGTGTGAGTGTTGAGTGTGTTTGTGTGAGTGTTGAGTGTGTTTGTGTGAGTGTTGAGTGTGTTTGTGTGAGTGTGAGTGTGAGTGTTGAGTGTTTTTGTGTGAGTGTTGAGTGTGTTTGTGTGAGTGTTGAGTGTTTTTGTGTGAGTGTTGAGTGTGTTTGTGTGAGTGTTGAGTGTGTTTGTGTGAGTGTTGAGTGTGTTTGTGTGAGTGTGAGTGTTGAGTGTTTTTGTGTGAGTGTTGAGTGTGTTTGTGTGAGTGTTGAGTGTGTTTGTGTGAGTGTTGAGTGTGTTTGTGTGAGTGTTGAGTGTGTTTGTGTGAGTGTTGAGTGTTTTTGTGTGAGTGTTGAGTGTGTTTGTGTGAGTGTGAGTGTGAGTGTTGAGTGTTTTTGTGTGAGTGTTGAGTGTGTTTGTGTGAGTGTTGAGTGTATTTGTGCGAGTGTTGAGTGTGTTTGTGTGAGTGTTGAGTGTGTTTGTGTGAGTGTTGAGTGTTTTTGTGGGAGTGTTTTTGTGTGTTTGTGTTTGTGTGAGTGTTGAGTGTATTTGTGCGAGTGTTGAGTGTTTTTGTGTGAGTGTTTTTGTGTGTTTGTGTTTGTGTGAGTGTTGAGTGTGTTTGTGTGAGTGTTGAGTGTTTTTGTGTGAGTGTTGAGTGTGTTTGTGTGAGTGTTTGTGTGTTTGTGTGAGTGTTGAGTGTATTTGTGCGAGTGTTGAGTGTTTTTGTGTGAGTGTTTTTGTGTGTTTGTGTTTGTGTGAGTGTTGAGTGAAATTTTTTTTGTGAGAGTGTTGAGTGTTTTTGTGTGAGTGTTGAGTGTGTTTGTGTGAGTGTTTGTGTGTTTGTGTGAGTGTTGAGTGTGTTTGTGTGTTTGTGTGAGTGTGTTTGTGTGAGTGTTGAGTGTTTTTGTGTGAGTGTTGAGTGTGTTTGTGTGAGTGTTGAGTGTGTTTGTGTGAGTGTTGAGTGTGTTTGTGTGAGTGTTGGTTGTGTTTGTGTGAGTGTTGAGTGTTTTTGTGTGAGTGTCGAGTGTGTTTGTGTGAGTGTTGAGTGTGTTTGTGTGAGTGTTGAGTGTTTTTGTGTGAGTGTTGAGTGTGTTTGTGTGAGTGTTGAGTGTGTTTGTGTGAGTGTTGAGTGTGTTTGTGTTTGTGTGAGTGTTGAGTGTGTTTGAGTGAGTGTTGAGTGTTTTTGTGTGAGTGTTGAGTGTGTTTGTGTGAGTGTTTGTGTGTTTGTGTGAGTGTTGAGTGTGTTTGTGTGTTTGTGTGAGTGTGTTTGTGTGAGTGTTGAGTGTTTTTGTGTGAGTGTTGAGTGTGTTTGTGTGAGTGTTGAGTGTGTTTGTGTGAGTGTTGAGTGTGTTTGTGTGAGTGTTGGTTGTGTTTGTGTGAGTGTTGAGTGTTTTTGTGTGAGTGTCGAGTGTGTTTGTGTGAGTGTCGAGTGTGTTTGTGTGAGTGTTGAGTGTGTTTGTGTGAGTGTTGAGTGTGTGAGTGTGAGTGTTGAGTGTGTTTGTGTGAGTGTTGAGTGTGTTTGTGTGAGTGTTGAGTGTGTTTGTGTGAGTGTTGAGTGTGTTTGTGTGAGTGTCGAGTGTGTTTGTGTGAGTGTTGAGTGTGTTTGTGTGAGTGTCGAGTGTGTTTGTGTGAGTGTCGAGTGTGTTTGTGTGAGTGTTGAGTGTGTTTGTGTGAGTGTTGAGTGTGTGAGTGTGAGTGTTGAGTGTGTTTGTGTGAGTGTTGAGTGTGTTTGTGTGAGTGTTGAGTGTGTTTGTGTGAGTGTTGAGTGTGTTTGTGTGAGTGTTGAGTGTATTTGTGTGAGTGTTGAGTGTGTGAGTGTGAGTGTTGAGTGTGTTTGTGTGAGTGTTGAGTGTGTTTGTGTGAGTGTTGAGTGTGTTTGTGTGAGTGTTGAGTGTGTTTGTGTGAGTGTCGAGTGTGTTTGTGTGAGTGTCGAGTGTGTTTGTGTGAGTGTTGAGTGTGTTTGTGTGAGTGTTGAGTGTGTGAGTGTGAGTGTTGAGTGTGTTTGTGTGAGTGTTGAGTGTGTTTGTGTGAGTGTTGAGTGTGTTTGTGTGAGTGTTGAGTGTGTTTGTGTGAGTGTTGAGTGTATTTGTGTGAGTGTTGAGTGTGTGAGTGTGAGTGTTGAGTGTGTTTGTGTGAGTGTTGAGTGTGTTTGTGTGAGTGTTGAGTGTGTTTGTGTGAGTGTCGAGTGTGTTTGTGTGAGTGTTGAGTGTGTTTGTGTGAGTGTTGGTTGTGTTTGTGTGAGTGTTGAGTGTTTTTGTGTGAGTGTCGAGTGTGTTTGTGTGAGTGTCGAGTGTGTTTGTGTGAGTGTCGAGTGTGTTTGTGTGAGTGTTGAGTGTGTTTGTGTGAGTGTTGAGTGTTTTTGTGTGAGTGTTGAGTGTGTTTGTGTGAGTGTTGAGTGTGTTTGTGTGAGTGTTGAGTGTGTTTGTGTGAGTGTTGAGTGTGTTTGTGTGAATATTGAGTGTTTTTGTGTGAATGTCTCAGTGTGTTTAGTGACTGTGGGCTTCAGAGCGCAGTAATACACAGCAGAGTCACTCACATGAACATCCTGAATGTTCAGAGGAAATGATTTTAAAGATGTGTTGAGTTTGGCTTTGAATCTGTCCATGAACTCGTTGGTAAATCTGTTCAGCATGTATTTTGGGAATTCATTCACACTTTGTTGATACCAGAAGAGATCTGGAGATGAAACGGTGCTTTTATATGTACAAGTGATTGTAACAGTTTCTCCTTCAAAAGCGGTTTGAACTCCTTTACTTTGATCAACACTGTCCTGAGAGTTACATCCTGAAATAAAACATAAAACAACATTCATAAGGATCTTTGTTCACATTAGAATTATGACAGAAGTTTATTAACCGCAGGAATATTTGAGCACGTTGATCAGATACTAAAATATAAATGAATGTTCTTACCAAAGTCATGAGAAGTGAAGAAAAGAGCAATGATCATCCACTTTGTCATCGTTGATGTGAAGAGAGACAATATCTGATGTGATGTGTGTCCTTAAATCATTTCTCTTGAGATTCTCATGTCTCAGCCTCACACAAATATTCAAGAGATGTTTCCCTCTAGTGGTGGAGATGTGGTATGTAACCTTTGAAATCATTTGCGATATTTGGTGATTTAAAGCAAAGAGTACAATTCCTTTGACAGATCATCTGTAATATGAGATTACTGTATATTCATCTACATCCTCAATAAAGTGTGTTTGTGTGAGTGTTGTTTGTGTGAGTGTTGAGTGTATTTGTGTGTGTGTTGAGTGTGTTTGTGTGAGTGTTGAGTGTGTTTGTGTGAGTGTTGAGTGTGTTTGTGTGAGTGTTGAGTGTGTTTGTGTGAGTGTTGAGTGTGTTTGTGTGAGTGTTGAGTGTGTTTGTGTGAGTGTTGAGTGTGTTTGTGTGAGTGTTGAGTGTGTTTGTGTGAGTGTTGAGTGTGTTTGTGTGAGTGTTGAGTGTGTTTGTGTGAGTGTTGAGTGTGTTTGTGTGAGTGTTGAGTGTGTTTGTGTGAGTGTTGAGTGTGTTTGTGTGAGTGTTGAGTGTGTTTGTGTGAGTGTTGAGTGTGTTTTTGTGTGAGTGTTGAGTGTGTTTGTGTGAGTGTTGAGTGTGTTTGTGTGAGTGTTGAGTGTGTTTGTGTGAGTGTTGAGTGTGTTTGTGTGAGCGTTGAGTGTGTTTGTGTGAGCGTTGAGTGTGTTTGTGTGAGCGTTGAGTGTGTTTGTGTGAGCGTTGAGTGTGTTTGTGTGAGCGTTGAGTGTGTTTGTGTGAGTGTTGAGTGTTTTTGTGTGAGTGTTGAGTGTGTTTGTGTGAGTGTTGAGTGTGTTTGTGTGAGTGTTGAGTGTGTTTGTGTGAGTGTTGAGTGTTTTTGTGTGAGTGTTGAGTGTGTTTGTGTGAGTGTTGAGTGTGTTTGTGTGAGTGTTGAGTGTGTTTGTGTGAGTGTTGAGTGTTTTTGTGTGAGTGTTGAGTGTGTTTGTGTGAGTGTTGAGTGTGTTTGTGTGAGTGTTGAGTGTGTTTGTGTGAGTGTTGAGTGTGTTTGTGTGAGTGTTGAGTGTGTTTGTGTGAGTGTTGAGTGTGTTTGTGTGAGTGTTGAGTGTTTTTGTGTGAGTGTTGAGTGTGTTTGTGTGAGTGTTGAGTGTGTTTGTGTGAGTGTTGAGTGTGTTTGTGTGAGTGTTGAGTGTTTTTGTGTGAGTGTTGAGTGTGTTTGTGTGAGTGTTGAGTGTGTTTGTGTGAGTGTTGAGTGTATTTGTGTGAGTGTTGAGTGTGTGAGTGTGAGTGTTGAGTGTGTTTGTGTGAGTGTTGAGTGTGTTTGTGTGAGTGTTGAGTGTTTTTGTGTGAGTGTTGAGTGTGTTTGTGTGAGTGTTGAGTGTGTTTGTGTGAGTGTTGAGTGTGTTTGTGTGAGTGTTGAGTGTTTTTGTGTGAGTGTTGAGTGTGTTTGTGTGAGTGTTGAGTGTGTTTGTGTGAGTGTCGAGTGTGTTTGTGTGAGTGTTGAGTGTGTTTGTGTGAGTGTTGAGTGTTTTTGTGTGAGTGTTGATTGTGTTTGTGTGAGTGTTGAGTGTGTTTGTGTGAGCGTTGAGTGTGTTTGTGTGAGTGTTGAGTGTGTTTGTGTGAGTGTTGAGTGTGTTTGTGTGAGTGTTGAGTGTTTTTGTGTGAGTGTTGAGTGTGTTTGTGTGAATATTGAGTGTTTTTGTGTGAATGTTGAGTGTGTTTGTGTGAGTGTTGAGTGTATTTGTGAGAGTGTTGAGTGTGTTTGTGTGAATGTCTCAGTGTGTTTAGTGACTGTGGGCCTCAGAGCGCAGTAATACACAGCAGAGTCACTCACATGAACATCCTGAATGTTCAGAGGAAATGATTTTAAAGATGTGTTGAGTTCAGCTTTGAATCTGTCCATGAACTCGTTGGTAAATCTGTTCAGCATGTATTTGGGGAATTCATTCACACTTTGTTGATACCAGAAGAGAGTCGGCGATGGATCAGTGCTTTTATATGTACAAGTGATTGTTACAGTTTCTCCTTCAAAAGCGGTTTGAACTCCTTTACTTTGATCAACACTGTCCTGAGAGTTACATCCTGAAATAAAACATGAAACAACATTCATAAGGATCTTTGTTCACATTAGAATTGAGACAGAAGTTTATTAACCGCAGGAATATTTGAGCACGTTGATCAGATACTAAAATATAAATGAATGTTCTTACCAAAGTCATGAGCAGTGAAGAAAAGAGCAATGATCATCCACTTTGTCATTGTTGATGTGAAGAGAGACAATATCTGATGTGATGTGTGTCCTTAAATCATTTCTCTTGAGATTCTCATGTCTCAGCCTCACACAAATATTCAAGAGATGTTTCCCTCTAGTGGTGGAGATGTGGTATGTAACCTTTGAAATCATTTGCGATATTTGGTGATTTAAAGCAAAGAGTACAATTCCTTTGACAGATCATCCATGATATTACATTACTGTATATTCATCTACATCCTCAATATAATAAAACATATTTCATTTATTTGAATATAAAGGAGAAGACAGATGACTTTACATGTGATATTTAGTAAAGTTATAATGAGTAAACTAATATCAAACACCGATGGTTTTTTGTTTATATAAGATGCTTTAGATGTTTGCAGACTTGTAATGTTCACACAGTGTTTTTGTGTGAGTGTGTTTTTGTGAGTGTGTTTGTGTGAGTGTCGAGTGTTTTTGTGAGAGTGTTGAGTGTTTTTGTGTGAGTGTTTTTGTGTGAGTGTGTTTGTGTGAGTGTTGAGTGTTTTTGTGTGAGTGTGTTTGTGTGAGTGTCGAGTGTTTTTGTGTGAGTGTTGAGTGTGTTTTTGTGAGTGTCGAGTGTATTTGTGTGAGTTTTGAGAGTTTTTGTGTGAGTGTCGAGTGTGTTTGTGTGAGTGTGTTTGTGTGAGTGTCGACTGTTTTTGTGTGAGTGTCGAGTGTGTTTGTGTGAGTGTCGAGTGTATTTGTGTGAGTGTGTTTGTGTGAGTGTCGAGTGTTTTTGTGTGAGTGTCGAGTGTGTTTGTGTGAGTGTCGAGTGTATTTGTGTGAGTGTTGAGAGTTTTTGTGTGAGTGTCGAGTGTGTTTGTGTGAGTGTCGAGTGTGTTTGTGTGAGTGTTGAGTGTTTTTGTGTGAGTGTGTTTGTGTGAGTGTCGAGTGTGTTTGTGTGAGTGTGTTTGTGTGAGTGTCGAGTGTATTTGTGTGAGTGTTGAGAGTTTTTGTGTGAGTGTGTTTGTGTGAGTGTCGAGTGTTTTATTGTGAGTGTCGAGTGTGTTTGTGTGTTTGTGTTTGTGTGAGTGTCGAGTGTTTTTGTGTGAGTGTCGAGTGTGTTTGTGTGAGTGTCGAGTGTATTTGTGTGAGTGTGTTTGTGTGAGTGTCGAGTGTTTTTGTGTGAGTGTCGAGTGTGTTTGTGTGAGTGTCGAGTGTATTTGTGTGAGTGTTGAGAGTTTTTGTGTGAGTGTCGAGTGTGTTTGTGTGAGTGTCGAGTGTGTTTGTGTGAGTGTGTTTGTGTGAGTGTCGAGTGTTTTTGTGTGAGTGTGTTTGTGTGAGTGTCGAGTGTGTTTGTGTGAGTGTCGAGTGTATTTGTGTGAGTGTCGAGTGTGTTTGTGTGAGTGTCGAGTGTATTTGTGTGAGTGTTGAGAGTTTTTGTGTGAGTGTCGAGTGTGTTTGTGTGAGTGTCGAGTGTGTTTGTGTGAGTGTCGAGTGTTTTTGTGTGAGTGTCGAGTGTGTTGGTGTTTTTGTGTGAGTGCGGAGTGTGTTTGTGTGAGTGTTGAGTGTGTTTGTGTGAGTGTTTTTGTGAGTGTCGAGTGTGTTTGTGTGAGTGTTGAGTGTGTTTGTGTGAGTGTTGAGTGTGTTAGTGTGAGTGTTGAGTGTGTTTGTGTCGAGTGTGTTTGTGTGAGTGTTGAGTGTGTTTGTGTGAGTATTGAGTGTGTTTGTGTGAGTGTTGAGTGTGTTTTTTTGAGTGTCGAGTGTGTTTGTCTGAGTGTTGAGTGTGTTTGTGTGAGTGTTGAGTGTGTTAGTGTGAGTGTTGAGTGTGTTTGTGTCGAGTGTGTTTGTGTGAGTGTTGAGTGTGTTTGTGTGAGTATTGAGTGTGTTTGTGTGAGTGTTGAGTGTGTTAGTGTGAGTGTTGAGTGTGTTTGTGTCGAGTGTGTTTGTGTGAGTGTCGAGTGTGTTTGTGTGAGTGTCGAGTGTGTTTGTGTGAGTGTTGAGTGTGTTTGTGTGAGTGTTTTTGTGTGAGTGTTGAGTGTGTTTGTGTGAGTGTTGAGTGTGTTAGTGTGAGTGTTGAGTGTTTTGTGTGAGTGTTGAGTGTGTTTGTGTGAGTGTGTTTGTGTGAGTGTTGAGTGTGTTAGTGTGAGTGTCGAGTGTGTTTGTGTGAGTGTTGAGTGTGTTTGTGTGAGTGTTGAGCGTGTTTGTGTGAGTGTTGAGTGT
Organism: Barbatula barbatula; assembly: GCF_947034865.1. NCBI lineage: Eukaryota > Metazoa > Chordata > Actinopteri > Cypriniformes > Nemacheilidae > Barbatula > Barbatula barbatula. The sequence goes on from NC_136764.1 coordinate 25,536,605, forward strand.
GTTTGTGTGAGTGTTGAGTGTATTTGTGTGAGTGTCTAGTGTGTTTGTGTGAGTGTTGAGTGTATTTGTGTGAGTGTCGAGTGTGTTTGTGTTGAGTGTATTTGTGTGAGTGTCGAGTGTGTTTGTGTGAGTGTTGAGTGTGTTTGTGTGAGTGTCGAGTGTGTTTGTGTGAGTGTCGAGTGTGTTTGTGTGAGTGTTGAGTGTGTTTGTGTGAGTGTCGAGTGTGTTTGTGTGAGTGTTGAGTGTTTTTGTGTGAGTGTTGAGTGTGTTTGTGTGAGTGTTGAGTGTGTTTGTGTGAGTGTTGAGTGTGTTTGTGTGAGTGTTGAGTGTTTTTGTGTGAGTGTTGAGTGTGTTTGTGTGAGTGTTGAGTGTGTTTGTGTGAGTGTTGAATGTGTTTTTGTGTGAGTGTTGAGTGTTTTTGTGTGAGTGTTGAGTGTGTTTGTGTGAGTGTTGAGTGTTTTTGTGTGAGTGTTGAGTGTGTTTGTGTGAGTGTTGAGTGTGTTTGTGTGAGCGTTGAGTGTGTTTGTGTGAGTGTTGAGTGTGTTTGTGTGAGTGTTGAGTGTGTTTGTGTGAGTGTTGAGTGTTTTTGTGTGAGTGTTGAGTGTGTTTGTGTGAGTGTTGAGTGTGTTTGTGTGAGCGTTGAGTGTGTTTGTGTGAGCGTTGAGTGTGTTTGTGTGAGCGTTGAGTGTGTTTGTGTGAGTGTTGAGTGTTTTTGTGTGAGTGTTGAGTGTGTTTGTGTGAGTGTTGAGTGTTTTTGTGTGAATGTCTCAGTGTGTTTAGTGACTGTGGGCTTCAGAGCGCAGTAATACACAGCAGAGTCACTCACATGAACATCCTGAATGTTCAGAGGAAATGATTTTAAAGATGTGTTGAGTTTGGCTTTGAATCTCTCCATGAACTCGTTGGTAAATCTGTTCAGCATGTATTTTGGGAATTCATTCACACTTTGTTGATACCAGAAGAGATCTGGAGATGAAACGGTGCTTTTATATGTACAAGTGATTGTAACAGTTTCTCCTTCAAAAGCGGCTTGAACTCCTTTACTTTGATCAACACTGTCCTGAGAGTTACATCCTGAAATAAAACATGAAACAACATTCATAAGGATCTTTGTTCACATTAGAATTGAGACAGAAGTTTATTAACCGCAGGAATATTTGAGCACGTTGATCAGATACTAAAATATAAATGAATGTTCTTACCAAAGTCATGAGAAGTGAAGAAAAGAGCAATGATCATCCACTTTGTCATTGTTGATGTGAAGAGAGACAATATCTGATGTGATGTGTGTCCTTAAATCATTTCTCTTGAGATTCTCATGTCTCGGCCTCACACAAATATTCAAAAGATGTTTCCCTCTAGTGGTGGAGATGTGGTATGTAACCTTTGAAATCATTTGCGATATTTGGTGATTTAAAGCAAAGAGTACAATTCCTTTGACAGATCATCCATGATATTACATTACTGTATATTCATCTACATCCTCAATATAATAAAACATATTTCATTTATTTGAATATAAAGGAGAAGACAGATGACTTTACATGTGATATTTAGTAAAGTTATAATGAGTAAACTAATATCAAACACCGATGGTTTTTTGTTTATATAAGATGCTTTAGATGTTTGCAGACTTGTAATGTTCACACAGTGTTTTTGTGTGAGTGTGTTTTTGTGAGTGTGTTTGTGTGAGTGTCGAGTGTTTTTGTGTGAGTGTTGAGTGTTTTTGTGTGAGTGTTTTTGTGTGAGTGTGTTTGTGTGAGTGTTGAGTGTTTTTGTGTGAGTGTGTTTGTGTGAGTGTTGAGTGTGTTTGTGTGAGTGTTGAGTGTGTTTGTGTGAGTGTTGAGTGTGTTTGTGTGAGTGTCGAGTGTTTTTGTGTGAGTGTTGAGTGTGTTTTTGTGAGTGTCGAGTGTATTTGTGTGAGTGTTGAGAGTTTTTGTGTGAGTGTCGAGTGTGTTTGTGTGAGTGTGTTTGTGTGAGTGTCGACTGTTTTTGTGTGAGTGTCGAGTGTGTTCGTGTGAGTGTCGAGTGTATTTGTGTGAGTGTGTTTGTGTGAGTGTCGAGTGTTTTTGTGTGAGTGTCGAGTGTGTTTGTGTGAGTGTCGAGTGTATTTGTGTGAGTGTTGAGAGTTTTTGTGTGAGTGTCGAGTGTGTTTGTGTGAGTGTCGAGTGTGTTTGTGTGAGTGTGTTTGTGTGAGTGTCGAGTGTGTTTGTGTGAGTGTGTTTGTGTGAGTGTCGAGTGTATTTGTGTGAGTGTTGAGAGTTTTTGTGTGAGTGTGTTTGTGTGAGTGTCGAGTGTGTTTGTGTGTTTGTGTTTGTGTGAGTGTCGAGTGTTTTTGTGTGAGTGTCGAGTGTGTTTGTGTGAGTGTCGAGTGTATTTGTGTGAGTGTGTTTGTGTGAGTGTCGAGTGTTTTTGTGTGAGTGTCGAGTGTGTTTGTGTGAGTGTCGAGTTTATTTGTGTGAGTGTTGAGAGTTTTTGTGTGAGTGTCGAGTGTGTTTGTGTGAGTGTCGAGTGTGTTTGTGTGAGTGTGTTTGTGTGAGTGTCGAGTGTTTTTGTGTGAGTGTGTTTGTGTGAGTGTCGAGTGTGTTTGTGTGAGTGTCGAGTGTATTTGTGTGAGTGTCGAGTGTGTTTGTGTGAGTGTCGAGTGTATTTGTGTGAGTGTTGAGAGTTTTTGTGTGAGTGTCGAGTGTGTTTGTGTGAGTGTCGAGTGTGTTTGTGTGAGTGTCGAGTGTTTTTGTGTGAGTGTCGAGTGTGTTGGTGTTTTTGTGTGAGTGCGGAGTGTGTTTGTGTGAGTGTTGAGTGTGTTTGTGTGAGTGTTTTTGTGAGTGTCGAGTGTGTTTGTGTGAGTGTTGAGTGTGTTTGTGTGAGTGTTGAGTGTGTTAGTGTGAGTGTTGAGTGTGTTTGTGTCGAGTGTGTTTGTGTGAGTGTTGAGTGTGTTTGTGTGAGTATTGAGTGTGTTTGTGTGAGTGTTGAGTGTGTTTTTTTGAGTGTCGAGTGTGTTTGTCTGAGTGTTGAGTGTGTTTGTGTGAGTGTTGAGTGTGTTAGTGTGAGTGTTGAGTGTGTTTGTTTCGAGTGTGTTTGTGTGAGTGTTGAGTGTGTTTGTGTGAGTATTGAGTGTGTTTGTGTGAGTGTTGAGTGTGTTTGTGTGAGTGTTGAGTGTGTTAGTGTGAGTGTTGAGTGTGTGAGTGTCGAGTGTGTTTGTGTGAGTGTCGAGTGTGTTTGTGTGAGTGTTGAGTGTGTTTGTGTGAGTGTTGAGTGTTTTTGTGTGAGTGTTGAGTGTGTTTGTGTGAGTGTTGAGTGTGTTAGTGTGAGTGTTGAGTGTTTTGTGTGAGTGTTGAGTGTGTTTGTGTGAGTGTGTTTGTGTGAGTGTTGAGTGTGTTAGTGTGAGTGTCGAGTGTGTTTGTGTGAGTGTCGAGTGTGTTTGTGTGAGTGTTGAGTGTGTTTGTGTGAGTGTTGAGTGTGTTTGTGTGAGTGTTGAGTGTATTTGTGTGAGTGTCTAGTGTGTTTGTGTGAGTGTTGAGTGTATTTGTGTGAGTGTCGAGTGTGTTTGTGTTGAGTGTATTTGTGTGAGTGTCGAGTGTGTTTGTGTGAGTGTTGAGTGTGTTTGTGTGAGTGTCGAGTGTGTTTGTGTGAGTGTTGAGTGTGTTTGTGTGAGTGTCGAGTGTGTTTGTGTGAGTGTCGAGTGTGTATTTGTGTGAGTGTCGAGTGTGTTTGTGTGAGTGTCGAGTGTGTTTGTGTGAGTGTTGAGTGTGTTTGTGTGAGTGTTGAGTGTGTTTGTGTGAGTGTCGAGTGTGTTTGTGTGAGTGTCGAGTGTGTTTGTGTGAGTGTCGAGTGTGTTTGTGTTAGTGTTGAGTGTGTTTGTGTGAGTGTCGAGTGTGTTTGTGTGAGTGTCGAGTGTGTTTGTGTGAGTGTCGAGTGTGTTTGTGTGAGTGTCGAGTGTGTTTGTGTGAGTGTTGAGTGTGTTTGTGTGAGTGTCGAGTGTGTTTGTGTGAGTGTCGAGTGTGTTTGTGTGAGTGTCGAGTGTGTTTGTGTGAGTGTTGAGTGTGTTTGTGTGAGTGTCGAGTGTGTTTGTGTGTTTGTGTGAGTGTGTTTGTGTGAGTGTTGAGTGTGTTAGTGTGGGTGTTGAGTTTGTTTGTGTGAGTGTGTTTGTGTGAGTGTTGAGTGTGTTTGTGTGAGTGTTGTGTGTGTTTGTGTGAGTGTTGAGTGTGTTTGTGTGAGTGTTGAGTGTGTTTGTGTGAGTGTTGTGTGTGTTTGTGTGAGTGTTGAGTGTGTTTGTGTGAGTGTGTGAGTGTTGAGTGTTTTTGTGTGTTTGTGTGAGTGTTGAGTGTATTTGTGTGTTTGTGTGAGTGTTGAGTGTGTTTGTGTGAGTGTTGAGTGTGTTTGTGTGAGTGTTGAGTGTATTTGTGTGTTTGTGTGAGTGTTGAGTGTGTTTGTGTGAGTGTTGAGTGTGTTTGTGTGAGTGTTGAGTGTGTTTGTGTGAGTGTTGAGTGTGTTTGTGTGAGTGTTGAGTGTGTTTGTGTGAGTGTCGAGTGTGTTTGTGTGAGTGTTGAGTGTGTTTGTGTGAGTGTTGAGTGTGTTTGTGTGAGTGTCGAGTGTGTTTGTGTGAGTGTGAGTGTTGAGTGTGTTTGTGTGAGTGTTGAGTGTGTTTGTGTGAGTTTTGAGTGTGTTTGTGTGATTGTTGAGTGTGTTTGTGTGAGTGTTGAGTGTGTTTGTGTTGAGTGTGTTTGTGTGAGTGTCGAGTGTGTTTGTGTGAGTGTTGAGTGTGTTTGTGTGAGTGTTGAGTGTGTTTGTGTGAGTGTTGAGTGTGTTTGTGTGAGTGTTGAGTGTGTTTGTGTGAGTGTGTTTGTGTGAGTGTTGAGTGTGTTTGTGTGAGTGTCGTGTGAGTGTCGAGTGTGTTTGTGTGAGTGTTGAGTGTGTTTGTGTGAGTGTTGAGTGTGTTTGTGTGAGTTTTGAGTGTGTTTGTGTGATTGTTGAGTGTGTTTGTGTGAGTGTTGAGTGTGTTTGTGTTGAGTGTGTTTGTGTGAGTGTCGAGTGTGTTTGTGTGAGTGTTGAGTGTGTTTGTGTGAGTGTTGAGTGTGTTTGTGTGAGTGTTGAGTGTGTTTGTGTGAGTGTGTTTGTGTGAGTGTTGAGTGTGTTTGTGTGAGTGTCGAGTGTGTTTGTGTGAGTGTCGAGTGTGTTTGTGTGAGTGTTGAGTGTTTTTGTGTGAGTGTTGAGTGTTTTTGTGTGAGTGTTGAGTGTGTTTGTGTGAGCGTCGAGTGTGTTTGTGTGAGTGTTGAGTGTGTTTGTGTGAGTGTTGAGTGTTTTTGTGTGAGTGTTGAGTGTGTTTGTGTGAGTGTTGAGTGTGTTTGTGTGAGTGTTGAGTGTGTTTGTGTGAGTGTTGAGTGTTTTTGTGTGAGTGTTGAGTGTGTTTGTGTGAGTGTTGAGTGTGTTTGTGTGAGTGTGTTTGTGTGAGTGTTGAGTGTTTTTGTGTGAGTGTTGAGTGTGTTTGTGTGAGTGTTGAGTGTTTTTGTGTGAGTGTTGAGTGTGTTTGTGTGAGTGTTGTGTGTGTTTGTGTGAGTGTGTTTGTGTGAGTGTTGAGTGTTTTTGTGTGAGTGTTGAGTGTGTTTGTGTGAGTGTTGAGTGTTTTTGTGTGAGTGTTGAGTGTTTTTGTGTGAGTGTTGAGTGTTTTTGTGTGAGTGTTGAGTGTTTTTGTGTGAGTGTTGAGTGTGTTTGTGTGAGTGTTGAGTGTGTTTGTGTGAGTCTTGAGTGTGTTTGTGTGAGCGTCGAGTGTGTTTGTGTGAGTGTTGAGTGTGTTTGTGTGAGTGTTGAGTGTTTTTGTGTGAGTGTTGAGTGTGTTTGTGTGAGTGTTGAGTGTGTTTGTGTGAGTGTTGAGTGTGTTTGTGTGAGTGTTGAGTGTTTTTGTGTGAGTGTTGAGTGTGTTTGTGTGAGTGTTGAGTGTGTTTGTGTGAGTGTGTTTGTGTGAGTGTTGAGTGTTTTTGTGTGAGTGTTGAGTGTGTTTGTGTGAGTGTTGAGTGTTTTTGTGTGAGTGTTGAGTGTTTTTGTGTGAGTGTTGAGTGTTTTTGTGTGAGTGTCGAGTGTGTTTGTGTGAGTGTTGAGTGTGTTTGTGTGAGTGTTGAGTGTTTTTGTGTGAGTGTTGAGTGTGTTTGTGTGAGTGTTGAGTGTTTTTGTGTGAGTGTTGAGTGTTTTTGTGTGAGTGTCGAGTGTGTTTGTGTTTGTGTTGAGTGTGTTTGTGTGAGTGTTGAGTGTGTTTGTGTGAGTGTTGAGTGTGTTTGTGTGAGTGTTGAGTGTGTTTGTGTGAGTGTTGAGTGTTTTTGTGTGAGTGTTGAGTGTTTTTGTGTGAGTGTCGAGTGTGTTTGTGTGAGTGTTGAGTGTGTTTGTGTGAGTGTTGAGTGTGTTTGTGTGAGTGTTGAGTGTGTTTGTGTGAGTGTTGAGTGTGTTTGTGTGAGTGTTGAGTGTGTTTGTGTGAGTGTTGAGTGTGTTTGTGTGAGTGTTGAGTGTGTTTGTGTGAGTGTCGAGTGTGTTTGTGTGAGTGTCGAGTGTGTTTGTGTGAGTGTTGAGTGTTTTTGTGTGAGTGTTGAGTGTTTTTGTGTGAGTGTCTCAGTGTGTTTAGTGACTGTGGGCCTCAGAGCGCAGTAATACACAGCAGAGTCACTCACATGAACATCCTGAATCATCAATAGGACAGTTTTTGTTGTGAAGTTCATTGTTGCAGAAAATCTCTTCTGATATTCAGGCTCAGTTGTTCCTCCACTAAATGTAAATTCACTCAGAATGAATGCTGGTGATGTGTTTGGCAGCTGTTTGTACCAGAAAATATATGGATTTGTGTCAGAGGTAGAAAAACTGCACGGTAGAGTAACTTGATGTCCTTCATTTGCAGTCATTTCTCTTGGAGTCTGTTCAACACTGTCCTTCCCCTCACATGCTGAAAAAAAACAGATTTATTCATGAATCATTTAAATATACTGAAGATCTCAAACAGATATAGTGTCAATAATAAAACAATATCCTCACCAGAATAAAGTGCTGTGAAGATAAGAGTAATGATCACTAGTTTTTCCATCATCACTTACACTCACTGATCAACTTTAAAACTGTTTTCTTCTAGTGAGTCTCTGTGTGTTTAACATGTTTTCTCTTTGTGTTGTCAGATTCTCACATCACAGTCTTATATTTGAGGAGCGATGCCCCCTTCTGGGCAGAAACTTTAATACTTTGAGCAATCTACTTTGAAATGAAAGTACATAAACTGTGTTGCCCCCAATAGAAAAGTTTGTTTTGGACTCAAGGTTCAAGTGCAAAAATACACCAAAAACACAAAACACATAAATAATAAACACAACATGACAACTCAACATCAAAAAGCACTATAGCCAGTCCTAAAACACACTCATTCATTATTTAAGAGTTTGACTGAAATGGGTATAAAAATGTTTAATGGATTATATTGGATTTCCATCTTCAGAAGGTTATAATTCATGTTGTGCAGAACATGCGATGAATCAGTTTAGATGAAAATCTGCACACAGAGTGTTTCCTGAAGAACACTGAACATACAGCGACTAAAGGGACATTCAGCATCACATCACTGACTTGATGGTTTATCGTGAGTTAAGTCGCCATTATGGTGATCAGTGTTTGCTTTATATTTGACCTCTTCACCCTTGAGGTCACTGATGTTATAGCTGCTGTCATTGTGTTTGTTTATTATATGACTCATATGAATGCTTGATTCTGATTGGCCAGTCGTGACATTCCAAGGGTTTTTATTTTCATTAACAGCTGCTTAAAACTAATAACATCCTGTAACCCGGATGCTGCAAATCATTATTTCTCTGATAACAACCGGCTGCTTGTACATCATCCCTCACTGAAAACATGCTTGTCACAGCAGTGAAAGTAGAAATGTGATCAGATGATTTTCTCTGTTTGTGTGTTTTAGTATTTAAATGAAGAGACACAGAGATTCTAACTCAGTTTTTCATCACTTTTGTCATTTAACAGCTTATGTGCTTTATGCAGGAATCTCAATATGAAAAGTGTTTTAAATACATAACGTACTGTAACAGCTGTTGACTTTTCACATATAAACATGAAGAATCAGCCTCCTAATCTCAACAGTGGTGACCATCGAATGAACCGCTGCATGCTGGGAACCATCATAGAACAAACTCATCCGTGACTCCCAGCATGCATTGTGACATCAAGCTTTTCATTTGGTCGTCAGCGCTGTTGACATTAACAGTCTGATTCTTGATGTATCGGCGTGTTTAACTCAAGCTGAAGTTTATGATGTTTAAAATCCTTTAGGACGTCTGTCTCAGTTATAGAGTCATGATCCAGTACAGGCTACAGCATCCACAAGCAGAAGAAAACACTTGTCATCAGTATATAAGATCTGATTGAAAACATTACAGTAGATGATGCACATCTTCAATAGCTGTAATGTTTTATATGATGCTTTATCTTTTCCATTGTAAGATGTTCACACGATTACAACAGTTAAAAGCTAAAGAAAATCTAAACTAATATAAGAAACCAACGGTCAAGAGCCTCACTAATACAAACACTGATGACCACAATGAAGACTCAACAATAAAACATCAACCTGTGTAAATGTGAACAAGAACTTGTAGATGTCTGACAGAAATGAAGTGAAAGTGGTTTGTAATAAGTGAAGATGGTTTTTGTGTTTGTGGAGTTGTTTAATGGTGAGATCTTGACAGATGTAGATGTTGTGTTTCTGTTGCTCTTTTCTTTTTTTCTGTTGTTCTCCTCTGTTAAAATCAACTGGAAAAACGCTTCACAAATACAGTGAATAAATATTAGAGATGTGCTTCAGTGGAATCAGAATAGTCACGTCTTGCCTAAAGTCAAACCGCACGTGTGTGTGTGCATGTGGGGACGACACCAGTGGCCTGTAACACAAAGTTGGTTTGGGTTTTTTCAGGTAAGTTCATGTTTAGTTTGAGCAGACGCTACGTCTTTGGGCTCCAGAAGGTGGATTGGTTTTGAGTGAGTTAATAATATAAATAATAAATCATATTTTTGCCCGTCTGCTACGCCACTGCCCATATAACCAGAATGACATGATTTCATATTGCATTACACCTCTGAGAAGATTTGACTGTGAGATTGGTGGTCGAGTCAGACTCCTCCTATCAAAGCATTGAATCTTCCTCTGTTCGGGGTCACCCCTAATAAATATACAAAACATGCAACAAGATATTACACTTGATCTGATTGTAAAATAGTGAACATTTAATACAATAATAAATCATAATAAAAACATTTCAGTGGACTCAAATGAAACAAGTCCACACAACTAAGAGTTTGCAGTCAAACAAACGGTTAAGGATTGTAAAACATACAAATATTTTCTGTCATTTTCACTGTAAACTGTTCAGATGTTTTTTCAGGTAACCACAGCTGACAGTTGGTTTAAAAACTACAGAATTTCACTGTAATTTTATGGACATTTTTTGTGAAATCAGATTCATTTATTTCATTAATCTTAATTTGATTTATGTGAAGAACATTTATATTATTGTATTTGATTCATTTGTTTGTCTTATATGTTCACGTGTGTCTCTCTGTGTGCAGCTGCAGGTAATGAACCGTATGAATCTCATAAATCTGGGGATGTCACATGTATTATTACGGATATCTACTGTGTATTTCAATGAGTTTAATTTCATACACAACCACACACAGGTGTTGTGTTATCATTATTGTGTGTTATAGATTGTGGGTTTGATGTGGTTTGAGATCAAAGTGAAAAGTGAATTTCAGTTTTTGTTCAGCGTCACATAGACTTTGTATCACTGGGCTTCAACTCTCAGAGCACAATAATATAAAGCTGAATCTGACAGAGTCACAGTGTTAATAGTGAGTTCAGTAGTTGTGAGTGTTGTAGTGGAACTAAACCGGCGATCAGAGGGGTTCCCAACACCAGCAGCAGCCGATCCAGCTCCTTTATATAGTAAATACTGAGGTTCTGTGTTTGGATATTGTCTGTACCAGTAAAGTCTAACACCACTGCTGTCTGTGTCATATGAACAGCTCAAGGTTACAGTCTCCTGTTCTTTCTTTATGATTATTGATTCTTTATTTGGACCGATCTGATCTGCAGACATCACATCTGAAACAAACAAACAAGAATATTCAACTTGAACACAATTATAAAGTTATATTATGTTTACTTGAATTATATTATCATTATAATCCTGTATGTTTTTATAACTATTGTCATCATACAGTACAGATGTTACCTGAAATGATGATGAAGATGAGAAGCAGGTGTGTGTTCATGTTTGTGAAGTCAGATCAGTTGTGTGTTGATGTTGTGTGTGATCTGAGCTGTTGTGTTACTGTCAGTCTCTGCACCTCACACATAAAGTCACATGAAACTTCCTGCTGTCTGTCAGATGATGCTGATGTGACTCTTAACATAAACAACGTCAAATCATCCACTTGTCATTGATGCTGTGAGTTAGAGAAACAGAATATGTGACGTGAGTCTCTTTAATCCGCTTCTCTTGACATTCTCATGTCTTTAAGAGATGTTTCCCCTAGTGGTGATAATGTGGAATGTATTGGATTTTCTTGAGTTACTTTATTCATTTGTGATTTTAGAGATGTTAACAAAGTTAAAAGCGGCGGTGGTTAATCGAATCTTAACTCCACCCATTCACACAAGGTGAAACTAAAACAGTGTATAAGTCTGCACTAATTTCTGCACTGCCACAATCATGCATAGCATATACCAATATGTATGAATGTATAATCATCATAATCTATTTAATAAACAATGAACTAGTTGAATTGGCCCAAGACAGATGAGTTCACACACTTAAAATAACAATGTGATTTTACAGGAAATTACTGGCTACTAGTTGCATTACTTTCACAGAAATTCACTGAAAGAAAATTACAAGAACTACCTGGAAAGTGACAGTACAATACTGTGATTTTTTATTATTGCCTACTAGTTGCATTACTTTCACAGGAATTCAGGCATTGTGATTTTACAGGAATCAAGTAGCCCACATTATAAATACAGTGTGATTTTACAGGAATCAAGTAACCCACATTATAAATACAGTGTGATTTTACAGGAATCAAGTAACCCACATTATAAATACAGTGTGATTTTACAGGAATCAAGTAACCCACATTATAAATACAGTGCGATTTTACAGGAATCAAATAGCCCACATTATAAATACAGTGTGATTTTACAGGAATCAAGTAACCCACATAATAAATACAGTGCGATTTTACAGGAATCAAGTAACCCACATTATAAATACAGTGTGATTTTACAGGAATCAAATAGCCCACATTATAAATACAGTGTGATTTTACAGGAATCAAGTAACCCACATTATAAATACAGTGCGATTTTACAGGAATCAAGTAACCCACATTAAAAATACAGTGCGATTTTACAGGAATCAAGTAACCCACATTATAAATACAGTGTGATTTTACAGGAATCAAGTAACCCACATTATAAATACAGTTTGATTTCACAGGAATCAAGTAGCCCACATTATAAATACAGTGCGATTTTACAGGAATCAAGTAACCCACATTATAAATACAGTGTGATTTTACAGGAATCAAGTAACCCACATTATAAATACAGTTTGATTTTACTGGAATCAAGTAACCCACATTATAAATACAGTTTGATTTTACAGGAATCAAGTAACCCACATTATAAATACAGTGTGATTTTACAGGAATCAAGTAACCCACATTATAAATACAGTGTGATTTTACAAGGGATCAAGTAACCCACATTATAAATACAGTGTGATTTTACAGGGATCAAGTAACCCACATTAAAAATACAGTGTGATTTTACAGGGATCAAGTAACCCACATTAAAAATACAGTGTGATTTCACAGGGATCAAGTAACCCACATTATAAATACAGTGTGATTTTACAGGGATCAAGTAACCCACATTAAAAATACAGTGTGATTTTACTGGAATCAAGTAACCCACATTATAAATACAGTTTGATTTAACAGGAATCAAGTAACCCACATTATAAATACAGTGTGATTTTACAGGAATCAAGTAACCCACATTAAAAATACAGTGTGATTTTACTGGAATCAAGTAACCCACATTATAAATACAGTGTGATTTTACAGGAATCAAGTAACCCACATTATTAATACAGTGTGATTTTACAGGAATCAAGTAACCCACATTAAAAATACAGTGTGATTTTACTGGAATCAAGTAACCCACATTATAAATACAGTGTGATTTTACAGGAATCAAGTAGCCCACATTATAAATTCAGTGTGATTTTACAGGAATCAAGTAACCCACATTATAAATACAGTGCGATTTTACAGGAATCAAGTAACCCACATTATAAATACAGTGTGATTTTACTGGAATCAAGTAACCCACATTATAAATACAGTGCGATTTTACTGGAATCAAGTAACCCACATTATAAATACAGTGCGATTTTACAGGAATCAAGTAACCCACATTATAAATACAGTGTGATTCTACAGGGATCAAGTAACCCACATTAAAAATACAGTTTGATTTTACTGGAATCAAGTAACCCACATTAAAAATACAGTGTGATTTTACTGGAATCAAGTAACCCACATTATAAATACAGTGCGATTTTACAGGAATCAGGTAACTCACATTTAGTTGCATGACTTTCACAGTAGAGGAAGGGCAGTACTGTACTGTGATTTTACAAGTACTGACATGGATGGGCAGTATTTCAAATACATGTATTAGAAATGCAAAATGATGCTATAATTGCAGAACATTTAGTGTAGTTATAATACTGTGAAGCCAAATTGCGATATGTGTATTATACGGTAAACGTACATTACAGAATGGATATTATACTGTACACATACATTACAGTGTGGATATTATACTGTACACAAACATTACAGTGTGGATATTATACTGTACACAAACATTACAGTGTGGATATTATACTGTACACATACATTACAGTGTGGATATTATACTGTACACATACATTACAGTGTGGATATTATACTGTACACAAACATTACAGTGTGGATATTATACTGTACACATACATTACAGTGTGGATATTATACTGTACACAAACATTACAGTGTGGATATTATACTGTACACAAACATTACAGTGTGGATATTATACTGTACACATACATTACAGTGTGGATATTATACTGTACACATAAATTACATTTTGGATATTATACTGTACACATACATTACAGTGTGGATATTATACTGTACACATACATTACAGTGTGGATATTATACTGTACACAAACATTACAGTGTGGATATTATACTGTACACAAACATTACAGTGTGGATATTATACTGTACACATACATTACAGTGTGGATATTATACTGTACACAAACATTACAGTGTGGATATTATACTGTACACAAACATTACAGTGTGGATATTATACTGTACACATACATTACAGTGTGGATATTATACTGTACACATAAATTACATTTTGGATATTATACTGTACACATACATTACAGTGTGGATATTATACTGTACACATACATTACAGTGTGGATATTATACTGTACACAAACATTACAGTGTGGATATTATACTGTACACATACATTACAGTGTGGATATTATACTGTACACAAACATTACAGTGTGGATATTATACTGTACACAAACATTACAGTGTGGATATTATACTGCACACATACATTACAGTGTGGATATTATACTGTACACATACATTACTGTATGAATATTATACTGTACACATACATTACAGTGTGGATATTATACTGTACACATACATTACAGTGTGGATATTATACTGTACACATACATTACAGTGTGGATATTATACTGTACACATACATTACAGTGTGGATATTATACTGTACACAAACATTACAGTGTGGATATTATACTGTACACATACATTACAGTGTGGATATTATACTGTACACAAACATTACAGTGTGGATATTATACTGTACACAAACATTACAGTGTGGATATTATACTGTACACATACATTACAGTGTGGATATTATACTGTACACATACATTACAGTGTGGAGATTATACTGCACACATACATTACAGTGTGGATATTATACTGTACACATACATTACAGTGTGGATATTATACTGTACACAAACATTACAGTGTGGATATTATACTGCACACATACATTACAGTGTGGATATTATACTGTACACATACATTACAGTGTGGATATTATACTGTACACATAAATTACATTTTGGATATTATACTGCACACATACATTACAGTGTGGATGTTATACTGCACACAAACATTACAGTGTGGATATTATACTGTACACATACATTACAGTGTGGAGATTATACTGCACACATACATTACAGTGTGGATATTATACTGTACACATACATTACAGTGTGGATATTATACTGTACACATACATTACAGTGTGGAGATTATACTGCACACATACATTACAGTATGGATATTATACTGTACACATACATTACAGTGTGGATATTATACTGTACACATACATTACAGTGTGGATATTATACTGTACACATACATTACAGAGTGGAGATTGTACTGCACAGATACATTACAGTATGGATATTATACTGCACACATCCATTACAGTGTGGATATTATACTGTACACATACATTACAGTGTGGATATAATACTGCACACATACATTACAGTGTGGATATTATACTGCACACAAACATTACAGTGTGGATATTATACTGTACACATAAATTACATTTTGGATATTATACTGTACACATACATTACAGTGTGGATATTATACTGTACACATACATTACAGTGTGGATATTATACTGTACACATACATTACAGTGTGGAGATTATACTGTACACATACATTACAGTGTGGATATTATACTGTACACATACATTACAGTGTGGATATTATACTGTACACATACATTACAGTGTGGAGATTATACTGTACACATACATTACAGTGTGGATATTATACTGCACACATCCATTACAGTGTGGATATTATACTGCACACATACATTACAGTGTGGATATTATACTGTACACATACATTACAGTGTGGATATTATACTGTTGTCAAGTTCTCAGGGGTTTTTGCTTTACTTCTGCCCAAACTTGAAAGAGGCCTTAGCCATAAACAGGGGTAGATGGAATCAACTCAAACAATTTCTTCTTCTTGTGATTTATTTAGGCAAATTATCAGAAGTTTTCCATTTAGTTAGCCATTTAGTTAGCCATTTAGTTAGCCATTTAGTTAGCCATTTAGTTAGCCATTTAGTTAGCCATTTAGTTAGCCATTTAGTTAGCCATTTAGTTAGGTTGAAAACCAGTAGCATCCCTGGAAATGCCCAGCAAGTAAAGTCCTTCCCCAATTCATCAACTTTCAACAGCAACTCACAACAAGTGCTTCACAGCCTCTCACTGCATGTGCTTCAAACAAAACTCTTCATTTCCTGATTTCTGGTCTGAAGACTGGAAAGTCTCAACTCACTTTTTCAAAATAAAAGTCTCTTTTTTAAAACAAAAGTCTCTGTCCATTTGCAATCTGACAGCACACCTCCCACTTGAGCTCCTGGTTCCAGAACCCGAGGAGGTCATGTCAAGCTTCTTTGGAGTGTACCGGATCTTCTCTTCATTGCTCCTCCACTGGAATCAACACAACAAGACGCCTAACGTCTCTGTGTAAGATCGTTGCAGGGATTTTGTTGGAAAGCTTCTTCTTTGCTGGCGTACTCCCGCTGTGTTCTTCATGGGATGGCTTCTTGATCATGACCGGATAGCTGGGAAACGTCCTGATTTTGACGTCTCTCACAACTCCTTTCTCGTCAGGACACACACTGATCACTCTGCCTAATTTGAACTGACCTCTAAAGGCATTCTGATCCGCAAGCCAAACAACATCTCCTACTGCAACATTCCTCTCCTTTGTGTGCCATTTGCTTCTGACGAAGAGGTTCGGGCCTGCCAATTGACACCATTTCTTCCAGAATTTATTCACCTCTGACTGGATCACTCTCAGCCTTTTGTAGGGGTAACCCTCGAACTGGAAGTCTCCTGGGTCTCCTCTCAAGCTTGCTCGCCCCAGCAGGAGAGAGTTTGGAGTAATATACTCCACACAATCCTCTTGGACTTGTGCTCTCGCATCTATAGGCCTCTCGTTGGCCAGGTTGGCTGCCATATATACAAAGGTCTGGAATTCTCCCCATGTGAAGACTCCATTGCCACCTACATTCTGGAGGGCTCTCTTTACAGTTCGCACTCCTGCCTCAGCCGCTCCATTTCTATGAGGCGAGTCAGCTGGATGGATCTTCCAGGACCACTTTGTGCCATGCTTGGCCACCTTTTTTTCCACTCCTGATCTTTCCAGGTGCTCCAGGAACTGATACAGGTCCTCGAGGGCAGGTTTGGCCCCGACAAAGTTGGTGCCTGGGTCAGACCATACCTTGCTGGGGTGTCCCCTCAACGACGTAAATCTCTGATAGGCCAGCAGAAATCCTTCTGCGGACATATCACTGACAATATCAGCATGAATGGCTCTGGATGCCATGCAACTGAACACAATACCCCACACTTTCAGCCTTGCTCTCTTCTTCACCTCATCTTTCACTTCATATGGGCCAAATAGGTCCACGGCAGTGAACTGATATGGAGCTGCTGGCGTGGTCCGCTCAGGCGGCAGGTCGCTCATTATTTGCTGGCATCTCTCTCCTCTCGCTTTCCTGCAGATGACACAACTGTCCACTACTTTTTTGGCTATCCTTCTTCCCTTAACCACCCAGGCTTTTCTCCTCATCCTCAACAGCGTCCCTGCTATACCCTCATGATTGACATTGTGTGCCTCTTGCGCAAGCAGTGTAGAAATCCACGTATCATGAGGGAGAATGGGCACAAACGATTTGTCTTCCCTGAAGGTCTGAATTCTGCCGCCGCAGAGAAGGAGTCCATCTTTGTCCTTAATCACCACTAGTCGGTTGAGCGTAGTATCAGGGAATGTTGTGCCTTCTTGAGCTGCCAAGGAGAGAGTTCTGAAGGCATAGTCGCAGTTTTCAACATTGAGAACGAGAACTTCTTCTTTTGAGGGTGATGCCTCCCACTTTGATTTCTTTTGGGCCTGATATTTCAGGCCTAGCCAGCTGTCAGCAGCCTGTCGTACCCAAGCAACGACATTCACCAACCTGGACAAGCAGCTAAACTTCTTCACCTCCAAAAGATTTTTGACAGCTGAACTGGAAAGTGTTTTCCTCATCGCGGCTTCATCCTGCTTAACTCCTGGATCAATGTCTGATGCATCAGGGCAGACAGTCGGGTGAGTTATTTCAGCAATATTCCTTTCATTAGAGTCTTCAGCTTTGGTGTGCTCCTGGGAGGTAACCCCGCGGCGTCTCTTCACTTGACCTCTTGTCACTACTGCTGAAAAGGCCTTCCTCTGTAGCTTACTAATGCTGTCTCTGGCGTCAGTTACCACTTCCCCAGCTGACTTTATTGGCCAGTCTTCTAATGGCCTCCTCAAAAACTCCGGTCCACTTTGCCAAGTCTCTTTCAGATCCTTTAGAGCAGCTCCCCTAGTAATGATGTCTGCTATATTGAGGTTCCCTGGGATCCACCACCAGTCTTCAACCGACACAGACTTCTGGATTTCTCCTATCCTGTTGGCAAAAAATGTTTGGTAGCCATAGCTGTCTCGCTGAATGGCTCCCAATACTGTCTGGCTGTCAACTAGGTGAAACCAGCGCTCCATCTCCATTCGGCCATGCCTCTCCACGTATTTTCTCAATCTGGCTGCAAACACAGCGCCACAGACTTCAGCCTTCACGGCATCGCTCTTCTGATCCATTGGTGTCAGCTTGGCCTTGGATTCTAGCAACCTGATGTCTATACCTTCATCCGTCTCCCATCTAAGGTATAGAGCCGCTCCGTAGGACTTATCACTGCCATCTGAGAAGGTAATGGCCCAGGGTTTTCCTTTCCAACCTAGTGGAGTAAGGCTTCTATGAAACTTTACTTGTCCCAGCTGTGCATACTCCTCAAACAGCTTGGTGGCCTCCTCCCTGAGGCCCTCAGAAAGTGGCTTGTCCCAGGTGTTTTGGGCCAGATTTCCACTCCCTGTTTCCTGGAATGCTTTCCTAACGAGGATGACACCTTTCTGCTTTAGAGGTGTGACCAGTCCGATTGGGTCATAGAGCCCTGCAACCTGACTCAGCAGTAATCTTCTAGTGAGAGGATTAGGTGTTTTAGATCTCACCTCCTCCATCAGCAGGTCTTGGCCCGTCCTCATCTTCCCTCTTCTTCTGGAGAAGTTGACTGATGACATTATGTAGAGTTTGTCTTCCTCTGCTAGATACCCAATGCCTAATGCCTTGTTGTCCTCATCCTTCATCTGATTTGGCAAAACAAGAATTGTGTTCGTCTCAGAGGGCGTCCTCGCCGTGAGGTTTGTTTCTCCACTTTTCTGCCTGCTACTCTGTGCAGAATGGACCCATGGCTTCAGGGAAAATCCACCTGCTTGCAGAATCTCTTCAATCTCCTTCGTCATTTTGCTAAGTCTGTTTGCATCATTTTGGGATGTGAGGACATCATCCATGTAGCTGTCTTCCTCCAGCACTCTTCGCGCCTCCTCCAGGTGAGAGAACTTGGTGACCCTTGCAGTTTCTCGCATAGCCAGCTGTGCTATGCATCCAGCAGGTCTGTCCCCTATATTCACCCTTGTGATGACGTACTCCCCTATCTCTTCATCCTGCCGGTCCCTCCAAAGGAATCTGTGCAGATGCATTTCACGTTCCTCCAGCCACACAGAGTTATACATCTTCCTGATGTCTCCTAAGGCTGCATGCACTCCTTTCCTAAACCTTAGTAAGACAGCTCTGATGGGGTTTAAGACATCTGGCCCTTTGAGCAGCAGGTCGTTCATGCTCACTCCCCTGAACTTTTGACTGCTGTTCCATACAAGGCGCACTGGAGTAGTGACTGAGTGGGGATTTGGCGCAACTAGATGACTCACGTACCAAACTGGCCCTTTCCAATCCTCATTCATCTTCTTTGTGAGTCTCTTTGCAGCTCCGCGCTCAACCATCTCGTGAACTTGAGCAGTGTAAGCAGCGAGCCACTCTGGTTCCTTCCTGAGCCTTTTCTCAGTTCTTAAAAAGGTGGCCTCAACTCCACTTCGGTTATTGGGAAGGCAGGCAGGATCCATTATCCAAGGATACCTTGCATCCCAGTGTGGAGACTTGCTGTGTTCATCTTCAATGATGTACGTAAGGCCATCTTTTATTATTTCAAGTTCCCTTTCCTCTGCTAAGGTCATCTCCTTTCCTCCAGGCTGACAATTCCCACAGCGGCATCCACCACATTTCGGCTCGCAGGCTGCACCGATACTGTCCCATCTCCACCACTCAAGGAAGTCGCGGTGAGTTGCGGCTGTATGCCTAGTTTCAGCGATGGTGTCTTGAATATGGAGTGTCTTCATCATGAAGGGGATCTCAGCAGGAATCTCCTCATATTTGATGGCAGCTGTTCTCATAGAACGGGCAAAGTGCGTCTTCGACTCATGTGCGGCCACGTTTACATGCTCAAACAGATCAGGGTGTGCTCCGCCCACCGTCTTTCCAAGAGGACTCTCCCACAAGACAAGATCTCCTACAACCTTCATCCTTTGAGGGGCAAGTCTCCCTTCTCTGTGACTTATGAGCAATTCAATCTTCTTCGGTCTCCTTAGCTCCTCAAGTTCAACTTCAGGGAAGAATCTCCTCAGCTCTTCAGGCCTAATGACTTTGTGAACTTTGGCGATCTCCTTCAGCCCATAACAGAGCAGTTCATGGGCCCTCTCAGTTCCCTTGGAGGTTTTGATTCGAACTCTGAGGAGGTATCTCCTCGTGGCTACTTTGGTAACCATTCCACCAACTCCATGCACAACGAGTGTGATCTTCTCGCTCCTAAGATTCAACCTGTTGGCTGCTTTATGAGTGATATAATTGGTGTCTGAAGCCAGATCCACCAGGGCTCCGATTTTTTGACCTGCATTAGCGGTCACCTCCATCAACATCATAATGACGGGGAGTTCTCTCAATCCACCTTCTTTGAGGAGGCTCACCTGGCAGTTGGCTGGACAGCTAACCTTTGACACTGTATTGGTGAAGGCCTTCCTGCATCTCTCAGCTAACTCTGGTGTAAGTTCACCCAGGAATTTCTTCTGTTCCTCAGTTAAGCCCTTTTTGTCTCTGTCATCTGTTTGAGGTCTCTCAAGTTCACGCCTCTTGTTGTTTCCTCGTGGACAGAGAAAGAAGTGGTGATCTGAGGGGCCTCTCGTCCTGCACTCTGCATTTCTGCACAGATAAGTGTCTCTGCAGCCGTCATCATACTTGTGGCATCCCAAACACTCCCTACATGCACTGATCCTTTTCACAGCAGCTTCCTTTTCTGATAGCTTCAGACCCTTGAATTTCTTGCAGAAGAAAATCCTGTCCTTATGTTTCTCATCTCCACAGATAATGCACCCTTCCTCAGAATCCTCTTTCTTCGTGGCTTTAGTCGAGGCATATTTCTTGTTGAACTTCCTTTCTGCTTGGTCTGGTTTCTCTGGCTTGTCTGTGATTCGTAGTTGGTCTAGCCTCTCGAAGATCTCCTCTTGCTTCTTTAGAAAAGCTAGGAGCACATCAAAATGGTTGTCTGGAGTAACACCGTTGCTAGGATCCACCATGAACGTTAGCCAGTCCTTCTTCACAAACTCCGGAAGCTTGCTCTCTAAAGACCTCACCACCAGTGGGTTTTTGATGGCGCCGGTACTTCCTAGATCTGTGAGATCAGCAAGCGCTTTCTCTATTGTCTGGATAAGGTCTACTACTTTTCTTGGCTGATTTCCTTTAACAGGCGGAATCTTCTCCAGCTCTTCAGCAATCTCTAGAGCAATGGCAGATTTATTTCCATACCTGTTAGCTAGCACTCTGAAAACATCATCCGCTGTGGTATAGGTTGACAGGCGAAGATCTTTCACAATTCTTTCTTCCACACTATCAAGAAGCTGAATCTTTTTGACCTCTGGCGAACCAGTTGGCTCTCCCTGCTTTTGAAGGATCTCCCAGTCAGACTTCCAGCGGTGGAAGTCTCTTTTACAGCCGTTAAACGTGGGCAGTTTGGTCGGCTTAATTTTCACTACTGGTATTCTCTGTCCAGTTGGCTCCTGATTCACGCCTATACCTTGCTTCCCCACAGCAATCCTCCGTGCTCTGGCAAACTCAGCTTTCCTCATGTCAAGCTCATTGTAAGACACTCTCAGGTCCTTGCTTCGCATCCGAAAGTTGCTTGCCTCTGCTCCAGGAATCCATGACTCCCAGGCTGTGAATGCGATAGATGTTTCTTTGATCAACTTTTCCAGTACAGTAAGGTGGACTTCAAATCCTTCACAGTTACTGCTTTCCACAGGTATTCCATATGCATGCCTACCGGCTTTTTCTGCTTCTTCAAAAGCAGCCTCCAGCGTGTCTGATCCATATCTGCTCCAGAGGTTGGTTTGAACAATCTGCTTTACGTCATTGAACTTTTGCTCACATTCACTGGCAGATTCCTTTAGGCTCGTATCCTGTTTTGTACTTAGCTCTGCACCTTCACCATCTTCACTGGCTGCAAGCTCTGCTTCTAAGCCAGTCCTGTAATCATCATTGGCCTCAAGGACTTTCCTTGAATCGGCAGAGAGCTTCACAAACTCTTGTCTGAGTTCTGTCTCAGTCAAATCACCTGCTCTCCGACAGAGATAGTTAGCTTGCTTAGTGAAGGAGATCTTTGCTGCTGTTCTGCCTTTAGCTGCTCCAGTGTCTTGCCGAGTGTTTCGACTGCCATCTTGATTACGATAAAGTATTATCTCTCTTCAACTCTTGAATTATTGAATCAGATGAACTCTTCTGCATCCACACTCTGGACTCATTGAAGCCGTTAATCTTCTAGTCTCGACGCAGCTCCTTGGTTATCAGGCAGCACAGTGATGGGTGCCAGGTGGCACAATGTCACTCAGCAAACAAAAAGGAAGGATCAATCCTCCAATCTTCAACTTTTTCCTTTTCTGTTTCCAACTGTGCCGTTGGTTTTCAACTGTCAAGTTCTCAGGGGTTTTTGCTTTACTTCTGCCCAAACTTGAAAGAGGCCTTAGCCATAAACAGGGGTAGATGGAATCAACTCAAACAATTTCTTCTTCTTGTGATTTATTTAGGCAAATTATCAGAAGTTTTCCATTTAGTTAGCCATTTAGTTAGCCATTTAGTTAGCCATTTAGTTAGCCATTTAGTTAGCCATTTAGTTAGCCATTTAGTTAGCCATTTAGTTAGCCATTTAGTTAGCCATTTAGTTAGGTTGAAAACCAGTAGCATCCCTGGAAATGCCCAGCAAGTAAAGTCCTTCCCCAATTCATCAACTTTCAACAGCAACTCAGAACAAGTGCTTCACAGCCTCTCACTGCATGTGCTTCAAACAAAACTCTTCATTTCCTGATTTCTGGTCTGAAGACTGGAAAGTCTCAACTCACTTTTTCAAAATAAAAGTCTCTTTTTTAAAACAAAAGTCTCTGTCCATTTGCAATCTGACAGCACAACTGTACACAAACATTACTGTGTGGATATTATACTGCACACATACATTACAGTGTGGATATTATACTGCACACATACATTACAGTGTGGAGATTATACTGCACACATACATTACAGTGTGGATATTATACTGCACACATCCATTACATTTTGGATATTATACTGTACACATACATTACAGTGTGGATATTATACTGTACACATACATTACAGTGTGGATATTATACTGTACACATACATTACAGTGTGGAGATTATACTGTACACATACATTACAGTGTGGATATTTTACTGTACACATACATTACAGTGTGGATATTATACTGTACACATACATTACAGTGTGGATATTATACTGTACACATACATTACAGTGTGGATATTATACTGCACACATCCATTACAGTGTGGATATTATACTGCACACATACATTACAGTGTGGATATTATACTGTACACATACATTACAGTGTGGATATTATACTGTACACATACATTACAGTGTGGATATTATACTGTACACATACATTACAGTGTGGAGATTATACTGTACACATACATTACAGTGTGGATATAATACTGCACACATACATTACAGTGTGGATATTATACTGTACACATACATTACAGTGTGGATATTATACTGTACACATACATTACAGTGTGGAGATTATACTGTACACATACATTACAGTGTGGAGATTATACTGTACACATACATTACAGTGTGGATATTATACTGTACACATACATTAAAGTGTGGATATTATACTGTATACAAGCCTTACAATATGATATTATACTGCACACATACATTACAGTGTGGATATTATACTGTACACATACATTACAGTGTGGATATTATACTGTACACATACATTACAGTGTGGATATTATACTGTACACATACATTACAGTGTGGATATTATACTGTACACATAAATTACAGTGTGGATATTATACTGCACACATACATTACAGTGTGGATATTATACTGTACACATACATTACAGTGTGGATATTATACTGTACACATACATTACAGTGTGGATGTTATACTGCACACAAACATTACAGTGTGGATATTATACTGCACACATACATTACAGTGTGGATATTATACTGCACACAAACATTACAGTGTGGATATTATACTGTACACATACATTACAGTGTGGATATTATACTGTACACATACATTACAGTGTGGATGTTATACTGCACACAAACATTACAGTGTGGATATTATACTGCACACAAACATTACAGTGTGGATATAATACTGCACACATACATTACAGTGTGGATATTATACTGTACACATACATTACAGTGTGGATATAATACTGTACACATACATTACAGTGTGGAAATTATACTGTACACATACATTACAGTGTGGATATAATACTGTACACATACATTACAGTGTGGATATTATACTGTACACATACATTACAGTGTGGATATTATACTGTACACATAAATTAAATTTAGGATATTATACTGTACACATACATTACAGTGTGGATATTATACTGTACACATACATTACAGTGTGGATATTATACTGTACACAAACATTACAGTGTGGATATTATACTGTACACATACATTACAGTACTGATATTATACTGTACACATACATTACAGTGTGGATATAATACTGTACACATACATTACAGTGTGGATATTATACTGTACACATACATTACAGTGTGGATATTATACTGTACACATAAATTAAATTTAGGATATTATACTGTACACATACATTACAGTGTGGATATTATACTGTACACATACATTACAGTGTGGATATTATACTGCACACATACATTACAGTGTGGATATTATACTGTACACATACATTACAGTGTGGATATAATACTGTACACATACATTACAGTGTGGATATTATACTGCACACAAACATTACAGTGTGGATATTATACTGCACACAAACATTACAGTGTGGATATTATACTGTACACATACATTACAGTGTGGATATTATACTGCACACAAACATTACAGTGTGGATATTATACTGCACACAAACATTACAGTGTGGATATTATACTGTACACAAACATTACAGTGTGGATATTATACTGTACACATACATTACAGTGTGGATATTATACTGCACACATACATTACAGTGTGGATATTATACTGTACACATACATTACAGTGTGGATATAATACTGTACACATACATTACAGTGTGGATATTATACTGCACACAAACATTACACAAACATTACAGTGTGGATATTATACTGCACACATGCATTACAGTGTGGATATTATACTGCACACATACATTACATTGTGGATATTATACTGCACACATACATTACAGTGTGGATATTATACTGTACACATACATTACAGTGTGGATGTTATACTGCACACAAACATTACAGTGTGGATATTATACTGCACACATACATTACAGTGTGGATATTATACTGCACACAAACATTACAGTGTGGATATTATACTGTACACATAAATTACATTTTGGATATTATACTGTACACATACATTACAGTATGGATATTATACTGTACACATAAATTAAATTTAGGATATTATACTGTACACATACATTACAGTGTGGATATTATACTGTACACATACATTACAGTGTGGATATAATACTGTACACATACATTACAGTGTGGATATAATACTGTACACATACATTACAGTGTGGATATTATACTGTACACATACATTACAGTGTGGATATTATACTGTACACATAAATTAAATTTAGGATATTATACTGTACACATACATTACAGTGTGGATATAATACTGTACACATACATTACAGTGTGGATATTATACTGTACACATACATTACAGTGTGGATATTATACTGTAAACATAAATTAAATTTAGGATATTATACTGTACACATACATTACAGTGTGGATAGTATACTGTACACATACATTACAGTGTGGATATTATACTGTACACAAACATTACAGTGTGGATATTATACTGTACACATACATTACAGTATGTGTGCTGACAAACTGCTTGGGAGCTCCTCAGTGGTGAAACTCCTCCTCTTTCAATCAGTGGTGAACCAGGTGGAGCAAATCTTCCAGGCAATCTGAGCGTGCCAGCACCTGGCTCTGCTGTTGTCTTTAAAGTGTATTTATAAAACCACAGACATTTTGTGAGCAAGGTGACTGTGCAAGACCAAGCCCTCCACAAAACTGTGAAGGACAGCCGGTTTTTCACCTGTTTTCTGCCAACCAAAGAATGATAAATAAAAGACCAACAACTGATTCCATGGCTGTTTATTGAGTGAAATCCAGTTACAATCTTCATGTGGAGGGAGTGTCCTTTTCAAGTGGGGAATTGCACGAAAAAGGGGTCGAAACTTGACAGTGAAAAACCGCGAGTCAAGACTGGAAAAGAACCAGAAAAGTGACCACACGTGTCCAGAGAGACAAGCAAAGACTGTTCCGGCCGTGCTACTGTGAGTAAAATGGCTGATTCATTACTGGTGAAGCAGCTAAAGACTGCAAGGACATCAGCGAAGCGTCAGTTTTCCCGTCTGACCAATAATGTGCTACGAATGCATACAATGATGTCAGAAGAGGAGCTCAGAGACCATTTTAGGAAGCTCACTGCAGAAGCTGGCAGAGTCCTGGAGGCCAACGATGATGTAGAGGAGCAATGGATTGAAGAAAACTCTGATGCAGAGGAGGTGAGCGAGCAGCAGAAGTCTGACTTGGGCAAAACAGCCAATGAGTGTGAGAGCTGCAGGAGTTAAAGGACCTCATACAAAAGACATTGTGGGCCAATTTTGGGGAATATGAACTGACCCAAGCAATTACAACAGCTGAGTCGCAAGTGGAAAACGTGGGAGCTGTGGACCCAAGAAAAAACCCAGATGCATATCTCTTCATGATCGGGCAACTAGAGAAACTTGTGAAGGCTGCGAAGGAGGTGCATAAATATTGGAGGTGCTGGGTCCCCCCAGCAGAGCAACAACAGTTCCAGCGTCGTATCAAAGACCTTGAAACTCTCCTGCCAAATCTCACAATAAGACAAGCAGACTTTACAGGGACACATGTTAGAGGAGAAACCAGCAGATTGAGTACTACTTCAAGCAGTTTTGTGGCTATACCAGCAATTAAATTAAAGCCAGCTGCCCTCCCAAAGTTTTCTGGCATCCGCCGAGAGTTTCATCGGTGGAAAAAAGACTGGGATGCGCTCCAGAGGCAGGGAGAACCTACTGGATCTAAAGAGGTTAAAAAGTTCCAACTTCTCGACAGTGTGGATGAGAAGACAATACGAGACCTCCACCTTACAACTTACACAACTGCTGAGGAGGTTTTCCGGGTCTTAGAGAACCGCTTTGGAAATAAGATAACTATAGCCCTTGAGATAGTAGAAGAGCTCCAAAGACTCCAAGCAGTTAAAGGTAACCAGCCCAGAAAGATTGTAGAGCTCATCCAAGCTGTAGGAAAATCCCTGGTCGATCTGAACGAGCTTGGTAGGACTGGTGCTATAAAGAACCCCCTGGTAACAAAGACAATAGAGAGTAAACTTCCTGATGGCCTGAAGAAGGAATGGCTTCTTCATGTAGCTGACAAAGGTGATGAAGCTGAAGAAAACAAGCGGTTTGACTACCTCCTCAGGTTTCTTCAAGGTCAAGAAGCCATCTATGAGAAGCTGGACCAACTGAAAGAGGAGGAACCAAAACCAAAATCTGAACCTCGGCAAGCTCGAACGAGAACCTCCACCCAATTAAGCAACCAGGCTCAAGGATGTGTGGTCTGTGGAGACTGGAAGCATAGGAAGAAGTTATATTTCTGCCAAAAGTTTCGAACGCTTAAGCTGGCAGAGAAAAGAGATGCTGTCAGGAAGCTGGGAGCCTGCAAAAAGTGCCTGGAGATTCATGATGAAGGTGACTATTGTAAATCAGAGTTTCTGTGCAGAAGGCCAGACTGCATAGAACAGCGTGCTGCAGGACACCACTATTACCTCTGCCCGAGAGTTGGTACATCCAAAGGGAATGACGTCCAGAGGTCTAACAACAGCAAAGTGGGAGGTGACACAAGAGTGCGTTATACCCAAGCCCAAGAAGAGTTCATTAAAAGCCTATCACCTGAACTTGCAGAGAAGTGTTGCAATGCCTTTTGCAATACTGTAGCCAGAACCTCTCTTGTGTCTAACCAACCCAGTCTTCTAGCAGAGAATGGAATAGTGGAGTGGCCAGTCATCATGATGCTCTTAGAGGTCACGGCCAATGCAGGGCAAAAAGTTGGGACTTTGATCGACCTGGCATCAGATACAAATTATATAACTCACGATGCAGCTGATCGTTTGAACCTCAGAAGTGAAGCCATAACCCTTGTTGTCCACGGGGTGGGAGGAATGAAAGTTCAAGTCACCACGAAACGGTACCTCCTAAAGATCCGGGTCCGCACAGAGCAAGGCAATGTCAAATCCCACCAACTCCTCTGCTATGGTTTGGACAGCATTGCAGATATTCACAAACATGTGACAGCCAAAAGACTCCAAGAGTTCTTTCCAGATGTCCCCCAGAATGAACTTGTTAGACCAAGACAGATACAACTTTTGATAAGCCATAAGGAAGGGCGACTTGTCCCACAGAAAATACGCACCGTTGGGGACCTTGTACTATGGGATGGGCCATTGGGAAAGACAATTGCAGGGACACACCCTGGTCTGTTTGAAGAGGCTACAGTTACAGTACACCAGTCCAGAGCGCACTTCGCTAGATCCATGAGAACGGCGGCATTGATGTATGAAGAGCATATCTGTGCCAAACCTACCATCAAGTCTTCTTATTCTGCTATAACCACTCGGGATTTTATTGAGTGGTGGAAATGGGATAGCATTGGCGCCCCCTGCACCCCAAAATTTGGAGGATGTCGCTGTGGCAGTTGTCAACTTGGTGGCAAAGAAATGACTCTGGCTGAAGAAAGGGAGCTGGAAGTTGTTAAGGGTGGCCTGACTTATGTTGGTGCTGATGACCACAGTGATAGTCCACACTGGCATGCAAGGTATCCATGGCTCAGTGACCCATCTACATTGCCAAACAACATACAAGCAGTGGAGGCAACCTTTCTCAGAACAGAGAGACAGCTCGTCAAGGAACCGCAGTGGAGAAAAGCCTATGGTGCTCAAGTCCATGAAATGGTTGACCGCCGGGCTGCAAGAAAGCTGACCAAAGAGGACCTTACTAACTGGAATGGACCTGTCTGGTATATTAGTCATCTTATCGCACCCAATCCCCACTCTGTTACAACTCCGGTACGACTTGTCTGGAACAGCAGTCAGAAGTACAAAGGCCAAAGTCTTAATGACCTTCTGATGAAAGGCCCTGACGTCCTCAATTCGATTCGAGCTGTCCTCCTCAAGTTCCGCCAAGGCTCCTACGCCGCTCTAGGAGACTTCAGGAAAATGTACAATTCTGTGTGGCTTGAGGAGAGGGAAGTCCATCTACACCGATTCTTGTGGCGGGATTCAGAGGGCGACGAGTTGGAACAATATGCCATAACCAGAGTGAATATTGGGGACAAGCCAGCAGGGTGCATAGCACAACTGGCCATGAGGGAGACTGCTAACCTGCCTCAATTCAGCCACCTCACGGATGAATGCCAAGTATTAGATGAGCACAGCTACGTCGATGACATCTTGACATCTCACAACTGCCGTGAAAGACTCGGAGTCATCACAAAGAATGTGGAGCTGATTCTAAAAGCAGGAGGGTTTGCACTGAAGCCTTGGGTCTTCTCGGGCCAAAATAAAGGAGTAAGAGAAAAGGCATCACCAAAAATTGTTGTCTTGCCAAATCAGCTTAAGGAGGAAGACAACAAGGCGCTCGGTCTCGGCTACATTGTGGATGAAGACATGTTGCATGTCATGGTGAGGGTCAACTTCTCCAGGCGGAAGAAAAAGATGAGACTTGGGCAAGACTTACTGCTAGAAGAAGTACAAGCACAGACACCAGACCCGCTGACGAGACGTGAACTGCTGAGTCAAGTTGCTGGTTTGTACGACCCAGTTGGCCTGACAACGCCATTAAAGCAAAAAGGGGCTATCTTGGTCCGAAGGGCATTTCAAGAGGCAAAACCAAAATGCAGCATGGTCAAGGACACATGGGACCTTCCCCTGTCAGATGAGCTCCGCAAGGATGCAATTGGAATTTTTGAGGAGTACGTCCAGCTAAGCAAAGTAATGTTCCCAAGAGCCCTTACCCCACCAAAGGCAACAACGGAACCAGTCGCTGTCACTTTTTCAGATGGCAGTGAAAGCTCACATGGTGCTGTCCTCTACCTGCGGTGGAACTGCAAGGAACAATTAATAATTCGACTAGTGGAGTAAAAAGCAAAGCTGACACCACTAGATCAGAGGGGGGATGCAGTCAAAGCAGAGCTTTGCGGTGCAGTCTTTGCAAGCCGCCTGAAAAAGTACTTTGAACAGCATACCCAGATCAAGATAAAAAGATGGTACCATTTGTTAGACAGTCAGACTGTTCTTGGAGCTATCCAGCGTGAAAGCTATGGATTTCAGACCTTCTTCGCTAATAGAATTGGAGAGATCCAAGAGAGCACACGGCTACAGGACTGGTGGTGGATCCCTGGACCACTCAACATAGCTGACATTATCACTCGAGGAGCTGGGCCAAAGGAACTTGATGCCCATTCAGAGTGGCAGCAGGGGCCAGAGTTTCTATATCTTCCAGAGAGCGAGTGGCCAATTATGTCGTCAAGAGATGTGTCTGTGACAGCTCGAGAAAGCATTAACAATATGCAAAAGAAGTCATTTGTGGCAGCACTCACCAGAGCCCAAGCGAAGATAAGTCTTCCAAGTCTTGTGGGAAGACTTCCTGATGGGGGAAAAGCTGTCCTAAATTTGGTGGATGAGAGGCGCTTTAGTAGCCTAAAGTGTCTAATCAAGACTGTTGCTTTTATCTGGAGAGCCGCCAAAAAGTTTCGATCTACATTAAAGTCCATCGAGACCCCAAAGTGGGAGGCGATTCCCACAAAAGGAGTTATCACCGCCACAGAACGTCGAGAGGCAATAAGAGACCTCTATCTTGCTGCTCAAGAGGGGGTGACGTTCCCAACTACCACTACGGACCGCCTAGTTGTGTACAAAGAGCCAGAATCTGGGTTACTTGTCTGCGGTGGGAGAATCCATGGCTTCAGGGAGAATGGCACTGCAGTTCCCCTTCTGCCTTTCAATGCATGGGTCTCTACTTTATTGGCACAAGAGGCGCACGATGAGGGTCATGAAGGTGTGGCTGCTACCCTGCTGAAAATGAGGAGGAAAGCCTGGGTCATCCAAGGGAGGAAAATTGCCCAAAGAGTAGTGGAGAACTGTCTTTTCTGCAAAAAGTCAAGAGCAAGAAGGTGCAAACAGGTAATGGCTGACTTACCTCCTGAAAGAGCCACACCTGCAGCTCCGTTCGAGTTCACCACAGTCGACCTCTTCGGACCGTACATTGTCAAAGATGACATCAAGAAACGGGTCTCAATGAAAGTGTGGGGTGTCGTCTTCAGCTGTATGGCCAGCAGGGCAATTCATGCAGACCTGGTCAACACAATGTCGACAGAGAGCTTCTTGATGGCTTACCAACGTTTTACTGCAATTAGGGGGCACCCAAGAAAGATCTGGTCTGACCCGGGGACAAACTTCATCAGCGCCAAACCTGTCCTAAGAGAGCTGTACCAGTTACTGGATGTTCAGAATAGAACTTCAATAGAAGAAATGTCGGCTCAAAAAGGTACCAAATGGGAGTGGACAATTCACCCTGCTGACTCACCTCACCGTAATGGGGCTGCTGAAGCCGCTGTCCGCATTCTCAAGAAGGCATTGCAGAGCCTGGGCAACAACACTGGCCTTAGCTATAGCGAGCTTCAAACAACACTACAACTTGCTGCAAACCTTGCCAACGAATGCCCAATAGATGCCAGGGTGCAGAGCCATGAAGAAAGCGTGCAGTATGTGTCACCCAACACACTTCTTCTGGGCCGAGCTTCTCCAAGCGGTGAGATCAGAACATTTGACATCGCAAACTACCCTTACAAGAGGCTCAGAGAGATGCAGAACCAGGTCAACAAGTTCTGGAGGTCTTGGAGCCAGCTTGCCGGCCCAAACTTATTTCTGAGAAGTAAATGGCACACTTCGTATCGCAACGTTGCTGTCGGAGATATTGTCTGGTTGTGTGACCAAAATGCAGTGAGGGGCCAATTTAAGCTTGGACGGGTGGTGAGCGTTAATCCAGATGCTAAGGGCATTGTTCGAGACGTGAACGTCAAAGTGGTCCAAAGCTCCTGCCCCCCAGTCACAAAACCCGCATTAAACCGGCCATTGGCCAAAGTCCTGAAAGAAACTATGCAAACCACAGTCCTGCACAGAGATGTTCGACGCCTGGTTGTCTTACTACCAGTTGAGGATCAAACTCGGAGCTGACTGGCAGTGTGTAGGTGCTGATTTACAATCTTTCCATCGGTTCCCGTGGGAAGATTGAGTGGGAGGTGTGCTGACAAACTGCTTGGGAGCTCCTCAGTGGTGAAACTCCTCCTCTTTCAATCAGTGGTGAACCAGGTGGAGCAAATCTTCCAGGCAATCTGAGCGTGCCAGCACCTGGCTCTGCTGTTGTCTTTAAAGAGTATTTATAAAACCACAGACATTTTGTGAGCAAGGTGACTGTGCAAGACCAAGCCCTCCACAAAACTGTGAAGGACAGCCGGTTTTTCACCTGTTTTCTGCCAACCAAAGAATGATAAATAAAAGACCAACAACTGATTCCATGGCTGTTTATTGAGTGAAATCCAGTTTCAATCTTCATGTGGAGGGAGTGTCCTTTTCAAGTGGGGAATTGCACGAAAAAGGGGTAAAAACTTGACAGTATGGATATTATACTGTACACATACATTACAGTGTGGATATAATACTGTACACATACATTACAGTGTGGATATTATACTGTAAACATACATTACAGTGTGGATATTATACTGTACACATACATTACAGTGTGGATATTATACTGTACACAAACATTACAGTGTGGAGATTATACTGTACACATACATTACAGTGTGGATATTATACTGTACACATACATTACAGTGTGGATGTTATACTGTACACATACATTACAGTGTGGATATTATACTGTACACATACATTACAGTGTGGATATTATACTGTACACATACATTACAGTGTGGATATTATACTGTACACATACATTACAGTATGGATATTATACTGTACACATAAATTAAATTTAGGATATTATACTGTACACATACATTACAGTGTGGATATTATACTGCACACATACATTACAGTGTGGATATAATACTGCACACATACATTACAGTGTGGATATTATTCTGTACACATACATTACAGTGTGGATATAATACTGTACACATACATTACAGTGTGGATATTATACTGTACACATACATTACAGTGTGGATATAATACTGTACACATACATTACAGTGTGGATATTATACTGTACACATAAATTACAGTGTGGATATAATACTGTACACATACATTACAGTGTGGATATTATACTGTATACATACATTACTGTATGGATATTATACTGTACACATACATTACAGTATGGATATTATACTGTACACATAAATTAAATTTAGGATATTATACTGTACACATACATTACAGTGTGGATATTATACTGTACACAAACAATACAGTGTGGATATTATACTGTATACATACATTACTGTATGGATATTATACTGTACACATACATTACAGTGTGGATATTATACTGTACACATACATTACTGTATGGATGTTATACTATACACATATATTACAGTGTGGATATTATACTGTATACATACATTACAGTGTGGATATTATACTGTACACATACATTACTGTATGGATATTATACTGTAAACATACATTACAGTGTGAATATTATACTGTAAACAAACATTACAGTGTGGATATTATACTGCACACATACATTACTGTATGGATATTATACTGTACACATACATTACAGTGTGGATATTATACTTTACACATACATTACAGTGTGGATATTATACTGCACACATACATTACAGTGTGGATATTATACTGTACACATAAATTACATTTTGGATATTATACTGCACACATACATTACAGTGTGGATATTATACTGTACACATACATTACAGTATGGATATTATACTGTACACATACATTAAAGTGTGGATATAATACTGTACACATACATTACAGTGTGGATATAATACTGTACACATACATTACAGTGTGGATATTATACTGTACACATACATTACATTTTGGATATTATACTGTACACATACATTACAGTGTGGATATTATACTGTACAAATACATTACAGTGTGGATATTATACTGTACACATACATTACAGTATGGATATTATACTGTACACATACATTACATTTTGGATATTATACTGTACACATACATTACAGTGTGGATATTATACTGTACAAATACATTACAGTATGGATATTATACAGTAAAGATGCAGTGAAGTCATATTACTGTAAGATACGTACATATACAGGTAAGCTACTGTAAAGGGACACTTACAGTAAGTCACTGGGAATAGGGATGCCAGTAAATTACAGTAAAAACACAATGAAAAGTCTAACAGTGTATTTTGTATTTGAACCTTTATCATGCACATGACCCGTGGGTGGCTTAACACTTAATATTTGTTTAGTTGAAAGTCATTTCCTGGTGATCAGTGTTTTCTTGAGTCGAGCTCTTGACTCTGGACTGTATGTCACATTATTTGGCTGAACCAGTGTTTCTAAACTACATTTGTTACGGTCATGCCAATGTGACTCTAGTCATATGGTGTTGGTTCTTAAAATAACCATTATCCTTTAACTTGATTTACTAATCTCATCTGGATTATGTGCTAAACCTGAGAGAACATTATGATATCAGAGAGTTTTATTATAACTTGATGTCTAGAAAGAAACAGAATGCAAATTTATATTTGAGCCTCAGCAGAGTTTAGAATCACAAAGACATCAAGAATCAGTGCATGAAGCTCAATAACAGTGACAAACAACAAAAGAAAACTTCATGCAGCAATGCATGCTGAGAAACATCATAGTACAAAACTCATTCATGATTCCCAGCATGCATTGCAACATGTTCTTTTGTTGATTGTCACCATTGTTATTCGTTTCATTTGTAAAGGTGTTTATTAGTTTAGCTTTGTGCCATTTAGTTGTTCTTTAGTTGTTTAGAGTCTCTGTTTCCTACAAATGTATTTGTAATACATTGGTAAAGTGGTAATGGTATCAAAATAGTTATCTTTTTATTTGGTGAACCCATTAACATGGTGAAAAATGTTTAAGCACAGCATAAACTATACATATATTAAGTTATATCAACATGAAATCAGATTTATTTCTTTTAAATCTTAAATTACTTGCATGTTAAATTGATTTATGGTAAGAATGTGTTATAATGTGTATTTTCTGTCCTGAATGTTCACATGTGACAGAGCTGCAGTTCATGAACCTCTTTTCAATCTGTTGATATATCATCACATTGGAACTATAAGATTATATCTGAGTCCCTTCTTCCCCTTTTTAATACTGCGTGAACTTTATTCACATAGAGCTTTCTGAGTCAGATTTATAATATTATATCCTTGCAGGTACAACAGATACTCGGTCAATGTGTCTAAAACTGAATCAAACGCATTACATCATAAAGCAAAAGAACTGATAAGATTGAGGTTTTTGTGTGAGTGTCTCAGTGTGTTTAGTGACTGTGGGCTTCAGAGCGCAGTAATACACAGCAGAGTCGCTCACATGAACATCCTGAATGATCAGAGGAACTGAATCTGACTTCACTTCAGACTGAAATCTCTCCTGAAACTCAGAGCCATTATCTCCTGCTCCATATGTGTTTCTCCTCAGGATGTCTTTAGGAAAGTCATTTACTCTCTGAATGTACCAGAAGAGATCTGGTGTTCTTGAAGATGCTGTAAATGTACATTGTAGTGTAACTGATCCCCCTTCAGTTTGAGTTTTCTGTTTATCTGGCTGATCAACTTTATCCTCCGATCTGCATTCTGCAAACATAAAATATATTTATTAATATTGTTACAAATAGCACTATTGCCAAACTATATAGGAATGACATACCAATAATAAGTAATGCAAATATCAACATTTCCAGCCAAAGTTTCATGGTTTGTTGATAAAGATGATAATGTAAGTGAAGTGAGTTCTTCAAAGCTTTCATGTATAGCAGTAGTTGTGTTCTGATACTGTGATATATGGGAGGAGCTCAGATGTACAAAACTATTGAGGTGTGTTGCGACCTCTTTTGTTTCTTTTGAGTATTACAAAGCATTTCAACGCCATATTCTTTTTCTTTATCATCAATAATGATAATGATTCATTTTTCAAAGAATCTTTGGGGCCGATCTGAATTTAATATAATCAGACCATAAACTATAGTTTTTATGTTATTGGGAGTAAAATATAAGAGCACAGAACTATAGAGCTGAATCTGACAGATCAGATCAGTGAGTTCAGTGAATGTTCAGATTTGATAGAAACTGGCGGTCTGTTATACAGAAGGTCGAGTACTTTCATAACGTATTGACATCACCGATAATTGATAACAGCTGCAAATCTATTTCAATGAACACCTCTACTGCATGTGTTACTCTTTGTATCTCACAGAACCAGTTGGGTATCAATGCTGGAAGGAGTCTGACTATCTTTTCAACATCAAGGGGCTGCTGGGATGTTTATCTGTTATATTCAGTTTGGGGACACAAGGAGAAGTATTTTTTCTTACATTTCTTGTTTGTGTCTGGACTAAAATCTACAGCAGCATAAATAAGCCACAGACTTTTATCTTAGTGAAAGCCCAGACTCAAGAGCCCAACTAAAGCAAACACTGATCACAATAACGGTGCTTCTGATGACTCAACTGAAGTGCAATATGACTTGTTGGTGCAAACGTGACATTGATTCAATGGTTTGATCTGCTCTCTTGTTGTCTGGGGTGTTACCCATATGTAGATTTGTGATCACAAGTTTCATATACTGTATGACCGGATGGGATTTTAATGAGAATTTACACGGGGATCCTACCAAAGCTAAACCTTTCACATGTGATCATGTGTATTATATGTGAATATCATGTGTCTTCTATAAATGTAGAGTAACAGAGTCTATCATGAGATCCACTCGAGAGGATTGTTTGTTCGGGATCGCTCTGAGATGCAAGTGGGTTCAGACGCATCATTCATCTTTGAATGAAAGATAAGATATTGTGCTCTGGATCTGGGATATTGGCGATACCATTAGAAGCTGGGTCCAATGCGGTGTAGTTACAGGAGATAACAGATATATTCAATGGTAAAATAAACATGGTTAAGGTACAAGTTTAGAAAACACATTTAGTTTGAGCTGGAGCTTCTTTAATATGAATCATTGCAGAGCTTCACCGTCTGACAGAAGAAGTTATTCAGTGATGAAACTACAGTGTGTGCAAAGCCTCTTTTGTGTATATCATTTCTCTACAATAATAATACTGTATGCACTTATATTACATATATAATACATATCTGTCTCTTTGATGTGCTAGTGTCTTTATTCAGATTTATTTCCTTTCATAAACTGTATTTGTTATAATAGCTACATGAATGTGATCAGACCCGATGACTAAACAAGCAGCTAAAGTTGGATTAAAAGTTCACATTTGAAGAAGTCGTAGAAGATGTGCGGTTTAGAAATGTAAAGTGTGTTTGTGTTCGGTGTTGAAGGCTTTCCTGTCACTTTGGGCATCAGTGCACAGTAGTAAATCACAGAGTCCGTCACTTCAGTGCTAGAAATCTCCAGGTCCAGCTGTTTCGTGTCCTTTTGAGCTCGAGCAAGATGACGGTCCTTCTGCTGTGGATCCATATTCTCAAAAGAGATTCTGTCTGTACCACTGTAACGAAGACTCAGACTGAGTAGGATCCATATACAGCTTTAATTATAAATAGGTGCAGGATCAATGATCAAACAGGCGTGGATGAAAATACCCCGGTGCAGATAACAATATCAGAGACAGAGCAATAGAAGGAGTCAAAACTAGAAAAAGTTCGAGACAGGCAGATAACATCAGAGGTAGGAGTCCAGGTACAACAGAGGTCAGGGGCAGGCAGAGAAGAGTATCAGT
The DNA here is from genome assembly GCF_947034865.1 of Barbatula barbatula. Lineage (NCBI taxonomy): Eukaryota > Metazoa > Chordata > Actinopteri > Cypriniformes > Nemacheilidae > Barbatula > Barbatula barbatula. The sequence goes on from NC_136764.1 coordinate 25,574,507, forward strand.
ATCAGTCCTATTATTTTTATGTATATTTTCGTTTAAGGTTCTTTTACTGCATCTTTAAAGGTACATTTCATTGACTCCTTCAGTAGATGCTTTTCTAAACAATGACATTGAAAGGAGCAGTGACCATTTCAATGATCACCCCAAATACATCAGAGAACACAGGAATGTTTCCATGAAAAGTCATCTTTCAATACCTTTAAGACTATTATCATGTCTATGCGTCTGTTTTATATACTGTATGGGATGAATAAGGCAAACAAAACACAATGCTGTGATAAATAGACAGATTATAAGGTGTCTGTTCTTTGAGGACTATTTGTTAACCCTGACCTGAAGGGATTGCCCTCCTGCCAGGCACCTTCAGAATAGTGGATTGCACCCACATTATGGACTCATTCCTCATTCAATTCAACACCTCATCATCACTGAATTGTCTACACCTGTGTTTGACCCTTTATAACTCTGTTTTTTTATCTGCCTCTGTGTTCAGTCTTGATCTGTTTATCCCTTATTTCCCACGGTTGAGCAGTATTGAAGTTAAGTGTTCTTATGTTAAGTTTTTAGATCCTCAAGTCTACTTTTGTGTTACTGTTTATTGGAAGCACAGTTTGCCAAGTGTGTTTTGAACCTTTTTGTCTACAAAGTAGTGTTTTCATTTCTTATCACTAAAGCCTCTTGACTCTCAGATCATCTGCACTTGGGTTTAAACTGTTGGGACTAGCTCAGTGAGTAATACCTCACTCTTTGAATGCCAGCGATCCGGGTTTGGTTCTCCCTACATGCAAGCCTTCACACAGATATTCACTGATGTTTTGTGTTATGTTTTCTGTCACTGTGGGCCTCATGGCACAGTCAGGGCTGGATTGGTAATCGGGCATAGATAGACTGGCCCATGAGACACTTAATCTGCAGCCCATTGGTTCGTTTTCTAAATGACATTCTGGACCAATCACACAACTCTCTGGCCTTTGAGAGATTGCAGCATCAGTGTGCCACATGCGAAAAAACCGGCCTTTTTGCAGATGTGTAAAAACAACACATGTTTAATGCAGCAGCCGGACCTTCATCCGGTCCTGTGGATGAGGCTGATTATGGTCGTGGCCAAAGAAACACTGGCGCTCAGAGATGAGATGAGGAACAAGGAGAGGGAGATGAGGGAGAATCTAAAGTCTGCCCAGCTTTCATAACAGTGAAACCTCTTGATAAAACTGAGCTCAAAAACACAAGTGATGGACAAACTTCCTCTTCGCAACATGATGGTGAAAACACTGCAATAAAACCAGTTTTGCTCTGCGACTACGTCAGTTTGGGCTTTTCTACTGAAATGTAGAACTAGATGTCACATTGGCAGTTGTTTCTTTGGGCTGCTATTCGTAGGTCGTCTGCCTCATTGGAACAGAGCGCACGAAACAGTTTGAAGATCTAACATGTGTTTGTGATGTTTGGTTACTGGCTTTCAACAATGATAACACACCAACTGTACGTGTGTGAAACTATAAAGTAATAAACATAATTGAATGAATTATTTTATAAGTTCTCTTGACACAGGGTTTAACTCTTTATCTTGACAATGACAGCTGCAGATTCATCACATGTGTTTAGAGCTTTATTTATCTTCTCCTTGTCAGAAATAATAATAAACAATATAATTATTAAAATTATTCTGAATTCAAACCCTAAGACATTTTTACAGTTTTAATAGCATGAACATGTTAAAAGATGATATATTTAAAATACTCTCACAACCGTTTTAATAATCTCCCAAATTCACAGGTGTCTCCACATCCCCTTATTTGCAGAGCTGTGGTTTACACAGAATAATAAGATCTGTTGTGGTTTCATTACAGCACAGTGAGTTTTTGTAAAGACTTTCAGGCTTTTTGTGTCACTGGGCTTCAGGTCTCAGAGCACAGTAATATAAAGCTGAATCTGACAGAGAAACACTCTTAATAATGACTTCAGATTGAGATGAGAAATACTGAGGTCCACTGTTAGGATTCTGTCTGTACCAAAGTGTATCATAACTGCCGGATATTTGATGTGTGCAGCTCAGTGTCACAGATTCTCCTTCATTTCTCATTTTATTATTATCTCCTTCTGGTCCAATTCCATCAGCAAATGCACCTGAAATGAAATTGTATTTTTATATGGTGGCATCTCTGTTCAGACTTGTTTTAATAAAACACATACAGTCTGTTAAATCATATATCAAGTTATAATTGTTTTAGCAGTTTTTTGTTCAATCTGCTGCTTTGTAACACAAAGTATATTTACCTGAAACTGCAGTGAAAATCATGAGTAAAGTCATCTGTGTCTCCATTTTGACAGTCCAGACAATACAGAAGAGTTTGTATTTTGTAACATGTATTTATATACGTATATATATGTTTATCACTGGTGTCTTACGGTGAATATTTACTGTATGAAAAGTGAAATGAAACTGTGGTGGTTTGTTGTATATTACTGAAGTAAGTGAAGATGTGTAGATGATTATGTATGTGGGTGTGGTTATAGTGAAGACTGCACTCTTTTGATCAGACGTGTTTTTATAAAGTCTTTAATACATGCTGTATACTGATTTAATATCAGTATCATGATCAACACAGACGTGAGAATAAATAATAAATCAATTAGTTTGTTCATGAATAAACAGACGACCAATAACAATTAGTTGATGTAAAAATGTTCAGATCTTGTTTTAAATGTCCTGATCAATGAAACATTAAAAAAGCATTTAAAGAAAATCTGAGAATGATTATAAAATAAATGACTGTGTGTGTTTCTATTGATCCATAAGAGTCCAGTATGAGGAAGCTGCTTCTCCGCCATTTTCTCAATATTGAAACAGCAGACGTGAGCGCGCTGATGACATGTGATGTCTGCGTGAACTGGGTGTGCAGTGGGATGCTAATTTCGTTGGATGAATATATAAAACAGGACCAGTCTCAACCAATGGCTATCATCAAAACATTCGACCAGAATGTTTTTATTGTTCAAACGGTTTTTGGTCCTAAGCCTTTGACAGATGACTGATAAATACAAATAATATTTGACCAATATGCTTCTTGATCAGGTTGTGAAGAACTAACTTTCCAGCTGACATGACAAAAACATTTCTGAACAGAATTACGCTTTCTGCCTTTAACCCTTTACTTCCTGAGTCTGTATTTAATGTTCAGCAGGTGTTTTGATTCTCCGTCTTCAACAGTCTTTGTGGTTTATTTCTGTGGTTTGATGTTCATTTGATTGTGTTGTTCAAAGTAATAAATGTGTGTTTGAGTTTTTGTAAAGACTTTCAGGCTTTTTGTATCACTGGGCTCCAACTCTCAGAGCACAATAATATAAAGCTGAATCTGACAGAGTCACAGTGTTAATAGTGAGTTCAGTGGACGTGTCTGATGTCTTTGACTGAAAGCGACTGTCTGGCATATTCTCAAGACTACTGTATGATTTAGCTCCTTTATACAGTAGATACTGAGGTTCTCTGTTTGGATTCTGTCTGTACCAGTAAAGATAAATATAACGGCTGGTTGCTTCATATGAACAGCTCAGTGTCACAGAATCTTCTTCATTTCTGATTATATTTACATCTCCTTCTGGTCCAATTTTATCTGCAAATGAACCTGAAATAAAATATATAATATTTGAATACTAAACAGTTTTGTTTTATTACAACATTATACTAGTCAGTCTTTGAAATGTATCTTGTATCAAGTAATGTAGTTTATTTACCTGAAACTGCAGAGACGATCATGAGTAGAGTCATCCGTGTCTCCATGTTAGAAATGAAATGAGATTGTGATGGTTTAAATTGCTGAAGAAGATGAATTGAATATTATCATGTAGGTGGGTGTGGTTCAAATGAAGCGTTCACTCCACACTTGATGGTTGTGACACCTTTATTTATAACTGTTGATGTGAATTACAGTCACAAAGCCTTATACATTATTGAAATGTCTATTGTAATGACCACAACGATTTAGATTAATAAATACAAATACTGCAAGTGATCAAAACTTTCACTTCCAGAATGTTTTAGATGTCTCCCTATATAATACACCAGATTCAACATCTGAACCCCACTCCAAATGCTTTTTAATTTATAATTGATTCAAAACTTAAACTTCAATTTAATGTCATTTAATATGAATCACTGCGTCACTTGATTTGTCTTAAATCATTTGAGAAAACAAGTTTCTATTTGTCCAGTTTACGATTCATTTCCCCAAGTATCCTCTTATTTTAGTGTATGCTGCACCTGTGTTATGAAAGTTGTCTATAAATACTGTTTACCTACAGTATATAATACTTGAGTATTTTACTCTTAGGGATCAAGGATCTTTACTTTTGTTCACTAGTGTGTTTACTTTGGAAATATTTTACTTCCATACATTATAAAGCATGGCATATATTCAACTACATTATAATAAATGACAATATTTACATCTAAAAAAGTACATTAATAGTCAAAGAACTTTCTCACTTGTACTCAAGCAATTTACTCAAAAATCTTTTTACTTGGGTATTTTATGATTTAGGCTTCAGCTCAACAACGTCTTGAAGATCACTAGAGACCCAGACAGCCATTGAATCAATGTTAGAATGTGTTGCTTTATCAATATTAATAGCTGTCAATCAATATCACGTGTGCAGCTGAAAATAATGTTGACATTTCATAACCACCGACTGTTATTGTGATCTGTGTTTGCTTCAGTTGAGCTCTTGATTCTTATAGTATTACTCCTCCTCTTTAAAAGCATACAGTAGTGTTTCTGTAAGAACTCTTATGAGTCGGTACAGAAAGAGATGTTTTAGAGTTGAGCTGATGTACTTTCTTGCAAAGCGGTTCCAGAGATTAGAAATAATACAAAATAATGTTGATGCGGATCTTTCATGACTGATTTAAATGTACTGGTTAAAGTGTAAAGATACGGTTACAAAATAAAGAAAAATAGTATAACAGCTCACTTTTGGGGAGTTTTCCACTGGGTCTGGTCTTGTGATGGTTGTACGGATATACTGAACTTAGTAAAGTAAGTAAATAAGTGTCAAACATGCCGTATAACCAATGAAATGTTCTTATTATAATCTGTGTCATGTAAAATCCTCTTGAATGTTGATATCTGCTTGTTAAATCTTTTGTCATGCACCACCACTTCAGGGCCAAACACTATATTAGGCCAAATAAGGCAACAAAGCAAATAATAAACAATGATATTATACATGCATGGTGTGCTTGAAACAAGAAAACACATTCTGTCACAGATCTGCCAGACTCCCTCACAACACAACCATCACGAGACCAGACTCCCTCACAACACAACCATCATGAGACCAGACTCCCTCACAACACAACCATCACGAGACCAGACTCCCTCACAACACAACCATCACGAGACCAGACTCCCTCACAACACAACCATCACAAGACCAGACTCCCTCACATCACAACCATCACGAGACCAGACTCCCTCACATCACAACCATCACGAGACCAGACTCCCTCACAACACAACCATCACGAGACCAGACTCCCTCACATCACAACCATCACAAGACCAGACTCCCTCACATCACAACCATCACAAGACCAGACTCCCTCACATCACAACCATCACAAAACCAGACTCCCTCACAACACAACCATCACGAGACCAGACTCCCTCACATCACAACCATCACGAGACCAGACTCCCTCACATCACAACCATCACAAAACCAGACTCCCTCACAACACAACCATCACGAGACCAGACTCCCTCACATCACAACCATCACGAGACCAGACTCCCTCACAACACAACCATCACGAGACCAGACTCCCTCACAACCATCACAAGACCAGACTCCCTCACATCACAACCATCACAAGACCAGACTCCCACACAACCATCACGAGACCAGACTCCCACACGCACAACCATCACGAGAACAGACTCCCTCACATCACAACCACAGGAGAGTATCTACACCACCTGATCTATTATAATCACAGGACAGAGTGACTGAATCTGCTTCAGAGACAAAGTCATCATGAGATACTGATGCTATTCCCACACTAGAGACATCACCTGAAAGAAAGAAAGAAAGAAAGAAAGAAAGAAAGATAGAAAGAATGAAAAAAGATAGATAGATAGATAGATAGATAGATAGATAGATAGAAAGAAAGAAAGAAAGAAAGAAAGAAAGAAAGAAAGAAAGAAAGAAAGAAAGAAAGAAAGAAAGAAAGAAAGAAAGAAAGAAAGAAAGAAAGAAAGAAAGAAAGAAAGAAAGAAAGAAAGAAAGAAAGAAAAAAACAGAAACACAACCATTGTTTTATATTTAAAGAACACAAGGTAATGTAAGTGAAGTTTATGTGATTCATAGTCATACCTGTTGAGAGAGAAATGATCCACAAACTAAATAATGAAATCATGTCTGACAGGATATTTACAGAAACTAGTTTAACAAAACTTCTACACGCATGAAGTTATTATGAATTCAAACCCTTTTTATGACTTTCTGCATGTAGGTGATTTTTAGGTGAAGTTTGCCCTCTTGTGGAAATGTTTGTGATTACATCTTAAATATCCTTGAGCCAGTGCTTCCCATCTCCAGTCCTCTGGAACATTCTGGCAGGAGACTACATCAGGTGTTTTATAGGGAGACATCTGAAGCTGTTCTGGGAGAGGAGGGCGTGAGGACTGGAGTTGCCTCATTTACTTTTCTCTTTTAGTAAAATAACCAAATACAGCGAGTGTTTAAAGTACTTTACCTCTGTAATACTTTCAATACCATACAGGTCAATAACTCTTGCAATATATAACATTGAGATGTCTTCCCATGAAACACTGCTTTCATTCAGCTACAGTTTATTACAAAAGAAAACATTGAGACTAAATATTGCTTCTTTTAAAAAGTATATTTTTTACATTAAATAATGCATTTTATATACAGTATCTTATGAGTATCATTTATTCAGTAAGAAATGAAGAGTGAACTGCGAGTAATACATTTACTGGAAATAGTGAATTCATATAAAAAGAATTTGTTTATTGCAGAGAAATATTAAGAATTACAATTATAGTGTATTGATATATTCATGGAGGTTTGTGTTGAGTGTTGTTGTGTTGTTGTGTCACTGTGGGCCTCAGGGCACAATAATACAGAGCAGAGTCTGATAGAGTAACAGAGGAGATCTCCAGATACACATGTTTATCTGTCACGCTCACTTCACCATCCAGTCTGGGGACACGAGGATCTGCGTATATTACACTCTTACTGGATGAAGGATAAACAAGAAGCAGAAATTCAGGTCTGGATTCAGGATACTGTCGATACCACTGCAAATTCTGTACATTGCCTTCATATTTGCATGAGAGACGAATTGAATCCCCTTCAGTAGTGTTCACAGTGTTCTGCAATGATGTTATTGTCTGAGCGAGGCATTTATCTGCAATAATGTGTGAAAGAAACATGAAGATAAATAAATCAGTTGATGTGAAAGATGCAAAAATACCAACAAACTCTCTTAAAATTCCAGGTGAAAATAACAGAGAGCATTTATAAATAGTCAAACAGTAAAGGATTGTTAAAAACGGTCTTACCTTGTGTTACTGAGAGCAGAAGCAGAAAACACAGTAACATCATGACTGTAGAGTAAAAAAACCCAAATGAAGATCATGATGAAGTCTTCATGTGTTTCTCTATTAAAGCTCCACCTACAGTACATTTCTTGTTGTGTTACAGATCATGTCTGAATGAAGTTGATCAATATTACTATTGTTATTTCATATTAAATGATCTATCAAACGTGATTGAAATATTGCACAAAAGTGGATTTGTAATGTTGAATGAGCAGCATCTGTTTTTGTACAGTGTTTTCTGTTACTGTGCACAATAATAAGTCATCTCTGTCACTGCCGCTTCAGTGTTTGTCAATCTCCATGTTTACCTGTTTTCTTATTGTTTTGAAACAATACATTTGTGAGCCATATATATATACTCCAGTGTTTATTATTGTCCTGTAATGGTTTTTGTTTTGGATATATTTGTGTGTGGTTTTGTCTCTGATTCTTTATGGCTTCTGCTCCATATTTACTCATTGTCTCATATATATAGTTTCATGTTGTGTACCAGCTTTCTGGTTTTATTAGAACCCAGTCAACTATTTTATTTCACAGTGATGTAACCATGAGATTTCAGAAGACTGATGATGACGTCAAAATAAAACCACACAGCACTTCATTTAGAAAACCTTTATAATATCTGATTGTCTCAAAACTATCACACATTGACAGCAGAACACTGTTCTCATCAGCGTTTATTCATTATTATATTCATAATTCATATAACACCAATATTTTAATACTCTATTTTATTCAATATCTTTAATTAATTATTATCATAAGCAGATTTCTTTGCAATATACACACAGAGACTAAAGAATAGACACAGAAGAGATAAGCATTTCTGTAAATTCAATCTACTCCCAATATCAATGTAGCCTACACAACTACCACTTATGTAGAATAACAGACCGTGTCAAACTAAAGTGAATCTGCAGAGTTTTGTGTTTACAATGCATTGAACTAAACACAGAGCATTTCCTAAGATGATCTAGAACATCTGCAGTGCTTTCTTATGTGAAATATAAGTGATTTGAGACAAAACTCATGTTTTCTCATGTTGTGTCACAGGTGTTGTGAAAACATACAGTAAACAGTGAACCACACGCCCATCAACAAGTTTTCTTCATTCTGTTCTTTAAATGTTCTGTTCATCTCTGTGTCTAACAGGTCGAGCACATGTTGCTGTGTTTGACAAACACATCGCACGGATGCTTGCATATTGCAGGAATTTATCATTGCTGGCAAACAATATAAATAGTTATTTTGTAAATATTTCATTTAAAGTAAATAGTTTGGGGCAAAACATATTTATTTAGTATTGAATTGTTTATTGGGGATTGAATTAGTGGTTGAAAAGAATCTAAAATGTCCAGTTATGACCAGTTTATCCGGTCAAGTAATTTATTACTGTAATAAATTACTTTTCCCTTGAAAAAGTAAAGTTAGTGATTTCACTGACCCTTTTCTCTGGTTATAGTTACTTTATTCTTGCACAAACTGAAAATGATTACGAGAAAGAGAGCACACCGCTTGTCTTTGGGCCGCTCAAAGCATTATGCTTTGCCCGAGACCAAAAAGATGCACTTGGAGGCGAAGGTCCAGCGACAGCAGACATGCAGGAAGTCATCCATTCCATCTCCTGTGGAAAACAGCCTATAATATTTAATGTTCACAGTAGGTGTTGTATCTTAGGATATATACTTTGTATTATATACCTTAGCATCAAATTACTAAAAGAAGTTTACACTAATGCAAGGGTGTTTCTAAACATACTGTAAAACTGAAACATGGACTAAAACATGTCAAGGTCGTTTTTTATATTTATTTGATGCCTTTTGACATATTTTGATAAGAAAACGTTAAACCACAGTGAAAAGGTCATTTTAATAGTGTTTCCATCACTGTCTCTACCTCCTGCCATCCTCAAACACCTGTGAAGATCCAGCCTACTTGTGGCCTAAGCCCCTCCCACTTTGTGGCATTAACTCCTCCCACCTGCAGGTCTCCGGGCTGCAGAGATCATTACTTGAAAAACTATTTGAGAATTCACATCAGTAAATACCAGACGAAAGCGTCTAATCACATCTTCTTTAGTTTTTTCTCCGTACAACTGTTTTATAAAAATACTGTCATAGCAGCAAAAGAAAAATGGTGAAAAGTGAAATACCCAACTGAAGCTGGTCAGAGGAAAGTACCTAAGTTTTCTGTACCTCATCCTCTGAACTTTATTTCAACTTTAGGTCTTACAGACATTACTGGATATTATATTGCTGTAAAATGTTGAAAAGTATTCTTAAACATGCTTTATAAGTATTTTTATGTAAATAATCATTAAACATGTGAACTGACGGTGACATTAAGTCATTAAATCATCTTTATAAGTCTCTCGTACACAATCATCTTTGAATAAATGTGGTTTCTGATTATATTACTAATACTCACTGTAATAAAAACACGGAAGTAACTAACCGACAGCCACCTCACGGTCGACTGCCGGCCATAAAACATACACAAACTAAACATATGTCCGGGCCCGGTCCTCTCTCGTCAACAGTCCTGCCGAACATCCTTTTAAGCTCCCAATCTCCTCCGTGATAAGATGCGGGACCGGTGCGCGCACAGCTGCTTGCAATGATCACTCACGCCACCGGCCCCGCGTCACGGCTCTCGTCCCGCCTTCCTCACCACATACCCCCATCACCCCTTACAGGCCGGGGGGCACCACCGAGACTGTACCTACTCCCCCCCGGGAAGCCAGTCTCGGAGTCGGCGGCGCCTGGGGGTATGCACCGGCGAGACGAAAGAACGGAGACGGGAGCCTCAGCGGTCCTCAGCCAGCCGAGAAACTCTTCCTCGCGGTGCCATGCGATGGTACTGGACGCTCGGTGGACGGCTCGATCCTCCTCCCCCCCTGGCGGCCGGCGATGGCCCTCCAGTAGATTTAAAGCAGGGTTAAAAAGATGCAATGTGTATGTCACAATATCCAACATGTTGACAGATTCTGCCGTGTAAAAAATCACACTAACCCCCGAGTGATGGCCGGGTGCTTGAAAAGGTCACAAAAAATGTTTCAATACGTAAAGAGATGGAGCTTCACCATGACAGAAGAGCCATTTTGAATGAATGGTTGAATGAAAAACTTTAGACTATAAAAAAGAAATGTTTTTAGGGAGCCATAAAGGGCATCGCTGTGAAACACTTTTGTAGCGTTTTTTAAGACTTTGTGACTCCTTCACTAATCGGAGACGTTTTTATTTTCTTTTTCATTATAATTTCACATTATAAACAAACTTTTGCTTCTCTGAAAATGTGCTTGTCGGCACTGTGTCTGTCAGTATATTTACTGAACAAACTTTATTTATCAAAATTAACTCAAATTTGACAAACTTTGCTAAAATTATTGTTTTGAGCCTTTTTTGTTTTTTTTATTTATCATTATTTAAACCATATATATTTCTTTTAAGCTTTTGTATCAATGCTGTGTGTTTTTTTCTCCACCCTGCTTACGACCTCAAAACATTATTAAACTAAATTAACTTCTTATGATTAATTTTCAATCAAATCTGTTGCTCCATAAATATTTGATACAAACATTTATATATTTCTGCAGTTATACATTAGGGGTGAAGTGAAAAGCGCATTTATTTCTTAAGGAGAATTTTAGCCCCGTTGTACCCTATTTGTTTTATGTCTGACTTCTATAAGATCTGTACTGTTTTAAAGTTGACATCCTAAATATTGTGCGTTGTTTGGAACATCATGAATTTAGCTCGTCCTCTTATGAACGATGATGCCCATTTTCTGTCTGTTGAGGAGCTTTTGCTTTGTTTGTTTGTTTGATGGAAGGCTCAGTTTAACCATAAATGATTTTCAAACGTTTTTTTATCGAGAGGCCTTTATTTGTTTTGTAATACATGTTAATGTTCATATACTGTGAGATTGTTTTTCTACATGAAGCTTTCAGTGGTTTTGGCAGACTTTTGCTTTGCTTTTAAATACGAGTCTCGTTCTGACTCCTGTTATGAGTGCAAATGCTCAAAGACATTTATGTATTTGTTAAAAATCATTTATGTGCAGCATCAGTAAAGAATGTAAGCCGACATGTTTCTTATCATGCTGTGTTCCCTGTGTGAACATTTGGCAGGCACTTTCCACATTCTTATATTTCAAACATGTACGGGAGCAGTGCAGCATTAACATGAGTGAAATATCCAAATACATGTTTGAACTCGACTTGGAGTTCACAACAGGTTTTGGGGACTTTCGGAAATATGGACCAATGTTCCCTTTTTTGATTGAGCCTGCGAGCTTCGATGGACATGAATTCAATGCATCTGTGATAGACTGGATGGATACAGAGGACATGGAAATGCAGGTAATTGAGCTCAAGAGTTCAACACTCTGGATGACAAAATTTGCAGAACTTCGCAAGGAGCTGGAAACCACAGTGAACAATCAGGGATCTTACATTTTTACATGCTGGGCATTATTGCCAGAAATATTCTGCTATCTCAAAAGAGTTGCTTTGGCTTTGCTGATGGTTTCCGGATCGGCGTACCTCTGCGAGGAAATATTTTCACACATGAACATGTCCATCTCGCAATCGCTTGACTGTTGATCATTGGACAGCATGCGTGAAACTTAAGGTGACGCACTACACTCCCAAGATAACAGAGCTCAGCAAAGGAAAACAGGAGCAGGGCTCACACTAAGTGGGATTTATAAGTACTGTACATCTGTTTAGTCTTGCATTCGCCCACACTGGGCCATGTTGGTATTCCTTGGCTTAACACTGAAAAGCAGCATTAAAACGTGATTACAGTACAATTTGTTATACAAACTCTTGCTGCTCTGCTTCTTGTTCTATAAAAATGTTTATAAACATATGAACAGTTTCAGTTGTTAAAGGAATATGAACAAATTACGTGTTTTTAAAAATAAAGATGGTAACTATAACACATGTGAACATGCAGCATTAGAACTGGATTCCAATACTATTTGTGTTTTACACTCTTGCTGTCTTCCTTTCAAAAGATTTTAAGAAATCTGTGCAATTTTGTTTTATTGAAAAATTAAGATGATAGTCTATTAAAAATGTTTCTTTTTCTGTTTTATAGACATATATATAGACATATTATAGATAGTATAAGTATCAATTTAAAAAATATATTGTGGTACAATTACATGTAATACTAAACGTTGATGTTAAAATTGCACAGTGGTTTCCATGAAAAAGATAAATGGCACAGCACTTTAAAAAGGTTGCCGACCCCTGGTCTACAGTATCGGACGCAGCACTGAGGTCAAGCAGTGCTGGAATAATGTATTTGGATTCTTATATTCACTACTTGAGGGTTCCTCTGGCAAGTCAGGTTTTTACTGCTTCTCTGCCATTTTCTCAATATTGAAACAGCGGACGTGAGCGCGCTGATGACATGTGATGAGAATGTTTTTATTGTTCGATCGTTTTTTGGTCCTAAGCCTTTGACAGATGACAGATAAATACAAATAATATTTGACCAATATGCTTCTTGATCAGGATGTGAAGAACTAACTTTCCAGCTGACATGACAAAAACATTTCTGAACAGAATCATGCTTTCTGCCTTTAACCCTTTACTTCCTGAGTCTGTATTTAATGTTCAGCAGGTGTTTTGATTCTCCGTCTTCAACAGTCTTTGTGGTTTATTTCTGCGGTTTGATGTTCATTTGATTGTGTTGTTCAAAGTAATAAATGTGTGTTTGAGTTTTTGTAAAGACTTTCAGGCTTTTTGTATCACTGGGCTCCAACTCTCAGAGCACAATAATATAAAGCTGAATCTGACAGAGTCACAGTGTTAATAGTGAGTTCAGTGGACGTGTCTGATGTAGTCGACTGAAACCGACTGTCTGGCATATTCTCAAGACTACTGTATGATTTAGCTCCTTTATACAGTAAATACTGAGGTTCTGTGTTTGGATATTGTCTGTACCAGTAAAGTAAAACACCACTGTAGTCTGTTTTATATGAACAGCTCAAGGTTACAGTCTCCTGTTCTTTCTTTATGATTATTGATTCTTTATTTGGACCGATCTGATCTGCAGACATCACACCTGAAACAAACAAACAAGAATATTCAACTTGAACACAATTATAAAGTTATATTATTTTTACATTAATTATATTATTATTATCATCCTGTATGTTTTTATAACTGTTTTTATTACCTGAGATGATGATGAAGATGAGAAGCAGGTGTGTGTTCATGTTTGTGAAGTCAGATCAGTTGTGTGTTGATGTTGTGTGTGATCTGAGCTGTTGTGTTACTGTCAGTCTCTGCACCTCACACATAAAGTCACATGAAACTTCCTGCTGTCTGTCAGATGATGCTGATGTGACTCTTCTTCTCTTCTTATGTTGATATTTTCGTTCCATTGTTTACAGTAAAGCTTTTGCAATTTCTTTAGGGAAAGCACATATAAATGTACAGTATTTATAAATACAATTAAAAAAGTTTTATTTATGTTCATTCATCAACATCTTTTATTAATTAAATAATAGATGTGACTACATTCTGTAGAACCTGTTCAGGATTATCAATGAAGCTTTTTCAGAGCTATTTTCTTTTCCCAAATATTTCAATTTATTCAAGTTTTAGAAAGAATCTCATTTTGTTTATACATTTAATATTAAAGATTACTTTATTTATTATATATTTTAACAGTTTTAAATCTATATTATATCACTTCATTTTCATGTGGTGACTAAAATATGAAGAGTTGAGATGTTTAGTATTGAGTGAGATGTCAAAGACAAATGAGATGGAAAATAGCAGAGGAGGGAAGTTTGTGTCAGCGGTTTGTTCAGCGCCATCTTCTGGAAGTTTCACATGATTCCCCTAATGTAAAGGGTCACAACATAAAGGAAGTAAAATCTGATTGAATATATATTTATAATATGTAATATGTTCATATTTTAACAGCTATTGTACAATAACTTACATTAATAAACAATTGTTTTGTAAAACAAACTTTAACCAGGATGAACAAATGTTGTAAAGGTTTGTTTGTGTGACATAAATGTAAAGTAAACATGTCCTGTCATTTTACCTCAACCACACACAACCACGTTTATTGTTTTATTTTGGTGTTTGGATAGATTGTGTTTTGTATTTGTTTGCATCACATTACATCACACACATTGTCATTGTTACATGATCTTATTTTTTGTCAACAAAAGCAGTTTGTCTGGTCCAGTTTTGTTCATTTGTCACAGTTGTAAAGAATATAAATAGCCAAGTGAAGAAGAAACATATGAAATCTGATGTTAACTTGTGTTTTGTGTGTTTGTGTGATGTTGAGAGCAGCTGTAAACTCAGCAGGAGTCTGTTGTCTTCAACTCACTTTATTGTCCATTTCAGTTCATGGTTTCATTTCATTTCTTCTTCACTGAACTGATTCACATTCATAGACTTCATTTATTTCCTCTATAGAGTTTTAGGAGACTTGTATTAAATCTCTCACTCAATTCTTCATCTTTGCTGTCAGATATAAAAGAACAGATGAGAATTAATTGGCACAAAGGCAAATAAATAATGATTCATATTCTTATTTGAAGTGAAACATTTAACATGTTATACAGCACAACATAAGTTATAGAGGTGTGTGACACATGCAGTGTTGTGTGTGAGGTTTGTGTTCAGTGTTGTGTGTGTGAGGTTTGTGTTCAGTGTTGTGTGTGTGAGGTTTGTGTTCAGTGTTGTGTGTGTGAGGTTTGTGTTCAGTGTTGTGTGTGTGAGGTTTGTGTTCAGTGTTGTGTGTGTGAGGTTTGTGTTCAGTGTTGTGTGTGTGAGGTTTGTGTTCAGTGTTGTGTGTGTGAGGTTTGTTTTCAGTGTTGTGTGTGTGAGGTTTGTGTTCAGTGTTGTGTGTGAGGTTTGTGTTCAGTGTTGTGTGTGAGGTTTGTGTTCAGTGTTGTGTGTGTGAGGTTTGTGTTCAGTGTTGTGTGTGTGAGGTTTGTGTTCAGTGTTGTGTGTGTGAGGTTTGTGTTCAGTGTTGTGTGTGTGAGGTTTGTGTTCAGTGTTGGGTGTGTGTTCAGTGTTGTGTGTGTGAGGTTTGTGTTCAGTGTTGTGTGTGTGAGGTTTGCGTTCAGTGTTGTGTGTGAGGTTTGTGTTCAGTGTCTTGTGTGAGGTTTGTGTTCAGTGTTGTGTGTGTGAGGTTTGTGTTCAGTGTTGTGTGTGTGTTCAGTGTTGTGTGTGTGAGGTTTGTGTTCAGTGTTGTGTGTGTGAGGTTTGTGTTCAGTGTTGTGTGTGAGGTTTGTGTTCAGTGTTGTGTGGGTGAGGTTTGTGTTCAGTGTTGTGTGTGTGAGGTTTGTGTTCAGTGTTGTGTGTGTGAGGTTTGTGTTCAGTGTTGTGTGTGAGAGGTTTGTGTTCAGTGTCGTGTGTGAGGTTTGTGTTCAGTGTCGTGTGTGAGGTTTGTGTTCAGTGTCGTGTGTGTGAGGTTTGTGTTCAGTGTCGTGTGTGAGGTTTGTGTTCAGTGTTGTGTCATGATCCTGCCTCTCCTTGTCTTGGTTTTCGAGTCTTGTGGCAGGATCATGTCAGTCCCATGTGTTTTGTGTGGAGAAAGAGCATTGTTTTGGTTTGAGAAGCCATGCTCTCTCTCCGGTGTCACGTCCTTTAGCCCCGCCCCCTTGTTTCCCTGTTTGCAGTCCATTAGTGTTAGTCTTGTCTCCAGCCCTGATCCATCTTTCCCTTAGTGTTTCAGTCCCCTCACCTGCCTCGTGCAATCCTCCTGTTAGCTTTCCCTTAGTGTTTCATCCATGTCACCTGTGGCCACTCTCCCTGTGTCATCTGTCCTTGTTAGTGTTTCCCTTTATCAAGCCCAGTTTCCCTCTGTCCCTTGTCGGTTCATTGTCATTTCGTCATTATCGTACCTCCTCACGTCACCTTGTTGGATTATTCCTGTCTATGGATTATCGTGTTTGTTCCTGTTCTAAGTTTGTGGATTTTGTTGATTTACTATTCAAAGGACTTTGTTTGTTTTGTTCCCCATGTGGGAAGTTTTAGTTTACACTTTTGTCTTGTTTTAGATCGTGTTTTCCTCATCGAGGGTCTTTTGTTTAAATAAAGTTTTTGTTATTTAACTCTGCTGCCTGCGTTTGGGTTCTGTCCACACACCGTGACATGTTGTGTGTGAGGTTTGTGTTCAGTGTTGTGTGTGAGGTTTGAGTTCAGTGTTGTGTGTGTGAGGTTTGTGTTCAGTGTTGTGTGTGTGTGAGGTTTGTGTTCAGTGTTGTGTGTGAGGTTTGTGTTCAGTGTTGTGTGTGAGGTTTGTGTTCAGTGTTGTGTGTGTGAGGTTTGTGTTCAGTGTTGTGTGTGAGGTTTGTGTTCAGTGTTGTGTGTGTGAGGTTTGTGTTCAGTGTTGTGTGTGAGAGGTTTGTGTTCAGTGTTGTGTGTGTGAGGTTTGTGTTCAGTGTTGTGTGTGTGAGGTTTGTGATTAGTGTCGTGTGAGAGGTTTGTGATTAGTGTCGTGTGTGAGGTTTGTGTTCAGTGTCGTGTGTGAGGTTTGTGTTCAGTGTCGTGTGTGAGGTTTGTGTTCAGTGTCGTGTGTGAGGTTTGTGTTCAGTGTCGTGTGTGAGGTTTGTGTTCAGTGAGGTTTGTGTTCAGTGTCGTGTGTGTGAGGTTTGTGTTCAGTGTTGTGTGTGAGGTTTGAGTTCAGTGTTGTGTGTGTGAGGTTTGTGTTCAGTGTTGTGTGTGTGAGGTTTGTGTTCAGTGTCGTGTGTGTGAGGTTTGTGTTCAGTGTCGTGTGTGTGAGGTTTGTGTTCAGTGTCGTGTGTGTGTGAGGTTTGTGTTCAGTGTCGTGTGTGTGAGGTTTGTGTTCAGTGTTGTGCGTGAGGTTTGTGTTCAGTGTTGTGTGTTCAGTGTTGTGTGTGTGAGGTTTG
This sequence comes from Barbatula barbatula, assembly GCF_947034865.1. NCBI lineage: Eukaryota > Metazoa > Chordata > Actinopteri > Cypriniformes > Nemacheilidae > Barbatula > Barbatula barbatula. The sequence goes on from NC_136764.1 coordinate 25,592,032, forward strand.
TGTTCAGTGTTGTGTGTGAGGTTTGTGTTCAGTGTTGTTGTGTGGTTGTGTCACTGTGGGCCTCATGGCGCAGTAATACAGATCAGAGTCTGATAGAGTAACAGAGGAGATCTCCACATACACATGTTTGTCTTGTTTTACAGCATGTGAATAGAGACGATGAGCAGGTTCAGATGTGTTTGAATATTCTGTGACTGACAGCAGAAACTCTGGTTTTGTGTTGAGATTCTGTCGATACCACTGGAGAGAGCTGACAGTGACACCACTAGTGATGGTGTATTTACAAGAGAGAGTCACATTTTTACCCTCAAACTCATGTTTTTCTGTAAACAACGACTCTATTGAATCAGCAAACAGAGTTCCTGTGGAAACAAAAGAGTATCAATTGATCAAGCTGTAAAATAATTATTTTGTACATTTTTACTGTATGTTTTTATTTTTATTTTGACTGAAATGTTGTTTGAATTATCATCTCTTACCAATGTAAAGTTGTATTATTATCCAGGTAAAGAGAAACATGATGTGTTCAGAGATTCTGTATATACTGAAGAAAACAACATCAGATGATTCAATCTGTCACTCTCATCTGTAAATAAGCTCCGCCCACTGCTGATGTATAATGTTAAAAAAACATTTTTTAAACAAAAAACTAATTGATTGATGATAAAAGTCCTAATAAGAATGAATAAAGGTCCTTTAAAACTGTTTAAAAGCATCTCAGGCTAAGACCTCAACAAGAAGACTGAAACAAATGTTAAGAAACATTGTTTTCATTAAATTCTAGGAAAAAGGAGTCTACTTTAAGCATGATAAAATATAACATTTAAAGGAGATTTATTTACCACAGTTAGATTTCACATTTAAATTTGTGTTAATTCATAGTTTTGATCAAATGTGAGGAAAAAAACCTTTAAGCCGTGTATGTGCTCATATTATGTGTGTTAGCAAACATCAATAATAATATAAAAAAACATCATAACATTACATATTTTGTCGATGAAAAAGAGTCAATTTACTGTTTACATTTGACATTGTGAGACTGTTAGTTTTCTCTGAACTACACACAGATGTAGGAAGAGTTTATCACCGTCTACAGTTCTGACACACGGTGGACAAGATGTGAAATTACATGATTTCCTCTAAAAATATTATTTTCCCCCTGCTTGACTTTCTACCAATAAACCTTTTTGAGTTTATATATTCTGCATATTCTAAATATGTTAGAAATGTATACGGACGATACTGTATTGTGCAAAATGAAAATGTTGTTACCGTGACAGGTGACAGGTGTTACCGTGTTTTATTTTATTTGGGGCTGAATAGATTGTGGTTTTGATTATAGTTTGTGCTTCAAGTTAAATGTGAAAATATCTTTTGTACGACGTGTTTGATGTTTTGTGTCACTGGGCTTCATCTCTCACAGCACAGTAATATAGAGCTGAATCTGACAGAGAAACATCATTAATATTGACTTCAGTGGATGTGTGTGATGCTGTTGCTTTAAACCGTTGATCTGAAGTATCTTCAGCACTCAATGATCGAGCACCTTTATACGCTAAATACAGAAGATCCCCGTGAGAAAACTTTCTGTACCAATAAAGTCGAACATTATTGCTGGTTGTACTATATGAACAGCTCAGTTTTATATTTTCTTTTTCTTTTACGATGATTGTAGTCCCTTTATCTGGCTCGATTTTGTCCCCAGTCACCAAACCTGTAAACAATAAACACAAAATAAAAAATAATTTAAGCAAAGTTGGAAAAAACGAATAATATTGCAACAAAAGTAGAAAATCAATGAAATATTGAAAGCAATATACCTGTTGCCATAATAAGAACCAGTAAACAGCATTCATTCATGTTAAATCAGATGAACTCAGTTCTGTGTTGAGTCTTTCAGATCTGTGTTTGTGTATCAGACTCTGTGAGTCACTGCAGATCAGATATAAAGACAAACATCAACTTCCTGTTCTGCTCCTATTGGTCAAACTGATCTCACAGGTTTTATTAATAATTATTACATGATTCGAGTGTTCTGTCAGTCTGAATGTATGCTCACATTGTATTGCTTTCCTATTTATGAAAACAACAGTCAGTATGATTGTTCAGCAATTGTATGGTCAGCATAAGAATGAAAGATGGAGCCCAGAGGAATCATGTACAGGGAGAAAAGGGAGGAGCCTTGAGGCAGCAGGTCACATATGAGTGGGGCAGTGGAGGATGAGAAGTTACCTAGTTTGACAAAGAAAGACTGAAAGCGCTTTAGAACCGTCCCATTCATGTGGAAGAGAATATGTTCAGTTTTATCAGCGTGTGACAATGGTCACTAAAACATATTCTTTCCTCAAAGTTTATTAAAGGACCATGTTTTTGTTTATTTACAGTAATACACTTCATTCAATGTATCTTCATTTATATCTTAACATGTTAAAAACATTCATAAACGTACTGTACCAATAAGTCTAAAGTATTAATAGCACATTTTTTGTAGATGTAGCACTATTTGTTTTCAGTGGTTTATCCTTCATTCTGTAGAGCAGTTGTGACTGAAATCACGTATAGAGTGAACGTATATACATTTAACACACTTCTCAGTTTCAGGCACATGCAGGTGTCACCACAAGCTCTTTATGCTTTATTTAGTCTGTAACCAATATCAGGTTTGATCTGGTGCTGAAGCTATTCTTACACATCAAAGTGACAAGTGATGCCTAGAAAGACAAGGAGGTGTGGTTTAAGACTTTTACTAGTGAGCTTACTATACAACCGAAAATAATAAGCCAAATATGCAGAATTAAAGAGGTCCGTCCTTTGCATTTGACAAAATACTGTATTCAAACATATGTATTCTCAAATAATCCTGTTGTTGATTTTAGGTAGTTTTATCCACAGCAATATATGGTGACATGCAGGTGTAGATGTTTCATTCAAAGGCAAAATGTTTCCAAATCGGCTGATAACAATAATGACAAACACATGAATAGAGCCGCTGCCAAAACTCAACAAGTGTAAAATGTCATTCTGAGAACTATGTGCTTAATATACTGTAATATAAAACATTTACATTGTAGTTTATACTTATAATAACATGTGTATGAAACCGGAACAAAGTATTTACTCTATAAATTGTACAAATCGATGTATGTTTATATACTTACCTGTTCACAAGTGAGAGATATATAAACATGTAATTCACAAAAGATTGGACGCATTAGCTTACAAAAGGTGTAAATAAATGACACAAAGCATTTTTATCTTGTTGGATGTGAATTCAATAAATATTGTTTGTTGTTAAACGGTAATGTTATCTTACCGTTAGTTAAACCATTCAAACTAACTATGAGCATATATTTATATTACAATGAACCAGCTCAATACTAATCCTGTAAAGAAATGTTTAATACATGATCTATTACATTATAGTATTAATATAGTTCTTAATGGTAATATAATTAAAGTAATAATAAACTGCTTTGTGTTTTATGTAGTGTTCTGTATAAGAGTGACTGCAGTATTTCTGACTATATGAATATTTTCAGTATTCAAATGTGTTGTGGAGTCAGAATCAGGTTTTTGTACAGCGCTGATGGGTTTCCTCTCACTGTGGGCTTCACGGCGCAATAGTAAACTGCGGCGTCTCTTTCATTCACAGAGAAGATCTCAAGATCCGTACAATGTTTTTCCTCATTTAATACCATTGACATTTCCGGCCGTATGTTTTCACGCCTTCCAGTGTTGTGCATTGAGAAGAGAAACTGGGGAGTTGATGCTGGATATTGACGGTACCAATGTATAGAAAAGGCTGAAGAGTAGACACAAGAAAGTGTGACTTTATCCCCATGTGTCCCATAAGCCTCCGTCTGAACAGGAGTGATGAACTCTGTACAGATGGCGTCTGAAAATAGTGCATTACATACAGTATATGGTTATTGTTAATGGTTTCAGCAGACTCTCGGTTTAAATGTGCTTTTCTGATACTTACTGTTGTAACTGGAATCTGATGAAGAACGTATTTGTTTTGTATTAAGTTAAGGAAGGATTAATAACAAAACAAAGAAAGCTACTCACCTCCAAGAGCAGATAGAAAACAAAGCAAACACGCTAACATTGTTCAGGCCGAGGTGTAGACTGAGAAACCCAGCATGTAGTTATTTTAAAAGCACATCCTCCAGATAACCTATAGATGGTGTTAAACACACTAAAGCTCCTCCTACTGACCCAAAACACACATAAACTTCAAATGTACACTTTGAGCGCTCAGGTTTACAGAGTCATACATCTCTCTTTGCCGGCAAAGTATTTGATTATTTGCTTTTATTATTTGTACATGTTTATGTTTTGATGTATTTACATTTTTCAGTCAAATCCAAAACTTAATGAATTTATGTTGGAGATCAAAAACCTGAATATCAAAAGTGTTTTTAATTTTCTTTAGTATAAAGAATGAATTCTACCTTCACTTTAAGAGCTAATACACAGATCTCATACTGTTACGTGTTAAACGTGTATTTTGTTTTGACCTGTTTTTAACATCCTATGGAATGATGTCATCAAGTTATGACGTCATGACTTATTCTAAACAGAAACTGTCGCTCAAACCCCTCAAGCGCAGCGCTGTGCTGCTACCCGTCTCACCAGAGCGCCATTCACATCTTATAACAGATATAACACATGATATTTGTTCTAAATCTTCATTAATGTAAAAACCAACATCACACTGGACTGCGAGATACATTTATCTGTTTAGTAATAACAAATGAGAGAGTTTCTGAGTTAAAGAAATATAAAAATAATGTGCCTTACTGTTTTAAAACCTTTGAAAAGCACTAAACGCTTGTAAACCTAATGACTACATCTGCAATGTTCTTCATGTATCTGAGAGCAAGTTTTTGTATGGTGTGTATTCATGTCCTGTCACTGTGGGCTGCAGTGCACAGTAAAACACTGCTGAATCCTTCACGTCTGCATTAAAGATTTCCAGATTCACCGTCTTATTCTCTTTAAAAACTGAAGCTTTTATTCCAGGACGAGGAGGTGTAGCGGTCTGGTTTTGTCCCGACTCCATGATAAGAACGAGGAACTCCGGCACAGACTTGGGATATTGCAGATACCATTGAAGATTGTTCATTGATACAGTGTACTGGTATATACAAGAGATAACAGCTCTTTCACCCTCCTTCACATGAACAACAGTAGATATTGAAGTAATACTGTCTCCTGTACTGGAACCTGAGAAGAAATCAGTCAGATACGTCATGCTTAACTTTTCACCTTTTTACTACTAAAGTAAAAGAAAATAAATAAATCTATAATAAATATTCAAATCTTACCCATGAATCCCATTAAAACCAGCAAGAAAGTGACAGACATTGTGTAGAATGATGGTTTCATCAAATACATCACACACTTCATACACTAGACAACTGAACCTCTTTCAACAGCCAATCACAGCGCAGTGCTGCTTTCATATACAGTATTACTCATATGAGGTTTTGTTTAACATGTTATGATGATCAATCCTTCAGTTTGAAAACTCTTCTTATATAAAACTGAAATAAAACACCAATGTTGAGCAGGTTTGATGGCAGAAAATACTGTTGTGCTCAACTGGTTACATGTTTGCATTTGTATTGTTAGTTTCAATCTATAGCAAATATTATAATCTGTTTGTAAACATCAGTTGATAACTTGTATATACAGTAAATAAAATTATCCTTGTTGCCTCTAAATGTCAATTTCATATTCATTTATGTTAAACAACAGAAATTATTTGAAGTTATTTATTTTTTGTTTATTTCAGCAGAAACTTTTATACTGTTGTGCCATTTACAGACAATATCAATGGCAACAGATTCGGCCATTAACCCCACAAGATGAAAATGTGTCAGTTTTTGTTGAAGTTTTCAATATCCTGCTGTCACAGTGAACCTCAGAGCGCAGAAATACACACAAGAGTCCGACGACAGAAGATTGTGGACTGTCAGTGTAACTCGTCTCTCAACAGAATCCAGCTCAGATTGAAATCTTGTTTTGGGAAAGTCTTTGGCATTACTTCCATTTCCAAACTTATGTCTCACTAATACATATTCTGGAGCTAAATTCCCTGTCTGTCTGAACCACATGAGAGCAGGCATTGAGTCGCTTGTGTAAAATTCACACTTCAGAGTTACGGTTTCCCCTAGAAATGCTGAAGCGTCTGTTGTTGACTGACGTACAGTGTGTTGTCCTCTACAATCTGCACACAAGAGCACATAATAACATTGAACACTATGTCTGTCGTATCACATTCTAGTAGTCATAGCAGTAATGTCATGAATCAGTGTAATTAAATGTGCTATAGTGTACATCACCTGGAGAAAGCAGAAGGATAAGCAGAGCCCTGAGCCAAGCGCTCATGTTGGACTGGAATCAATGTGCAAAAAGACCTTAAAGCAAAAGCAACAGTAAATCATGGACCTGTGGAAGCTTGTGTCTGTGTCTGTACATCTCTAAACTCTCAAAGTTATAATCTGACACAACATAAATGTCTCTCACTGTAGATCAAGCGTTGGATGCTCTCTGCTGGTGTAATGTAAAACGGCAGTCTACGGTAATAGAGATGTGAGCATTATATAATAAAACAGACAAGAACATGAATGACTGAAGTTATGGTCCTAAAGAACCTTTGATAGTGTTTGAAGTTTTGAGCTTAAATGCTTCAAATTGTTTTTGAAGAATAATATACTTGTCAACAAATCAAGTTCTTTACTAACATTACTAAATGTGTTGAACTTTGAATGAAAGGCCGAACAGCAAGTGGTCAGAATAAACAGGAATCATGGACGGAGCTACAATAGCATGTCTAGCAAAAGTAAAATAATGTTTTTATTTCCTTAAACAAAATCAGTATGAATGATGTGTTTAATATTGTGGATGAATAAAAATGTTATTTTATAGTTTTGATGACCTTTTTACTAAAGATGTGCAAAACACCAGTAATAAACAATGCATACGTGTGTTGTTTTTAATGTACATTTGTGTTGAATGGTTTGTGTTCAGTGTTGTTGTGTTTTGTGTCACTGTGCCTCAGGGCGCAGTAGTAAAGCGCAGAGTCTGATACAGCAGCAGATGAGATCTCCAGATCAACCTCCTCATCTTCTTTTCTGTGTTTAATGGAAATGCCTTGGATCGGAGGATGAGCGTTTACTACACTCCCTGAGTAGTCCAGTATGAGAAACTGAGGTGGTGAACCCAAATACTGACGATACCAATGAAGACTTGACACATAACCGCTGCTGAAGTTACAAGAAAGAGTAACTCTATCACCGGCATTGGCAAACACATCATCTTTCCTTGAGGTGATAACATCTGCAGAACTTTTACCTGCAAACATGACAAAAACTTCATCAGACATGGAGAAAACACTCAGTATGTGTGACAGAATGAAGAAAGCATCAATTACATTCATTACATTCTCAGTGATAGTAGTGTCATGAACATTAATAAGAAATAAACTTACCTTTAAATATTGCAAACAGCAGTATAGTTGAAAATAGCATGATGACTGAAGACACACACGGTGAAGGACAAACTGATCTATGGCTTCGGTCTGAAGATGACTTCTGTACTGTAACTCCTCCCTGCTCATATAAAACTACATCAGGACACATTTAGGTCAGTTGGGAACTTTTCATATTCTCCTCAACATCAGTTTGTCCTTCTACTGATTCATTTTTACTAGCGGATTGATTTTACACATGTAAAAGTATATATTCACACACACATATATGGCAGGTGAATCCTTCACAGTCAATGCGCAATAATTCATGATATTCTTTGGCTTTTTCATAAAGTTATATGTTCTTTTATTCTTATGACTGTTAAGATATGTTTTATCTAATGTGTTTGAACAGTTTGCTTGAATAAACACATTTTATTTTATGAATTTATAATTATCTGAAGTTACAACAATACATGAAGAATATTTGTATCTGCACATATAATGATTTTATTTCATTTATACGTATGAGAGAGATTAAAGAACCACCAGTTAAAGCAGTTAAAGTCAGACAGTAATGCACTGGGTCTGTGTGTGTCAGGTTTGTGTTCAGTGTTGTTGTGTTTTGTGTCACTGTGGGCTGCAGGGCGCAGTAATACACATCAGAGTCTGTGACTTTAACAGAAGAGATCTCCAGATACACACAGTTTTTCTTTTCATTTAATTTTCCTGAAAATCGAGTATCCAGTTTCTCTGCGGTCTGGACACGTCCTGAGGTTTGCAGGATTAAAAGAAGATATTCAGGTGCAGATCTGGGGTTCTGCCGATACCACTGTAAACTGATCGCTGTTGAATAGCTACAGGACAGGGTCACATTTGTTCCCTCTTTCACCAAGAACTCAGTTTGGTCTGCTGTAATCTCACTCTCAAACCTTCCACCTGAAGATAATACAAATCATTTAGATAAACGTTAATAATTAAGACTTTATACATTTTCAGCTGCTTTTGGTGTCAGAATTAAGCAATAATTTAGCATAATGTGTGACTGTTAAGATCAAGTTATACTCACATCCAACAGCACAGAGCAGGACAATGATGTGAAGAAACATTATGACATGTTGAGATGAACTTGTGCTGTGAGGACAATGATGTGAAGAAACATTATGACATGTTGAGATGAACTTGTGCTGTGAGGACAATGATGTGAAGAAACATTATGACATGTTGAGATGAACTTGTGCTGTTAGGACAATGATGTGAAGAAACATTATGACATGTTGAGATGAACTTGTGCTGTGAGGTTAAAGCTCCGCCTCCCAGCTGAGAGTGTATAACATCAGAGTAAAACATGTGTTTCAGAGAAAGAGAAATCCTTTATGATCTCATTTAAATGCAGAAATACAGTCTTTTATAGAAGCTCAGAATGATGTTTTTCTAAACAGCACAATTCAGTGTTTCAGTATAGTTGTACCTACCCGAAATATTAAGAAATGATGTACTCGTGTCTTGTAGATAGTCAGGTTAGATGAGAACATTGACCTGGTTTAGAAATAACAGACACAAGACTTAGAAATAAACCAGGAGTAGATCTTAAATTAGACATATAGCCTGAAAAAGACATTATAGTGAGCATCCTTACACAAAAGAGCATTTAAGATATGTGTCAGTGTGAGGTGTTTTCTCTAAGACAGATAAAATAAAGAGACGATTATGAAATGAATTCTATCATCATTTATTCACCCTCTTGTCATTCAGACCCGTATGACTTTAATTCTTCTGCAGAACACAAAATAAGATGTTTTGAAGAATGTAGGCAGAACCCATTCACTTCTAATAAACACAAAACAAATAAGTGAATGAGTACCGCCGGGGTTCAGTCACCAGCGTTCTTCAAAACATCTTCTTTTGTGTTCTGCAGGAGCCATATTATTACAATAGCCACCATGTCAAACTGTTGTGAATTCCCACGAGATCAGGCTGCAGATCCAGTTGAGACGAAAGCAAATACATTGGGACGTGATGAACACTGACATGATATCAGAGAAGTTGTCATGAACGAATTTACTTTATTTTCGCAATTACAAAAATGTAGTTGGAACACTGCGACACCAAGATGTTTGACACCTGTATGATCTGAAAAGAAACATATATACACCACACATTTCCACCGCAGAAGCCGTTGTTACATTCAGTCTTACTTGGCACGACACATTTTATGTTGAATAGAATAGAATAGAATAGAATAAAATAGAATAGAATAGAATAGAATAGAATAGAATAAAATAGAATAGAATAGAATAGAATAGAATAAAATAAAATAAAATAAAATAAAATAGAATAGAATAGAATAGAATAGAATAGAATAGAATAGAATAGAATAGAATAGAATAGAATAGAAAAGAATAGAATAGAATAGAATAGAATAGAATGAGCTTTATTGCCAGGTATGTTCACACATACGAGGAACTTGTTTTCGTGACAGAAGTTCTGCAGTGCAACAGAATGACAGCGACAGAACAAAAAACACAATAAAAAATACAAAAGATACAAATACAACTACAAATAAGTAGGTACGGAGACAATATACAAATTGACAATTGTATGGCAGGTATATTACAATGAGCAGTTATGTACATACAGGTATATTATGTGCAAACAAATGTAAGTGTACACTAAGTATGTGTGTTGGATAAATAAGTTTATGTGTATGTAAATATAAATAGTGTAGTGTGTTCCACGATTATATCAAGTGTTCATAAGATGGATTGCCTGAGGGAAGAAACTGTTCCTGTGTCTGGTCGTTCTGGTGCTCAGAGCTCTGTAGCGTCGACCAGATGGCAACAGTTCAAAGAGGGAGTGTGCTGGATGTGAGGGGTCCAGAGTGATTTTGCTCACTCTGGATAAGTACAGTTCTTGAATAGAAGGGAGGGTTGTACCGATGATTCGCTCAGCGGTTCGGACAACCCTCTGTAGTCTTCTGAGGTCAGATTTAGAAGCTGAGCTGAACCAGACAGTTGAAGACGGTTTGCACAAAGTCAACTTCCAGTCTGTGTTTGTTGATCGGTCTAATCTAACTATATTTATTTAATTTATATTCATTTATTTAACTACTTTATTGTGTAATAATTCTATGCAATAATTAGGGTCATTTCTTTTACTGGTAACCCAAAATAATACTGGCGAGACATACTTTTAACTTTAGCTAATGTCATTTTCTTATTATTTCTTTTGCTGTTATCAGAAATAATCTACAGGGTCTGTATTCTCTGCTGATGTGTTCAGGTCACAAAAGCGTGCACGAGCATTAATGTTTCTCTATGTTTTGAAACGGTCTATACGTATATTTCACGGTACATTATTGTACGATACAAAAAGAAGAAGATCAGATCCAATGTGATGTAAAAACACTGTACTGTACATGAACACAAATCATTATGAAGACCTGGAATAGAATAAGAGTCTTTTAAAACAGATGTTTTGTCCCCACGCATCTAATGAATAGTATTAATGTATTGACAGTAGTAGTTACTCTCAAGCAGCTTTGGAGTCTATTTCATTCATCTCAGTTCACTTTAGGCAGGTGCTTCATATCCTGACATGAACAGAGGTTTTGTGGTTTTCATACAGAACAGCTGTGGTTTGATTTACTCGATTAAAAACTCTTCAAAGAAATAACTGTGTTTGAGTTTTTGTAAAGACTTTCAGGCGTTTTGTATCACTGGGCTCCAACTCTCACAGCACAGTAATATAAAGCTGAATCTGACAGAGTCACAGTATTAATAGTGAGTTCAGTGGACGTGTCTGATGTCTTTGACTGAAACCGATGGTCTGGTATATCTTCATAACTACTACTTGATCGAGCTCCTTTATACAGAAGATACTGAGGTTCTCTGTTAGGATTCTGTCTGTACCAGTAAAGAAAAATATAACTGTTGGTTGCTTCATACGTGCAGCTTAGTGTCACAGAATCTCCTTCACTTTTCATTATATTAGTTTCTTTTGGATCAATGCTGTCAGCAAATACACCTGCACGACAATAAATACAAATATTAACATTAAGAATATAAATACCATGAAAGATCAGTGTGAAACCGACATATGTAAGTGTGACAGTCTTGAAGGTCACTTTACCTGCTGCTGTTATAAGGATCAGTAGCAAACATCTCTCCATGAATAATATCATTACTGTCTTCATGAATCAAAGTTGAAAGATAAATATGCAGATTCAGTGAAGTCTTCTTGGTGTGATGCTATAAAGTTTGTAAAGGTGGGTGTGGTTTATGACATTAATATCACTGTGGTGAGGAAGGCGGGACGAGCGCCGTGAGTGAAAGCTGGAATCAGCTGTGGGTCCCACATATCTCACGGAGAAGAGCAGGAGCATAAGAGGACGAGCAATGGTCTGAAACTGTCCTTACGTGTGTGGTTTTCCATGTGAAAATCATGTGTGTCTCAGGACTGACAGTAAACTTATTTGTTCATTTATAAATGCACTGAGGCCAAACTCATCTAGTTTAATATAACAACAGCCATATACCTTCCAGAAACTCATTTTTTTGCAGGGTGTAATGTCTGCAATAGACTCATAGATCATAAACAAGTATCAAAGATATTAACAGGATATCTTCAATATATTGTTAATAATAGCGTGTGATGACATGTTATATTAAAGGGGAGGTCTGATGAAATTGAGTTAGTGAGCAGTACAGCTGTTTGAGATACACAACATCTGCCAAATAGAAACATCTCAAAGGTCAGAGAAAAGGAAGATATCATCTTCAACAGAAATCACTTTTGAAAGCCAATGAACGGCTCAGTGCGACAACAACAAACCTTTTCCTGGGAAAGTGACGTCATAAATCCCAAAACTTACATTGATCTTCTCTCTGGACAACACGGTATCACATGTGTAACAGACACGCCGCTCCACTCGAAATCATGTGTCAGTGTCACGCTTTGACTCCTCTAGGCACGAACATTACACACTCAGTTCTTTGCACTTTAAAAAGCTATTAATTGTACTTTTATATAAAATAATAGATATTTTAGAGCACTTAACCCCCCTAAACCAACCCGCCTCCTGGCGATTAAAAACACAATATGCATTATTGTATATGCATACTATATTTACCATGAACTACTCAAACTAATAATTCAAGTATAAAATAACTTAATTGTTTTGGAGGATTAATTAAGGACTGTATTTACTGAAATAGGTGGATTTGTATCCGCACTGGTTTGTCGGTAAGAACATATACGACTCAGATTTGAAGCAGAGTTTGTAGTTTACTCTTGATTCAGGTTGAATAGTAACAGTAAGTGGTAACAGTAAGTGGTCTGAAAATAATAAAGAATAACAATAATATTAGATATACAGCTAAATCAATAACATTCACCAAGGCAATAAACTGGCAACGTTATTAAAGTTATTGCAGTTCCTAGATGATCCACAAGGTGGCATTCAAAGGGACGCACATAGAGTTAGTTGTTATGTGAGACGCCATTATAGTGTCATTACAGGCAGTAACATCCAATATAAGAAATGGCACATAACGCGATATTTACACAAATATAGGCATACAACCATACAAACCACCATCCAGAGATATATCTCACTCTATGAACGTACTCATGCATTACTTATATTAAACATAAACGTATAAACGTTGGCGCATGGGCGCTAGCGTGAGCTGTCGCGATGGTGAGCGAAACGAGCTCGTGATAACGCAATAAAGTGCACAAATCCACTTTAAACGCATATATAACATCACAGGATAAAGGAAATACATTTATTTTTCATTTTTAATGCTCTACTGCATTGCACATTTTATTCTTATCTTTGTTTGGTTCAATACTGTCAGCCATAAACCAGCATAGTAATTGATATTATTATATAAATAATTTAAGATATTAATGATTTTATATATATTATCTAATTAAAATATTACTTTTTATGTTGATACAGTAAAACATGGGTGTTAACAATGAACAACATTAGCAACTGAACATGAAAAATAATGAATAATATTTAAAATACTGACAAAGAATTCGTCAAATATATTTCATTGTGTATTCTTTATGATCATTACGGGCATTTAAATACATGTATGCATGCTCTGGACATTATTGTAAAACTGAGTGTTTTGCACCATTCACTCAAAACATCCCTCCAGATGTGAACAAGAATCTCAGTGTCAAGGCCGAGAGAGAACTGCTGTTATTTAGACCCCATTCCTTTAAAGCATACTGTAGCATAAAGGTTTGCTTGAGTGATCAGCTATTATTTCACACAAAAACCTAATTATTCATTTTAAACCATTCATATATTTCCACATATGTCCACATAATAAAATAACACCAGTTCAAGATTTATTTTTAAATTAATGAAAAGGTCTCATGCACAATGATGAAGGAAAGTAGTTTGCATTGCAGATATTTCTGATTGACATTTTTACAGTTTAAGGTTTTCTGGTGACATGTCTCCACCTAGTGGTGATATGAGTAAATAGTAAATACAGCATCTGTACAGGCTGTACACTTCAACAAAATACTTTATTTGTGTATTTAAAATAAAAGTGCTGTTGCATGTAATATTTTACCTTAAGTTTCTGTCAATAATATAAGCACATATTTAAACATCAGTTATAAAATAGCAACAGTCCTTTTGTAATGATAGACAGTGACAATTATTAGTATAAAACGCCTTTCAGGACAAGTCAATATCTTAACTCAATAAAAATACACAAATGTATCATTATAATGTTTTTACTTGCATTAAATGGACTTAAAACACAGGCTGTTGGATAGTTTGGGTTAATATACGTAACTTTAAATATACCAAACCATAACATTATAGAATGTGTCCTATCGTCTTTACGCATCATGTGGTTTGTGTTCAGTGTTGTTGTGTTTTGTGTCACTGTGGGCTCCAGGGCGCAGTAATACACACCAGAGTCTGTGACTTTAACAGAAGAGATCTTCAGATACACACGAGTTTGATCTTTATTCACTTTTCCTGAGAATCGAGGATCCTGATCCACAATTTCTGACTGTTGTAAAACATTTCCAGTAGCATGTAGAATGACAAAAAGATATTGAGGAGAAGATCCGGGATATTGGCGATACCACTGTAGTGAGGATGCTGAAGAATATTTACAGGACAGAGTTAAAGTTTCACCCTCTGTCCCATAAACCTCAGTGTCGTCTGGTGTGATGACATTCGCAAATATACAACCTTCAAAATCAAACATCTAAATTAAATCAATGCCATGAACATCAAAATGAATGAAAAATGTTTAATGTAAATAATAGATCATCCAAACACGAAGTCTCAAATGAAATACTTACATACTAGAGAATAAATCAAAGAAAATAAAAAGAGTAACATTGTGAAGAGAAACACAAGGATGTTTTGCTTTAACACAAACTGTTGTTCAACTGAATGATATGCAGTAATGCCTTGTCAAGCAGAGGATGTCTTAACTCCTCCCCTTAAAGCTACAGAACACAATTACTGTCACCGCATTTGACACATATGGCCAGATTTACTAAACAAAGCAAATTAGCATGAATGTGAAAAAGTGCAGATCTCATTTCCATAATGATCAACACAGATGAATGTAGGGTTTAAGACGTGCTTTTAAAGTGTTCAATAATGCTGCTAATACCAGTTCACTTTCATTTGCAAATATTAGTAAAACATGATGCGTGATTCATTGAAACACTTTCTTCTCGTACATTTTGGGTCTGAAAGAGAAACTCCTACAAACGCATATGCAATAAGGTCACAAGACATGACCGTGACGTTTGAGCCTTGACCCTCTGCGCACGCACAACACCCCCAACACACACACTTACCACAGTACAGTTAGGTATTTGACCTTATTGTGCTTTCCTATAGAAGTGAGAATACATCATTATACCATCAGACTCACCACATGATACATTTACAATGCTACTTCATACCCTAAACGCAACAAGCCGAACACAGCAAGACATTTATCACCAAATAAAACGCAATACAAATACAAAGCATTAATACACATATACATTATGATCGGCGTGTTGTGTGTATGGCTCTTCAACAGAATAATGGAGCTCATGACAGACATTGCCTCCCAGTCTGATCATAAAACCAACACAGACTAACATACACAATGCCAGTTTAAAAAGCAACACAGAGACACTCTCAGCAAAGAAAACTGGTGCTACACTAGCAGACATAACAGAGATTCAGCAGCGTATGATTATAATAAATCTTAATATTAAACCTGTAACGTGACAGTGAACTAAACGTATGGAACTGACCGTAGTAACTTGACCATTTATCTGATAAAGTGTCACTGTTATGCAGAATAACAGCAAATATGCACAATATGTGACATTTAAAACTGATCACAGTCATAATCACCCGTCTCAATTAAAGCGAATGTTAAAGGTGGGGTGGATGATAGGGAAAGGTGCTAACTTTAGCCTGCTAGCACTGATAGTCCCACCCCTTGCTGTTCAAAGCCACGCCTCCTCCAAACACATGGACGTATTTTGTAATGAGTTGCAAACTAAATCCATTAAATTCTTCTGGTAGCATGTACATACCTGTCCAAAAGAAAGAGAGCAACCATTGTCTTTCAGGACCTTTGTCTGCCGGAGCTGTCTTCATCGTGTAAAAGCTGAACCGATGTTAATTCAAGTTTTTCCTCTTTCATTATGCAAAATACGTTGACTGAAAATATACACATGACCAGTCACAGCGTTCGGCCAGAATGTTTATGGTCCTACTCCTTTCACAGACGATTTTTAATAATACAAATATTATTTGACCTCTAAACGTCTCGATTGCTATCAGGATATAAAGACATTTCCAACCAACATGACAAAAAATGTTTCTTGAAGAGATCACCTCTCCTGTAAAAAATGCGCCCATTTATAAAAATGATATGATTTTGAGTTTTACTGTCACTCAAATGAATCTCTCCCATTGATTTACTGTACTGTCAGCCAGCGGTTTGCTACTAGAAGGCGCCCAACCCTGTGTATGCACACGTTTGACTTCTCGAGCATGCGCAGGCTGAGCAAACACCATATGACATCCCAGAACTGCGACTTCTCCATATTCTTGAATTATACTTGGAAATCTCACGTGGATAGAGTCCAGATCGATCGAGGAAGTTAAAATATATAATAACATTTTGGGTGTTTAACATCTGATGTATGTAAATGATGAATATATCAACACAGATGGTATTTTACCAGAGGATTGAGCATCACTGTCTCTGCAGTTATAACAGAGCTAGAGAAAAAAACAGAATCTGCTCTGATGTCCTCAAGAAATGTAGAGAAACAGACAATATGCCATTTGACCTCATCCTATCAATTAAATGTATAGTTTACTTGTTCTAAACCTTTTTTACGCAGTATTATATTTCTGTTTTATATATATTCCTATATTTTACTATATCACTTATTTAACTTTGCAATGCATACATCTCATTTTCTTCGACACTTTCACTATATGTGCGTAAACCAGAATCATACCCCAAGACCAACGAGCCGCAGATTTCAGGCAATTCTGCAGCCTCGGCCACCTGGCAAAGACAAGGAGGTCAATAAGTATGTAAGTTTTTCACTCGTGGGTTCCATGGTGTAATGGTGAGCACTCTGGACTTTGAATCCAGCGATCCGAGTTCAAATCTCGGTGGAACCTCTTTGTGGGTCCTGATGTTTGCCAAAATGACCTGTGGACTTTGAAGTGTGAGGCACTGGACAAACAAAAGAAGGTTAGGGCACTCATGATAGAATACCTTTCGTTTCTTCAAGATATGTTCTAACGTTTATATCTGATGGTGGATTACAAGCGGCTGGACGAGGGAGTGTATCTCAGCATGGCACAGGGGAATTAGCTCCAATGGTAGAGCGCTCGCTTAGCACGTGAGAGGTAGCGGGAATCGATGGCCGCATTCTCCAGCTGATGTTTGTCATACACTTGCTTGTATGGGAAGGTCCGAGTCAGCAATGCGAACGATACCTGTGGCTTTGAATGTATAGTGGGAAGACCTCTGGGCCAAGGCTCATTTAAAATGGACTGTGGCAAAGTGGAAAACTGTTCTGTGGTCAGACGAATCAAAATTTGAAGTTCTTTTTGGAAAACTGGGACTAAAGAGGACAAGGACAACCCAAGTTGTTATCAGCGCTCCGTACAGAAGCCTGCATGTCTGATGGTATGGGGTTGCATGAGTGCGTGTGGCATGGGCAGCATGCACATCTGGAAAGGCACCATCAATGCTGAAAGGTATATCCAAGTTCTAGAACAACATATGCTCCCATCCAGACATCGTCTCTTTAAGGGGAGACCTTACATTTTCCAACATGACAATGCCAGACCACATAATGCATCAATTACAACATCACGCTGCATAGAAGAAGGATCCTGGTACTGAAATGGCCAGCCTGCAGTTCAGATCTTTCACCCATAGAAAACATTTGGCGCATCATAAAGAGGAAGATGCGACAAAGAAGACAGTTGAGCCACTAGAAGCCTGTATAAGACAAGAATGGGACAACATTCCTATTCCTAAACTTGAGCAACTTGTCTCCTCAGTCCTCAGACGTTTGCAGACTGTTTAAAAAGAAGAGGAGATGCCACACAGTGGTAAACATGGCCATGTCCCAACTTTTTTGAGATGTGTTGATGCCATGAAATTTAAAATCAACTTATTTCTTCCTTAAAATTACACATTTTCTCAGTTTAAACATTTGATATCTCATCTATGTTGTATTCTGAATAAAATAGTGAAATTTGAAACTTCCACATCATTGCATTCTGTTTTTATTCACAACTTGTACAGTGTCCCAACTTTTTTGAATTTGGGTTTGTATTTATCAGTCTGTTTTTTGTTGTTGTTGCACTACTGCTAATAAACTAACATCTACCATAATATGTATTTTATTATGATGTCTTCTTTATTCTTCTGTACAGCACTTTGATCAGCTTTGGTTGTTTTAAATCGCTTAACAAATAAAGTTGGATTTGATTGTATAATGACAAACTGCTTAATAGTGAGTGAAGTACATAAGAGGCTGAATCTGGACAGTCTGGTATAATCTCACCCCTGATCCATCATCATTCATCTTTGTGTCCCAATGCAATGACTTCAGTTTTCTCCTTGTTTCAGTTTTAAAACTGAACATATCTTTGAAAAGGTGACTGTACTCATAGATGTATCGACTTGAATAGAAACATCTCTTTTAGTGAAATAGTTAAAAATGGATAAATGTTGATATGATTTCTGAGAGATATTTTCTTTGGAGTAAATTTATGAGATGAGATCAAGTGACTAATATAGAGAGAAATTTCTCCACCTAGTGGTTTTGTGCCTTTACAACACATTTGTATGATCCCAGATTTAAGGACACGTTTTAAATCATTACCCTAATATTTCAACATCTTCTTCTTTAATGAATCTGTAAGAAGTTGTTCCTTCATCGCTTTACAATGTGTAGTGTGTCTAACATAAGACAAAATGTACATTATTTATTTTAATAAAATTTAATTTTTGAACAAACATCTATATATTAGCAGACAGAAGACTCTTAAGATAATTTATTAAATATCACGACATCACATATGTTTGTTGTGTTTTCACACAATTTCACATAATAACTGTGAATCCGTGAGGTTTGTGTTCAGTGTTGTTGTGTTTTGTGTCACTGTGGGCTCCAGGGCGCAGTAATACACATCAGAGTCTGTGACTTTAACAGAAGAGATCTTCAGATCCACACTGCCGTCTGCTTTTCTGTGTTTGATGGAGATTCCAGAAACTGGAGGATCAGCTTCAGTTATGACACCTGAATAATCCAGTATAAGAAACTGTGGTGCTGAAGCTGCATATTGACGATACCAGTGAAGACTATAGACAGAACCAGTGTAGTTACAAGACAGGGTCACATTCTCAGATTCGACTGCAAACACTGTATCTCTGTACGGACTGATGACTTCTTTAGCTCTGTAACCTACAACACAACATTATATGAGTAGAGTTCAAATAAGAGTATAGTGATATAATGATGAATGAATATTTTACCTTCAGTTACAGTCAATAATAGAAGAACACAAGTCAACATGACAGTATTGAAAGAGCAGTTCAAACACACGTCCTCTTCTCGTCTCAGATCCGCATCACAGATGTGTTAAGCTCCACCTCTTGACATAAACTTAATAGTCACATATGTACAACCTTTAAAATCAAAATGAACTGAAAGCCATTATTGACCAAACAGCATCTGACATATAGTCAACATAAAGACATGTACGAGGAGGAAAGACTGAGGAAGGCTTTTGCTTGTCATGTACAGTGGACACACAGAAGTTTAGGAAGAGCAATTTAGATTCATTCTAACAGAGAGAGAACATGAGAACTCCACACATGACCTTACGACTCAGCCGAGGATTAAACCGGGACGTTCTCTATGAGGCAAGATGTACAGTAACTATTATTGTACTCACAGAGAGAAGTAGCAATGTGGGATTGAACGCATGAGTTTTTGAAAAGAGAAAAGTCCAGTCCAAGAACATGAAAACATATTAAAGATTGAGGAATTGAAAGGCACTTGGAACACTGAGACCAGCAGTAAACCCCTGATGTCTGAAAGCCAAGAGTTGAAGACCAGAAGACCAGAAGCCGACTGTAACTGAGGATTGTGTTTCAGTCATTAGATGTTATTTACCTCTACACTTGTATTTATTATATACAAAAGAATTACATGTATTTTTAAATGTCATGTATTTATTACAAAACTGCCTTATAGTTTTATTTCATTCATCTTAGATTCATTTTCAGCAGGTGTTACTGTATCCTGTCATATACAAAGCTTTGTGGTTTTCATACAGAACAGCTGTGGTTTGATTTACTTGATTAAAAACTCTTCAAAGAAATAACTGTGTTTGAGTTTTTGTAAAGACTTTCAGGCGTTTTGTGTCACTGGGCTTCATCTCTCACAGCACAGTAATATAGAGCTGAATCTGACAGAGAAACACTCTTAATAATGACTTCAGTGGATGTGTCTGATGTCTTTGACTGAAACCGATGGTCTGGTATATCTTCATAACTACGTGATCGAGCTCCTTTATACAGTAGATATTGAGGTTCTCTGTTAGGATTCTGTCTGTACCAGTAAAGATAAATATAACGGCTGGTTGCTTCATACGTGCAGCTCAGTGTCACAGAATCTCCTTCACTTTTCATTATATTAGTTTCTTTTGGATCAATGCTGTCAGCAAATACACCTGCAAGGGAATAGAAAAGTAAATAAACAACATTTATAGTAATACAAGTATTATAAACCCGTTTTATCTAATATATTCACATAGTAAATTCAGTAGTTCAATAGGATTTTTGAGGCTTACAATTTTAGATGCACTTTACCTGACACTGTAACAAGAATCAGCAGGACACATCTCTTCATGTTTATAAAGAAACTATATCATCACTGTCTTCATGAATCAATGCTGAAAGAGAAAGAAGTGAATTGGGTGGAGATGGCTGTAGGCTGTAAAGTGGGTAAATGTGGGTGTGGTGTATAGCAGGGGCTCTCAACCTTTTGCAACTCATGGCCCACCAAAGACTGTTAAAAACATTTCTGAGGATCCCCTTTCCAAATATGACAGTATTAACCCAGTGTCATGATTCTGCCTTCTCTTGTCTTGGTTTTCTGGTCTAGAGGCAGAGTCATGACAGACCCACGTGTTTTATGTGGAGAGAAACATATTATTGTCAATCAGGACATAATATGCGTTCTCTCCTGTCTCGTCATTTGGCCCCGCCCCTCTCGTTTCTAGTATAGCTTTCCTCCTGTGTCTCATTACCCACACCTGCCCATCGTTATATCCTTTGTTCGTCTCCCTATTTAAATCCCTTGTATTCTCTGTCCTGTGCTCGTTTGTCTTGTAAACCTTGTAAACCTTGTTCATCGTGTTCATGTTAATGGTCCCTTGTATTTTGAAGTGCCTTGTTTTGTTCCTGTTTATTTATACCCCCCTTGTGGGAACCCTTTATTTGTAGTTTACCTTTATTATTTATTAAACCCTGTTTTACCCCGTATTGCTGCCTGCGCTTGGGTTCTTCTCACCACCTGTTCCGTGAAACACAGACTATTCAAAGAGTAGATATACTCTACTGTTAATATGCCACAGTAACAGACTTAGTCAAGTCAGCTGTATGTAGATGAAAACTGTTGTAATATTATAGAAAAGATTTGGCAGGTCTGTTCTGTAACCATTTATTCCTGTAACAATAACAGGGCCGGTCACAGACCGGTGTTCTGTGTTCAAATGTCTCTGATGGTTTTAGCGCATTGTTAGAAAACATTTCTCCACATATAACACACTGTCCACAAGCAACAACTGAAGGGCTACAAATAGCAACTATCACTTTTATTACATTTATATTTGCAGGATTCTCAAGTTTTATCAAAAGCTTGGAGCGAGATCACATGCGGTTAGGGGAGGAGCCCTAATAGAGACCCTGATGTTAGTTCAATCTGACATTGAATGTTGCAACACCAAACACGTCACAAATATTAATGGACTTTAAGATAATGCATCTTGACTCGGACATGTAAATTCATAAGACTTATTAAATCATTACAAAATGTGTCAATTTAAAAATAAATACAAATTGGAAGAAAAAAAATAATTTGGTGGTAGTCTACCACTGACTATACGGCCCACCAGATGGCGCTACAAAGCCCACCAAAGGGCCGCGGCCCGCCGGTTGAGAATCACTGGTTTATGGCATTAAGACGTTTACACAATGAAAACCTGAAAAGTTTTTCCTTCATTTCTGAAAAGTTTCACGTACACAAGACAGTGTTGTCAAAACAATCTGCATTTACACGGATCTGGGAAAACAAATAAAAGGCTGTATTATGAGTGCCAGGCCAGTGGATGGCGATGTTGCTCCGTAAAGAGACACGACGGCCAGCGGACATATGCCAAAAGTGCTTTAAACACACATATATGTCAACCAAGGGTATTTAAAAGTCTGGTGAATGTAAATAATGTGTCTGGGCTGGTCTCAGTGTTGCAGTAAATCCACTCTTTGCTGGAGAAACGTGAAAACATATGCAGAGAAGCTCAAGCACACAACACCGGAGACGTCATACTGTTCTGGGCCTACTCACGTCACTGAACACGTAATACACATGTGCGTGACGTCATCGCTCTCAGAAAGCTTCGTCTTGCAGTTTACACAGAGATGAGAACGCCGCCATTTTCAAAAACTTGCACTTTGAAACATGTTTATAAAAGTTCATGTTTTCTTTCCCCAAAACAACCAACTAAACAGCCTCTAAGACCCTCTCATCCTCCTCGCTCCATTTCTATAAGAACATGTTATAACAGTATGCTGATGTTTACTGTATTTAGTGTATTATAAGGACAATAGAAGTCACACAGAAATGATGTCTAGATTAACATACTAATAAATTGTGATGATGAAGTTTTCTTCTTGTACTGTAATAAATGTTATTATCAGAATGTTCACTGTATGTCACTGTATCACATCTTTTATTTCCCACAGTATGACATGAACATGCTGTTTAGACAATAAACATGAAGAACCACAGTTACAGTATACAGATACCATTGGGATCTTTTTGAGAAAACTGTGATGTGATGTACAGTTTGTTCATCTTGTTGTTTTGTGTTTCCTGTCACTGTTATAATCATCTATTCACAGGGAACCATTGAATGTTTCTGGTACAACATCTCCCCCTACTGGCACTCTTTTACAGCCCTGCGTTACACTTACAGGACCCAAAAATACATCTTCCCCACATCATTACAAACCCTTATGCCATCATATGTGTATATGACTTCCTTTTATCAGCTGAACACAATATTATAAAACAGTTTGGTTCTCAAATCTGATTGGCTGAGAGCCGTCTCCAGCAATGAGATATTCACCACTGGAACCGCTGGAAAAACATTTTTCATTTGTATAAAAGTACTAAGTGATCATTATTGTAATGTATGTAATGCAAACACACTTAAGATTAAAGCTATAAAAGCTAACAAACATAACTTAAAGATTACATAACTTATACATAACACATCATTTATAGTTCGTATACAGTATTCTAGAATTCTATTATTTTCATATTTTAAAAACATTTCTGTATTAAAACTAAGTTTTCATGAATGTTGAAGCTTCTTTCTATATAACAGAGGGTTTGTGTTCAGTGTTGTTGTGTTTTGTGTCACTGTGTCTTCAGGGCGCAGTAATACACATCAGAGTCTGATAGAGTAACAGAAGAGATCTCCACATACACACCAGTTTTCTTTTCATTCAATTTCCCAGAGAATCGAGGATCTAGATTCACAATTTCTGACTTTTGTGAAACTGTCCCTGTAGCGTGTAAAATGAGTAACAGATATTCAGGAGGTGATCCAGGAGACTGGCGATACCACTGTAGAGTATCTGCTGAAGATGATGAGTAGTTACAGGAGAGAGTTATATTTTCCTCCTCCGCTCCAGACATCTCAGTTTCAACGGATGTGATGATGTTTCCAAAACTGTCTCCTGTGTAAAACAAAGATCAAAGTTTATGAAAATGTTTTAATGTCATAAAGTAACAGGCCAGAATAAAATCAACATAAATGTTATTGTTCTGTAACAGAATAGCACTTACTTGCTAAAGAACAAAGAAAAGCCAAAACAAACAGCATCGCTTTACAGGATGATCATCCGCAGCACACACTGAAGTGAATACTAGTTTATTTATCAAGTTGTTTCCACTAGAAGCTCCTCCTCTATAAACTTGTGGGTGAATGTAGTCTGTGGTATTTCAACAATCCTGAGACAACTGTATCACTATTCATAAGAAATCTTCATTCACACACAGTGTGTCTTTAAAAAGAGATTCAGCCTCCTCAAGATTGACCTCTAGTGCATTAAACCAGCAGTGTAAACGCCACTCTAATAGTTTTCATTGAAATATCAGCCTCTAGTGACAGATGACAATCAATAAATAATAAACATATTTGCTTTCATAATGCCTTGGTATGTTTGAGGGCTATTGCACTTGAGACACTATTTTATCTCACATCTCAAGTCAGGGAGGTTTCTGTATGATGTATCTGTTTCTGTTTTCTACGGCCTGTCATTGATAAAAGTTTGATTCATATATAACGTTTTAAATATGATCACATATTATGTATATTATACAGTATAGATGCAAGTGTTGTGAAATAATGACACAATGTTCAGTTTTACCTTCAGTTACAGTCAGTAATGTGAGTATCATAGTCAACATTGCAGAGATGAAAAAGCTATCAAACATTTCTGCTGCTTGTTTCAGTGATCTGTGATGTTAGTTCTGTATCAAACTTCATCTCCTGTCTGACAGATACAGAATACATCAGATATAGTGTGAGATCATACACAACCACGACTCATGCTTGATGTCCATTTGTAGGATTTAAAGCAACATTTAGAAAACATTTTCTAATCCTGATCATCATATGAATCCAGCAGATGACAATCTGATCTCGTTCCTCAGTTCCTGCAGTGAACTTCACAGATCTTTCTTTAATAGTCACTTTTTTGAGTGACTTGAACAGCAAGTATACTTTTTATGACAGCATTTGTTAAGTTAGAAAACATGTTTTGGTGTTTAATGCACTGAACAGTTTGTTTTATTGATGTAATTGTGTGTTTGTGTTCAGTGTTGTTGTGTTTTGTGTCACTGTGGGCCTCATGGCACAGTAATACAGATCAGAGTCTGATAGAATAACAGTGTCACGGTGTGTGGACAGAACCCAAACGCAGGCAGCAGAGTTAAATAACAAAAACTTTATTTAAACAAAAGACCCTCGATGGGGAGAACATGATCAAAACAAGACAAAAGTGTAAACATGGGGAACAAAACAAACAAAGTCCTTTGAATAATAAATCAACAAAATCCACAAATTTAGAACAGGAACAAACACGATAATCCATAGACAGGAATAATCCAACAAGGTGACGTGAGGAGGTACGATAATGACAAAATGACAATGAACCGACAAGGGACAGAGGGAAACTGGGCTTGATAAAGGGAAACACTAACAAGGACAGATGACACAGGGAGAGTGGCCACAGGTGACAAGGATGAAACACTAAGGGAAAGCTAACAGGAGGATTGCACGAGGCAGGTGAGGGGACTGAAACACTAAGGGAAGGATGGATCAGGGCTGGAGACAAGACTAACACTAACGGACTGCAAACAGGGAAACAAGGGGGCGGGACTAAAGGACGAGACACCGGAGAGAGAGCATGGCTTCTTAAACCAAAACAATGCTCTTTCTCCACACAAAACACATGGGACTGACATGATCCTGCCACAAGACTCGAAAACCAAGACAAGGAGAGGCAGGATCATGACAGAGCGCCCGCCTTAAAGAACTCCTCCAGGAGTTCTTCAAGATCACACTAAACATGACAAGACTGACAGACAGGAGGACAGACACCATAAACACAGAACAGAACACACTAGGGGCAGGGCTGACATGACTAGAAAGGGATTGGGGTTGGACAATAAAATAAACATCAATGGGAAGGGGGGAGGCGGAATTGGTGGGAAAAACTTGGGAACATAACTGGGTGGGGACTTAGGAGGGACAGGACCCTGCTTCCTAGAGCTGGGCGGAGGGATGGGATAGGAAGGCCTGGGCATGGTAGGGATACCTTTCACGGAGTGGGAGGAACTAGAAGGGGTAGGGCATGACAGGACGGCCGTAGTAGGGAACGGCTGGGGCAAGGCTGACTGGGTTGTAGGTTGGAGGGCCGGCTGTGACTCCGGCTGAGAAGGACTGGGTGCAGGACGGACCACCGGACTTGACGGGACCACCGGACTTGACGGGACCACCGGACTTGACGGGACCACCGGACTTGACGGGACCACCGGACTTGACACCTGGGCAGGGCTTAATACCGGCTGCTGGGCAGGACAGGATGGTTCCACTCTCCTCTGCCTCTTCCTCTTTGACCGGCTCACAGGACGTGTGGCCGGCTGCAGAGTAGCGGTGGGGGACCCCACTATCTCCGTGCTGGAAGCCTCGGACGGGGAGTCCCACGACTCCCTCCGTCCACGCCTACCACGGAGGCTAGCTGGTGGTGGAGCAGAGGCTGGTGGCGCGGCGGTTGTCAACACCCCTAGCTTCAGGGCAAGACCCTCAGGGATGGGGCCCAACGGAGATGCAAAACATGGAGCAGTTGAGACCCTGGGCTCCGGTCGGCTCATGACAAACCTGAGCACACCCTCGAAGTCCAGCGGTCTCAGCCTCCTCGTCTCCGCTGGAGATAGGGGAACCCTGAGGCCGTGGATGAATGCTGCGGTCACCTCCTCCTCTCCGAGGACCAGCTCTCCTGCAGCTTCCAGAAACCTATCAAGGTAGTCCACCAGGTCTGAGTTATCCTGGCGAACGCTGCAGAGGGGACGAGGCTGGCAGGACCTTGCAGCAAACACTGCTGCCTGCTGGGTTCTTCTTGGTCGGTTCATTCTGTCACGGTGTGTGGACAGAACCCAAACGCAGGCAGCAGAGTTAAATAACAAAAACTTTATTTAAACAAAAGACCCTCGATGGGGAGAACATGATCAAAACAAGACAAAAGTGTAAACATGGGGAACAAAACAAACAAAGTCCTTTGAATAATAAATCAACAAAATCCACAAACTTAGAACAGGAACAAACACGATAATCCATAGACAGGAATAATCCAACAAGGTGACGTGAGGAGGTACGATAATGACAAAATGACAATGAACCGACAAGGGACAGAGGGAAACTGGGCTTGATAAAGGGAAACACTAACAAGGACAGATGACACAGGGAGAGTGGCCACAGGTGACAAGGATGAAACACTAAGGGAAAGCTAACAGGAGGATTGCACGAGGCAGGTGAGGGGACTGAAACACTAAGGGAAGGATGGATCAGGGCTGGAGACAAGACTAACACTAACGGACTGCAAACAGGGAAATAAGGGGGCGGGACTAAAGGACGAGACACTGGAGAGAGAGCATGGCTTCTTAAACCAAAACAATGCTCTTTCTCCACACAAAACACATGGGACTGACATGATCCTGCCACAAGACTCGAAAACAAAGACAAGGAGAGGCAGGATCATGACAAACAGAAGAGATCTCCAGAATCAACTGAGTTTTCTTCTCATTCAGTTTTCCAGAGAATCGATGATCGACATCTAAACCTTTAGACTTTTGTAAAACGTTTCCTGTAGCGTGCAGAATGAGGAAAAGAAAATCAGGAGCTGATCCAGAATATTGGCGATACCAATAAAGATAAAGTGCTGAAGAGAAGTCACATGATAGAGAGATATTTTCCCCTTCTGTCCTTTACATCTCAGTGTGAACCGGAGTGATATTCCCCAAACTGTTCACTGCAGAAAAGATCAAATATATGTTTAACACATGACATTTAGTCCTTCAGCAGACACCTTTTTATTTTATAAGGAAATAAAGAAAACAAATGTTCACAATTTGAACTGACTGGATAAGTAATATTATAAATACCTGCAAAGGAAAACAGCCAAATAAAAACAAACAGCATCATTTTCAGAGGTTCAGCTGAGCCAAATAATGAGAAATAACCAAATTGCTTACCACAGCTATGCAGACGACACACAGATATATTTTAACGATTACAGCCCCATTGACTCCCTGCTCAAATGCATTGATGAAATAAATAGTTGGATGTGCCAAAACTTTCTTCTGTTTAACAAAGACAAAACTGAAGTCATTGCGTTTGGAAATAAAGATGAAGTTCTCAAGGTGAACGCGTACCTTCACTCTAAAGGTCAAACAACAAAAAATCAAGTCAGGAATCTCTGTGTGTCTCTAGAGTCAGACCTTAGCTTCAGTAGTCATGTCAAAGCAACAACTAAATCAGCATACTATCATCTGAAAAATATTGCAAGAATTAGATGCTTTGTTTCCAGTCAAGACTTCATCACCAGCAGGCTGGATTATTGTAATGGACTCCTTACTGGCCTCCCCAAAAAGACCATAAGACAGATGCAGCTCATACAGAACGCTGCGGCAAGGATTCTGAGCAGAACCAGAAAATATGATCATATCACACCAGTCCTCAGGTCTTTACACTGGCTACCAGTTACATATAGGATAGATTTTAAAGTTTTATTACTGGTATATAAATCGTTCAATGGCCCAGGACCTCAATACATTGCAGATATGCTCATTGAATACAGACCCAAAAGAACACTCAGGTCATTAGGATCGCATCAGCTAGAAATACCAAGAGTTCTCTCCGAGCAAGGAGAGTCTGCATTTAGCTATTATGTGAGCGGCAGCTGGAACAAGCTTCCAGAAAAGATCAGATGTGCTCCAACAGTAGTCAAATCCAGACTCAAAACACATCTGTTCAACTTTGCATTTAATGAATGTGCACTGTGCCTCTGACCGTCCGACTGTTAAACTGTTAAAACATTAGTTTTTACTCTTACATATGTTGTCAGCTATAGCTCCTCCTCTTAAAGCGACAGTGCAGTGTTTCCTTAAGCATTCTTACGGTATATGATCATGAAGATGATACAACAGTGAATTATTTCATCTCAAACACATGATGCCCAATGAAGGTTTATGTCCAGAAGTTTGTATGTCTGTGTCATGTTTGACCGCTGCTGTATTTTCTGTCATGATTATAAGACGAATATGTGGCTAAAGATCAGCAACTGTACAGAACTCAGACTGGTACAAAATAATAGTAAAATCACTGTATTTCTATTTAGTTGTAAGGTTGAATGCGTTGGGCCTGACTGAGGGAGATGTTTTCTTTGTTTTGGTCCTCTTGCATCACTAAGCAGGTGTTAACACATCCTGTCTTGTGTTATTTTACAGACAGAACTGTGGTTTGTCACTTCATGGATCACTGACTCTAGTTGTGTGTTAGTTTTTGTAAAGCGTCTGTGGACTTTGTATCGCTGTGCTCTTAACAGCACAGTAATAGAGAGCCGAATCTGACAGAGTCACAGATTTAATAGTGAGTGAAGTGGATGTGTGAGAGGTTGTCGACTGATACCGACCGTCCGACACGTTTCCTCCGCGAGTCTTAAAGCGAGCACCTTTAAACAGTAAATACTGAAGTTCTCTGTTAGGATTCTGTCTGTACCAGTAAAGATAAACATTATTTCTGCTTGTATTATATGTGCAGCTCAGCGTCACTGATTCTCCTTCTCTTCTTATTTTACCTTCTTCTTTTGGTATGATAGTGTCAGCAAACACACCTGCAAAGAGAATATGGATTAAGATTTAGAAGAAATAATAAAACAATCCTCTAGTAGAGTTGTGCACCGTTACAAAACTCAAATGTACCTGTCATGAGAATCAGCAGTTGACATCCGTCCATGTTTACATTAAAACATATATATTTAATAACAGAACTACTTTTCTTATGAAAAGAAAAGTAGACATATAAATAAATGAATTTAGGCAATCCTTAAATCCTTCGTTTTATTGTGAATCCAGTTAGAAGATTATTTTTGCTGACACTGAAAATCAGATGCAGAAATATATTTTGAAGCTTTAACATGTGTTTGTAATGTGGGTGTGGTCAGAGATATTCCTGTTACCAATGAACATACTGGAAATGTTGTTTTACTACAAACATTCATACTAAATAGGCCAAACTAAAATAACTACATTTAATATTCACTTGTGTACAATGATTTGAGTTATTAACTGTAAAGAAAACATATTCCTATATTGTGTGCACAGAAACAGCGCGTCATGTTTAAATTACTTGTTTAAACGGATGTCTGCACCCTAAATAATGCATTTACTGCAAAAAACAACAACGATTACCAGATTATCGGCACTATACCAAGATGTTTCTAACACATGCTGGTCTATATAATGTGTTACCGTCAGATCTCTCGCCCGTCAGCTGAAGTGCCCTCATGATCCACCAGAGGGCCCGCCACACATTACCCGGACCGCCATTACTCACTACATTCCCCATAATCCTTTGCTGGACTCATTAAGATCAATCAGATCCACCTGTGTGTTGTTAACTTGTTATATATATACCCAGTGGCCTTCAGAAAGCAGGTAAGTGCAAAGTCAGAGTAAGTTAACGCCGGAAAACGCAAGTAACCATAGCAACCATGGTAACCATAGCAACCATGGTAACCATAGTAACCATAGTAACCGTGCACAGTAACCGTGCACAGTAATCATAGTAACCGTGCACTGTAACCATGGTAACCATGCATCGTAACCACGCTGTTTGTTTCTTTATTTGTTTTCCTTAAGTTCGTAACACAGACATTAAAATGGCATGTCCGTTTATTCAGGAACCCGTAGATGAGGAAGCTGCATTCATTCAGAGAGAGTTACATTTTCGTCGGGAGAGAATATATGGTGAAGCCCCGTTTGGATGTTTTATTTGAGCGATACTGTTTTTCTTTACAGTCCGTTACATATATCCACACTCCGCTTCATCCTTACATCACAAACCTCACTCGTCGTGGCCGCGCTCTTCCATCTGAGCAGATTCTTTGTGCGGCTTTACGTTTCTTTGCTAATGGATGCTTTCTATATAACAGCAGAGATGCAGAACACGTTAGCAAGGCAACTGTATGTAGAGCAGTAAGATAAGTGTGAATCGCTCTCAAGCACTTTTTATACATTAAGTTTCCTGTGAGAGCCTTCAAAGAGGAGTTTCATAGGATTGCAGGGGAATGGTTTACATCTTTCTGAATTAGTCTGATCAAATAAATGTGGTCTTGCTGTCACCTCTGGAAGTAGATAATCAATTATTATCAATTATCAAGAACTATTATGTCCATGGGAAGTCCATCCACAGCATTAATGTGCAGGTACACTGACATGGTCTAATGTTTCCTAAAGTCAAAGTACAGTAACTCTAATGTCTTTGTCACTGTGAAGATCATATGTGATGCTGCACACATAATAACAAATGTGGAGGCTAAGTGGCCGTCTCGGTTCATGACTCACGGATATATGGTGAGTCATCTGTGAGCAACAGAATGGACCAAGGTAAGTGAACATATGCCCTGAACACATTGTCATGTCTGTCTGTCTGTGGAAAAGCACTAAACCAATGTGACCTTACAGGAGAGACCGATGGCCTTCTGCTGGGTGATGGGGGTTACCCGTGCCAACCTACACTCATAACCTCTTACCCAGAACCTGAGCCGGGACCCCAGCAGAACTTCAATGTGGCACACAGCAGGACAAGAGCCCTATATGCAGGACTATATGATGCAATGTCTTTGGACACTAATACACCACACAAACACCATCCATCCATCCATCCATTTTCTTCCGCTTATCCGGGACCGGGTCGCGGGGGCAGCAGTCTAAGCAGAGATGCCCAGACATCCCTCACCCTAGACACTTCCTCCAGCTCTTCCGGGGGGACACCGAGGCGTTCCCAGGCCAGCCGGGAGACATAGTCCCACCAGCGTGTCCTAGGTCTTCCCCGGGGTCTCCTCCCGGTCGGACGGGCCCGGAACACCTTCCGAGGAAGGCGTCCAGTAGGCATCCGTAACAGATGCCCAAGCCACCTCAGCTGACCCCTCTCGATGTGGAGGAGCAGCGGCTCTACTCCGAGCTCCTCGCGGGTGACCGAGCTTCTCACCCTATCTCTAAGGGATCGCCCAGCCACCCTGCGGAGGAAGCTCATTTCAGCCGCCTGTATCCGGGATCTTGTCCTTTCGGTCATGACCCAAAGCTCATGACCATAGGTGAGAGTAGGAACGTAGATTGACCGGTAAATTGAGAGCTTCGCCTTGCGGCTCAGCTCTTTCTTCACCACGACGGACCGGTACATCGACCGCATTACTGCAGAAGCTGCACCGATCCGTCTGTCAATCTCCCGTTCCCTCCTCCCCTCACTCGTGAACAAGACCCCGAGATACTTAAACTCCTCCACTTGAGGAAGGAACTCTCCACCAACCTGAAGTGGGCAAGCCACCCTTTTCCGACTGAGGACCATGGCCTCGGATTTGGAGGAACTGATTTTCATTCCAGCCGCTTCACACTCTGCTGTAAACCGTCCCAGTGCATGCTGAAGGTCCTGGTTTGAAGGGGCCAACACGACGACATCATCCGCAAATAGCAGAGACGAGATCGTGTGGTCCCCAAACCTGACACCCTCCGGCCCCTGGCTGCGCCTAGAAATTCTGTCCATAAAAATTACGAACAGAACCGGTGACAAAGGGCAGCCCTGCCGGAGTCCGACATGCACTGGGAACAGGTCCGACTTACTGCCGGCAATGCGAACCAAGCTCCTGCTTCGGTCGTACAGGGACCTGACAGCCCTTAGCAAAGGACCACAGACCCCATACTCCCGAAGCACCCTCCACAGGATGCCGCGAGGGACACAGTCGAATGCTTTCTCCAAATCCACAAAACACATGTGGATTGGTTGAGCAAACTCCCATGCACCCTCCAGCACCCTGTAGAGGGTGTAGAGCTGGTCCAGCGTTCCACGGCCTGGACGAAAACCACACTGTTCCTCCTGAATCCGAGGTTCTACTATCGGCCGTATTCTCCTCTCCAGTACCCTGGCATAGACTTTCCCGGGAAGGCTGAGAAGTGTGATCCCCCTGTAGTTGGAACACACCCTCCGGTCCCCCTTCTTAAAAAGAGGGACCACCACCCCGGTCTGCCATCCCAGAGGCACTGTCCCCGACCGCCACGCGATGCTGCAGAGGCGTGTCAGCCAAGACAGCCCCACAACATCCAGAGACTTGAGGTACTCAGGGCGAATCTCATCCACCCCCGGTGCCCTGCCACTGAGGAGTTTCTTGACTACCTCAGTGACTTCGGCTTGGGTGATGGACGAGTCCACCTCTGAGCCCTCAGCCTCTGCTTCCTCAATGGAGGACGTGACGGTGGGATTGAGGAGATCCTCGAAGTACTCCTTCCACCGACCGACGACATCCCCAGTTGAGGTCAACAGCCTCCCACCTCCACTGTAAACAGCGTTGGTAGGGCACTGTTTCCCTCTCCTGAGGCGCCGGACGGTTTGCCAGAATCTCTTCGAGGCCAGTCGATAGTCCTTCTCCATGGCCTCACCAAACTCCTCCCAGGCCCGAGTTTTTGCCTCCACAACCACCCGGGCAGCAGTCCGCTTGGCCTGCCGGTACCTGTCAGCTGCCTCAGGAGTCCCACAAGCCAACCAGGCCCGATAAGACTCCTTCTTCAGCTTGACGGTTTCCCTTACTTCCGGTGTCCACCACCGGGTTCGGGGATTCCCGCCTCGACAGGCACCGGAGACCTTACGGCCACAGCTCCGAGTGGCCGCTTCGACAATGGAGGCGGAGAACATGGTCCACTCGGACTCAATGTCTCCAGCCTCCCTCGGGATCTGGTTGAAGCTCTGCCGGAGGTGTGAGTTAAAGATCTCTCTGACAGGAGACTCGGCAAGGCGTTCCCAGCAGACCCTTACAGTACGTTTGGGTCTGCCGAGTCTGTCCAGCTTCCTCTCCTGCCATCGGATCCAACTCACCACCAGGTGGTGATCAGTTGACAGCTCCGCCCCTCTCTTAACCCGAGTGTCCAAAACATATGGTCGCAGGTCAGATGAAACGACCACAAAGTCGATCATCGACCTGCGGCCTAGGGTGTCCTGGTGCCACGTGCACTGATGGACACCCTTATGCTTGAACATGGTGTTCGTTATAGACAAACTGTGACTAGCACAGAAGTCCAATAACTGAACACTGCTCGGGTTCAGATCAGGGGGGCCGTTCCTCCCAATCACGCCCCTCCAGGTGTCATTGTCGTTGCCGACATGGGCGTTGAAGTCCCCCAGTAGGACGACGGAGTCCCCAGTCGGAGCACTTTCCAGCACCCCTCCCAGAGACTCCAAGAAGGTCGGGTACTCTGCACTGCCGTTCGGCCCGTAGGCACAAACAACAGTGAGAGACCTAACCCCGACCCGTAGGCGCAGGGAAACGACCCTCTCGTTCACCGGGGTAAACTCCAACACATGGCGGGAGAGCTGGGGGGCTATAAGCAGACCCACACCAGCCCGCCGCCTCTCACCATGGGCAACTCCAGAGTGATGAAGTGTCCATCCTCTCTCGAGGAGTGTGGTTCCAGAGCCCAAGCCATGCGTAGAGGTGATCCCGACTATCTCTAGTCGGAACCTCTCAACCTCCCGCACCATCTCAGGCTCCTTCCCCGCCAGCGAGGTGACATTCCACGTCCCTAGAGCTAGCTTCCGTGTCCAGGGATCGGGCTGTCGAGGCACTCTCCTCCGACTGCCGCCCGATCCACAATGCACCGACCCCCTATGGTCCCTCCCGCACGTGGTGAGCCCACGGGAAGGCGGCCCCACGTCGCTCCTTCGGGCTGAGCCCGGCCGGACCCCGTGGGGAAAGGCCCGGCCTCCAGGCGCTCGCATACGAGCACCGACCCCGGGCCTGGCTCCAGGGTGGTGCCCCGGTTGCGCCATACCGGGCGACGTCACGGTCCTTGTTTTTGTAAACATCATATGGGGTTTTTGAACCACTCTTAGTCTGACCCGTCGCCTAGGACCTGTTTGCCTTGGGAGACCCTTCCAGGGGCATATAGCCCCCGACAACATAGCTCCTAGGGTCACTCGGGTACTCAAACCCCTCCACCACGTTAAGGTGGCGGTTCAAGGAAGGGACCACACAAACACAGCACTGTTAAATAAACTCATTTATTCAGATTTCATGTGGTCTTCTTTATGTCCTACAAATACAAAAGTGAAATAAATGTATCTATCAGAAAGGGCCTGTACAAACCAAGATCAGTGGCCTCTTACATATGACATCAGCACTTGTATCATTGGGGAGTGACAGGTGCTGATGAACTGTTACTGGTCGCCTCTTCATCCGTCAGAGAAGGAAGGACCTACATGAAAAAAATAGTGTATATTGGTGTATATATATACAGTATAAGTTTATATATATATATACTGCAACCTCCTGCAAGTTACCCAGAGTAAACACTCTCTCACAGAAACAACATGAAGACATTGGATCACAGTTGAGAAGCTTAAAGTTTTTCACTGTGAAACAACATTATGTATTATTATTTTTGCTTAGTATTTTATATTACTAAGATACTTAAAATATATATTCATCATGGCTATCTCTGTTAGGTTTGTTGAGATGTTTGGAAATATTATTTTACCATGTAATCTACTGTATCATGAAGTAAACTCCTCCTTCTTACAGTTCTCACAAATGACATTCAACATCTTTTCTTCAAGTATCACCGGCAGCCATGTGTGTAAAATAACATTTGTTTATAGGTGATTTAATAACAGGTGGTGTTTTATTAACACTGTACTAATGTTATATAGCTTTAGCTTCAGTAATCCGACATACGAAGGGCTGGAAGTGTGGACACATTTACTGTTACATGGATCATTTAGCTTTAACAAAACAAGACTTTTATTTAAAGGACATCAACTCTCTTCTTCTTCTTCTTTTGTGTGTGAGAAAAGAAAATGTCTGCAGAAATGTGCTTGATTCTGAAATATTCTCACACAACAATAATAAGTTTGTGTTCAGTGTTGTTGTGTTTTGTGTCACTGTGGACATCAGAGCGCAGTAATACACATCAGAGTCTGTGACTTTAACAGAAGAGATCTGCAGAAACACTTGATCTTCTTTCACTTCAGCAGAGAATCGAGGATCTGATTCCACAATTTGTGACTTTTGTAAAACTGTCCCAGTAACATGAAGAATGACAAAAAGAAATTCAGGAGCTGATCTGTGAGACTGGCGATACCACTGTACAGTATCTGCTGAGGAGTAGTTACAGGACACAGTTATATTTTCTCCTTCTGCTCCAGACATCTCCGTTTCAACAGCTGTGATTCTACTCGCAGAGCTGTAACCTGTAAAGAAGAGCAAGTGTGTTTATTAGAAAACAAAACAACAAATAAAAGCATCAAAGACAAGCAAAGAAACAGAGTTTAATGCAGGTGTCCAGTCCTGCTCCTGGAGGGTCAGAGCCCTGATTTAATGGAACTGAATTGTGAATATTGAAAACTTACAGACAAGAGAAGAAAGTAAAACCAAACAACAGATCATCATATTGAATGAGTTCATCTGCAGCACAAACTGATCCTTACACACTAAAGTTTCATTGTCAAGTACATGATGTCTCCTCTGTTAGCACCTCCCCTAAACACTGAACAATTCACTGCATGAATAACATTCAATTTCAATCCTCTCTTAATCTCTATAAGGTTCATTTATAGAGTTAAAACACAAAACATGGAATGTGCACAAAAAGAAACAGGCAAATATTCATCTTTAGAAAGGTTGAGAACCCTGGTGTAAGGTGTTTGGCCTTGTTTTTACAGACACGGACTCGTACTGTATATTCATGTTTAATAGCCACACTGAGTGGGATGCTTTGGGCGATAGGGTTTGATTTGGGGTCAGATATGTTCTTACATGTAAGCAAGAGTAAGTTTCTGTTCAAGCGCTGAATATGGTTTTGTCACAGTGGGCTGCAGAGCACAGTAATACACATCAGAGTCACACACATGCAGATGTTGAATTATCAGAGAAACTGATCGTGATGAAGAATCAAGTTTGGACTGAAATCTACTCTAGAATTCAGCAGCTTTATCACCATCTCCATATTTAGATTTCAAAAGGATGTATTTTGGAGAGTCATAGTTGTGTTGTCTGTACCACAGGAGAGTGGGGTTTGAGCTTGTAGTATTGTATTCACAGTCCAAAATAATGTTGTCATCTTCATGTGCAGATTGAAAACCTTTCGGCTGATGAACAGAATCCTGTGCTTTAGTTTCTGTGAGGAGAGAAAATGGTTGTTTGTCCGTCTAATAAGATAAAACAGTCCATAAAAATGTGTTTATAAAGGTTCAACTGAAACTTACCGGAGTAAATTGACAAAAGTATTAAAACAGTTCTCACAAAGTTTCTCATGGTAAAGCACATTATTTGTCACAGAGCGTTCACAACTAAACCTGTTCTCTACTCCTGCAGTTCATTTAAAGCTGTGATTTCTGTGACCTCTGCTGGTGAAAGATAAAAACACTTCTGATCTGTGTGTTGTGTTCACAGCTTTTACAGTAAAACTACAGACTTCAGTTTTCATAAAGTTGAGCAGCATTCAGAATTGAGGATGTGATACTAGAATTTAAATTAGGAGAGAAAAATGGGAAAAAACTGCAGAGGAGAGAGAAATCTGCTTTAGTTTGTTTAAAAAAATAAAGTGAATTTTTGTATTTAATTTTACCTGAAATGATGATGAAGATGAGAAGCAGGTGTGTGTTCATGTTTGTGAAGTCAGATCAGTTGTGTGTTGATGTTGTGTGTGATCTGAGCTGTAGATTTGTGTTACTGTCAGTCTCTGCACATCACACATAAAGTCACATGAAACAAAATATGCACTTTTCTGTCATCAGGGCAGTATGAGGTATAATCCACAGCTAGCTGTGAGTTAAAGGGTTTTAATGATGTTTAATTAACAAAGTTCGGGAGGAGCCGTAGCATATAATCAGCCGGCTGGTCCACAATCAGCAATCACTGCACATACACAATTAGCCATAGCGAGCTCGCTCATAAATAGAGAATCCATCTTACCTGCTCGATCTCCTAAGATTAAGCATCCCTCCTCCACCCCGGCTCCTCTCCCAAACTCACTTTTCTTTTGCAAGAGCCCCGGGGGGTGTGCTCTGGGCTCAAACCGGTTCCGAGCTCGGCGCACTCACCCTGACCAAGGTGTAGTGTTTCGGGTTCGGATAGATCTGGCGAGCTCGGAGCCCGCTTCCCGGACAGCACGCCAAATACGCATAACCTTCATAACCAAGCTCTTGCTTTATTATCCCTATCAACATCGCTGTTATCTGCGCAGGTGAACTCGTGAAATGCACGATGTGGAGTCCTGAAACAACCCGACGTGAAGCAGAAAAATCCTTTAACACACGACTGGTGTGGATTATTCTGCTTATACCAGGTCATTTGCCAAGTTAAAGCTTTTGTTGATGTTTACAGTGTAATTTTAGATCAAATAACAGTTGAAAATAACAGTTATTTGTAAGGTAATTTCTCCCATGTGTTAAAGGCCTTTAATGCACAACCTCCAGCCAATCAGAATCCAGTATTCAGACAGACCATGGGATAAATAACATTGTGTTTGTGTGAGTGTTGAGTGTGTTTGTGTGAGTGTTGAGTGTGTTTGTGTGAGTGTTGAGTGTTTTGTGTGAGTGTTGAGTGTGTTTGTGTGAGTGTTGAGTGTGTTTGTGTGAGTGTTGAGTGTGTTTGTGTGAGTGTTGAGTGTGTTTGTGTGAGTGTTGAGTGTGTTTGTGTGAGTGTTGAGTGTGTTTGTGTGAGTGTTGAGTGTGTTTGTGTGAGTGTTGAGTGTGTTTGTGTGAGTGTTGAGTGTTTTTGTGTGAGTGTTGAGTGTTTTGTGTGAGTGTTGAGTGTGTTTGTGTGAGTGTTGAGTGTGTTTGTGTGAGTGTTGAGTGTGTTTGTGTGAGTGTTGAGTGTGTTTGTGTGAGTGTTGAGTGTGTTTGTGTGAGTGTTGAGTGTTTTTGTGTGAGTGTTGAGTGTGTTTGTGTGAGTGTTGAGTGTGTTTGTGTGAGTGTTGAGTGTGTTTGTGTGAGTGTTGAGTGTGTTTGTGTGAGTGTTGAGTGTGTTTGTGTGAGTGTTGAGTGTGTTTGTGTGAGTGTTGAGTGTGTTTGTGTGAGTGTTGAGTGTGTTTGTGTGAGTGTTGAGTGTGTTTGTGTGAGTGTTGAGTGTGTTTGTGTGAGTGTTGAGTGTGTTTGTGTGAGTGTTGAGTGTTTTTGTGTGAGTGTCGAGTGTGTTTGTGTGAGTGTTGAGTGTTGAGTGTGTTTGTGTGAGTGTTGAGTGTGTTTTTGTGTGAGTGTTGAGTGTGTTTGTGTGAGTGTTGAGTGTGTTTGTGTGAGTGTTGAGTGTGTTTGTGTGAGTGTTGAGTGTTTTTGTGTGAGTGTTGAGTGTGTTTGTGTGAGTGTTGAGTGTGTTTGTGTGAGTGTTGAGTGTGTTTGTGTGAGTGTTGAGTGTGTTTGTGTGAGTGTTGAGTGTGTTTGTGTGAGTGTTGAGTGTGTTTGTGTGAGTGTTGAGTGTGTTTGTGTGAGTGTTGAGTGTGTTTGTGTGAGTGTTGAGTGTGTTTGTGTGAGTGTTGAGTGTTTTTGTGTGAGTGTTGAGTGTTTTTGTGTGAGTGTTGAGTGTTGAGTGTGTTTGTGTGAGTGTTGAGTGTGTTTGTGTGAGTGTTGAGTGTGTTTTTGTGTGAGTGTTGAGTGTGTTTGTGTGAGTGTTGAGTGTGTTTGTGTGAGTGTTGAGTGTTTTTGTGTGAGTGTTGAGTGTGTTTGTGTGAGTGTTGAGTGTGTTTGTGTGAGTGTTGAGTGTGTTTGTGTGAGTGTTGAGTGTGTTTGTGTGAGTGTTGAGTGTGTTTGTGTGAGTGTTGAGTGTGTTTGTGTGAGTGTTGAGTGTGTTTGTGTGAGTGTTGAGTGTGTTTGTGTGAGTGTTGAGTGTGTTTGTGTGAGTGTTGAGTGTTTTTGTGTGAGTGTCGAGTGTGTTTGTGTGAGTGTCGAGTGTGTTTGTGTGAGTGTCGAGTGTGTTTGTGTGAGTGTTGAGTGTGTTTGTGTGAGTGTTGAGTGTTTTTGTGTGAGTGTTGAGTGTTTTTGTGTGAATGTCTCAGTGTGTTTAGTGACTGTGGGCCTCAGAGCGCAGTAATACACAGCAGAGTCACTCACATGAACATCCTGAATGTTCAGAGGAAATGATTTTAAAGATG
Source organism: Barbatula barbatula (assembly GCF_947034865.1). Lineage (NCBI taxonomy): Eukaryota > Metazoa > Chordata > Actinopteri > Cypriniformes > Nemacheilidae > Barbatula > Barbatula barbatula. The sequence continues at coordinate 25,632,323 of NC_136764.1, forward strand.
TGTTGAGTTCAGCTTTGAATCTCTCCATGAACTCGTTGATAAATCTGTTCAGCATGTATTTTGGGAATTCATTCACACTTTGTTGATACCAGAAGAGATCTGGAGATGAAACGGTGCTTTTATATGTACAAGTGATTGTTACAGTTTCTCCTTCAAAAGCGGTTTGAACTCCTTTACTTTGATCAACACTGTCCTGAGAGTTACATCCTGAAATAAAACATGAAACAACAGTCATAAGGATCTTTGTTCACATTAGAATTGAGACAGAAGTTTATTAACCGCAGGAATATTTGAGCACGTTGATCAGATACTAAAATATAAATGATGAATGTTCTTACCAAAGTCATGAGCAGTGAAGAAAAGAGCAATGATCATCCACTTTGTCATTGTTGATGTGAAGAGAGACAATATCTGATGTGATGTGTGTCCTTAAATCATTTCTCTTGAGATTCTCATGTCTCAGCCTCACACAAATATTCAAGAGATGTTTCCCTCTAGTGGTGGAGATGTGGTATGTAACCTTTGAAATCATTTGCGATATTTGGTGATTTAAAGCACAGAGTACAATTCCTTTGACAGATCATCTATAATATGAGATTACTGTATATTCATCTACATCCTCAATATAATAAAACATATTTCATTTATTTGAATATAAAGGAGAAGACAGATGACTTTACATGTGATATTTAGTAAAGTTATAATGAGTAAACTAATATCAAACACCGATGGTTCTTTGTTTATATAAGATGCTTTAGATGTTTCCAGACTTGTAATGTTCACACAGTGTTTTTGTATGAGTGTGTTTTTGTGAGTGTTGAGTGTTTTTGTGTGAGTGTTTTTGTGTGAGTGTTGAGTGTTTTTGTGTGAGTGTCGAGTGTGTTTGTGTGAGTGTTGAGTGTTTTTGTGTGAGTGTTTTTGTGTGAGTGTGTTTGTGTGAGTGTTGAGTGTGTTTGTGTGAGTGTTGAGTGTTTTTGTGTGAGTGTGTTTGTGTGAGTGTTGAGTGTGTTTGTGTGAGTGTTGAGTGTTTTTGTGTGAGTGTGTTTGTGTGAGTGTGTTTGTGTGAGTGTTGAGTGTGTTTGTGTGAGTGTTGAGTGTTTTTGTGTGAGTGTTGAGTGTGTTTGTGTGAGTGTCGAGTGTGTTTGTGTGAGTGTCGAGTGTGTTTGTGTGAGTGTCGAGTGTGTTTGTGTGAGTGTTGAGTGTGTTTGTGTGATGGTTGAGTGTGTTTGTGTGAGTGTTGAGTGTGTTTGTGTGAGTATTGAGTGTGCTTGTGTGAGTGTCGAGTGTGTTTGTGTGAGTGTCGAGTGTGTTTGTGTGAGTGATGAGTGTTTTTGTGTGAGTGTTGAGTGTGTTTAGTGAGTGTTTTTGTGTGAGTGTTGAGTGTGTTTGTTTTGAGTGTTGAGTGTTTTTGTGTGAGTGTTGAGTGTGTTTGTGTGAGTGTTGAGTGTGTTTGTGTGAGTGTTGAGAGTGTTTGTGTCAGTGTTGAGAGTGTTTGTGTGAGTGTTGAGTGTGTTTGTGTGAGTGTTGAGTGTGTTTGTGTGAGTGTGTTTGTGTGAGTGTCGAGTGTGTTTTTGTGTGAGTGTCGAGTGTGTTTGTGTGAGTGTTGAGTGTGTTTGTGTGAGTGTTGAGTGTGTTTGTGTGAGTGTTGAGTGTGTTTGTGTGAGTGTTGAGTGTGTTTGTGTGAGTGTCGAGTGTGTTTGCGTGAGTGTCGAGTGTGTTTGCGTGAGTGTCGAGTGTGTTTGCGTGAGTGTCGAGTGTGTTTGCGTGAGTGTCGAGTGTGTTTGCGTGAGTGTCGAGTGTGTTTGCGTGAGTGTCGAGTGTGTTTGCGTGAGTGTCGAGTGTGTTTGCGTGAGTGTCGAGTGTGTTTGCGTGAGTGTCGTGTGTGTTTGTGTGAGTGGTGTTTGTGTGAGTGTCGAGTGTGTTTGTGTGAGTGTGGAGTGTGTTTGTGTGAGTGTGGAGTGTGTTTGTGTGAGTGTCGAGTGTGTTTGTGTGAGTGTCGAGTGTGTTTGTGTGAGTGTCGAGTGTGTTTGTGTGAGTGTCGAGTGTTTTTGTGTGAGTGTCGAGTGTGTTTGTGTGAGTGTCGAGTGTGTTTGTGTGAGTGTCGAGTGTGTTTGTGTGAGTGTCGAGTGTGTTTGTGTGAGTGTCGAGTGTGTTTGTGTGAGTGTCGAGTGTGTTTGTGTGAGTGTCGAGTGTGTTTGTGTGAGTGTCGAGTGTGTTTGTGTGAGTGTCGAGTGTTTTTGTGTGTATGTTGAGTGTTTTTGTGTGAGTGTTGAGTGTTTTTGTGTGAGTGTTGAGTGTGTTTGTGTGAGTGTTGAGTGTGTTTGTGTGAGTGTCTCAGTGTGTTTGTGTGAGTGTCGAGTGTGTTTGTGTGAGTGTTGAGTGTTTTTGTGTGAGTGTCTCAGTGTGTTTGTGTGAGTGTCGAGTGTGTTTGTGTGAGTGTCGAGTGTGTTTGTGTGAGTGTCGAGTGTGTCTGCGTGAGTATCGAGTGTGTTTGCGTGAGTGTCGAGTGTGTTTGTGTGAGTGTCGAGTGTGTTTGTGTGAGTGTCGAGTGTGTTTGTGTGAGTGTCGAGTGTGTCTGCGTGAGTGTCGAGTGTGTTTGTGTGAGTGTCGAGTGTGTTTGTGTGAGTGTCGAGTGTGTTTGTGTGAGTGTCAAGTGTGTTTGTGTGAGTGTCGAGTTTGTTTGTGTGAGTGTTGAGTGTGTTTGTGTGAGTGTCGAGTGTGTTTGTGTGAGTGTCGAGTGTTTTTGTGTGAGTGTCGAGTGTGTTTGTGTGAGTGTGTTTGTGTGAGTGTCGAGTGTGTTTTTGTGTGAGTGTCGAGTGTGTTTGTGTGAGTGTTGAGTGTGTTTGTGTGAGTGTTGAGTGTGTTTGTGTGAGTGTCGAGTTTGTTTGTGTGAGTGTTGAGTGTGTTTGTGTGAGTGTCGAGTGTGTTTGTGTGAGTGTCGAGTGTTTTTGTGTGAGTGTTGAGTGTGTTTGTGTGAGTGTGTTTGTGTGAGTGTCGAGTGTGTTTTTGTGTGAGTGTCGAGTGTGTTTGTGTGAGTGTTGAGTGTGTTTGTGTGAGTGTTGAGTGTGTTTGTGTGAGTGTTGAGTGTGTTTGTGTGAGTGTTGAGTGTGTTTGTGTGAGTGTCGAGTGTGTTTGTGTGAGTGTCGAGTGTGTTTGCGTGAGTGTCGAGTGTGTTTGCGTGAGTGTCGAGTGTGTTTGCGTGAGTGTCGAGTGTGTTTGTGTGAGTGTCGAGTGTGTTTGCGTGAGTGTCGAGTGTGTTTGCGTGAGTGTCGAGTGTGTTTGTGTGAGTGTCGAGTGTGTTTGCGTGAGTGTCGAGTGTGTTTGCGTGAGTGTCGAGTGTGTTTGCGTGAGTGTCGAGTGTGTTTGTGTGAGTGTCGAGTGTGTCTGCGTGAGTGTCGAGTGTGTTTGCGTGAGTGTCGAGTGTGTTTGTGTGAGTGTCGAGTATGTTTGCGTGAGTGTCGAGTGTGTTTGCGTGAGTGTCGAGTGTGTTTGTGTGAGTGTCGAGTGTGTTTGTGTGAGTGTCGAGTGTGTTTGTGTGAGTGTCGAGTGTGTTTGTGTGAGTGTCGAGTGTGTTTGTGTGAGTGTCGAGTGTGTCTGCGTGAGTGTCGAGTGTGTTTGTGTGAGTGTCGAGTGTGTTTGTGTGAGTGTCAAGTGTGTTTGTGTGAGTGTCGAGTATGTTTGTGTGAGTGTCGAGTGTGTTTGTGTGAGTGTCGAGTGTGTTTGTGTGAGTGTTGAGTGTTTTTGTGTGAGTGTTGAGTGTGTTTGTGTGAGTGTGTTTGTGTGAGTGTCGAGTGTGTTTTTGTGTGAGTGTCGAGTGTGTTTGTGTGAGTGTTGAGTGTGTTTGTGTGAGTGTTGAGTGTGTTTGTGTGAGTGTTGAGTGTGTTTGTGTGAGTGTTGAGTGTGTTTGTGTGAGTGTCGAGTGTGTTTGTGTGAGTGTCGAGTGTGTTTGCGTGAGTGTTGAGTGTGTTTGCGTGAGTGTCGAGTGTGTTTGTGTGAGTGTCGAGTGTGTTTGTGTGAGTGTCGAGTGTGTTTGCGTGAGTGTCGAGTGTGTTTGTGTGAGTGTTGAGTGTGTTTGTGTGAGTGTCGAGTGTGTTTGCGTGAGTGTCGAGTGTGTTTTCGTGAGTGTCGAGTGTGTTTGTGTGAGTGTTGTGTGTGTTTGTGTGAGTGTGTTTGTGTGAGTGTCGAGTGTGTTTGTGTGAGTGTGGAGTGTGTTTGTGTGAGTGTCGAGTGTGTTTGTGTGAGTGTCGAGTGTGTTTGTGTGAGTGTCGAGTGTGTTTGTGTGAGTGTCGAGTGTGTTTGTGTGAGTGTCGAGTGTTTTTGTGTGAGTGTCGAGTGTGTTTGTGTGAGTGTCGAGTGTGTTTGTGTGAGTGTCGAGTGTGTTTGTGTGAGTGTCGAGTGTGTTTGTGTGAGTGTCGAGTGTGTTTGTGTGAGTGTCGAGTGTGTTTGTGTGAGTGTCGAGTGTGTTTGTGTGAGTGTCGAGTGTGTTTGTGTGAGTGTCGAGTGTGTTTGTGTGAGTGTCGAGTGTGTTTGTGTGAGTGTCGAGTGTTTTTGTGTGTATGTTGAGTGTTTTTGTGTGAGTGTTGAGTGTTTTTGTGTGAGTGTTGAGTGTGTTTGTGTGAGTGTTGAGTGTGTTTGTGTGAGTGTCTCAGTGTGTTTGTGTGAGTGTTGAGTGTTTTTGTGTGAGTGTCTCAGTGTGTTTGTGTGAGTGTCGAGTGTGTTTGTGTGAGTGTCGAGTGTGTTTGTGTGAGTGTCGAGTGTGTCTGCGTGAGTATCGAGTGTGTTTGTGTGAGTGTCGAGTGTGTTTGTGTGAGTGTCGAGTGTGTTTGTGTGAGTGTCGAGTGTGTTTGTGTGAGTGTCGAGTGTGTCTGCGTGAGTGTCGAGTGTGTTTGTGTGAGTGTCGAGTGTGTTTGTGTGAGTGTCAAGTGTGTTTGTGTGAGTGTCGAGTATGTTTGTGTGAGTGTTGAGTGTGTTTGTGTGAGTGTCGAGTGTGTTTGTGTGAGTGTTGAGTGTTTTTGTGTGAGTGTCGAGTGTGTTTGTGTGAGTGTTGAGTGTTTTTGTGTGAGTGTTGAGTGTGTTTGTGTGAGTGTGTTTGTGTGAGTGTCGAGTGTGTTTTTGTGTGAGTGTCGAGTGTGTTTGTGTGAGTGTCGAGTGTGTTTGTGTGAGTGTTGAGTGTGTTTGTGTGAGTGTTGAGTGTGTTTGTGTGAGTGTTGAGTGTGTTTGTGTGAGTGTCGAGTGTGTTTGCGTGAGTGTCGAGTGTGTTTGCGTGAGTGTCGAGTGTGTTTGTGTGAGTGTCGAGTGTGTTTGTGTGAGTGTCGAGTGTGTTTGCGTGAGTGTCGAGTGTGTTTGTGTGAGTGTTGAGTGTGTTTGTGTGAGTGTCGAGTGTGTTTGCGTGAGTGTCGAGTGTGTTTTCGTGAGTGTCGAGTGTGTTTGTGTGAGTGTTGTGTGTGTTTGTGTGAGTGTGTTTGTGTGAGTGTCGAGTGTGTTTGTGTGAGTGTGGAGTGTGTTTGTGTGAGTGTCGAGTGTGTTTGTGTGAGTGTCGAGTGTGTTTGTGTGAGTGTCGAGTGTGTTTGTGTGAGTGTCGAGTGTTTTTGTGTGAGTGTCGAGTGTGTTTGTGTGAGTGTCGAGTGTGTTTGTGTGAGTGTCGAGTGTGTTTGTGTGAGTGTCGAGTGTGTTTGTGTGAGTGTCGAGTGTGTTTGTGTGAGTGTCGAGTGTGTTTGTGTGAGTGTCGAGTGTGTTTGTGTGAGTGTCGAGTGTGTTTGTGTGAGTGTCGAGTGTTTTTGTGTGTATGTTGAGTGTTTTTGTGTGAGTGTTTTTGTGTGAGTGTTGAGTGTGTTTGTGTGAGTGTTGAGTGTGTTTGTGTGAGTGTCTCAGTGTGTTTGTGTGAGTGTTGAGTGTTTTTGTGTGAGTGTCTCAGTGTGTTTGTGTGAGTGTCGAGTGTGTTTGTGTGAGTGTCGAGTGTGTTTGTGTGAGTGTCGAGTGTGTCTGCGTGAGTATCGAGTGTGTTTGTGTGAGTGTCGAGTGTGTTTGTGTGAGTGTCGAGTGTGTTTGTGTGAGTGTCGAGTGTGTTTGTGTGAGTGTCGAGTGTGTCTGCGTGAGTGTCGAGTGTGTTTGCGTGAGTGTCGAGTGTGTTTGTGTGAGTGTCGAGTGTGTTTGTGTGAGTGTCGAGTGTGTTTGTGTGAGTGTCAAGTGTGTTTGTGTGAGTGTCGAGTATGTTTGTGTGAGTGTTGAGTGTGTTTGTGTGAGTGTCGAGTGTGTTTGTGTGAGTGTTGAGTGTTTTTGTGTGAGTGTCGAGTGTGTTTGTGTGAGTGTTGAGTGTGTTTGTGTGAGTGTTGAGTGTGTTTGTGTGAGTGTTGAGTGTGTTTGTGTGAGTGTTGAGTGTGTTTGTGTGAGTGTTGAGTGTTTTTGTGTGAGTGTTGAGTGTGTTTGTGTGAGTGTTGAGTGTGTTTGTGTGAGTGTTGAGTGTGTTTGTGTGAGTGTTGAGTGTGTTTGTGTGAGTGTTGAGTGTTTTTGTGTGAGTGTCGAGTGTGTTTGTGTGAGTGTCGAGTGTGTTTGTGTGAGTGTTGAGTGTGTTTGTGTGAGTGTTGAGTGTGTTTGTGTGAGTGTTGAGTGTTTTTGTGTGAGTGTTGAGTGTTTTTGTGTGAATGTCTCAGTGTGTTTAGTGACTGTGGGCCTCAGAGTGCAGTAATACACAGCAGAGTCACTCACATGAACATCCTGAATGTTCAGAGGAAATGATTTTAAAGATGTGTTGAGTTCGGCTTTGAATCTCTCCATGAACTCGTTGGTAAATCTGTTCAGCATGTATTTTGGGAATTCATTCACACTTTGTTGATACCAGAAGAGATCTGGAGATGAATCAGTGCTTTTATATGTACAAGTGATTGTTACAGTTTCTCCTTCAAAAGCGGTTTGAACTCCTTTACTTTGATCAACACTGTCCTGAGAGTTACATCCTGAAATAAAACATGAAACAACAGTCATAAGGATCTTTGTTCACATTAGAATTGAGACAGAAGTTTATTAACCGCAGGAATATTTGAGCACGTTGATCAGATACTAAAATATAAATGATGAATGTTCTTACCAAAGTCATGAGCAGTGAAGAAAAGAGCAATGATCATCCACTTTGTCATTGTTGATGTGAAGAGAGACAATATCTGATGTGATGTGTGTCCTTAAATCATTTCTCTTGAGATTCTCATGTCTCGGCCTCACACAAATATTCAAGAGATGTTTCCCTCTAGTGGTGGAGATGTGGTATGTAACCTTTGAAATCATTTGCGATATTTGGTGATTTAAAGCACAGAGTACAATTCCTTTGACAGATCATCTATAATATGAGATTACTGTATATTCATCTACATCCTCAATAAAATAAAACATATTTCATTTATTTGAATATAAAGGAGAAGACAGATGACTTTACATGTGATATTTAGTAAAGTTATAATGAGTAAACTAATATCAAACACCGATGGTTCTTTGTTTATATAAGATGCTTTAGATGTTTCCAGACTTGTAATGTTCACACAGTGTTTTTGTATGAGTGTGTTTTTGTGAGTGTTGAGTGTTTTTGTGTGAGTGTTTTTGTGTGAGTGTTGAGTGTGTTTGTGTGAGTGTCGAGTGTGTTTGTGTGAGTGTTGAGTGTTTTTGTGTGAGTGTTTTTGTGTGAGTGTGTTTGTGTGAGTGTTGAGTGTGTTTGTGTGAGTGTTGAGTGTTTTTGTGTGAGTGTGTTTGTGTGAGTGTTGAGTGTGTTTGTGTGAGTGTTGAGTGTTTTTGTGTGAGTGTGTTTGTGTGAGTGTGTTTGTGTGAGTGTTGAGTGTGTTTGTGTGAGTGTTGAGTGTTTTTGTGTGAGTGTTGAGTGTGTTTGTGTGAGTGTCGAGTGTGTTTGTGTGAGTGTTGAGTGTGTTTGTGTGAGTGTTGAGTGTGTTTGTGTGAGTGTTGAGTGTGTTTGTGTGATGGTTGAGTGTGTTTGTGTGAGTGTTGAGTGTGTTTGTGTGAGTGTTGAGTGTGTTTGTGTGAGTGTTGAGTGTGTTTGTGTGAGTGTCGAGTGTGTTTGTGTGAGTGTTGAGTGTGTTTGTGTGAGTGTTGAGTGTGTTTGTGTGAGTGTTGAGTGTGTTTGTGTGATGGTTGAGTGTGTTTGTGTGAGTGTTGAGTGTGTTTGTGTGAGTATTGAGTGTGCTTGTGTGAGTGTCGAGTGTGTTTGTGTGAGTGTCGAGTGTGTTTGTGTGAGTGATGAGTGTTTTTGTGTGAGTGTTGAGTGTGTTTAGTGAGTGTTTTTGTGTGAGTGTTGAGTGTGTTTGTTTTGAGTGTTGAGTGTGTTTGTGTCAGTGTTGAGTGTTTTTGTGTGAGTGTTGAGTGTGTTTGTGTGAGTGTTGAGTGTGTTTGTGTGAGTGTTGAGAGTGTTTGTGTGAGTGTTGAGAGTGTTTGTGTGAGTGTTGAGTGTGTTTGTGTGAGTGTTGAGTGTGTTTGTGTGAGTGTGTTTGTGTGAGTGTCGAGTGTGTTTTTGTGTGAGTGTCGAGTGTGTTTGTGTGAGTGTCGAGTGTGTTTGTGTGAGTGTTGAGTGTGTTTGTGTGAGTGTTGAGTGTGTTTGTGTGAGTGTTGAGTGTGTTTGTGTGAGTGTCGAGTGTGTTTGTGTGAGTGTCGAGTGTGTTTGCGTGAGTGTCGAGTGTGTTTGCGTGAGTGTCGAGTGTGTTTGCGTGAGTGTCGAGTGTGTTTGCGTGAGTGTGTTTGTGTGAGTGTTGAGTGTGTTTGTGTGAGTGTCGAGTGTGTTTGCGTGAGTGTCGAGTGTGTTTGCGTGAGTGTCGAGTGTGTTTGTGTGAGTGTGTTTGTGTGAGTGTGGAGTGTGTTTGTGTGAGTGTGGAGTGTGTTTGTGTGAGTGTCGAGTGTGTTTGTGTGAGTGTCGAGTGTGTTTGTGTGAGTGTCGAGTGTGTTTGTGTGAGTGTCGAGTGTGTTTGTGTGAGTGTCGAGTGTGTTTGTGTGAGTGTCGAGTGTGTTTGTGTGAGTGTCGAGTGTGTTTGTGTGAGTGTCGAGTGTTTTTGTGTGAGTGTCGAGTGTGTTTGTGTGAGTGTCGAGTGTGTTTGTGTGAGTGTCGAGTGTGTTTGTGTGAGTGTCGAGTGTGTTTGTGTGAGTGTCGAGTGTGTTTGTGTGAGTGTCGAGTGTGTTTGTGTGAGTGTCGAGTGTTTTTGTGTGAGTGTCGAGTGTGTTTGTGTGAGTGTCGAGTGTGTTTGTGTGAGTGTCGAGTGTGTTTGTGTGAGTGTCGAGTGTGTTTGTGTGAGTGTTGAGTGTTTTTGTGTGAGTGTCGAGTGTGTTCGCGTGAGTGTCGAGTGTGTTTGTGTGAGTGTTGAGTGTTTTTGTGTGAGTGTCTCAGTGTGTTTAGTGACTGTGGGCCTCAGAGCGCAGTAATACACAGCAGAGTCGCTCACATGAACATCCTGAATCATCAGAGGAACTGATCTTGAAGATGTGCTGAGATCTGCTGTAAATCTTGCTTTAAACTTTTCATTTTCACCACCAAAGGAACCGACTCTGTTCAGTATGTATTCAGGGAATCCATTTACTGTTTGCTGGTACCAGAAGAGAGTCGGAGATCCAGAAGATTCATATGTACAGTTTATTGAAACAGTTTCTCCTTCAGAAGCAGTTTGAGCTGTTGTATTCTGCTCAACACTGTCCTGAGATTTGATTCCTGTAGAGTTTCATGATAAACTAAATAAGTCAAAATAACGACAAGACATTGATTGAAAATAACCTGTTGATGTTTTAAACAGACATAAATTCTACATACCCATGAAATATATGAAAACAATGAGAATTTGTTGTATCCAGTGTGTAGTCATGTTTCCTGGTGAAGAGATGAAAAACATACGTTTATTCTCAACAAAACTTCAGACACATTTCCAGCATCTGCTTTAGTCTTTGACCGAGTCACTGAAAGTGTCAGACTGACATCTCATGACTCCTCTGTTCCTCTGAATACAGCAGGTTTACTTCAATAGTGGATCTTAACATAAGCCGCCTCCTCTTTCATTCTGTTCCCATCATCACAATGAGATTATAAAAGAGAAATCAAGTGAAAGTAAAACATGATGTAAGACAGAAGACCATGAGAGATAGTTTTCTATTATAAAACCGCATTACCTAGAATCACTGCGCCACTCTTGCTACGTACAGCAGTTTTATGTGGTAGTTTGAGTTTATTTATTAATTAAAAGTTAGTTTATGTTCGCCGGTTCCCGTCTCCTTCCTTCCTTTTATGGAACTTTGTTACACGTATTTTTATTGACTTTAAACACTGTTCATGTATAAAAATAGATACATGTTAATGTTAATAGATAAACACCACAGTCTTTAAGCACATTATTCATTGTGTTCTTTGCTGCGTCTGTGTTGCTTGGCAGCCGCACCTGTTTCTGAGGAACTACTTTGTTTGGCGGAAGAATGTAATTCTATTAAAATAATTACATAATATTTGTTGTGTTTTACTTCATGAAACTTTACTATGCATATGGATTAACCGTTTTATAAAAGCAATAAGCCCCGCGAAGCCGTGGGTTACAGTGCATTTTATAACAGCTAAGGGGCGTTGTTAGGCACAACGCGAAGTGGCTTCTTGGGGCTTATTGCTTTAATAAGATTGTGTGAGTTCTTCAGTTATTGATCATTGTAGTGGCGGACCACTCTTAGCTGGGACATATTGCTTAGCTATCCAACGAAAATGAAACTTTAAATTTTACCTTTTTTTGTAGTGGATGAAACAGGATTCCTGCAGATGGTTAGCGGGGAAGGTAAGCAGAGCATTGCAGGCAGGTAAGTAGGTTGATAGTATCAAACAAGGCATGGACTCCAGTAATCCAACAAACGATTGGTAAGTTAGAAGAATGGTGGTCAATTAAGGCACAACTCAAGATCAAAATACTGTTCAATTACGATTCAATACCAATTCAAACAGCGATGTAAAAACTGTATGCTTAACATGTTCCAACCGTTTTCTTGTTCTTTGTTCTTGGCAGGTGAGAGGCGGCCATATTTATCTTTCAACATTCTCACCCCCCATCAAAAGAAATGTCCCTACAAAATAAAGGACCCTAAATCTAACAAAGATTACTCATATAGCACAACAATTTAGATTAAACTCAAAAATAGCTCCTAATATTTTATCATGAGAATCTTCTTGAACCTCCTCACACTTCCACATTAATATTGTTTATTAGTTTAGTTTAGACTTCTGTTTGGATGCCTTACGTATACAGTATGTATCAACCTTATAGCTTGAGTGGGTTTATTGTGAGATCATGTGAAGGTTTGATTCGTGTTCAGTTTGACAACACTGCGACCATGTGGCTATAATGTGCTTGTACAGTGTTGCATGTGTTATGAATGAACTTTAATGCATTAATCGTATTATAGACTTTATCAAATATTGTATTGGATAGTCTTCATTTCAGTAATGTTGTGCTGTATATAACAAAACAATAAGAAACTGTATTGAAGTGTGTATTTAATAAACATGATCTCATGTACCTCTGAGGTTTTTGTCGGGGTCTGTATGGTCTTGTGTCACTGTGGGCCTCATGGCGCAGTAATACAGATCAGAGTCTGATAGAGTAACAGAGGAGATCTCCAGATGAACGTGTTTCTGCTTCTGTTTACTGAGTTTCACAGACATTCTTGGATCTACATCAGACTTTTTGTCATGTGTTGTGCCATCAAGAATAAGCACAAGAAATTCAGGAGCTGATCCAGGATACTGACGGTACCAGTACAGATAATCATTAGACGTATAACTGCAGGATAATGTGACATGTGAATCCTCCTCAGCAGAAATCTCTTCTTCATCTGCTGTGATGGCACTTCCAGAAACACTATCTGAAAAACAAGAGGAACAATCACAATACATCATCTTTTCCCCTGAAAACACATCTGATCAAATATATAAATGCACTGTAAGTCACTTTTGATAAAAGCATTAAAAATAAATACATACATGCTAAAGCACAGAAGAGAAGAACATCCATTATTCAGCACTGAATTCAAGAGAGGACACAGAATAGTTTCATCTCAGTGTGAAGTGAGTAGATCTATAAATCTACTGTATGAAGCTCCTCCTCTTTAAAACACATCATGATTTTCATTTATATTTCACACTCACTCTCTTCTGAGCATTTAATGTGTGTGTAACAAATGATTTTATTCATAAGGAAAATAAAGGTATGACGTGTATTACTCAATGTAGTCCACGTCCATTATTATTGCGTGTGGAGCTTTTGTGTTTCTTTGTTCAGTTTTGTTTCTGTTGTGTCATCAGCTGTGGTCAATGATTTTAAATCATTTTTTGTTGGGTTACTGATTCAGTTCACACCTGTTTTCTGTTGAAGTTTCTGTATTTATACTGTTTTGGTTTAGTTGGTATTATGATTTGATTACATTTATCTTCCTTGCATTCAATGGATTTTGCTTTAGTATGTTACACACCCACAATTTCTGTTTTTGAGTTTAGTTATTTTGTCTCATTTTCAATCATTGAAGTCTTGGAGCTCTTGATATTTCATTGATGCCTCTGGTTGAGAAACACTTTTAGGGTGAGCGGCGCCCTCCTCTGGTTATTTACAGCTGTTGTAATCTTAACATGCAGGTGATGTGTTATTGTTCAGTGTTGTTGTGTTTTGTGTCACTGTGGGCTGCAGGGCGCAGTAATACACACCAGAGTCTGTGACTTTAACAGAAGAGATCTTCAGATCCACACGGCTCTCAGCTTTTCTGTGTTTGATGGAGATTCCAGAAACTGGAGGATCAGCTTCAATAACTGTGTCATATGTATCCAGTATGAGGAACTGTGGTGGTGAATCTGCATATTTCTGATACCACTGAAGACTATTGACTACAGAAGCGTGATATTTACAAGACAGTGTAACAGTGTCGCCCTCGATGGAAGATTCAGTTTCATTATGGGAAGTGATGGTGTCTATGGCCGTAGTGCCTGTAAATGAAATGAAACATTAATTTATAGTTTATTAATACAATACAAACATCATTTAATACAAACTTTATTTAAACTCATTATTTTAAACTGAAATAAACAATCTAAGCAGATTCTGTGCAGTTTCTTACCGTCAGTTGTTGCCAGTAATATTATTATCCAGATCATCATGATATACTCTAAACACACTTGTAGTCGTGATGTCATCTGCTCTGAGGTTTGTCTCAGTTATTGTTGTGTTAAGCTCCTCCTCTTCACTCTGAAAACTAAAACACATTACAGACACATCACAGCAAAAACCCACATTAAGTGTAAAGATCACAACACAATAAACGTGATGATGCATTATATATCTGATGTGAGGATTTGATCCAATTACATGTATAGTTATATATACTATATATTACACAATACATTCATATTGCTTCATGTTAGATAAGATAAGACAGTGAGGGGGATATTATGATCATAAAGTACGTTTATTTTTCTTTTGAGGATTAAGAATTGTAGTTTGACACAGATATTATATGCAATACTGTACAGAGTCTGAGCTCTGTGACGTCCTGAAAACTGCTGGTTTTAGTTTGACAGCAGATCATCTGGTGATCTCTGTGGGCTTCAGATCACAGCAGTTCAAACACACAGATTCTGAATCATCAGAGGAAAAGTTTGACTTGTGTCGGTTGAAATGAGGCTTGTGTTAAATCTGTCTGTGAACTCTTTGCTGTTCTCTTCACTACACTTGTGCTTTCTCAGTATGGATCTGTGTGAATTCTTTCCTCGTTGGATTGACCAGAAGAGATCTGTGTGAACATCAACAGAGGTGTAGAGGTCTAGTAAAGATTGTTTTAGCAGAATGTAGATGAGTCAAAATCCCAGTTTGTCTTCATTACTGGGCTGTTCGGTTCACTATGAGAAAGATATGAGAGATTGATGATCGAGCTATTTTATCTTCACACATACTGTACAGTATATTCAGATGTCTGCACAGTAACCAAACCTCTTTCAGCTCAACATTCTGGCCCTCTAGTGGAAAGATCAGGTGTTATCAGATTTCACCATTAACGGGACTTTTATTTTCTCTCAGACATTGGACATTTATAAGAAAATGCATTTAGTTCATGTTGTTAACTGAGTCTGAATGTATTTTAATATCAGTATTGTAGCGGCCATTCTGTTTATTTAAGTACCTAACATCTCTTTTGATATGTTACAGGGTTGTGGGGATGTCTGCTATCCTGCTGACCTCCGCTGTACCTTTGAGGTGATCCAAAACATTTTCATGGAACTGAATGGAGATAAATTTTGAATTAAAGTTCTGACTTTAAAGAACAAACATGTTAAAACATGAAGATTGTTCTCAGTCATGTTGAACTATTTCATGTTTGACTGTTGTTTTTGAGTGACTTGTATTTCTCTTGTTGAATGCATTGTTTTCATTTTGCCTTTACACTGTGACTATTGTGGAAACACTATTGACTGTTTCTGTTGTCCTGTGACGGTTAGATTCTGTCTCATCATGTCTTGTCTTTCTGGGTCTTGTGGCAGAATCATGTCAGGGCCTCATGTTTTGTGTTTGCTGTTTACAAACCATTATTACAAGCTTTCCGTGGTGAATCCCACAAGGACAGTGACACAGTTTTAAACTCCGTTCTTTCATGTACTTGCTCAATAATTGGTTTGAGCTCATTTTTACTCAACATAACTTACGGACTGCCACTTTAAACCAAGTTTATGCTTCATATAGGGATGTGAGCTGCTTTAATATGGGTCTGAATTGGTTTCTTTGTTTACCTTTGTTTCATGTTTTTAAATACATTGTTAAATATTTGAACTCAAAAGTTGAATAAAAGTATTTTTGTGAAATGTCTGCGAGTGTTTTTGATATTCAGATACATTTGACTTAACACATCAGTAAGTACATTTCACTCCAATATTTAAATGATTTAATATTTAAAACAGTCTCACAAACCTTCTGTGTAAAACCACTTCATTTCACAGGTGTGGCCACATCCCCTTATTTCCACAGCTGTGGTTTTATCAAAAGTAAAAGAGCTTTGATGTGGTTTGATGAAACACATTGAGTTTTTGTAAAGACTTTCAGGCGTTTTGTGTCACTGGGCTTCTTCTCTCACAGCACAGTAATATAGAGCTGAATCTGACAGAGAAACACTGTCTGTCATCAGTTTAGTGGACGATTGAGATGTTTCAGATTTAAACCGATTGTCTTGTATATTCTGACCGCTTGATGACCGAGCGCCTTTATACAGTATAAACTGAGGTTCTCTGTCAGGATTCTGTCTGTACCAGTAAAGCCAAACATAGTTGCTGGTGGTTTGATATGTGCAGGTCAATGTCACAGATTCTCCTTCATTTATGATTATATGAGCGTCTCCTTCTGGTCCAATTTTAGCAGCAAATCCCCCTGAAATAAAAAGATTCATTGATATCACATACTGGCTCTTTCTTTAATCACATTTGTTGAATCACACTTTAAAACATTATTCAGTCTTTAAATGTTTCATATCGGCTTTATCAAATAATATTTGCTTCTGCAGTCTAATGTGTTTTTTCTGATATACTTGGTAATAAATGAAATATTTACCTGAGACTGCAGTAAAAATCAGCAGTAGAGTCGTCTGTGTCTCCATTTTACCAGCAGACAAGATGTTTCTGTACAGGGGAGTTTGTGTTAGATTTGTGAAGTATTAAGCACTGATACCGCACACACTGAATGTGCTTTTACTGCAGATTGTCAAATGTGAAATTCTGGTGGTTTGTAGTATATTACTGAAGTAATGAAGATATGTTGCAGATTCTTCTGTAGGTGGGTGTGGTTACTGCAGTGTTCTCTCAACGAATCAGAAGTGTTTATAATAAAATAAAATGTTTAAATAAAATATTTATTGACATTTCAACATATCTTAAATAATTGCGGGTGCAAAAGTGATATAAATTCAATGCAATGAACATTGACAAATCAAGAATGTTTAACATTGAGGTCTCTTGCTGTCGGTGCGGTTATTGCAAGCTGCATAATATTTTGTTTTTCTTTAATCGTTGAAACCTGTCTGGTCAAAAACCCCTCAAGAGATGGTCATATGTGCACAGTATATTGTACTCAAGGTAGAAAGTGCAGAAATAGTTGCATGTTTATGTTTGTGCTCTCTGAGAAAAGCCAACAACAAGATCAAAAGAATAAACAATACATTTAGATAAATATAAAGGTCTAAATAAAACATATTTTAGATATTTTCAGTTGAACAAAGTGGGATTTAACATTGAGGAAATGTTTAACAGTGTGATGATGCTGTTTAAACTCAGAACAGGGCCAGATTAACACTTCACTGTACCCTGGGCAACAATATTCAAGGGCCCCATCATCACAACCCCAGAATCACAATAATCTAGCAAAATACTGAATAAATTACAGTAATACAGTCAATATACTCAATATTTCAACTGCATTTTGATTTACAGATGTGCAAATGTTCATCGAACTACAAATGCACTCAGTCATGATGTTATGAAAACAAAACACATCAGCATCAATCTGGCAAAATTTACCCACTACATAGTCACAAAAGATAAATAAGCAACGACTTTCAAAGCATCCAATATTTATTTAACAACACCTACTCCAAACACAAATGCATAGAATTGATAGAGCCATCAAAGAGGAAGTTCACAGACAAGACACAAACAAAAATCCATAGAATCCATCTCCTAGAATCAAGTAGCATTTTGGTCCTCATCTTATTTTAAACAGAAATCACTGTCACCTCAGAATTCAATAGGACTATCAAGTTACAGCGCAATATAAACATTTTTCAATTTACATTTTTTAAAAACAAAATGTACAGCATTTACATGGAGCCACCACAAGGAACAAATGTATCAAATGCAGTATCATCTGCTCCTAAACAGTTTTAAAACAGAAAACAACTTGTCACATCACAGTTCAACAAGACAGGCAAGGGTTAAACATTTTAGTGCAATATAAACATTTGGAAATCTGTCAATTTATCTCAATTAGACAAGACAAAAAGAAATGCTAAATAATCTGGCAAAATACACAATTTGAATCCTAAATAATGGGGAAGAGTATTTATAAATTTGAAATGCTTGATTTCATTTGGCAAACACATCTCACACGAGCATTTTTCTGGACTTTGAATGTGAAACAGGGGCTGCTCGCAGACTCGACGAGCGGTTCAGATGGCGGTTAGACTCAAGACCCATCACCGCTTCCCTCAATGTTGCACTCGCAGCAGAATCCGGGTCGTAGGTTGAAGATGCTGCTGGGGGCTCTTTGCTCTCGGGGCTGTGAACATTAGCTAGCGCCGGCAGTGAAGAAATGTTCTGGCTAGCTGAGCTGTCCTCGTTGACGGATGGTGCCTTAGCAGACTAGTTGCTAACGTTTACTAGTGTAGAGAAATTCCCTAATTTCGGTCTATATTTTAAATTTTCTGCGTTCCTGATATCCTTCTCCCTTTTAAATTTCCGATTAGCGCTCCTACTTAGCTACTCAGTGTTTGCATTTTTGAGTTGTGTTGTAGCGCTTGCCGTCACGCGACCGGCTCAGTGCACGTTGATTGGTGTTACCGCCCGCGGGGCCCTTTAGAGGTCGGGGGCCCCTGGGCAATTGCCCATATGGTTAATCCGGCCCTGACTCAGAACAACATATTTTGTTCATGTTCCATTACTGTAATAAGAATCTCTTTTAATCCTTTAAAACTCTTTACTTTGGTAGAAAATGAAATAAAGCTTTGATTGTATAAAGATACTATAAGACACAGTTATATTAAGATATAAAAACATGCTGCAGTATGACAATTCTCATTCAACTTTAATATTTTCTGCAATTATTATTACATTAAAATGAAACAACTTACAATTGAACATAGTTTACATTTACATTTACATTTAGTCATTTGGCAGACGCTTTTATCCAAAGCGACTTGCAGATGAGGAAACATTGGAAGCAATTATAACAACATAGGTAACAAAATACATAAGTGCATCAAAACTAGTCCATTAAAGCCTAGCACAGTATACAAAGCTAAGAATTGTGAGGTTAGTAATTTTTTTTTTTTTTTAAGAAGGAGAGGGAAAAGAATTAGGATAAATCAATCAGTGACGTGTTGACAGAAGAGATGCGTTTTTAGGCGTTTTTTAAAGATGGCAACAGAGTCTGCTGATCTTGTAGCAGCAGGTAGATCATTCCACCAATGTGGAACAGATCCAGAGAAGGTACGGGAGAGTGACTTTTTTCCTTTTTGGGATGGTACCACTAGTTGTTGTTCCTTTGCAGACTGCAGTGATCTGGCAGGAACATAGATCTGCATTAGCGAGTGGAGTTACAATGGTGCGGACCCGGTGGGGGTCTTGTAGGCCAGGAGCATAGCTTTGAACTTTATGCGGGCGGCAACAGGGAGCCAGTGTAATCTGATGAAGAGTGGCGTTACATGCGCTCTCTTCAGTTCATTGAAGACAATTCTTGCCGCCGCATTCTGGATCATCTGGAGAGGTTTGATTGTGCAAGCAGGAAGTCCAGCCAGAAGCGCATTGCAATAATCCAGTTTGGACAAGACAAGAGCCTGGAGTGCTTCCTAATGTTGTAGAGGATGAATCTACAGGACCGGGTGATGCTGGCAACATGACTTGTGAGGTTAAGCCGATCATCGATTACCACCCTCAGATTTCTGGCTGTGCTGGATGACAAGTAGAGTTGTGTGTCGTCGGCATAGCATTGATAGGAGAAGCCATGCTTCTGAATGACAGAGCCGAGGGATCTCATGTAAATGGAGAAGAGTAGCGGTCCAAGCACTGAGCCCTGTGGCACCCCCGTGTTGAGCTGTTGGGACGCGGAGACCTCATCTCTCCAGGATACTCTGAATGACCTACCCGAGAGGTGCCATTCCAGAGACACCCGTAGCACTGAGAGAAGCCAGGAGGATGTGATGATACATTTGTTTCTATACGTATATCGTAATGCAAATGATAACATATTTGTACATGAAGATGAGGAATTGAATTGTTTGAGAGTGTATGATGTTTTTGTGTGAGTGTTGAGTGTTTTTGTGTGTGTTGAGTGTGTTTGTGTGAGTATTGAGTGTGTTTGTGCGAGTGTTGAGTGTTTTTGTGTGAGTGTTGAGTGTGTTTGTGTGTTTGTGTGAGTGTTTTTGTGTGAGTGTGCAGTGTGTTTGTGTGAGTGTTGAGTGTGTTTTTGTGAGTGATGAGTGTGTTTGTGTGAGTGTTTTTGTGTGAGTGTGGAGTGTGTTTGTGTCAGTGTTGAGTGTTCTTGTGAGAGTGTTTTTGTGTGAGTTTTGAGTGTTCTTGTGTGAGTGTTGAGTCTTTTTGTGTAAGTGTTGAGTGTGTTTGCGTGAGTGTTGAGTGTGTTTGTGTCAGTGTTGATTGTGTTTGTGTGAGTGTTTTGTGTGAGGGTTGAGTGTGTTTGTGTGAGTGTCGATTGTGTTTGTGTGAGTGTCGAGTGTGTTTGTGTGAGTGTGTTTGCGTGAGTGTCGAGTGTTTTTGTGTCAGTGTTGATTGTGTTTGTGTCAGTGTTGATTGTGTTTTCGTGAGTGTTGAGTGTGTTTGTGTCAGTGTTGATTGTGTTTGTGTGAGTGTTGAGTGTGTTTGTGTGAGTGTGTTTGTGTGAGTGTTGATTGTGTTTGTGTGAGGGTTGATTGTGTTTGTGTGAGTGTTGATTGTGTTTGTGTGAGTGTTGAGTTTTTTTGTGTGAGTGTCGAGTGTGTTTGTGTGAGTGTTGAGTGTGTTTGTGTGAGTGTTGAGTGTGTTTGTGTGAGTGTCGAGTGTGTTTGTGTGAGTGTCGAGTGTGTTTGTGTGAGTGTTGAGTGTTTGTGTGAGTGTTGAGTGTGTCTGTGTGAGTGTCGAGTGTGTTTGTGTGAGTGTCGAGTGTGTTTGTGTGAGTGTCGAGTGTGTTTGTGTGAGTGTCGAGTGTTTTTGTGTGAGTGTCGAGTGTTTTTGTCTGAGTGTTGAGTGTGTTTGTGTGAGTGTTGAGTGTGTTTGTGTGAGTGTCGAGTGTTTTTGTGTGAGTGTTGAGTGTTTTGTGTGAGTGTTGAGTGTGTTTGTGTGAGTGTTGAGTGTGTTTGTGTGAGTGTTGAGTGTGTTTGTGTGAGTGTCGATTGTGTTTGTGTGAGTGTCGAGTGTGTTTGTGTGAGTGTTGAGTGTGTTTGCATGAGTGTCGAGTGTTTTTGTGTCAGTGTTGATTGTGTTTGTGTCAGTGTTGATTGTGTTTTCGTGAGTGTTGAGTGTGTTTGTGTCAGTGTTGATTGTGTTTGTGTGAGTGTTGAGTGTTTTTGTGTGAGTGTCGAGTGTGTTTGTGTGAGTGTTGAGTGTGTTTGTGTGAGTGTTGATTGTGTTTGTGTGAGGGTTGATTGTGTTTGTGTGAGTGTTGATTGTGTTTGTGTGAGTGTTGATTGTGTTTGTGTGAGTGTCGAGTATGTTTGTGTGAGTGTTAAGTGTGTTTGCGTGAGTGTCGAGTGTGTTTGTGTCAGTGTTGATTGTGTTTGTGTCAGTGTTGATTGTGTTTTCGTGAGTGTTGAGTGTGTTTGTGTCAGTGTTGATTGTGTTTGTGTGAGTGTTGAGTTTTTTTGTGTGAGTGTCGAGTGTGTTTGTGTGAGTGTTGAGTGTGTTTGTGTGAGTGTCGAGTGTGTTTGTGTGAGTGTCGAGTGTGTTTGTGTGAGTGTTGAGTGTTTGTGTGAGTGTTGAGTGTGTCTGTGTGAGTGTCGAGTGTGTTTGTGTGAGTGTCGAGTGTGTTTGTGTGAGTGTCGAGTGTGTTTGTGTGAGTGTCGAGTGTTTTTGTGTGAGTGTCGAGTGTTTTTGTCTGAGTGTTGAGTGTGTTTGTGTGAGTGTTGAGTGTGTTTGTGTGAGTGTCGAGTGTTTTTGTGTGAGTGTTGAGTGTTTTGTGTGAGTGTTGAGTGTGTTTGTGTGAGTGTTGAGTGTGTTTGTGTGAGTGTTGAGTGTGTTTGTGTGAGTGTCGATTGTGTTTGTGTGAGTGTCGAGTGTGTTTGTGTGAGTGTTGAGTGTGTTTGCATGAGTGTCGAGTGTTTTTGTGTCAGTGTTGATTGTGTTTGTGTCAGTGTTGATTGTGTTTTCGTGAGTGTTGAGTGTGTTTGTGTCAGTGTTGATTGTGTTTGTGTGAGTGTTGAGTGTTTTTGTGTGAGTGTCGAGTGTGTTTGTGTGAGTGTTGAGTGTGTTTGTGTGAGTGTTGATTGTGTTTGTGTGAGGGTTGATTGTGTTTGTGTGAGTGTTGATTGTGTTTGTGTGAGTGTTGATTGTGTTTGTGTGAGTGTCGAGTATGTTTGTGTGAGTGTTAAGTGTGTTTGCGTGAGTGTCGAGTGTGTTTGTGTCAGTGTTGATTGTGTTTGTGTCAGTGTTGATTGTGTTTTCGTGAGTGTTGAGTGTGTTTGTGTCAGTGTTGATTGTGTTTGTGTGAGTGTTGAGTTTTTTTGTGTGAGTGTCGAGTGTGTTTGTGTGAGTGTTGAGTGTGTTTGTGTGAGTGTTGAGTGTGTTTGTGTGAGTGTCGGGTGTGTTTGTGTGAGTGTTGAGTGTGTTTGTGTGAGTGTTGAGTGTGTTTGTGTGTGTGTTGAGTGTTGAGTGTGTTTGTGTGAGTGTTGAGTGTGGTTGTGTGAGTGTTGAGTGTGTTTGTGTGAGTGTCGAGTGTGTTTGTGTGAGTGTTGAGTGTTTTTGTGTGAGTGTTGAGTGTGTTTGTGTGAGTGTTGAGTGTGTTTGTGTGTGTGTTGAGTGTTGAGTGTGTTTGTGTGAGTGTTGAGTGTGTTTGTGTGTGTGTTGAGTGTGTGTGTGTGAGTGTCGAGTGTGTTTGTGTGAGTGTTGAGTGTTTTTGTGTGAGTGTTGAGTGTGTTTGTGTGAGTGTTGAGTGTGTTTGTGTGTGTGTTGAGTGTTGAGTGTGTTTGTGTGAGTGTTGAGTGTGTTTGTGTGAGTGTTGAGTGTGTTTGTGTGAGTGTTGAGTGTGTTTGTGTGAGTGTTGAGTGTTTTTGTGTGAGTGTCGAGTGTGTTTGTGTGAGTGTCGAGTGTGTTTGTGTGAGTGTTGATTGTGTTTGTGTGAGTGTTGAGTGTTTTTGTGTGAGTGTCGAGTGTGTTTGTGTGAGTGTCGAGTGTGTTTGTGTGAGTGTCGAGTGTGTTTGTGTGAGTGTTGAGTGTTCTTGTGTGAGTGTCGAGTGTGTTTGTGTGAGTGTCGAGTGTGTTTGTGTGAGTGTTGAGTGTTCTTGTGTGAGTGTCGAGTGTGTTTGTGTGAGTGTCGAGTGTGTTTGTGTGAGTGTCGAGTGTGTTTGTGTGAGTGTTGAGTGTTTTTGTGTGAGTGTCGAGTGTGTTTGTGTGAGTGTTGAGTGTGTTTGTGTGAGTGTTGAGTGTTCTTGTGTGAGTGTCGAGTGTGTTTGTGTGAGTGTTGAGTGTGTTTGTGTGAGTGTTGAGTGTTCTTGTGTGAGTGTCGAGTGTGTTTGTGTGAGTGTCGAGTGTGTTTGTGTGAGTGTTGAGTGTTCTTGTGTGAGTGTCGAGTGTGTTTGTGTGAGTGTCGAGTGTGTTTGTGTGAGTGTCGAGTGTGTTTGTGTGAGTGTTGAGTGTTTTTGTGTGAGTGTCGAGTGTGTTTGTGTGAGTGTTGAGTGTGTTTGTGTGAGTGTTGAGTGTTTTTGTGTGAGTGTCGAGTGTGTTTGTGTGAGTGTCGAGTGTGTTTGTGTGAGTGTTGAGTGTGTTTGTGTGAGTGTTGAGTGTGTTTGTGTGAGTGTTGAGTGTTCTTGTGTGAGTGTCGAGTGTGTTTGTGTGAGTGTCGAGTGTGTTTGTGTGAGTGTCGAGTGTGTTTGTGTGAGTGTTGAGTGTTTTTGTGTGAGTGTTGAGTGTGTTTGTGTGAGTGTTAAGTGTGTTAGTGTGAGTGTTGAGTGTTTTTGTGTGAGTGTTGAGTGTGTTTGTGTGAGTGTTGTGTGTGTTTGTGTGAGTGTTGAGTGTGTTTGTGTGAGTGTTGAGTGTGTTTGTGTGAGTGTTGAGTGTGTTTGTGTGAGTGTTGAGTGTTTTTGTGTGAGTGTTGAGTGTTTTTGTGTGAGTGTCTCAGTGTGTTTAGTGACTGTGGGCCTCAGAGCGCAGTAATACACAGCAGAGTCACTCACATGAACATCCTGAATCATCAATGGGACAGTTTTTGTTGTGAAGTTCATTGTTGCAGAAAATCTCTTCTGATATTCAGGCTCAGTTGTTCCTCCACTAAATGTAAATTCACTCAGAATGAATGCTGGTGATGTGTTTGGCAGC
This sequence comes from Barbatula barbatula, assembly GCF_947034865.1. Lineage (NCBI taxonomy): Eukaryota > Metazoa > Chordata > Actinopteri > Cypriniformes > Nemacheilidae > Barbatula > Barbatula barbatula. The sequence goes on from NC_136764.1 coordinate 25,655,586, forward strand.
TGTTTGTACCAGAAAAGATATGGATTTGTGTCAGAGGTAGAAAAACTGCACGGTAGAGTAACTTGATGTCCTTCATTTGCAGTCATTTCTCTTGGAGTCTGTTCAACACTGTCCTTCCCCTCACATGCTGAAAAAACAGATTTATTCATGAATCATTTAAATATACTGAAGATCTCAAACAGATATAGTGTCAATAATAAAACAATATCCTCACCAGAATAAAGTGCTGTGAAGATAAGAGTAATGATCACTAGTTTTTCCATCATCACTTACACTCACTGATCAACTTTAAAACTGTTTTCTTCTAGTGAGTCTCTGTGTGTTTAACATGTTTTCTCTTTGTGTTGTCAGATTCTCACATCACAGACTTATATTTGAGGAGTGATGCCCCCTTCTGGGCAGAAACTTTAATACTTTGAGGAATCTACTTTGAAATGAAAGTACATAAACTGTGTTGCCCTCAATGGACAAGTTTGTTTTGGACTCAAGGTTCAAGTGCAAAAATACACCAAAAACACAAAACACATAAATAATAAACACAACATGACAACTCAACATCAAAAAGCACTATAGCCAGTCCTAAAAGACACTCATTCATTATTGAAGAGTTTGACTGAAATGGGTATAAAATGTTTAATGGATTATATTGGATTTCCATCTTCGGAAGGTAATAATTCATATTGTGCAGAACATGCAATGAATCAGTTTAGATGAAAATCTGCACACAGAGTGTTTCCTGAAGAACACTGAACATACAGCGACTAAAGGGACATTCAGCATCACATCAATGACTTGATGGTTTATCGTGAGTTAAGTCGCCATTATGGTGATCAGTGTTTGTTTATTTGACCTCTTCACCCTTGAGGTCACTGATGTTATAGCTGCTGTCATTGTGTTTGTTTATCATATGACTCATTGGAATGCTTGATTCTGATTGGCCAGTCGTGACATTCCAAGGGTTTTTATTTTCATTAACAGCTGCTTAAAACTAATAACATACTGTAACCCGGATGCTGCAAATCATTATTTCTCTGATAACAACCGGCTGCTTGTACATCATCCCTCACTGAAAACATGCTTGTCACAGCAGTGAAAGTAGAAATGTGATCAGATGATTTTCTCTGTTTGTGTGTTTTAGTATTTAAATGAAGAGACACAGAGATTCTAACTCAGTTTTTCATCACTTTTGTCATTTAACAGCTTATGTGCTTTATGCAGGAATCTCAATATGAAAAGTGTTTTAAATACATAACGTACTGTAACAGCTGTTGACTCTTCACATATAAACATGAAGAATCAGCCTCCTAATCTCAACAGTGGTGACCATCGAATGAACCGCTGAATGCTGGGTACCATCATAGAACAAACTCATCCGTGACTCCCAGCATGCATTGTGACATGAAGCTTTTCATTTGGTCGTCAGCGCTGTTGACATTAACAGTCTGATTCTTGATGTATCGGTGTGTTTAACTCAAGCTGAAGTTTATGATGTTTAAAATCCTTTAGGACGTCTGTCTCAGTTATAGAGTCATAATCCAGTACAGACTACAGCATCCACAAGCAGAAGAAAACACTTGTCATCAGTATATAAGATCTGATTGAAAACATTACAGTAGATGATGCACATCTTCAATAACCGTAATGTTTTATATGATGCTTTATCTTTTCCATTGTAAGATGTTCACACAATTACAACAGTTAAAAGCTAAAGAAAATCTAAACTAATATAAGAAACCAACGGTCAAGAGCCTCACTAATACAAACACTGATGACCACAATGAAGACTCAACAATAAAACATCAACCTGTGTAAATGTGAACAAGAACTTGTAGATGTCTGACAGAAATGAAGTGAAATTGGTTTGTAATAAGTGAAGATGGTTTTTGTGTTTGTGGAGTTGTTTAATGGTGAGATCTTGACAGATGTAGATGTTGTGTTTCTGTTGCTCTTTTCTTTTTTTCTGTTGTTCTCCTCTGTTAAAATGCTATTTATTGTTAAATAAACCTGATAATTGATCAACTGGAAAAACGCTTCACAAATACAGTGAATAAATATTAGAGATGTGCTTCAGTCGAATCAGAATAGTCACGTCTTGCCTAAAGTCAAACCGCACGTGTGTGTGTGCATGTGGGGACGACACCAGTGGCCTGTAACACAAAGTTGGTTTGGGTTTTTTCAGGTAAGTTCACGTTTAGTTTAAGCAGACGCTACGTCTTTGGGCTCCAGAAGGTGGATTGGTTTTGAGTGAGTTAATAATATAAATAATAAATCATATTTTTGCCCGTCTGCTACGCCACTGCCCATATAACCAGAATGACATGATTTCATATTGCATTACACCTCTGAGAAGATTTGACTGTGAGATTGGTGGTCGAGTCAGACTCCTCCTATCAAAGCATTGAATCTTCCTCTGTTCGGGGTCACCCCTAATAAATATACAAAACATGCAACAAGATATTACACTTGATTTGATTGTAAAATAGTGAACATTTAATACAATAATAAATCATAATTAAAACATTTCAGTGGACTCAAATGAAACAAGTCCACACAACTAAGAGTTTGCAGTCAAACAAACGGTTAAGGATTGTAAAACATACAAATGTTTTCTGTTATTTTCACTGTAAACTGTTCAGATGTTTTTTCAGGTAACCACAGCTGACAGTTGGTTTAAAAACTACAGAATTTCACTGTAATTTTATGGACATTTTTTGTGAAATCAGATTCATTTATTTCATTAATCTTAATTTGATTTATGTGAAGAACATTTATATTATTGTATTTGATTCATTTGTTTGTCTTATATGTTCACATGTGTCTCTCTGCGTGCAGCTGCAGGTAATGAACCGTATGAATCTCATAAATCTGGGGACGTCACATGTATTATTACGGATATCTACTGTGTATTTCAATGAGTTTAATTTCATACACAACCACACACAGGTGTTGTGTTATCATTATTGTGTGTTATAGATTGTGGGTTTGATGTGGTTTGAGATCAAAGTGAAAAGTGAATTTCAGTTTTTGTTCAGCGTCACATAGACTTTGTATCACTGGGCTTCAACTCTCAGAGCACAATAATATAAAGCTGAATCTGACAGAGTCACAGTGTTAATAGTGAGTTCAGTAGTTGTGAGTGTTGTAGTGGAACTAAACCGGCGATCAGAGGGGTTCCCAACACCACCAGCAGCCGATCCAGCTCCTTTATACAGTAAATACTGAGGATATTGTCTGTACCAGTAAAGTCTAACACCACTGCTGTCTGTTTTATATGAACAGCTCAAGGTTACAGTCTCCTGTTCTTTCTTTATGATTATTGATTCTTTATTTGGACCGATCTGATCTGCAGACATCACACCTGAAACAAACAAACAAGAATATTCAACTTGAACACAATTATAAAGTTATATTATGTTTACTTGAATTATATTATCATTATAATCCTGTATGTTTTTATAACTATTGTAATCATACAGTACAGATGTTACCTGAAATGATGATGAAGATGAGAAGCAGGTGTGTGTTCATGTTTGTGAAGTCAGATCAGTTGTGTGTTGATGTTGTGTGTGATCTGAGCTGTTGTGTTACTGTCAGTCTCTGCACCTCACACATAAAGTCACATGAAACTTCCTGCTGTCTGTCAGATGATGCTGATGTGACTCTTAACATAAACAACGTCAAATCATCCACTTGTCATTGATGCTGTGAGTTAAAGAAACAGAATATGTGATGTGAGTCTCTTTAATCCGCTTCTCTTGACATTCTCATGTCTTTAAGAGATGTTTCCCCTAGTGGTGATAATGTGGAATGTATTGGATTTTCTTGAGTTACTTTATTCATTTGTGATTTTAGAGATGTTAACAAAGTTAAAAGCGGCGGTGGTTAATCGAATCTTAACTCCACCCATTCACACAAGGTGAAACTAAAACAGTGTATAAGTCTGCACTAATTTCTGCACTGCCACAATCATGCATAGCATATACCAATATGTATGAATGTATAATCATCATAATCTACTTAATAAACAATGAACTAGTTGAATTGGCCCAAGACAGATGAGTTCACACACTTAAAATAACAATGTGATTTTACAGGAAATTACTGGCTACTAGTTGCATTACTTTCACAGAAATTCACTGAAAGAAAATTACAAGAACTACCTGGAAAGTGACAGTACAATACTGTGATTTTTTATTATTGCCTACTAGTTGCATTACTTTCACAGGAATTCAGGCATTGTGATTTTACAGGAATCAAGTAACCCACATTATAAATACAGTGTGATTTTACAGGAATCAAGTAACCCACATTATAAATACAGTGCGATTTTACAGGAATCAAATAGCCCACATTATAAATACAGTGTGATTTTACAGGAATCAAGTAACCCACATTATAAATACAGTGCGATTTTACAGGAATCAAGTAACCCACATTATAAATACAGTGCGATTTTACAGGAATCAAGTAACCCACATTATAAATACAGTGTGATTTTACAGGAATCAAGTAGCCCACATTATAAATACAGTGCGATTTTACAGGAATCAAGTAACCCACATTAAAAACACAGTGTGATTTTACAGGAATCAAGTAACCCACATTATAAATATAGTGTGATTTTACAGGGATCAAGTAACCCACATTATAAATACAGTGTGATTTTACAGGGATCAAGTAACCCACATTATAAATACAGTTTGATTTCACAGGAATCAAGTAACCCACATTATAAATACAGTGCGATTTTACTGGAATCAAGTAACCCACATTATAAATACAGTGTGATTTTACAGGAATCAAGTAACCCACATTATAAATACAGTGTGATTTTACAGGAATCAAGTAACCCACATTATAAATACAGTTTGATTTCACAGGGATCAAGTAACCCACATTATAAATACAGTGTGATTTTACAGGGATCAAGTAACCCACATTAAACATACAGTGTGATTTTACTGGAATCAAGTAACCCACATTATAAATACAGTGTGATTTAACAGGAATCAAGTAACCCACATTATAAATACAGTGTGATTTAACAGGAATCAAGTAACCCACATTATAAATACAGTGTGATTTTACTGGAATCAAGTAACCCACATTATAAATACAGTGCGATTTTAAAGGAATCAAGTAACCCACATTATAAATACAGTGTGATTTTACAGGAATCAAGTAACCCACATTATAAATACAGTGTGATTTTACAGGAATCAAGTAACCCACATTATAAATACAGTGTGATTTAACAGGAATCAAGTAACCCACATTATAAATACAGTGCGATTTTACTGGAATCAAGTAACCCACATTATAAATACAGTTTGATTTCACAGGAATCAAGTAACCCACATTAAAAATACAGTGTGATTCTACTGGAATCAAGTAACCCACATTATAAATACAGTGTGATTTTACAGGAATCAAGTAACCCACATTATAAATACAGTGTGATTTTACTGGAATCAAGTAACCCACATTATAAATACAGTGTGATTTTACAGGAATCAAGTAACCCACATTATAAATACAGTGTGATTTTACAAGGGATCAAGTAGCCCACATTATAAATACAGTGTGATTTTACAGGAATCAAGTAACCCACATTATAAATACAGTGTGATTTTACAGGAATCAAGTAAACCACATTATAAATACAGTGTGATTTTACTGGAATCAAGTAACCCACATTATAAATACAGTGTGATTTTACAGGAATCAAGTAACCCACATTATAAATACAGTGTGATTTTACAAGGAATCAAATAGCCCACATTATAAATACAGTGTGATTTTACAGGAATCAAGTAACCCACATTATAAATACAGTGTGATTTTACAAGGGATCAAGTAACCCACATTATAAATACAGTGTGATTTTACAGGGATCAAGTAACCCACATTAAAAATACAGTGTGATTTTACAGGGATCAAGTAACCCACATTATAAATACAGTGCGATTTTACAGGAATTAAGTAACCGACATTATAAATACAGTGTGATTTTACTGGAATCAAGTAACCCACATTATAAATACAGTTTGATTTAACAGGAATCAAGTAACCCACATTATAAATACAGTGTGATTTTACAGGAATCAAGTAACCCACATTAAAAATACAGTGTGATTTTACTGGAATCAAGTAACCCACATTATAAATACAGTGTGATTTTACAGGAATCAAGTAACCCACATTATAAATACAGTGTGATTTTACAGGGATCAAGTAACCCACATTAAAAATACAGTGTGATTTTACTGGAATCAAGTAACCCACATTATAAATACAGTGCGATTTTAATGGAATCAAGTAACCCACATTATAAATACAGTGTGATTTTACAGGAATCAAGTAACCCACATTATAAATACAGTGTGATTTTACTGGAATCAAGTAACCCACATTATAAATACAGTGCGATTTTAATGGAATCAAGTAACCCACATTATAAATACAGTGTGATTTTACAGGGATCAAGTAACCCACATTAAAAATACAGTTTGATTTTACTGGAATCAAGTAACCCACATTATAAATACAGTGCGATTTTACAGGAATCAGGTAACTCACATTTAGTTGCATGACTTTCACAGTAGAGGAAGGGCAGTACTGTACTGTGATTTTACAAGTACTGACATGGATGGGCAGTATTTCAAATACATGTATTAGAAGTGCAAAATGATGCTATAATTGCAGAACATTTAGTGTAGTTATAATACTGTGAAGCCAAATTGCGATATGTGTATTATACGGTAAACGTACATTACAGAATGGATATTATACTGTACACAAACATTACAGTGTGGATATTATACTGTACACAATTATTACAGTGTGGATATTATACTGTACACAAACATTACAGTGTGGATATTATACTGTACACAAACATTACAGTGTGGATATTATACTGTACAAATACATTACAGTATGGATATTATACTGTACACAAGCCTTACAGTATGATATTATACTGTACACATACATTACAGTGTGGATATTATACTGTACACATACATTACAGTGTGGAAATTATACTGTACACATACATTACAGTGTAGATATTATACTGTACACATACATTACAGTGTGGATATTATACTGTACACATACATTACATTGTGGATATTATACTGTACACAAACATTACAGTGTAGATATTATACTGTACACATACATTACAGTGTAGATATTATACTGTACACATACATTACAGTGTGGATATTATACTGTACACAAGCCTTACAGTATGATATTATACTGTACACATACATTACAGTGTGGATATTATACTGTACACATACATTACAGTGTGGAAATTATACTGTACACATACATTACAGTGTAGATATTATACTGTACACATACATTACAGTGTGGATATTATACTGTACACATACATTACAGTGTGGATATTATACTGTACACATACATTACAGTGTGGATATTTAACTGTACACATACATTACAGTGTGGATATTATACTGTACACATACATTACAGTGTGGATATTATACTGCACACAAACATTACAGTGTGGATTTTATACTGCACACATACATTACAGTGTGGATATTATACTGTACACATACATTACAGTGTGGAGATTATACTGCACACATACATTACAGAGTGGATATTATACTGTACACATACATTACAGTATGGATATTATACTGCACACATCCATTACAGTGTGGATATTATACTGTACACATACATTACAGTGTGGATATTATACTGTACACATACATTACAGTGTGGAGATTATACTGCACACATACATTACAGTGTGGATATTATACTGCACACATACATTACAGTGTGGATATTATACTGTACACAAACATTACAGTGTGGATATTATACTGTACACATACATTAAAGTGTGGATATTATACTGTATACAAGCCTTACAATATGATATTATACTGCACACATACATTACAGTGTGGATATTATACTGTACACATACATTACAGTGTGGATATTATACTGTACACAAACATTACAGTGTGGATATTATACTGTACACATACATTAAAGTGTGGATATTATACTGTATACAAGCCTTACAGTATGATATTATACTGCACACATACATTACAGTTTGGATATTATACTGCACACATACATTACAGTGTGGATATTATACTGTACACATACATTACAGTGTGGATGTTATACTGCACACAAACATTACAGTGTGGATATTATACTGCACACATACATTACAGTGTGGATATTAAACTGCACACAAACATTACAGTGTGGATATTATACTGTACACATAAATTACATTTTGGATATTATACTGTACACATACATTACAGTGTGGATATTATACTGTACACATACATTTAAGTGTGGATATTATACTGCATACAAGCCTTACAGTATGATATTATACTGTTCACAAACATTACAGTGTGGATGTTATACTGCACACAAACATTACAGTGTGGATGTTATACTGCACACAAACATTACAGTGTGGATATTATACTGCACACATACATTACAGTGTGGATATTATACTGTACACAAACATTACAGTGTGAATGTTATACTGCACACATACATTACAGTGTGGATATTATACTGCACACAAACATTACAGTGTGGATATTATACTGCACACATACATTACAGTGTGGATATTATACTGTACACATACATTACAGTGTGGATGTTATACTGCACACAAACATTACATTGTGGATATTATACTGCACACATACATTACAGTGTGGATATTATACTGCACACAAACATTACAGTGTGGATATTATACTGTAAACATTAATTACATTTTGGATATTATACTGTACACATACATTACAGTGTGGATATTATACTGTACACATACATTACAGTGTGGATGTTATACTGTACACATACATTACAGTGTGGAAATTATACTGTACACATACATTACAGTGTAGATATTATACTGTACACATACATTACAGTGTGGATATTATACTGCACACATACATTACAGTGTGGATATTATACTGTACACAAACATTACAGTATGGATATTATACTGCACACATCCATTACAGTGTGGATATTATACTGTACACATACATTACAGTGTGGATATTATACTGTACACATACATTACAGTGTGGATATTATACTGTACACATACATTACAGTGTGGATATTATACTGTACACATACATTACAGTGTGGATATTATACTGTACACATACATTACAGTGTGGATATTATACTGTACACATACATTACAGTATGGATGTTATACTGCACACATCCATTACAGTGTGGATATTATACTGTACACATACATTACAGTGTGGAGATTATACTGTACACAAACATTACAGTGTGGATATTATACTGTACACATACATTACAGTGTGGAGATTATACTGCACACATACATTACAGTGTGGATATTATACTGTACACATACATTACAGTATGGATGTTATACTGCACACATCCATTACAGTGTGGATATTATACTGTACACAAACATTACAGTGTGGAGATTATACTGTACACATACATTACAGTGTGGATATTATACTGTACACATACATTACAGTGTGGAGATTATACTGCACACATACATTACAGTGTGGATATTATACTGCACACATACATTACAGTGTGGATATTATACTGTACACATACATTACAGTGTGGATATTATACTGTACACAAACATTACAGTGTGGATATTATACTGTACACATACATTAAAGTGTGGATATTATACTGTATACAAGCCTTACAATATGATATTATACTGCACACATACATTACAGTGTGGATATTATACTGTACACATACATTACAGTGTGGATATTATACTGTACACATACATTACAGTGTGGATATTATACTGTACACAAACATTACAGTGTGGATATTATACTGTACACATACATTACAGTGTGGATATTATACTGTACACAAACATTACAGTGTGGATATTATACTGTATACAAGCCTTACAGTATGATATTATACTGCACACATACATTACAGTTTGGATATTATACTGCACACATACATTACAGTGTGGATATTATACTGTACACATACATTACAGTGTGGATGTTATACTGCACACAAACATTACAGTGTGGATATTATACTGCACACATACATTACAGTGTGGATATTAAACTGCACACAAACATTACAGTGTGGATATTATACTGTACACATAAATTACATTTTGGATATTATACTGTACACATACATTACAGTGTGGATATTATACTGTACACATACATTAAAGTGTGGATATTATACTGCATACAAGCCTTACAGTATGATATTATACTGTTCACAAACATTACAGTGTGGATATTATACTGTACACAAACATTACAGTCTGGATATTATACTGCACACATACATTACAGTGTGGATATTATACTGTATACAAGCCTTACAATATGATATTATACTGCACACATACATTACAGTGTGGAGATTATACTGCACACATACATTACAGTGTGGATATTATACTGTACACAAACATTACAGTGTGGATATTATACTGCACACATACATTACAGTGTGGATATTATACTGCACACATACATTACAGTGTGGATATTATACTGTACACATACATTACAGTGTGGATGTTATACTGCACACAAACATTACAGTCTGGATATTATACTGCACACATACATTACAGTGTGGATATTATACTGTATACAAGCCTTACAATATGATATTATACTGCACACATACATTACAGTGTGGAGATTATACTGCACACATACATTACAGTGTGGAAATTATACTGTACACATACATTACAGTGTAGATATTATACTGTACACATACATTACAGTGTGGAGATTATACTGCACACATACATTACAGTGTGGATATTATACTGCACACATACATTACAGTGTGGATATTATACTGTACACATACATTACAGTGTGGATATTATACTGTACACAAACATTACAGTGTGGATATTATACTGTACACATACATTAAAGTGTGGATATTATACTGTATACAAGCCTTACAATATGATATTATACTGCACACATACATTACAGTGTGGATATTATACTGTACACATACATTACAGTGTGGATATTATACTGTACACATACATTACAGTGTGGATATTATACTGTACACAAACATTACAGTGTGGATATTATACTGTACACATACATTACAGTGTGGATATTATACTGTACACAAACATTACAGTGTGGATATTATACTGTATACAAGCCTTACAGTATGATATTATACTGCACACATACATTACAGTTTGGATATTATACTGCACACATACATTACAGTGTGGATATTATACTGCACACATACATTACAGTGTGGATATTAAACTGCACACAAACATTACAGTGTGGATATTATACTGCACACAAACATTACAGTGTGGATATTATACTGCACACATACATTACAGTGTGGATATTAAACTGCACACAAACATTACAGTGTGGATATTATACTGTACACATAAATTACATTTTGGATATTATACTGTACACATACATTACAGTGTGGATATTATACTGTACACATACATTAAAGTGTGGATATTATACTGCATACAAGCCTTACAGTATGATATTATACTGTTCACAAACATTACAGTGTGGATATTATACTGTACACAAACATTACAGTGTGGATATTATACTGCACACATACATTACAGTGTGGATATTATACTGCACACAAACATTACAGTGTGGATATTATACTGTACACAAACATTACAGTGTGGATGTTATACTGCACACATACATTACAGTGTGGATATTATACTGCACACAAACATTACAGTGTGGATATTATACTGTACACATAAATTACATTTTGGATATTATACTGTACACATACATTACAGTGTGGATATTATACTGTACACATACATTACAGTGTGGATGTTATACTGCACACAAACATTACAGTGTGGATATTATACTGCACACATACATTACAGTGTGGATATTATACTGTACACATACATTACAGTGTGGATATGATACTGTACACATACATTACAGTGTGGATGTTATACTGCACACAAACATTACAGTGTGGATATAATACTGCACACATACATTACAGTGTGGATATTATACTGTACACAAACATTACAGTATGGATATTATACTGTACACATAAATTAAATTTAGGATATTATACTGTACACATACATTACAGTGTGGATATTATACTGTACACATACATTACAGTGTGGATATAATACTGTACACATACATTACAGTGTGGAAATTATACTGTACACATACATTACAGTGTGGATATTATACTGTACACATACATTACAGTGTGGATATTATACTGTACACATACATTACAGTGTGGATATTATACTGTACACATACATTACAGTACGGATATTATACTGTACACATACATTACAGTGTGGATATAATACTGTACACATACATTACAGTGTGGATATTATACTGTACACATACATTACAGTGTGGATATTATACTGTACACATACATTACAGTGTGGATATTATACTGTACACATACATTACAGTACGGATATTATACTGCACACATACATTACAGTGTGGATATTAAACTGCACACAAACATTACAGTGTGGATATTATACTGTACACATAAATTACATTTCGGATATTATACTGTACACATACATTACAGTGTGGATATTATACTGTACACATACATTACAGTGTGGATATTATACTGCATACAAGCCTTACAGTATGATATTATACTGTTCACAAACATTACAGTGTGGATATTATACTGTACACAAACATTACAGTGTGGATATTATACTGCACACATACATTACAGTGTGGATATTATACTGCACACAAACATTACAGTGTGGATATTATACTGTACACAAACATTACAGTGTGGATGTTATACTGCACACATACATTACAGTGTGGATATTATACTGCACACAAACATTACAGTGTGGATATTATACTGTACACATAAATTACATTTTGGATATTATACTGTACACATACATTACAGTGTGGATATTATACTGTACACATACATTACAGTGTGGATGTTATACTGCACACAAACATTACAGTGTGGATATTATACTGCACACATACATTACAGTGTGGATATTATACTGTACACATACATTACAGTGTGGATATGATACTGTACACATACATTACAGTGTGGATGTTATACTGCACACAAACATTACAGTGTGGATATAATACTGCACACATACATTACAGTGTGGATATTATACTGTACACAAACATTACAGTATGGATATTATACTGTACACATAAATTAAATTTAGGATATTATACTGCACACATACATTACAGTGTGGATATTATACTGCACACAAACATTACAGTGTGGATATTATACTGTACACATAAATTACATTTTGGATATTATACTGTACACATACATTACAGTGTGGATATTATACTGTACACATACATTACAGTGTGGATGTTATACTGCACACAAACATTACAGTGTGGATATTATACTGCACACATACATTACAGTGTGGATATGATACTGTACACATACATTACAGTGTGGATGTTATACTGCACACAAACATTACAGTGTGGATATAATACTGCACACATACATTACAGTGTGGATATTATACTGTACACAAACATTACAGTATGGATATTATACTGTACACATACATTACAGTGTGGATATTATACTGTACACAAACATTACAGTGTGGATATTATACTGTATACAAGCCTTACAGTATGATATTATACTGCACACATACATTACAGTGTGGATATTATACTGTACACAAACATTACAGTGTGGATATTATACTGTACACATACATTACAGTGTGGATATTATACTGTACACAAACATTACAGTGTGGATATTATACTGTATACAAGCCTTACAGTATGATATTATACTGCACACATACATTACAGTTTGGATATTATACTGCACACATACATTACAGTGTGGATATTATACTGCACACATACATTACAGTGTGGATATTAAACTGCACACAAACATTACAGTGTGGATATTATACTGCACACAAACATTACAGTGTGGATATTATACTGCACACATACATTACAGTGTGGATATTAAACTGCACACAAACATTACAGTGTGGATATTATACTGTACACATAAATTACATTTTGGATATTATACTGTACACATACATTACAGTGTGGATATTATACTGTACACATACATTAAAGTGTGGATATTATACTGCATACAAGCCTTACAGTATGATATTATACTGTTCACAAACATTACAGTGTGGATATTATACTGTACACAAACATTACAGTGTGGATATTATACTGCACACATACATTACAGTGTGGATATTATACTGCACACAAACATTACAGTGTGGATATTATACTGTACACAAACATTACAGTGTGGATGTTATACTGCACACATACATTACAGTGTGGATATTATACTGCACACAAACATTACAGTGTGGATATTATACTGTACACATAAATTACATTTTGGATATTATACTGTACACATACATTACAGTGTGGATATTATACTGTACACATACATTACAGTGTGGATGTTATACTGCACACAAACATTACAGTGTGGATATTATACTGCACACATACATTACAGTGTGGATATTATACTGTACACATACATTACAGTGTGGATATGATACTGTACACATACATTACAGTGTGGATGTTATACTGCACACAAACATTACAGTGTGGATATAATACTGCACACATACATTACAGTGTGGATATTATACTGTACACAAACATTACAGTATGGATATTATACTGTACACATAAATTAAATTTAGGATATTATACTGTACACATACATTACAGTGTGGATATTATACTGTACACATACATTACAGTGTGGATATAATACTGTACACATACATTACAGTGTGGAAATTATACTGTACACATACATTACAGTGTGGATATTATACTGTACACATACATTACAGTGTGGATATTATACTGTACACATACATTACAGTGTGGATATTATACTGTACACATACATTACAGTACGGATATTATACTGTACACATACATTACAGTGTGGATATAATACTGTACACATACATTACAGTGTGGATATTATACTGTACACATACATTACAGTGTGGATATTATACTGTACACATACATTACAGTGTGGATATTATACTGTACACATACATTACAGTACGGATATTATACTGCACACATACATTACAGTGTGGATATTAAACTGCACACAAACATTACAGTGTGGATATTATACTGTACACATAAATTACATTTTGGATATTATACTGTACACATACATTACAGTGTGGATATTATACTGTACACATACATTAAAGTGTGGATATTATACTGCATACAAGCCTTACAGTATGATATTATACTGTTCACAAACATTACAGTGTGGATATTATACTGTACACAAACATTACAGTGTGGATATTATACTGCACACATACATTACAGTGTGGATATTATACTGCACACAAACATTACAGTGTGGATATTATACTGTACACAAACATTACAGTGTGGATGTTATACTGCACACATACATTACAGTGTGGATATTATACTGCACACAAACATTACAGTGTGGATATTATACTGTACACATAAATTACATTTTGGATATTATACTGTACACATACATTACAGTGTGGATATTATACTGTACACATACATTACAGTGTGGATGTTATACTGCACACAAACATTACAGTGTGGATATTATACTGCACACATACATTACAGTGTGGATATTATACTGTACACATACATTACAGTGTGGATATGATACTGTACACATACATTACAGTGTGGATGTTATACTGCACACAAACATTACAGTGTGGATATAATACTGCACACATACATTACAGTGTGGATATTATACTGTACACAAACATTACAGTATGGATATTATACTGTACACATAAATTAAATTTAGGATATTATACTGCACACATACATTACAGTGTGGATATTATACTGCACACAAACATTACAGTGTGGATATTATACTGTACACATAAATTACATTTTGGATATTATACTGTACACATACATTACAGTGTGGATATTATACTGTACACATACATTACAGTGTGGATGTTATACTGCACACAAACATTACAGTGTGGATATTATACTGCACACATACATTACAGTGTGGATATTATACTGTACACATACATTACAGTGTGGATATGATACTGTACACATACATTACAGTGTGGATGTTATACTGCACACAAACATTACAGTGTGGATATAATACTGCACACATACATTACAGTGTGGATATTATACTGTACACAAACATTACAGTATGGATATTATACTGTACACATAAATTAAATTTAGGATATTATACTGTACACATACATTACAGTGTGGATATTATACTGTACACATACATTACAGTGTGGATATAATACTGTACACATACATTACAGTGTGGAAATTATACTGTACACATACATTACAGTGTGGATATTATACTGTACACATACATTACAGTGTGGATATTATACTGTACACATACATTACAGTGTGGATATTATACTGTACACATACATTACAGTACGGATATTATACTGTACACATACATTACAGTGTGGATATAATACTGTACACATACATTACAGTGTGGATATTATACTGTACACATACATTACAGTGTGGATATTATACTGTACACATAAATAAAATTTAGGATATTATACTGCACACATACATTACAGTGTGGATATTATACTGTACACATACATTACAGTGTGGATATAATACTGTACACATACATTACAGTGTGGATATTATACTGCACACAAACATTACAGTGTGGATATTATACTGCACACATACATTACAGTGTGGTGATTATACTGTACACATACATTACAGTGTGGATGTTATACTGCACACAAACATTACAGTGTGGATATTATACTGCACACATACATTACAGTGTGGATATTATACTGCACACAAACATTACAGTGTGGATATTATACTGCACACATACATTACAGTCTGGATATTATACTGTACACATACATTACAGTGTGGATGTTATACTGCACACAAACATTACAGTGTGGATATTATACTGCACACATACATTACAGTGTGGATATTATACTGCACACAAACATTACAGTGTGGATATTATACTGTACACATAAATTACATTTTGGATATTATACTGTACACATACATTACAGTATGGATATTATACTGTACACATAAATTAAATTTAGGATATTATACTGTACACATACATTACAGTGTGGATATTATACTGTACACATACATTACAGTGTGGATATAATACTGTACACATACATTACAGTGTGGATATTATACTGTACACATACATTACAGTGTGGATATAATACTGTACACATACATTACAGTGTGGATATTATACTGTACACATACATTACAGTGTGGATATTATACTGTACACATAAATTAAATTTAGGATATTATACTGTACACATACATTACAGTGTGGATATTATACTGTACACATACATTACAGTGTGGATATTATACTGTACACAAACATTACAGTGTGGATATTATACTGTACACATACATTACAGTATGTGTGCTGACAAACTGCTTGGGAGCTCCTCAGTGGTGAAACTCCTCCTCTTTCAATCAGTGGTGAACCAGGTGGAGCAAATCTTCCAGGCAATCTGAGCGTACCAGCACCTGGCTCTGCTGTTGTCTTTAAAGTGTATTTATAAAACCACAGACATTTTGTGAGCAAGGTGACTGTGCAAGACCAAGCCCTCCACAAAACTGTGAAGGACAGCCGGTTTTTCACCTGTTTTCTGCCAACCAAAGAATGATAAATAAAAGACCAACAACTGATTCCATGGCTGTTTATTGAGTGAAATCCAGTTACAATCTTCATGTGGAGGGAGTGTCCTTTTCAAGTGGGGAATTGCACGAAAAAGGGGTCGAAACTTGACAGTGAAAAACCGCGAGTCAAGACTGGAAAAGAACCAGAAAAGTGACCACACGTGTCCAGAGAGACAAGCAAAGACTGTTCCGGCCGTGCTACTGTGAGTAAAATGGCTGATTCATTACTGGTGAAGCAGCTAAAGACTGCAAGGACATCAGCGAAGCGTCAGTTTTCCCGTCTGGCCAATAATGTGCTACGAATGCATACAATGATGTCAGAAGAGGAGCTCAGAGACCATTTTAGGAAGCTCACTGCAGAAGCTGGCAGAGTCCTGGAGGCCAACGATGATGTAGAGGAGCAATGGATTGAAGAAAACTCTGATGCAGAGGAGGTGAGCGAGCAGCAGAAGTCTGACTTGGGCAAAACAGCCAATGAGTGTGAGAGCTGCAGGAGTTAAAGGACCTCATACAAAAGACATTGTGGGCCAATTTTGGGGAATATGAACTGACCCAAGCAATTACAACAGCTGAGTCGCAAGTGGAAAACGTGGGAGCTGTGGACCCAAGAAAAAACCCAGATGCATATCTCTTCATGATCGGGCAACTAGAGAAACTTGTGAAGGATGCGAAGGAGGTGCATAAATATTGGAGGTGCTGGGCCCCCCCAGCAGAGCAACAACAGTTCCAGCGTCGTATCAAAGACCTTGAAACTATCCTGCCAAATCTCACAATAAGACAAGCAGACTTTACAGGGACACATGTTAGAGGAGAAACCAGCAGATTGAGTACTACTTCAAGCAGTTTTGTGGCTATACCAGCAATTAAATTAAAGCCAGCTGCCCTCCCAAAGTTTTCTGGCATCCGCCGAGAGTTTCATCGGTGGAAAAAAGACTGGGATGCGCTCCAGAGGCATGGAGAACCTACTGGATCTAAAGAGGTTAAAAAGTTCCAACTTCTCGACAGTGTGGATGAGAAGACAATACGAGACCTCCACCTTACAACTTACACAACTGCTGAGGAGGTTTTCCGGGTCTTAGAGAACCGCTTTGGAAATAAGACAACTATAGCCCTTGAGATAGTAGAAGAGCTCCAAAGACTCCAAGCAGTTAAAGGTAACCAGCCCAGAAAGATTGTAGAGCTCATCCAAGCTGTAGGAAAATCCCTGGTCGATCTGAACGAGCTTGGTAGGACTGGTGCTATAAAGAACCCCCTGGTAACAAAGACAATAGAGAGTAAACTTCCTGATGGCCTGAAGAAGGAATGGCTTCTTCATGTAGCTGACAAAGGTGATGAAGCTGAAGAAAACAAGCGGTTTGACTACCTCCTCAGGTTTCTTCAAGGTCAAGAAGCCATCTATGAGAAGCTGGACCAACTGAAAGAGGAGGAACCAAAACCAAAATCTGAACCTCGGCAAGCTCGAACGAGAACCTCCACCCAATTAAGCAACCAGGCTCAAGGATGTGTGGTCTGTGGAGACTGGAAGCATAGGAAGAAGTTATATTTCTGCCAAAAGTTTCGAACGCTTAAGCTGGCAGAGAAAAGAGATGCTGTCAGGAAGCTGGGAGCCTGCAAAAAGTGCCTGGAGATTCATGATGAAGGTGACTATTGTAAATCAGAGTTTCTGTGCAGAAGGCCAGACTGCATAGAACAGCGTGCTGCAGGACACCACTATTACCTCTGCCCGAGAGTTGGTACATCCAAAGGGAATGACGTCCAGAGGTCTAACAACAGCAAAGTGGGAGGTGACACAAGAGTGCGTTATACCCAAGCCCAAGAAGAGTTCATTAAAAGCCTATCAC
This sequence comes from Barbatula barbatula, assembly GCF_947034865.1. Classification (NCBI taxonomy): domain Eukaryota; kingdom Metazoa; phylum Chordata; class Actinopteri; order Cypriniformes; family Nemacheilidae; genus Barbatula; species Barbatula barbatula. The sequence goes on from NC_136764.1 coordinate 25,675,396, forward strand.
CTGAACTTGCAGAGAAGTGTTGCAATGCCTTTTGCAATACTGTAGCCAGAACCTCTCTTGTGTCTAACCAACCCAGTCTTCTAGCAGAGAATGGAATAGTGGAGTGGCCAGTCATCATGATGCTCTTAGAGGTCACGGCCAATGCAGGGCAAAAAGTTGGGACTTTGATCGACCTGGCATCAGATACAAATTATATAACTCACGATGCAGCTGATCGTTTGAACCTCAGAAGTGAAGCCATAACCCTTGTTGTCCACGGGGTGGGAGGAATGAAAGTTCAAGTCACCACGAAACGGTACCTCCTAAAGATCCGGGTCCGCACAGAGCAAGGCAATGTCAAATCCCACCAACTCCTCTGCTATGGTTTGGACAGCATTGCAGATATTCACAAACATGTGACAGCCAAAAGACTCCAAGAGTTCTTTCCAGATGTCCCCCAGAATGAACTTGTTAGACCAAGACAGATACAACTTTTGATAAGCCATAAGGAAGGGCGACTTGTCCCACAGAAAATACGCACCGTTGGGGACCTTGTACTATGGGATGGGCCATTGGGAAAGACAATTGCAGGGACACACCCTGGTCTGTTTGAAGAGGCTACAGTTACAGTACACCAGTCCAGAGCGCACTTCGCTAGATCCATGAGAACGGCAGCATTGATGTATGAAGAGCATATCTGTGCCAAACCTACCATCAAGTCTTCTTATTCTGCTATAACCACTCGGGATTTTATTGAGTGGTGGAAATGGGATAGCATTGGCGCCCCCTGCACCCCAAAATGTGGAGGATGTCGGTGTGGCAGTTGTCAACTTGGTGGCAAAGAAATGACTCTGGCTGAAGAAAGGGAGCTGGAAGTTGTTAAGGGTGGCCTGACTTATGTTGGTGCTGATGACCACAGTGATAGTCCACACTGGCATGCAAGGTATCCATGGCTCAGTGACCCATCTACATTGCCAAACAACATACAAGCAGTGGAGGCAACCTTTCTCAGAACAGAGAGACAGCTCGTCAAGGAACCGCAGTGGAGAAAAGCCTATGGTGCTCAAGTCCATGAAATGGTTGACCGCCGGGCTGCAAGAAAGCTGACCAAAGAGGACCTTACTAACTGGAATGGACCTGTCTGGTATGTTAGTCATCTTATCGCACCCAATCCCCACTCTGTTACAACTCCGGTACGACTTGTCTGGAACAGCAGTCAGAAGTACAAAGGCCAAAGTCTTAATGACCTTCTGATGAAAGGCCCTGACGTCCTCAATTCGATTCGAGCTGTCCTCCTCAAGTTCCGCCAAGGCTCCTACGCCGCTCTAGGAGACTTCAGGAAAATGTACAATTCTGTGTGGCTTGAGGAGAGGGAAGTCCATATACACCGATTCTTGTGGCGGGATTCAGAGGGCGACGAGTTGGAACAATATGCCATAACCAGAGTGAATATTGGGGACAAGCCAGCAGGGTGCATAGCACAACTGGCCATGAGGGAGACTGCTAACCTGCCTCAATTCAGCCACCTCACGGATGAATGCCAAGTATTAGATGAGCACAGCTACGTCGATGACATCTTGACATCTCACAACTGCCGTGAAAGACTCGGAGTCATCACAAAGAATGTGGAGCTGATTCTAAAAGCAGGAGGGTTTGCACTGAAGCCTTGGGTCTTCTCGGGCCAAAATAAAGGAGTAAGAGAAAAGGCATCACCAAAAATTGTTGTCTTGCCAAATCAGCTTAAGGAGGAAGACAACAAGGCGCTCGGTCTCGGCTACATTGTGGATGAAGACATGTTGCATGTCATGGTGAGGGTCAACTTCTCCAGGCGGAAGAAAAAGATGAGACTTTGGCAAGACTTACTGCTAGAAGAAGTACAAGCACAGACACCAGACCCGCTGACGAGACGTGAACTGCTGAGTCAAGTTGCTGGTTTGTATGACCCAGTTGGCCTGACAACGCCATTAAAGCAAAAAGGGGCTATCTTGGTCCGAAGGGCATTTCAAGAGGCAAAACCAAAATGCAGCATGGTCAAGGACACATGGGACCTTCCCCTGTCAGATGAGCTCCGCAAGGATGCAATTGGAATTTTTGAGGAGTACGTCCAGCTAAGCAAAGTAATGTTCCCAAGAGCCCTTACCCCACCAAAGGCAACAACGAAACCAGTCGCTGTCACTTTTTCAGATGGCAGTGAAAGCTCATATGGTGCTGTCCTCTACCTGCGGTGGAACTGCAAGGAACAATTAATAATTCGACTAGTGGAGTCAAAAGCAAAGCTGACACCACTAGATCAGAGGGGGGATGCAGTCAAAGCAGAGCTTTGCGGTGCAGTCTTTGCAAGCCGCCTGAAAAAGTACTTTGAACAGCATACCCAGATCAAGATAAAAAGATGGTACCATTTGTTAGACAGTCAGACTGTTCTTGGAGCTATCCAGCATGAAAGCTATGGATTTCAGACCTTCTTCGCTAATAGAATTGGAGAGATCCAAGAGAGCACACGGCTACAGGACTGGTGGTGGATCCCTGGACCACTCAACATAGCTGACATTATCACTCGAGGAGCTGGGCCAAAGGAACTTGATGCCCATTTAGAGTGGCAGCAAGGGCCAGAGTTTCTATATCTTCCAGAGAGCGAGTGGCCAATTATGTCGTCAAGAGATGTGTCTGTGACAGCTCGAGAAAGCATTAACAATATGCAAAAGAAGTCATTTGTGGCAGCACTCACCAGAGCCCAAGCGAAGATAAGTCTTCCAAGTCTTGTGGGAAGACTTCCTGATGGGGGAAAAGCTGTCCTAAATTTGGTGGATGAGAGGCGCTTTAGTAGCCTAAAGTGTCTAATCAAGACTGTTGCTTTTATCTGGAGAGCCGCCAAAAAGTTTCGATCTACATTAAAGTCCATCGAGACCCCAAAGTGGGAGGCGATTCCCACAAAAGGAGTTATCACCGCCACAGAACGTTGAGAGGCAATAAGAGACCTCTATCTTGCTGCTCAAGAGGGGGTGACGTTCCCAACTACCACTACGGACCGCCTAGTTGTGTACAAAGAGCCAGAATCTGGGTTACTTGTCTGCGGTGGGAGAATCCATGGCTTCAGGGAGAATGGCACTGCAGTTCCCCTTCTGCCTTTCAATGCATGGGTCTCTACTTTATTGGCACAAGAGGCGCACGATGAGGGTCATGAAGGTGTGGCTGCTACCCTGCTGAAAATGAGGAGGAAAGCCTGGGTCATCCATGGGAGGAAAATTGCCCAAAGAGTAGTGGAGAACTGTCTTTTCTGCAAAAAGTCAAGAGCAAGAAGGTGCAAACAGGTAATGGCTGACTTACCTCCTGAAAGAGCCACACCTGCAGCTCCGTTCGAGTTCACCACAGTCGACCTCTTCGGACCGTACATTGTCAAAGATGACATCAAGAAACGGGTCTCAATGAAAGTGTGGGGTGTCGTCTTCAGCTGTATGGCCAGCAGGGCAATTCATGCAGACCTGGTCAGCACAATGTCGACAGAGAGCTTCTTGATGGCTTACCAACGTTTTACTGCAATTAGGGGGCACCCAAGAAAGATCTGGTCTGAACCGGGGACAAACTTTATCGGCGCCAAACCTGTCCTAAGAGAGCTGTACCAGTTACTGGATGCTCAGAATAGAACTTCAATAGAAGAAATGTCGGCTCAAAAATGTACCAAATGGGAGTGGACAATTCACCCTGCTGACTCACCTCACCGCAATGGGGCTGCTGAAGCCGCTGTCCGCATTCTCAAGAAGGCATTGCAGAGCCTGGGCAACAACACTGGCCTTAGCTATAGCGAGCTTCAAACAACACTACAACTTGCTGCAAACCTTGCCAACGAATGCCCAATAGATGCCAGGGTGCAGAGCCATGAAGAAAGCGTGCAGTATGTGTCACCCAACACACTTCTTCTGGGCCGAGCCTCTCCAAGCGGTGAGATCAGAACATTTGACTTCGCAAACTACCCTTACAAGAGGCTCAGAGAGATGCAGAACCAGGTCAACAAGTTCTGGAGGTCTTGGAGCCAGCTTGCCGGCCCAAACTTATTTCTGAGAAGTAAATGGCACACTTCGTATCGCAACGTTGCTGTCGAAGATATTGTCTGGTTGTGTGACCAAAATGCAGTGAGGGGCCAATTTAAGCTGGGACGGGTGGTGAACGTTAATCCAGATGCTAAGGGCATTGTTCGAGACGTGAACGTCAAAATGGTCCAAAGCTCCTGCCCCCCAGTCACAAAACCCGCATTAAACCGGCCATTGGCCAAAGTCCTGAAAGAAACTATGCAAACCACAGTCCTGCACAGAGATGTTCGACGCCTGGTTGTCTTACTACCAGTTGAGGATCAAACTCGGAGCTGACTGGCAGTGTGTAGGTGCTGATTTACAATCTTTCCATCGGTTCCCGTGGGAAGATTGAGTGGGAGGTGTGCTGACAAACTGCTTGGGAGCTCCTCAGTGGTGAAACTCCTCCTCTTTCAATCAGTGGTGAACCAGGTGGAGCAAATCTTCCAGGCAATCTGAGCGTGCCAGCACCTGGCTCTGCTGTTGTCTTTAAAGAGTATTTATAAAACCACAGACATTTTGTGAGCAAGGTGACTGTGCAAGACCAAGCCCTCCACAAAACTGTGAAGGACAGCTGGTTTTTCACCTGTTTTCTGCCAACCAAAGAATGATAAATAAAAGACCAACAACTGATTCCATGGCTGTTTATTGAGTGAAATCCAGTTTCAATCTTCATGTGGAGGGTGTGTCCTTTTCAAGTGGGGAATTGCACGAAAAAGGGGTCGAAACTTGACAGTATGGATATTATACTGTACACATACATTACAGTGTGGATATAATACTGTACACATACATTACAGTGTGGATATTATACTGTACACATACATTACAGTGTGGATATTATACTGTACACATAAATTAAATTTAGGATATTATACTGTACACATACATTACAGTGTGGATATTATACTGTACACATACATTACAGTGTGGATATTATACTGTACACATACATTACAGTGTGGATATTATACTGTACACAAACATTACAGTGTGGATATTATACTGTACACATACATTACAGTGTGGATATTATACTGTACACATACATTACAGTGTGGATATAATACTGTACACATACATTACAGTGTGGATATTATACTGTACACATACATTACAGTATGGATATTATACTGTACACATAAATTAAATTTAGGATATTATACTGTACACATACATTAAAGTGTGGATATTATACTGTACACAAACATTACAGTGTGGATATTATACTGTACACATACATTACAGTATGGATATTATACTGTACACATAAATTAAATTTAGGATATTATACTGTACACATACATTACAGTGTGGATATAATACTGTACACATACATTACAGTGTGGATATTATTCTGTACACATACATTACAGTGTGGATATTATACTGTACACATACATTACAGTGTGGATATAATACTGTACACATACATTACAGTGTGGATATAATACTGTACACATACATTACAGTGTGGATATTATTCTGTACACATACATTACAGTGTGGATATTATACTGTACACATACATTACAGTGTGGATATAATACTGTACACATACATTACAGTGTGGATATTATACTGTACACATACATTACAGTGTGGATATTATACTGCACACATACATTACAGTGTGGATATTATACTGTACACATACATTACAGTGTGGATATTATACTGTACACATACATTACAGTGTGGATATTATACTGTACACATAAATTACAGTGTGGATATAATACTGTACACATACATTACAGTGTGGATATTATACTGTACACATACATTACAGTGTGGATATAATACTGTACACATACATTACAGTGTGGATATTATACTGTATACATACATTACTGTATGGATATTATACTGTACACATACATTACAGTATGGATATTATACTGTACACATAAATTAAATTTAGGATATTATACTGTACACATACATTACAGTGTGGATATTATACTGTACACAAACATTACAGTGTGGATATTATACTGTATACATACATTACTGTATGGATATTATACTGTACACATACATTACAGTATGGATATCATACTGTACACATAAATTAAATTTAGGATATTATACTGTACACATACATTACAGTGTGGATATTATACTGTACACATACATTACAGTGTGGATATTATACTGTACACATACATTACAGTGTGGATATTATACTGTACACATAAATTACAGTGTGGATATAATACTGTACACATACATTACAGTGTGGATATTATACTGTACACATACATTACAGTGTGGATATAATACTGTACACATACATTACAGTGTGGATATTATACTGTATACATACATTACTGTATGGATATTATACTGTACACATACATTACAGTATGGATATTATACTGTACACATAAATTAAATTTAGGATATTATACTGTACACATACATTACAGTGTGGACATTATACTGTACACAAACATTACAGTGTGGATATTATACTGTATACATACATTACTGTATGGATATTATACTGTACACATACATTACAGTGTGGATATTATACTGTAAACAAACATTACAGTGTGGATATTATACTGTACACATACATTACAGTGTGGATATTATACTGTACACATACATTACAGTATGGATATTATACAGTAAAGATGCAGTGAAGTCATATTACTGTAAGATACGTACATATACAGGTAAGCTACTGTAAAGGGACACTTACAGTAAGTCACTGGGAATAGGGATGCCAGTAAATTACAGTAAAACACAATGAAAAGTCTAACAGTGTATTTGAACCTTTATCATGCACATGGCCCGTGGGCGGTTTAACACTTAATATTTGTTTAGTTGAAAGTCATTTCATGGTGATCAGTGTTTTCTTGAGTCGAGCTCTTGACTCTGGACTGTATGTCACATTATTTGGCTGAACCTGTGTTTCTAAACTACATTTGTTACGGTGCCAATGTGACTCTAGTCATATGGTGTTGGTTCTTAAAATAACCATTATCCTTTAACTTGATTTACTAATCTCATCTGGATTATGTGCTGAACCTGAGAGAACATTATGATATCAGAGAGTTTTATTTTAACTTAATGTCTAGAAAGAAACAGAATGCAGATTTATATTTAAGCCACATCAGAGTTTAGAATCACAAAGACATCAAGAATCAGTGCATGAAGCTCAATAACAGTGACAAACAACAAAAGAAAACTTCATGCAGCAATGCATGCTGAGTAACATCATAGTACAAAACTCATTCATGATTCCCAGCATGCATTGCAACATGTTCTTTTGTTGATTGTCACCATTGTTATTCGTTTCATTTGAAAAGGTGTTTATTAGTTTAGCTTTGTGCCATTTAGTTGTTCTTTAGTTGTTAAGAGTCTCTGTTTCCTACAAATGTATTTGTAATACATTGGTAAAGTGGTAATGGTATCAAAATAGTTATCTTTTTATTTGGTGAACCCATTAACATGGTGAAAAACGTTTAAGCAAAGCATAAACTATACATATATTAAGTTATATCAACATGAAATCAGATTTATTTCTTTTAAATCTTAAATTACTTGCATGTTAAATTGATTTATGGTAAGAATGTGTTATAATGTGTATTTTCTGTCCTGAATGTTCACATGTGACAGAGCTGCAGTTCATGAACCTCTTTTCAATCTGTTGATATATCGTCACATTGGAACTATAAGATTATATCTGAGTCCCTTCTTCCCCTTTTTAATACTGCGTGAACTTTATTCACATAGAGCTTTCTGAGTCAGATTTATAATTTTATATCCTTGCAGGTACAACAGATGCTCGGTCAATGTGTCTAAAACTGAATCAAATGCATTACATCATAAAGCACAAGAACTGATAAGATTGAGGTTTTTGTGTGAATGTCTCAGTGTGTTTAGTGACTGTGGGCCTCAGAGCGCAGTAATACACAGCAGAGTCGCTCACATGAACATCCTGAATGATCAGAGGAACTGAATCTGACTTCACTTCAGACTGAAATCTCTCCTGAAACTCAGAGCCATTATCTCCTGCTCCATATGTGTTTCTCCTCAGGATGTCTTTAGGAAAGTCATTTACTCTCTGAATGTACCAGAAGAGATCTGGTGTTCCTGAAGATGCTGTAAATGTACATTGTAGTGTAACTGATCCCCCTTCAGTTTGAGTTTTCTGTTTATCTGGCTGATCAACTTTATCCTCCGATCTGCATTCTGCAAACATAAAATATATTTATTAATATTGTTACAAATAGCACTATTGCCAAACTCTATAGGAATTACATACCAATAATAAGTAATGCAAATATCAACATTTCCAGCCAAAGTTTCATGGTTTGTTGATAAAGATGATAATGTAAGTGAAGTGAGTTCTTCAAAGCTTTCATGTATAGCAGTAGTTGTGTTCTGATACTGTGATATATGGGAGGAGCTCAGATGTACAAAACTATTGAGGTGTGTTGCGACCTCTTTTGTTTCTTTTGAGTATTACAAAGCATTTCAACGCCATATTCTTTTTCTTTATCATCAATAATGATAATGATTCATTTTTCAATGAATCTTTGGGGCCGATCTGAATTTAATATAATCAGACCATAAACTATAGTTTTTATGTTATTGGGAGTAAAATATAAGAGCACAGAACTATAGAGCTGAATCTGACAGATCAGATCAGTGAGTTCAGTGAATGTTCAGATTTGATAGAAACTGGCGGTCTGTTATACAGAAGGTCGAGTACTTTCATAACGTATTGACATCACCGATAATTGATAACAGCTGCAAATCTATATCAATGAACACCTCTACTGCATGTGTTACTCTTTGTATCTCACAGAACCAGTTGGGTATGAATGCTGGAAGGAGTCTGACTAGGTTTTTGACTAAACTTGAAGTTAATTTGACATCAATTGTTCGTCTTTTCAACATCAAGGGGCCGCTGGGATGTTTATCTGTTATATTCAGTTTGGGGACACAAGGAGAAGCATTTTTTCTTACATTTCTTGTTTGTGTCTGGACTAAAGTCTACAGCAGCATAAATAAGCCACAGACTTTTATCTTAGTGAAAGTCCAGACTCAAGAGCCCAACTAAAGCAAACACTGATCACAATAACGGTGATTCTGATGACTCAACTGAAGTTCAACATGACTTGTTGGTGCAAACGTGACATTGATTCAATGGTTTGATCTGCTCTCTTGTTATCTGGGGTGTTACCCATATGTAGATTTGTGATCACAAGTTTCATATACTGTATGACCGGATGGGATTTTAATGAGAATTTACACGGGGATCCTACCAAAGCTAAACCTTTCACATGTGATCACGTGTATTATATGTGAATATCATGTGTCTTCTATAAATGTAGAGTAACAGAGTCTATCATGAGATCCACTCGAGAGGATTGTTTGTTCGGGATCGCTCTGAGATGCAAGTGGGTTCAGACGCATCATTCATCTCTGAATGAAAGATAAGATATTGTGCTCTGGATCTGGGATATTGGCGATACCAGTAGAAGCTGGGTCCAATGCCGGTGTAGTTACAGGAGATAACAGATATATTCAACGGTACAATAAACATGGTTAAGATACAAGTTTAGAAAACACATTTAGTTTGAGCTGGAGCTTCTTTAATATGAATCATTGCAGAGCTTCACCGTCTGACAGAAGAAGTTATTCAGTGATGAAACTACAGTGTGTGCAAAGCCTCTTTTGTGTATATCATTTCTCTACAATAATAATACTGTATGCACTTATAATACATATATAATACATATCTGTCTCTTTGATGTGCTAGTGTCTTTATTCAGATTTATTTCCTTTCATAAACTGTATTTGTTATAATAGCTACATGAATGTGATCAGACCCGATGACTAAACATGCAGCTAAAGTTGGATTAAAAGTTCACATTTGAAGAAGTCGTAGAAGATGTGCGGTTTAGAAATGTAAAGTGAGCATAACTGTGTTTGTGTTCGGTGTTGAAGGCTTTCCTGTCACTGTGGGCATCAGTGCACAGTAGTAAATCACAGAGTCCGTCACTTCAGTGTTAGAAATCTCCAGGTCCAGCTGTTTCTTGTCCTTTTGAGCTCGAGCAAGATGACGGTCCTTCTGCTGTGGATCCATATTCTCGAAAGAGATTCTGTCTGTACCACTGTAACGAAGACTCAGACTGAGTAGGATCCATATACAGCTTTATTTATAAATAGGTGCAGGATCAATGATCAAACAGGCGTGGATGAAAATACCCCGGTGCAGATAACAATATCAGAGACAGAGCAATAGACGGAGTCAAAACTGGCAAAAGTTCGAGACAGGCAGATAACATCAGAGGTAGGAGTCCAGGTACAACAGAGGTCAGGGGCAGGCAGAGAAGAGTATCAGTATCAGTCCTATTATTTTTATGTATATTTTCGTTTAAGGTTCTTTTACTGCATCTTTAAAGGTACATTTCATTGACTCCTTCAGCAGATGCTTTTCTAAACAATGACATTGAAAGGAGCAGTGACCATTTCAATGATCACCCAAATACATCAGAGAACACAGGAATGTTTCCATGAAAAGTCATCTTTCAATACCTTTAAGACTATTATCATGTCTGTGTGTCTGTTTTATATACTGTATGGGATGAATAAGGCAAACAAAACACAATGCTGTGATTAATAGACAGATTATAACGTGTCTGTTCTTTGAGGACTATTTGTTAACCCTGACCTGAAGGGATTGCCCTCCTGCCAGGCACCTTCAGAATAGTGGATTGCACCCACATTATGGACTCATTCCTCATTCAATTCAACACCTCATCATCACTGAATTGTCTACACCTGCGTTTGACCCTTTATAACTCTGTTTTTTTATCTGCCTCTGTGTTCAGTCTTGATCTGTTTATCTCTTATTTCCCACGGTTGAGCAGTATTGAAGTTAAGTGTTCTTATGTTAAGTTTTTAGACCCTCAAGTCTACTTTCGTGTTACTGTTTATTGGAAGCACAGTTTGCCAAGTGTGTTTTGAACCTTTTTGTCTACAAAGTAGTGTTTTCATTTCTTATCACTAAAGCCTCTTGACTCTCAGATCATCTGCACTTGGGTTTAAACTGTTGGGACTAGCTCAGTGAGTAATACCTCACTCTTTGAATGCCAGCGATCCGGGTTTGGTTCTCCCTACATGCAAGCCTTCACACAGATATTCACTGATGTTTTGTGTTATGTTTTCTGTCACTGTGGGCCTCATGGCACAGTCAGGGCTGGATTGGTAATCGGGCATAGATAGACTGGCCCATGAGACACTTAATCTGCAGCCCATTGGTTCTTTTTCTAAATGACATTCTGGACCAATCACACAAGTCTCTGGCCTTTGAGAGATTGCAGCATCAGTGTGCCACATGCGAAAACACCGGCCTTTTTGCAGATGTGTAAAAACAACACATATTTAATCCGGTCCTGTGGATGAGCCTGATTATGGTCGTGGCCAAAGAAACACCGGCGCTCAGAGATGAGATGAGGAACAAGGAGAGGGAGATGAGGGAGAATCTAAAGTCTGCCCAGCTTTCATAACAGTGAAACCTCTTGATAAAACTGAGCTCAAAAACACAAGTGATGGACAAACTTCCTCTTCGCAACATGATGGTGAAAACACTGCAATAAAACCAGTTTTGCTCTGTGGTTTACAGAGAATAATAAGATCTGATGTGGTTTCATTACAGCACAGTGAGTTTTTGTAAAGACTTTCAGGCGTTTTGTGTCACTGGGCTTCAGGTCTCAGAGCACAATAATATAGAGCTGAATCTGACAGAGAAACACTCTTAATAATGACTTCAGATTGAGATGAGAAATACTGAGGTCCACTGTTAGGATTCTGTCTGTACCAAAGTGTATAATAACTGCCGGATATTTGATGTGTGCAGCTCAGTGTCACAGATTCTCCTTCATTTCTTATTTTATTATGATCTCCTTCTGGTCCAATTCCATCAGCAAATGCCCCTGAAATGAAATTGTATTTTTATATGGTGGCATCTCTGTTCAGACTTGTTTTAATAAAACACATACAGTCTGTTAAATCATATATCAAGTGACAATTGTTTTTGCAGTTTTTTGTTCAATCTGCTGTTTTGTAACACAAAGTATATTTACCTGAAACTGCAGTGAAAATCATGAGTAAAGTCATCTGTGTCTCCATTTTGACAGTCCAGACAATACAGAAGAGTTTGTATTTTGTAACATGTATTTATATACGTATATATATGTTTATCACTGGTGTCTTACGGTGAATATTTACTGTATGAAAAGTGAAATGAAACTGTGGTGGTTTGTTTTATATTACTGAAGAAAGTGAAGATGTGTAGATGATTATGGATGTGGGTGTGGTTATAGTGAAGACTTCACTCTTTTGATCAGACGTGTTTTTATAAAGTCTTTAATACATGCTGTATACTGATTTAATATCAGTATCATGATCAACACAGACGTGAGAATAAATAATAAATCAATTAGTTTGTTCATGAATAAACAGACGACCAATAACAATTATTTGATGTAAAAATGTTCAGATCTTGTTTTAAATGTCCTGATCAATGAAACATTTAAAAAGCATTTAAAGAAAATCTGAGAATGATTATAAAATAAATGACTGTGTGTGTTTCTATTGATCCATAAGAGTCCAGTATGAGGAAGCTGCTTCTCCGCCATTTTCTCAATATTGAAACAGCGGACGTGAGCGCGCTGATGACATGTGATGTCTGCGTGAACTGGGTGTGCAGTGGGATGCTAATTTTGTTGGATGAATATATAAAACAGGACCAGTCTCAACCAATGGCTATCATCAAAACATTCGACCAGAATGTTTTTATTGTTCAAACGGTTTTTGGTCCTAAGCCTTTGACAGATGACTGATAAATACAAATAATATTTGACCAATATGCTTCTTGATCAGGATGTGAAGAACTAACTTTCCAGCTGACATGACAAAAACATTTCTGAACAGAATCATGCTTTCTGCCTTTAACCCTTTACTTCCTGAGTCTGTGTTTAATGTTCAGCAGGTGTTTTGATTCTCCGTCTTCAACAGTCTTTGTGGTTTATTTCTGTGGTTTGATGTTCATTTGATTGTGTTGTTCAAAGTAATAAATGTGTGTTTGAGTTTTTGTAAAGACTTTCAGGCTTTTTGTATCACTGGGCTCCAACTTCCAGAGCACAATAATATAAAGCTGAATCTGACAGAGTCACAGTGTTAATAGTGAGTTCAGTGGACGTGTCTGATGTAGTCGATCGAAACCGACTGTCTGGCATATTCTCAATACTACTGTATGATTTAGCTCCTTTATACAGTATAAACTGAGGTTCTCTGTTAGGATTCTGTCTGTACCAGTGAAGCAGAACATTACGGCTGGTTGTTTCATATGAACAGCTCAGTGTCACAGAATCTTCTTCATTTCTGATTATATTTATATCTCCTTCTGGTCCAATTTTATCTGCAAATGAACCTGAAATAAAATTTATTATATTTTAATACTAAACAGTATTATTTTATTACAACATTATACTAGTCAGTCTTTGAAATGTATCTTGTATCAAGTAATGTAGTTTATTTACCTGAAACTGCAGAGACGATCATGAGTAGAGTCATCCGTGTCTCCATGTTAGAAATGAAATGAGATTGTGATGGTTTAAATTGCTGAAGAAGATGAATTGAATATTATCATGTAGGTGGGTGTGGTTCAAATGAAGCGTTCACTCCACACTTGATGGTTGTGACACCTTTATTTATAACTGTTGATGTGAATTACAGTCACAAAGCCTTTTACATTATTGAAATGTCTATTGTAATGACCACAAGGATTTAGATTAATTAATACAAATACTGCAAGTGATCAAAACTTTCACTTCCAGAATGTTTTAGATGTCTCCCTAATACACCAGAGTCAACATCTGAACCCCACTCCAAATGCTTTTTAATTTAATTCAAAACTTAAACTTCAATTTAATGTCATTTAATATGAATTATTTTACCGCGTCACTTGATTTGTCTTAAATCATTTGAGAAAACAAGTTTCTATTTGTCCTATTTACGATTCATTTCCCCAAGTATCCTCTTATTTTAGTGTATGAAAGTTGTCTATAAATACTGTTTACCTACAGTATATAATACTTGAGTATTTTACTCTTAGGGATCAAGGATCTTTACTTTTGTTCACTAGTGTGTTTACTTTGGAAATATTTTACTTCCATGCATTATAAAGCATGGCATATATTCAAATACATTATAATAAATGACAATATTTACATCTAAAAAAGTACATTAATAGTCAAAGAACTTTCTCACTTGTACTCAAGCAATTTACTTAAAAATATTTTTACTTGAGTAAAAGTAAGATAGTCGATTTATTTATACTTTAGTATTAAAGGTAAAAAGAAATATGTAAAAACTTATTTTATGATTTAGGCTTCAGCTCAACAACGTCTTGAAGATCACTAGAGACCCAGACAGCCAATGAATCAATGTTAGAATGTGTTGCTTTATCAATGTTAATAGCTGTCAATCAATATCACGTGTGCAGCGGCAAATAATGTTGACATTTCATAACCACCGACTGTTATTGTGATCTGTGTTTGCTTCAGTTGAGCTCTTGATTCTTATAGTATTACTCCTCCTCTTTAAAAGCATACAGTAGTGTTTCTGTAAGAACTCTTATGAGTCGGTACAGAAAGAGATGTTTTAGAGTTGAGCTGATGTACTTTCTTGCAAAGCGGTTCCAGAGATTAGAAATAATACAAAATAATGTTGATGCGGATCTTTCATGACTAATTTAAATGTACTGGTTAAAGTGTAAAGATACGGTTACAAAATAGTATAACAGCTCACTTTTGGGGAGTTTCCACTGGGTACAGTACCTAGTGCCTGAAACATGTTATAGTTCCCTCGGTTGAGGTTTCAAGGGTTCTGTACTGATACTAAAATGTGACGTGTTTCCACACAGATCACTGGACAGAAAGAATCATTACCAGCATCATTACATTAGCAACACAAACACATTTTAATACGTAATATTGGCCTTTCATTATGCTTTGTGACTAGTGTTGTTTTTGGCGGCCTGTTTTAACTTTAGTTTTAGTCTTTGTGCCATTTTAGGTTTTATTAGTTTTAGACATGTTCATACTCTTTTTAGTCAAGTCAAGTTTCAGTCGACTAAAAGTCTGAGCATTTTACTCTTATTTTAGTCAGAATGATCCATGAGTATTTTCATCTAGTTTTAGTAATGAAAATTGTATTTTAGCTTCTTTTTAGAAATGCAATTCACTTTAACCCAGTCAATATACTTTAACTACCTCGTAGTAACAGATGAAACCAACATTTTCTATATATATTCCACTGATCTTCAGAAAAATATTTGAGATCCTCCACAATCTTTGTTTTTCTTCTGCGTATTTGTCTCCTGTTCACCAGTAACTGTTGAGATTCATCTTTTTACACCGAGGACAATTAACTCAAACACAACTATTACAAAAGATACATTTAACACAATACATTTAAAGTGAGGTAAAGTCTGTACGCTTCGAGGTAATGCTGTCAGCACACGTGAAATGAAAAATAAGAAAGTGTCAATATCTGTCTTACAGTAGAAAATAGCTCAGGACACCAGTTGCTCCATTTTTTGTGGAGATTGCATATCTGTGTAAAAGTAAACTGTAAGTGTTTGTATAGCATCTTTATTTCTGTCACTCATCCTTTCAGGTTTTCCTACAGTAAAGTTTGTTGTCCTGTCACTGTGGTCTCCAGAGCGCAGTAATGCATTGCAGAGTCTTGAACTGTGGATGAGGGGAAGATGAATAGATCCACACGTTTGCTCCCCACATTCAGTTTTCCTGACAGACGCTTATCTGAAGTCCCTGCTTTTCCAGATCTTCGTAGGATGAGTATGAGGAACGGACGTGTGATGTCGATACGAGAGGAATATTTGGTATTGCTGGTAGTCTCAATAGCATCCACTTCTGTATGCTCTGCTGTAATGCTGTCAGCACATGATAAGTGTAAATGAAATTAAAATAAGAATGTGTTCATGTCTGTATCACAGTTGACATCAGCTGATTCCTGTGCAGAGCATTCACAGACTGAAGTGATGAATCCGCTTTCATGCTCAGAATGGCTTTTGGTAAGGATGTTAAAAAAGTTTCATCACATAAGACCATGTGATATTTCAGTTTTTCTTTAATAAATCTGCAAAAATGTCAACAATTCTGTGTTTTTCTGTCAATATGGGGTGCTGTGTGTACATTAATGAGCAAGAAAATGTAATGCAAATGGCTGCAATATAACAAAGAGTGAAAAGTGTAAGGGGTCTGAATACTTTCCGTGCCCACTATACATATTACAGTTTTTCTCCATTGGTTTGGCTCATTTCTTGAAACAGAAATTACATTCTCAAAATTCTAAGATAATTTGGCAAAACAGTCTTACAGTTCAGCACAACACTATAGCTCACTTGCAAAAGCTAACATCTCTCCCAAAACTTTTCACTCATGCTTCAAAACTAAATTCCTTTCAAACAGTCAGTGCCACGAAAATGACAAAGATCCTTCTCAATTGCTTTGGCTCATTTCTTGAAACAGACCGGACGTTCTCAACACTCTTAATGCGATTGTGTGGATGGTTCAGCACAACACCATGGTTTACCTGCAAAAGCTCATCTCTCCCAAAACAGTTCACTCATGTGTCAAAACTAAATTTCTTTCTCATTTAAACAGTCAGTGCCCCCAAAATGCTTCGTCCCTTTGGCATTGTGTAAGCACTGCAAGTCAGAATGTTTAGATGTTTTGTCACTATGGCAGAGGACCATTGAAACATCCCTCATGTCCACCTTTCAGTCTTAGCCCAGTCCTTCATTGACAATGGTTACTGTACTCATATTGTAGGTGAGGCCCTACAAGACCTTTCTCATTTTAAGGGATCAAATCAAAATGAAGGTGGTCCAAGAAAAGACGGAGCTTCTGTGTATTGTATGGGCCAGGACTGGGGATGTGAGTGGCCACACCATTCTCAGATATGCCAGCACACATAGTTATATTGCCCCACTCGCCGGCCTGGGACATCCACCGTGGTCTGGTGGCCAATAATATTACGGCCACGTCTTCGGCCCTTGGCACTGAGATTCGAACCGGCAACCTTCTGATCACAAGCCCAACGCTCTGACCACCAGTCTGACCTTCGAATCGCAGTGCCAGCAGGTCATGACTGAAGTGCCCTTGAGCAAAGCACCTTACCCCTTGCTCTGCAGTAATGTGCCACTGTAGAAAAGAAAACTACGTGTAAGTCGCTTTGGATAAAAGCATCAGCCAAGTGAGTAAATGTAATTATTCTCTACAATAGCGGAAAAAAAGAAAACATAAAATCAGTCATACACTACAGTTACAGACAATTACATAGGAATGTTCTATGTTCTCCACTAGATCAATTTACTACTGGCCACTACTCCTGTGGTTCCAAACCTGGGGTACATGTATGCAGAGGTACTACAGGGGGTATTTGACAGAAAGGGGAGGGGGAAAATCATCAATGACTAGTCTTACTGAAATGTAAATCAAATATTTTCATACCTGGATACACAAATCACGTAATACTGAAGCGAAAAAAGTTTGGGAACCACTGCTTTGGATCACCAGTAACTGACTTACATGTACATACTGGTACAGCAGCTCTTTCACTCTAGCAGAGTTCCTCTCAAATGGTACCCTGTAAAATTGCTTTATTGTCATCTGATGCTTCTTCAATATACGGTCTATTGTGGAGATGCTTGTAAAGTTGACATTTTGGAATATGGCATTGTCTTGTAGGATTGCAGTGTCTCATTGTAATGGCATTATTTGCCATCACCATGTTACAGATCTCTTGTTCATTGAGAAGTTTTTCTCTGCCACCTGTGCAAGGTTGTCGTGGAAAACTGTGTTTTTCCAATGTTTTTCTTGTCATTTTTAGTATCATAACATACCATTGAGGTAAGATATTACTGTATGCCTATCACACACACACACACACACACAAACACACACACTGTAGAGCAAGGCACATTAGGCTGAACTCGGCAACCTGCCTCCGCCATTGTGAGGCCATGGTTGATGACATGGTCTATAATTGTGGCCCGAATTTCATCCGGTTCAGCATGGTTTCTTCATGCTCCTCTGCCTCTTCCCCCTATTCCATCCCCATGCACCCTTACTACTCCTCTTCCTCCTCTTCCTCCTCTTCCTCCTCTTCCTCCACTTCTTCCTCTTCTTCCTCCTCTTCCTCCTCTTCCTCGAGCAGGCAGTTGCCCTTGTTCATTTACTTGGCCAGGTGCCTCCATGGTCAGAAATTGTATTGGTTCTGCATGTCAAGCTCTTTATATACATGTTTGGCAGCATTCACAGTCATGGAAATCACCTGTCAGGTAACTAAACATACTGTTTAATTGGTCATCTGAGATGTGTGAATCTCCTCCTTCGTTAGTCAAGTTCTAGTTTCACCTGACTGTCAATTGCTGTTATAAATTTATAAAATGTTCCAAGGGATTCATATATGGTATTCATGGTATTATGTTCTTGACTAATTTTGACAATTGAACAGACTATTGTGCATATGATGACTTATACAATGAAATGACGCTGAAACGTTTTGGAGCGAACAAACCATTAGACTGAGAATCGACAATCAGTTTAGATCAACAAGATCAATTCACTTGGAAATTGTGCTAAATGTAGGCTGCCTGTACTTAATCATTTGCAAATATGTAGCGAGACATTGACACATGTATTTAGACATTTGCAATTTGATCAAATGAATGAGAAATTCCATTCTGTTGTAAACAATTGCCAAGTTGTTTTGAGAATGTAATTTCTGTTTCAAGAAATGAGCCAAACCAATGGAGAAAAACTTTAATAAAAACATGACTTGCATGGACATGTAAAATGACACGGACCGGCCCATCAACAGCCAGAGAGTTTGTGTCTGTGGAGATATCTGTTAATACATCTAAACCTCAAGCTTGAGGCAGGTGTCACCACCATGATACGAGCAGAGGCTTAGTGGTTTTCAATTTACTGGATTAAAAGCTGTTTGAGTTTTTGTAAAGACTTTCAGGCGTTTTGTGTCACTGGGCTTCATCTCTCACAGCACAGTAATATAGAGCTGAATCTGACAGAGAAACACTCTTAATAATGACTTCAGTGGATGTGTCTGATGTAGTCGAGTCAAACCGAGAGTCTGGTATGTTCTTATATCTGCTCTCAGATCGAGCTCCTTTATACAGTAGATACTGAGGTTCTCTGTTAGGATTCTGTCTGTACCAGTAAAGATAAATATAGTTGCTGGCGGCTTTATATGTGCAGCTCAGTGTCACAGATTCTCCATTACTTGTGATTATATTTGTGTCTTTTGGTTCAATGCTGTCAGCAAATACACCTGAAAGAAAATAAAAGCACTAAAACACCAAAAATGATCAAAATAGATGTAAATGGTTAACATTAAGTCTTTAAGAAAACTGTACCTGCTGCTGTTATAAGAATCAGTAGGATAAATCTCTTCATGTTAAGAAATGTTTCTAATAAATATAGCAAAGTTAAAGATACGTGTCAAGTGCAGGGATGCTTGTGTTGCTATGAAGTGGGTATATGTGGGTGTGGTCTCATCTCCTATTATACTGAATTGACTGTCTCCATCAAAGCGACACTTTCTCCGGATAAACTGAACTTTTTAAAGCCTAAGTAAATAAGTGTCAAACATGCCGTATAACCAATGAAATGTTCTTATTATAATCTGTGTCATGTAAAATCCTCTTGAATGTTGATATCTGCTTGTTAAATCTTTTGTCATGCACCACCACTTCAGGGCCAAACACTATATTAGGCCAAATAAGGCAACAAAGCAAATAATAAACAATGATATTATACATGCATGGTGTGCTTGAAACAAGAAAACACATTCTGTCACAGATCTGCCAGACTCCCTCACAACACAACCATCACGAGACCAGACTCCCTCACAACACAACCATCACGAGACCAGACTCCCTCACAACACAACCATCACGAGACCAGACTCCCTCACATCACAACCATCACGAGACCAGACTCCCTCACATCACAACCATCACGAGACCAGACTCCCTCACATCACAACCATCACGAGACCAGACTCCCTCACCACACAACCATCACGAGACCAGACTCCCTCACAACACAACCATCACAAGACCAGACTCCCTCACATCACAACCATCACGACATCAGACTCCCTCACATCACAACCATCACGAGACCAGACTCCCTCAAATCACAACCATCACGAGACCAGACTCCCTCAAATCACAACCATCACGAGACCAGACTCCCTCAAATCACAACCATCACGAGACCAGACTCCCTCACATCACAACCATCACGAGACCAGACTCCCTCACATCACAACCATCACGAGACCAGACTCCCTCACAACACAACCATCACGAGACCAGACTCCCTCAAATCACAACCATCACGAGACCAGACTCCCTCACATCACAACCATCACGAGACCAGACTCCCTCACAACACAACCATCACGAGACCAGACTCCCTCACAACACAACCATCACGAGACCAGACTCCCTCACATCACAACCATCACGAGACCAGACTCCCTCACATCACAACCATCACGAGACCAGACTCCCTCACAACACAACCATCACGAGACCAGACTCCATCACAACACCACCATCACGAGACCAGACTCCCTCACATCACCACCATCACGAGACCAGACTCCCTCACAACACACCCATCACGAGACCAGACTCCCTCACATCACAACCATCACGAGACCAGACTCCCTCAAATCACAACCATCACGAGACCAGACTCCCTCACATCACAACCATCACGAGACCAGACTCCCTCACAACACAACCATCACGAGACCAGACTCCCTCACAACACAACCATCACGAGACCAGACTCCCTCACATCACAACCATCACGAGACCAGACTCCCTCACATCACAACCATCACGAGACCAGACTCCCTCACATCACAACCATCACGAGACCAGACTCCCTCACAACACAACCATCACGAGACCAGACTCCATCACAACACCACCATCACGAGACCAGACTCCCTCACATCACCACCATCACGAGACCAGACTCCCTCACAACACAACCATCACGAGACCAGACTCCCTCACATCACAACCATCACGAGACCAGACTCCCTCAAATCACAACCATCACGAGACCAGACTCCCTCACATCACAACCATCACGAGACCAGACTCCCTCACAACACAACCATCACGAGACCAGACTCCCTCACAACACAACCATCACGAGACCAGACTCCCTCACATCACAACCATCACGAGACCAGACTCCCTCACATCACAACCATCACGAGACCAGACTCCCTCACATCACAACCATCACGAGACCAGACTCCCTCACATCACAACCATCACGAGACCAGACTCCCTCACATCACAACCATCACGAGACCAGACTCCCTCACATCACAACCATCACGAGACCAGACTCCCTCACATCACAACCATCACGAGACCAGACTCCCTCACATAACAACCATCACGAGACCAGACTCCATCACAACACAACCATCACGAGACCAGACTCCCTCACATCACAACCATCACGAGACCAGACTCCCTCACAACACAACCATCACGAGACCAGACTCCCTCACATCACAACCATCACGATACCAGACTCCCTCACATCACAACCATCACGAGACCAGACTCCCTCACATCACAACCATCACGAGACCAGACTCCCTCACATCACAACCATCACGAGTCAAAGACTCCCTCACATCACAACCATCACGAGACCAGACTCCCTCACAACACAACCATCACGAGACCAGACTCCCTCACATCACAACCATCACGAGACCAGACTCCCTCACAACACAACGATCACGAGACCAGACTCCCTCACATCACAACCATCACGAGACCAGACTCCCTCACAACACAACCATCACGAAACCAGACTCCCTCACAACACAACCATCACGAGACCAGACTCCCTCACATCACAACCATCACGAGACCAGACTCCCTCACAACACAACCATCACGAGACCAGACTCCCTCACAACACAACCATCACGAGACCAGACTCCCTCACATCACAACCATCACGAGACCAGACTCCCTCACAACACAACCATCACGAGACCAGACTCCATCACAACACCACCATCACGAGACCAGACTCCCTCACATCACAACCATCACGAGACCAGACTCCCTCAAATCACAACCATCACGAGACCAGACTCCCTCACAACACAACCATCACAAAAAACAGAAACACAACCATTGTTTTATATTTAAAGAACACAAGGTAATGTAAGTCAAGTTTATGTGATTCATAGTCTTACCTGTTGAGAGAGAAATTATCCACAAACTAAATAATGAAATCATGTCTGACAGGATCTTTACAGCAACTAGTTTAACAAAACTTCTACACGCATGAAGTTATTATGAATTCAAACTCTTTTTATGACTTTCTGCATTTGAGGGATTTTTAGGTGAAGTTTGCCCTCTTGTGGAAATGTTTGTGATTACATCTTAAATATCCTTGAGCCAGTGCTTCCCATCTCCAGTCCTCTGGAACATTCTGTCAGGAGACTACATCAGGTGTTTTATAGGGAGACATCTGAAGCTGTTCTGGGAGAGGAGGGCGTGAGGACTGGAGTTGCCTCATTTACTTTTCTCTTTTAGTAAAATAACCAAATACAGCGAGTGTTTAAAGTACTTTACCTCTGTAATACTTTCAATACCATACAGGTCAATAACTCTTGCAATATATAACATTGAGATGTCTTCCCATGAAACACTGCTGTCATTTAGCTACAGTTTAACACAAAAGAAAAAATTGAGACAAAATATTGCTTTTTATTTTAAATATGGTTTAATTACATTAAATAATGCATTTTATATACAGTATCTTATGAGTATAATTTATTCAGTAAGAAACTGCAAGTAATACATTTACTGGAAATATTGATTTAATATAAAAAGCATTTGTTTATTCCAGAGAAATATTAAGAATTACAATTAAAGTGTATTAATATATTCATGGAGGTTTGTGTTCAGTGTTGTTGTGTTGTTGTGTCACTGTGGGCCTCAGGGCACAATAATACAGAGCAGAGTCTGATAGAGTAACAGAGGAGATCTCCACATACACATGTTTATCTGTCACGCTCACTTCACCATCCAGTCTGGGGACACGAGGATCTGCGTATATTACACTCTTACTGGATGATTCAATAACAAGAAGCAGAAATTCAGGTCTGGATTCAGGATACTGTCGATACCACAGCAAACTCTGTGCACTGCCTTCATATTTGCATGAGAGACGAATTGAATCCCCTTCAGTAGTGTTCACAGTGTTCTGCAATGATGTTATTGTCTGAGCGAGGCATTTATCTGCAATAATGTGTGAAAAGAAATCAAATGATATGAAAAATGCAGAATATACAGAAAACAAGTACAGAAAAAAATGAAGAGACCACATTTAACTTGACTTAAACACGTACCTACAAAAATACTTAAAGTGATACACCCAAATATGAAAATGTTCTTTTTTGGATGAAGTTTCACTATCAGTCTGGTGTTCACAGTGAGGATCACAAATGAATTGTAATAATACAAATATTGTCTTACCCTTTATTACTGAGAGCAGAAGCAGAAAACACAGTAACATGACTGCTGAGTGGAAACCAAATGAAGATCATGAAGAAGTCTTCAGGTGTCGCTCTTTAAGCTCCACCCAATATTTCTTTTGTCTCATCAATTGCAGTTGTGATTTACTTTTTCAGCACAATGAGCCGAATCATAGAACGCTTTCCCTTCATTGTGGGCAGAAAACAGTGAGACGCGACTAATGTTTCGCTCTGATATTGTTTCAGCTGGAATCCAGGATCATGGACGAGTGTCCGGTCCACGTTCTGCCTCTGTACCCAAAAATCAGTCTTTATCTTTGCTTTATGCGTGACTGAGGACCAATGAGGTAATGATCCAAATAAAGCTAAAGTATACATGGTCATATACTGTATGGATAAAAGCTGCTAAATAACACCACATTATTTCCTAATTGTTGACCTGACGGCATCTATCTAAAGAAAACTGCATGTCTGTTGTTGTCTTTCAATATCAAAGCACATGTGTTCATTATAAAACATCACAGCAATGAAAGAAAGATAAGTCAAGAGTCAACAGCCCAACTAAATGCTAAATGTCTTCTATCCATATATGACCATTTATTCTTTAATATGACTTCATTTATCTATTTGGGAAATTATGTGGGAGATTTATGAAAACAGTATTTTTGTAATACTTTGAAATATATGTTGCATGTGTGTAATTTTTGACATGTTTGTTTATATCTGTAGAAACCGTACATGAACGTGTTTACATATATTTCCATAGGCTATATACTTTTTCTGTATGTGAAAATGATCAGAGATATCAGACTGTGTGTGTTTCTCTACTGAAATATTGATCTGAAACTAAAGTGTGCTATTATGTGATAAACTGTGTCTTATTTCAGTAATATAAGATTACAGTCATACAGAAGATAAACACAGAGATGATGTGCTCGTCTCTTCTATGTTTTCCTGTATGTTTCTGTACAGTGTGTCTGCTCTTTCAGTCACTGTGGGCTCCAGTGAACAGTAGTATAATGCTGAATCTGTGACTGAAGCAGAGGAGATGATCAGATTCACTTGTGTCTCCGTCTTCTTCACTGTAGCGTTCAGTCTTGGGAAAGGAGGATCTGCATTTACGACACTGTTTGACTCCAAAACAAGCAGCAGAAATTCAGGTCTTGATCCTGGATATTGTCGATACCATTGTAAATTGTTTGCTCGTCCTTCATATTTGCATGAGAGATTGACTGTGTCTCCTTCAGTGACGTGTGTTTTGTTCTGCAATGGTTTTATTGTCTGTCCTGAAGATTTCTCTGAAATTGAGAATAAAATGCAGACATGAACACAGAATGCACGCAGACATGAACACAGAATGCACGCAGACATGAACACAGAATGCACGCAGACATGAACACAGAATGCACGCAGACATGAACACAGAACGCACGCAGACATTAACACAGAACGCACGCAGACATTAACACAGAACGCACGCAGACATTAACACAGAACGCACGCAGACATTAACACAGAATGCAGACATTAACACAGAATGCACGCAGACATGAACACAGAATGCACGCAGACATGAACACAGAATGCACGCAGACATGAACACAGAATGCACGCAGACATGAACACAGAATGCTGAGATATGAAAACTACAGTCTTACATGATCACACTTACCCAGAACAGCTAAAAGCACAAGTAGATAACAAAGAGAAATCATGTTAACACTGCTGAAACAAAGTTAAAGAATGTGTCAGAGATAAATGACAGTCAAGCTCCACCCACATCTCAATGTTACCTCACACACACACAGACACACACGCACACACAAGCTCACACACAGACAGACAGACAGACACACACACACACACACACACACACACAGACACACACAGACACACACGCACACACAAGCTCACACACAGACAGACAGACAGACACACACACACACACACACACACACACACACACACACACAGACACACACAGACACACACGCAGGCACGCACACACAAACAAACACACACACCCACAACCATTGAATCAATGTTAATGGCATTGAATCTGTTCAAATGTGTTGATTTGTCAATGTTATTTACATTAATTGTTGGTGCAAAGTGATATTAGATTAGATTCAACTTTATTGTCATTACACATATACAAGTACAGTGTAACGAAATGTAGTTAAGGTCTAACCAGAAGTGCAATTAGCAAGTGCAGGATATACAATTAGAATAAATACAGAATACAATAGTGAGAATATAATACAGTGTGCATGGACTATAAAAATATTCTGCAGTAGGAATGTTCTATGAAAAAAATACAGTAGGTATGTACTATGAACAATATATACAGATGACTAGATACTATGAACATTAATGTACAGGTGGATATGAACAGATAATAATTTAAACTTGAATAGTGCAAGTGACTTCGGTATGCATAAATTATTGACATTGGCTATTAAAGTTGCAGTGCAATAGGTGAGTTAATGCAGTTGTTGAAGTTACAGTGCAGTGGATGAGTTAATGCAGTTATTCAAGTTACGGTGGAATATACGAGTTAATGCAGTTAATAGGTTGCAGTCCAGAAGATGAGTTAATGCAGTTATCGAGGTTACAGTGCAATAGATGAGTTAATGCAGTTATTGAGGTTACAGTGCAATAGATGAGTAGATGCAGTTAATAGAGTTACAGTGTAATAGATGAGGTAATGCAGTTATTGAGGTTACAGTGCAATAGATGAGTAGATGCAGTTATTGAGGTTACAGTGCAATAGATGAGTTAATGCAGTTAATAGAGTTACAGTGCAGTAGATTAGTTAATGCAGTTATTGAGGTTACAGTGCAATAGATGAGTAGATGCAGTTAATAGAGTTACAGTGTAA
Source organism: Barbatula barbatula (assembly GCF_947034865.1). NCBI lineage: Eukaryota > Metazoa > Chordata > Actinopteri > Cypriniformes > Nemacheilidae > Barbatula > Barbatula barbatula. Next base: position 25,702,000 of record NC_136764.1, read on the forward strand.
TAGATGAGTTACAGTTTTTCTCAATTGTTTACACACATTTTCTGAAAGCATGCCTCATATTCTCAGAACTCTACACACAAATCAAAAAACACAAACACAATGGGCAAAGCCCCTCAATTCTCCTTCAAAATGAAACTTCACATTCAAAACAATGTTCTTTCTTCTCAAAATGGTATTTTGTTTTCAAATGACACACACAAACCATCATATGAATAGACATTTATAAGAACCAGTTGAACACTGATGTGCTCAATATAAAACACTATAATGAATGGAAAACACTTCTCCATTCATCATAATGACTTTACTCTTTATATGGTTCAGTGTTACACTTACAGTTTTTCTCAATTGTTTACACACATTTTCTGAAAGCATGCCTCATATTCTCAGAACTCTACACACAAATCAAAAAACACAAACACAATGGGCAAAGCCCCTCAATTCTCCTTCAAAATGAAACTTCACATTCAAAACAATGTTCTTTCTTCTCAAAATGGTATTTTGTTTTCAAATGACACACACAAACCATCATATGAATAGACATTTATAAGAACCAGTTGAACACTGATGTGCTCTTTATAAAACACTATAATGAATGGAAAACACTTCTCCATTCATCATAATGACTTTGGTCTTTATTTGGTTCAGTGTTACACTTACTACAGACAGTACATACATAAGTGTGTTGTAAAATATTTGTAGTATATATATATATATATATATATATATATATATATATAAAATAGTTTTTATAGTCAGAACACACAAATACACGATAACAAATATATTTTATTTTTCCAACAAAAACAATGTACAGTGTACATCCCAACCAACACAAAGTTGCACATACAGTGGTGTACATACAAAACAACAAAAAAATTTACTGTATACAGTTACAGTAAAAAAACGATGCTGCATCTTCTCTTCGGTTTGGGTCTGACCACAGAACCTCATCCACATCACAAGAAATGTTTTTCAGTCCAGCCATGAAAAGCATCAGCTGCTATATCTCGACATACATCTTCCATAGCTTGGAGAAGGGGTTTACACATTTGTGACAGGTGTTTACACATGTGATGAGTCAGTGTTCATATTTGAATGGCAGTGTGTTCCTTGTGAAAACAAGAGATTTTTCTGCCTGAAAATTGTGCCAAATGCAGAGAATTGTGTGTAGTGTATTGAAAAAAGTGTGTTTTAGAACTGCAATGTGAGTGTAAAGCAGGAATTGTGCTTGTAGTTTTGCAGAATTGGTTCAGGGGGTTGGTGAATGAGTTACATGTTGTGGTCATTGTGTCTCAAGTACCAATATTTGTGTGTAAACAATCGAGAAAAACTGTAATGCAGTAATTGAAGTTACAGTGTAATAGATGAGTAGATGCAGTTAATAGAGTTAGCGTGTAATAGATGAGTTAATGCAGTTATTGAAGTTACAGTGCAATAGATGAGTAGATGCAGTTACAGTTTTTCTCAATTGTTTACACACATTTTCTGAAAGCATGCCTCATATTCTCTGAACTCTACACACAAATCAAAAAACACAAACACAATGTGCAAAACCCCTCAATTCTCCTCCAAAATGAAACTTCACATTCAAAACAATGTTCTTTCTTCTCAAAATGGTATTTTGTTTTCAAATGACACACACAACCCATCATATGAATAGACATTTGTAAGAACCAGTTGAACACTGATGTGCTCAATATAAAACACTATAATGAATGGAAAACACTTCTCCATTCATCATAATGACTTTGCTCTTTATATGGTTCAGTGTTACACTTACTACAGACATAAGTGTGTTGTAAAATATTTGTAGTATATATATATATATATATATATATATATAGTCTGTACTACAAATATATATATAAATAGTTTTTATAGTCAGAACACGATAACAAATGTATTTTATTTTTCCAACAAAAACAATGTACAGTGTACATCCCAACCAACGCAAAGTTGCACATACAGTGGTGTACATACAAAACAACAGAAGAATTTACTGTATAGAGTTACAGTAAGAAAAAATATGCTGCATCTTCTCTTCGGTTTGGGTCTGACTACAGCACCTCATCCACATCACAAACAATGTTTTTCAGTCCAGCCATGAAAAGCATCAGCTGCTATATCGTCTTCCTTAGCTTGGAGAAGGGGTATAGGCGTTTGTGACAGGTGTTTGCCCATGTGATGAGTCAGTGTGCATATTTGAATGGCAGTGTGTTCCTTGTGAAAACAAGAGAATTGTCTGCCCGAAAATTGTGCCAAATGCAGAGAATTGTGTGTAGTGTTTTTGAAAAAAGTGTGTTTTAGAACTGCAATGTGAGTGTAAAGCAGGAATTGTGCTTGTAGTTTTGCAGAATTGGTTCAGGGGGTTGGTGAATGAGTTACATGTTGTGGTCATTGTGTCTCAAGTACCAATATTTGTGTGTAAACAATCGAGAAAAACTGTAATAGAGTTACTGTGTAATAGATGAATTACAGTTTTTCACGATTGTTTACACACAAATATTGGTACTTGAGACACAATGACCACAACATGTAACTCATTCACCAACCCCCTGAACCAATTCTGCTAAACTACAAGCACAATTCCTGCTTTACACTCAAAATGGAAGATCTAAAACACACTTTTTTCAAAACACTACACACAATTCTCTGCATTTGGCACAGTTTTCGGGCAGAAAAATCTCTTGTTTTCACAAGGAACACACTGCCATTCAAATATCCACACTGACTCATCACATGGGCAAACACCTGTCACAAACGCCTATACCCCTTCTCCAAGCTATGGAAGACGCATGTGCAGATATAGCAGTTGGTGCTTTTCATGGCTGGACTGAAAAACATTGCTTATGATGTGGATGAGGTGCTGTGGTCAGACCCAAACCGAAGAGAAGATGCAGCATAGTTTTTTTACTGTAACTGTATACAGTAAATTCTTCTGTTGTTTTGTATGTACACCACTGTATGTGCAACTTTGCGTTGGTTGGGATGTACACTGTACATTCTCTTTGCTGGAAAAATAAAATATATGTGTTACCGTGTATTTGTGTGTTCTGACTATAAAAACTATTTATATATATACTAAAAAATATTTTACAACACACTTATATATGTACTGTCTGTAGTAAGTGTAACACTTAACCATATAAAGAGCAAAGTCATTATGATGAATGGAGAAGTGTTTTCCATTCATCATAGTGTTTTATATAGAGCACATCAGTGTTCAACTGGTTCTTATAAATGTCTATTCATATGATGGTTTGTGTGTGTCATTTGAAAACAAAATACCATTTTGAGAAGAAAGAACATTGTTTTGAATATGAAGTTTCATTTTGCAGGAGAATTGAGGGTTTTTGCCCATTGTGTTTGTGTTTTTTGATTTGTGTGTAGAGTTCTGAGAGTGTGAGGCACGCTTTCAGAAAATGTGTGTAAAAAATTGAGAAAAACTGTAATGCAGTTATTGAGGTTACAGTGCAATAGATGAGTAGATGCAGTTAATAGAGTTACAGTGTAATAGATGAATTAATGCAGTTATTGAGGTTACAGTGCAATAGATGAGTGGATGCAGTTAATAGAGTTACAGTGTAATAGATGAATTAATGCAGTTATTGAAGTTACAGTGCAATAGATGAGTAGATGCAGTTAATAGAGTTATAGTGTAATAGATGAGTTAATGCAGTTATTGAAGTTACAGTGCAATAGATAAGTAGATGCAGTTAATAGAGTTACTGTGTAATAGATGAGTTAATGCAGTTATTGAGGTTACAGTGCAATAGATGAGTAGATGCAGTTAATAGAGTTACTGTGTAATAGATGAGATAATGCTGTTATTGAAGTTACAGTGCAATAGATGAGTAGATGCAGTTAATAGAGTTACCGTGTAATAGATGAGTTAATGCAGTTATTGAAGTTACAGTGCAATAGATGAGTAGATGCAGTTAATAGAGTTACCGTGTAATAGATGAGTTAATGCAGTTATTGAAGTTACAGTGCAATAGATGAGTTAATGCAGTTAATAGAGTTACAGTGTAATAGATGAGTTATTGCAGTTATTGAGGTTACATTGCAATAGATGAGTAGATGCAGTTAATAGAGTTACAGTGTAATAGATGAGTTAATGCAGTTATTGAGGTTACAGTGCAATAGATGAGTAGATGCAGTTAATAGAGTTACAGTGTAATAGATGAGTTATTGCAGTTATTGAGGTTACAGTGCAATAGATGAGTAGATGCAGTTAATAGAGTTACAGTGCAGTAGATTAGTTAATGCAGTTATTGAGGTTACAGTGCAATAGATGAGTAGATGCAGTTAATAGAGTTACAGTGTAATAGATGAGTTAATGCAGTTGTTGAGGTTACAGTGCAATAGATGAGTAGATGCAGTTAATAGAGTTACAGTGTAATAGATGAGTAGATGCAATTAATAGAGTTACAGTGTAATAGATGAGTTATTGCAGTTATTGAAGTTACAGTGCAATAGATGAGTAGATGCAGTTAATAGAGTTACAGTGTAATAGATGAGTTAATGCAGTTATTGAAGTTACAGTGCAATAGATGAGTAGATGCAGTTAATAGAGTTACAGAGCAGTAGATTAGTTAATGCAGTTATTGAAGTTATAGTGCAATAGATGAGTAGATGCAGTTAATAGAGTTACCGTGTAATAGATGAGTAGATGCAGTTAATAGAGTTATATTGCAGTAGATTAGTAAATGCAGTTATTGAAGTTACAGTGCAATAGATGATTAGATGCAGTTAATAGAGTTACAGTGCAGTAGATGAGTTAATGCAGTTATTGAAGTTACAGTGCAATAGATGAGTAGATGCAGTTGATAGAGTTACAGTGTAATAGATGAGTTAATGCAGTTATTGAGGTTACAGTGCAATAGATGAGTAGATGCAGTTATTGAGGTTACAGTGCAATAGATGAGTAGATGCAGTTAATAGAGTTACAGTGTAATAGATGAGTTAATGCAGTTATTGAAGTTACAGTGCAATAGATGAGTAGATGCAGTTAATAGAGTTACAGAGCAGTAGATTAGTTAATGCAGTTATTGAAGTTATAGTGCAATAGATGAGTAGATGCAGTTAATAGAGTTACCGTGTAATAGATGAGTAGATGCAGTTAATAGAGTTATATTGCAGTAGATTAGTAAATGCAGTTATTGAAGTTACAGTGCAATAGATGATTAGATGCAGTTAATAGAGTTACAGTGCAGTAGATGAGTTAATGCAGTTATTGAAGTTACAGTGCAATAGATGAGTAGATGCAGTTGATAGAGTTACAGTGTAATAGATGAGTTAATGCAGTTATTGAGGTTACAGTGCAATAGATGAGTAGATGCAGTTATTGAGGTTACAGTGCAATAGATGAGTAGATGCAGTTAATAGAGTTACAGTGTAATAGATGAGTTAATGCAGTTATTGAGGTTACAGTGCAATAGATGAGTAGATGCAGTTATTGAGGTTACAGTGCAATAGATGAGTAGATGCAGTTAATAGAGTTACAGTGTAATAGATGAGTTAATGATGTTATTGAAGTAACAGTGCAATAGATGAGTAGATGCAGTTAATAGAGTTACTGTGTAATAGATGAGTAGATGCAGTTATTGAAGTTACAGTGCAATAGATGAGTAGATGCAGTTAATAGAGTTACAGTGTAATAGATGAGTTAAAGCAGTTATTGAGGTTACAGTGCAATAGATGAGTAGATGCAGTTAATAGAGTTACAGTGTAATAGATGAGTTAATGCAGTTATTGAAGTAACAGTGCAATAGATGAGTAGATGCAGTTAATAGAGTTACAGTGTAATATATGAGTTAATGCAGTTAATGAAGTTACAGTGCAATAGATGAGTAGATGCAGTTAATAGAGTTAAAGTGTAATAGATGAGTTAATGCAGTTAATAGAGTTACAGTGCAGTAGATTAGTTAATGCAGTTATTGAGGTTACAGTGCAATAGATGAGTAGATGCAGTTAATAGAGTTACAGTGCAGTAGTTAATGCAGTTATTGAAGTTACAGTGCAATAGATGAGTAGATGCAGTTAATAGAGTTACAGTGTAATAGATGAGTTAATGCAGTTAATAGAGTTACAGTGCAGTAGATTAGTTAATGCAGTTATTGAGGTTACAGTGCAATAGATGAGTAGATGCAGTTAATAGAGTTACAGTGCAGTAGTTAATGCAGTTATTGAAGTTACAGTGCAACAGATGAGTAGATGCAGTTAATAGAGTTACAGTGTAATAGATGAGTTAATGCAGTTATTGAAGTTACAGTGCAATAGATGAGTAGATGCAGTTAATAGAGTTACAGTGTAATAGATGAGTTAATGCAGTTAATAGAGTTACAGTGCAATAGATGAGTAGATGCAGTTAATAGAGTTACAGTGTAATAGATGAGTTAATGCAGTTATTGAAGTTACAGTGCAATAGATGAGTAGATGCAGTTAATAGAGTTACAGTGTAATAGATGAGTTAATGCAGTTATTGAGGTTACAGTGCAATAGATGAGTAGATGCAGTTAATAGAGTTACAGTGTAATAGATGAGTTAATGCAGTTATTGAAGATATTCATTCAATGTAGAAAAGATGTCGACATTTCATCAAGTGAACAGTGTTTGCTTTAGTTGAGCTCTTGACTCTTGATCTTTTGATAATCACAATATGTTTTAGCACTTAAACACATAGATGCACAATGATCATAACCACCTTCAAGCCTAAAGGGGAAATTCACTCAACACGATGTTTAACATGTCGTCTTCGGAGGACAAATGAGGATCTTTAGGTGACATCAGGGAGATTTCCAGGCCCCCTCAGATACATCATGGTGTCAGTTTTTGTCAAGGTCAGGAAAAGTGTTAAATACATTGTTAAATTGGTCCATGCCCGCATAGTGGCTCAGTTTGATCTTTTTGAAGCGACGAGAAAGCTTTATGTGTGAAAAACGAATAACAAAAACCCTCTTTAATCGATATATTCTCCTCTGTCTTTTGTCAGTGTATGGTGCGTGTTCACAGGAGCACTTCTTCTTGGACTTGAGCATTTTTCTGCGTTGTGTTTTAGAGCGCCGGAATCCAATAGGGTCAAGCCCCATGCGGCATTTGGCACACACACCTAATAAGCATTCGTCAAAGTTCTCTCGTCCAAGAAGAAGAAGATGGAGAAGAAGTGTTCTCGTGAATGTGTTTTCCCCTGCGATCTCATTCAGTGCCGGCGTGGGACTTAGCGCTGGTACTGAAAACATAGAGCTATGTGCCAAAGTCTCTGTCTACCCCGTTCAGAGTGCAGGTCATACTCTTGCCCCCTCTGTTTTCAGAGCCTTCAGCCTGGCATGAGGGTCTGGCTGCTAAGGGCTTTATGGGATTACATTGATCGTATGGCCGGGTTTCGACAGTCTGACCAGCTCTTCGTCTGCTAGAGTGGGGGGACTAAGGGACGGCTGTCTCTAAACAGAGACTTTCTCACTGGGCGGTGGACGCTACTACCTTGGCTTATGAGAGTCAGGGACAGGACTGCCCCTTCCGTATCAGAGCTCATTCCACTAGGGCCATGTGTTCGCCATTCATAAGCCCTGAAGGTGTTCAAGATTCATAGATTCTGAGATATTGTTGCTATGTGCCACATTCACACTGCCAGGGTTCGTCAGTATTTGCATACTGTTGCATGTCTTGCGACAATTGGCCAGTTTTTTTCTTGTATTATCCAATAAGAGTTTAGAAAAAGAGAGAGAGAGAGAGAGAGAGAGAGAGAGAGAGAGAGAGAGAGAGAGAGAGAGAGAGAGAGAGAGAGAGAGAGAGAGAGAGAGAGAGAGAGAGAGAGAGAGAGAGAGCGAGAGAGAGAGAGAGTTCTTACTAACCTTTCTCTCCCCCTTACATGCCTGAAGATTTTCATCCCATGTTTTGTGTGAAGTCTGACCTCTTGTGGGTTGTTTCAGCTATTACATCAAAAGTGCCAAATGGATTTTCCCATTTGCCTGGAAAAATGTCAATAGAATGATGATGAAGCCTAATGTTTTGAGACACAAGAACACAACATTTCAAACTATCTAGAGTTTCTTATTATTCTGGTTTATCAGTTGTACATTACATAACATTAAATTATATTATAGAGTAAATATTATAAATAATGTGAATTATTTGATCATTCAGACTTACAGTATGTTTGGATATTTGGGAAAGTTATTATGACTCATTTTGTGTGTTAAACTGTAGAACACTTAAAGCCTATAATACAGTTTGAATCAGTTTATAATGAAATTAAATGTACATAAATGAAGTAACACTGAACTTGTCATTTGTGCTGTAAGACACATGAAATTTAGATGTAAATGTGTGTTTAAAGCAGTAATACACTTATATACTGATGACTATAGTGTATTGATATATTCATGGAGGTTTGTGTTCAGTGTTGTTGTGTTGTTGTGTCACTGTGGGCCTCAGGGCACAATAATACAGAGCAGAGTCTGATAGAGTAACAGAGGAGATCTCCAGATACACATGTTTATCTGTCACGCTCACTTCACCATCCAGTCTGGGGACACGAGGATCTGCGTATATCACAGTTCTTGTTGTTGACTCAATGATAAGCAGCAGAAATGTAGGTCTGGATCCAGGATACTGTCGATACCACAGCAAACTGTCTGCTCTGCCTTCATGTTTGCATGAGAGATTGACAGTCTTCCCCTCAATGACATGCTCTTCTGTTTGTAGTTGTTTTATTGACTGTGCAAAACATGAATCTGCATATTGAATTGAAAACTCTTCAGTTAGCAAGAATGTCGGGATGTGGATGATTATTGTGAGACAAATAAAATGTCAATCAAACACTAGATGAAGGAATGAAACATTATTCACTATGTACATTATAAGAGATTGTTGTTAAAGTAAAATAATATATCAGGTGTTCAGTATATCACTTACCGTATGAAAAGAACAGAAGCAGACACCACAGAAAAATCATTTCTGAACCTCATACAGCACATGAATGCTGGAGACACGTCTGTCTGTGTGTGTGTGTGTGTGTGTGTGTGTGTGTGTTTGTGTGCGTGTGTTTATGAGATTCTTTAAAGCTCCACCTAAAAGCCCAAATAAAAAAACTTCTACAGGCATGAAGTTATTATGAATTCAAACCCTTTTTATGAGTTTCTGCATGTAGGTGAAGTTTGCCCTCTTGTGGAAATGTTTGTGATTACATCTTAAATATCCTTGAGCCAGTGCTTCCCATCTCCAGTCCTCTGGAACATTCTGGCAGGAGACTACATCAGGTGTTTTATAGGGAGACATCTGAAGCTGTTCTGGGAGAGGAGGGCGTGAGGACTGGAGTTGTCTCATTTACTTTTCTCTTTTAGTAAAATAACCAAATACAGCGAGTGTTTAAAGTACTTTACCTCTGTAATACTTTCAATACCATACAGGTCAATAATTATATACGTATCTTATATTTATATTTTATTCTTTAAGAAACGAAGAGTGAACTGCAAGTAAATATTGATTTAATATAAAAAGCATGTTCTTATTGCAGAGAAGTATTAAGAATTACACTGATGACCATATACTGTACCATATCTGAGCGAGGCATTTATCTGCAATAATGTGTAAAAAAAAGATGAAGAAATAAAATTATATGAAATATGCAGAAAATACAGAACACTTTCACAAAATTGTTAAAGCTACAGAAGAAAATGAAGAGAACAACTTTATTCTTCCTGGATATTGAGTGAGTCCAGTGTCTGTTGAAGCAAAATAATGCATAAAAGATGTGAATAAATCAGGGCTATTCAGAATATACTGTATGATTTGTTTTAAAAACATCAGTCTTGCGTAACACAATACCTACTTTTGTGTTGTTTAAACATGAATATGAACTTTGACCAATTTGTCCTGTTTCAGTTTTATGCGAATAAATGCAAAACCAATATTTTCACTTCATCCATCACCATCGTGCAGCATTCATTTATTTTGTGTGAAGAATTACACCATTGTGATATATGAATCTACTTGTGTGTAAGAAAATGACTCCTTGAATCAAACAGTAAATATAAAGTTTTTCCAAAATGAAACAATCTTTTTACTTTGTGTCAATGTCCGTTTTTTATTTATAAAGAGTAAAAGCATTGGATCAAAGCTTTTTTTAATTTGAGAAAAGCAAATAAAATTGCTTGTTAGAAATATTTTTGTATGACTAAAAGTTACCATAATGCAGCCGTGCTGTGAAATGTAGCTATTTAAAAATAAAGCGAGTTAATAAAAATAAAGCGAGTTAATGTGTCTATTTAAAAATAAAGCGAGTTAATGTGTCTATTTAAACATAAAGCGAGTTAATGTGTCTATTTAAAAGTAAAGCGAGTTAATGTGTCTATTTAAAAATAAAGCGAGTTAATGTGTCTATTTAAAAATAAAGCGAGTTAATGTGTCTATTTAAAAATAAAGCGAGTTAATGTGTCTATTTAAAAATAAAGCGAGTTAATGTGTCTATTTAAAAATAAAGCGAGTTAATGTGTCTATTTAAAAATAAAGCGAGTTAATGTGTCTATTTAAAAATAAAGCGAGTTAATGTGTCTATTTAAAAATAAAGCGAGTTAATGTGTCTATTTAAAAATAAAGCGAGTTAATGTGTCTATTTAAAAATAAAGCGAGTTAATGTGTCTATTTAAAAATTAAGCGAGTTAATGTGTCTATTTAAAAATTAAGCGAGTTAATGTGTCTATTTAAAAATAAAGCGAGTTAATGTGTCTATTTAAAAATTAAGCGAGTTAATGTGTCTATTTAAAAATAAAGCGAGTTAATGTGTCTATTTAAAAATAAAGCGAGTTAATGTGTCTATTTAAAAATAAAGCGAGTTAATGTGTCTATTTAAAAATAAAGCGAGTTAATGTGTCTATTTAAAAATAAAGCGAGTTAATGTGTCTATTTAAAAATAAAGCGAGTTAATGTGTCTATTTAAAAATTAAGCGAGTTAATGTGTCTATTTAAAAATAAAGCGAGTTAATGTGTCTATTTAAAAATAAAGCTAGTTAATGTGGCTATTTAAAAATAAAGCGAGTTAATGTGTCTATTTAAAAATAAAGCGAGTTAATGTGTCTATTTAAAAATAAAGCGAGTTAATGTGTCTATTTAAAAATAAAGCGAGTTAATGTGTCTATTTAAAAATAAAGCGAGTTAATGTGTCTATTTAAAAATAAAGCGAGTTAATGTGTCTATTTAAAAATAAAGCGAGTTAATGTGTCTATTTAAAAATAAAGCGAGTTAATGTGTCTATTTAAAAATAAAGCGAGTTAATGTGTCTATTTAAAAATAAAGCGAGTTAATGTGTCTATTTAAAAATAAAGCGAGTTAATGTGTCTATTTAAAAATAAAGCGAGTTAATGTGTCTATTTAAAAATTAAGCGAGTTAATGTGTCTATTTAAAAATTAAGCGAGTTAATGTGTCTATTTAAAAATAAAGCGAGTTAATGTGTCTATTTAAAAATAAAGCTAGTTAATGTGTCTATTTAAAAATAAAGCGAGTTAATGTGTCTATTTAAAAATAAAGCGAGTTAATGTGTCTATTTAAAAATAAAGCGAGTTAATGTGTCTATTTAAAAATAAAGCGAGTTAATGTGTCTATTATTTAAAAATAAAGCGAGTTAATGTGTCTATTTAAAAATAAAGCGAGTTAATGTGTCTATTTAAAAATAAAGCGAGTTAATGTGTCTATTTAAAAATAAAGCGAGTTAATGTGTCTATTATTTAAAAATAAAGCGAGTTAATGTGTCTATTTAAAAATAAAGCGAGTTAATGTGTCTATTTAAAAATAAAGCGAGTTAATGTGTCTATTTAAAAATTAAGCGAGTTAATGTGTCTATTTAAAAATTAAGCGAGTTAATGTGTCTATTTAAAAATAAAGCGAGTTAATGTGTCTATTTAAAAATTAAGCGAGTTAATGTGTCTATTTAAAAATAAAGCGAGTTAATGTGTCTATTTAAAAATAAAGCGAGTTAATGTGTCTATTTAAAAATAAAGCGAGTTAATGTGTCTATTTAAAAATAAAGCGAGTTAATGTGTCTATTTAAAAATAAAGCGAGTTAATGTGTCTATTTAAAAATAAAGCGAGTTAATGTGTCTATTTAAAAATAAAGCGAGTTAATGTGTCTATTTAAAAATAAAGCGAGTTAATGTGTCTATTTAAAAATAAAGCGAGTTAATGTGTCTATTTAAAAATAAAGCGAGTTAATGTGTCTATTTAAAAATAAAGCGAGTTAATGTGTCTATTTAAAAATAAAGCGAGTTAATGTGTCTATTTAAAAATAAAGCTAGTTAATGTGGCTATTGTGAACATATAACATATATCATTGTTATTAAATCAAGAGGCTTGATTCTGACTGTATGATTTGCAGGTGTTTCCTCGTACTTCATATAAATGCACAAGCGGTCCTGGCAGATAATATCTTTTGGTTTGTCTAACGCTTGAATGTTTTTGAGTTCAAAGTGAATAGTTCATGTGAGTTTTTGTACAGTATCTTATAAACTTTGCATCACTGGGTCTCTCCAGAGAGCACAGTAATAAAGAGCTGAATCTCTCACAGCAGTTTTTTTAAGGATCAGTTTTGTGGATGTTCTGGATGTAGATGAATCATATTCATTAGGATGTTGTATGTCTTTGTGGCCATCTCTTGATCGGGCACCTTTCCACAGTAAATACTGAGGTTCACTGTTTGGATACTGTCTGTACCAGTAAATATCAACATATTCAAAGGATGTTTCATAAGTGCAGCTCATGGTCACACTCTCTTTCTCTTTACTGACCATAACAGCTTCATCCGGTTCAATTCCATCCCCATAAGAAACTGCAATGAAAGTAAAAAAGTGATATGTTGCTTTCTCTCTCATATATTGTCTCCCATAGTAAAAAATGAAAAATATTTGTTTAAATGTAAATAGGTTTAGATACCTGATGCTGCTATGAGAATCAGCAGTACTGATGTCCACATCATAAATCGATGGATCTGTTATGTGCTTCAGTTCATGTTCCTCTCAGGTATTACTGTGAGATTATTGTATTTCTCTGAAGTCTTGTGGTTGAACGCAAATGTAAGGAAACAGGAAATGATTCATTCATGATTTAAAAGTTTGTCACACTTATTACACCACAACATTTATTTACATCAGTATACATTACAGCATTATATTACAACATGACATTCACTTTCAATACTTTCATCTTTTGGTTCTGAAAATGTTCTCTCTGGAAAGTGTTTCAATTTCAAAAGATTCAATGTAATCACTTCCTGTTGAAAATATTGCTACAATATTGCATTGTTGACCAGTGACCGCCGGTTGTATGTAAAACATTTGTTTCTAGTTCTTGAAAAATATAGTCGAATGTAGCTACGTCAAGACAGTTTTCATTAAAATAATAAAATTTAAGAATGTAATGTTTAGCCAAACCTCATTTTCTATTTTTACTTTTTATTGTGTTTCATTACGCTGTATGTTATTGTTATAAAAATGTATTTATATCCGGATCTGTTACTTGAACTTGTTATTTTATGTATTAGGTATGTATCTATTACTGTATATTTATTCTTTTGTTCTGCACGTAGACTGTGAGACATTATAATATGTAAAGAAATGTAAATGTTATTGTGGTTTTTATCCAGAACAGTCTTGCCTGGAGTAATATGGCGGCGCCGGCGGTGTCTATGATTCAAATTAGTCTGATACTGTTTTGCCCGATGCCTTGTTGTACAGACCTGATGCTTTTTAGTAAGAGGCTGTTTTGCCTGATTCATTGTTGCACGAGAACTGATGCCTTTTTGTCTGATGCTGAGGTCTGACGATGTCCTAATATGAACAAGGTACAAATGAATTTTATTAGAAAACACTGAAAATATTCAATTTAGTTCAATTCAATTCAACTTTATTTATAAAGCGCTTTTCACAATTTGCATTGTTCCGAAGCAGCTTCGAAATATTTACAGGTAGTGCCACGTTTTTGTCCAGATATTTTCTTTGAAATCTCGCATATCGATAGGGAGGTCTTGGCTGAAAGAAAAATGGTTTACCTTTATTCGTAGGGAACTCACAGGAAAGGCCCAGGAGCCTTAAATTTTGTTAGGCTTTATTGAAAGTGGAGATTATAAACTAATGCTGCGTCCACACCAGCGGCGAATGAAGTGTAACGGAGGTATTTTTCTCTATGGGGACTTTTATTATGAAAGGGTTTTTCTCTGCCGTGCGCCGAGAAAGATAAAGAAGAGACGTCTGGGAAATAAGAAAAAACATCAGTTTTATTTCGCGAGGCAGACACGCCATGTTTGTTGTACTAGAGGTCGACATTTTTCCGTTGCAGCTGCAGTGTAAGCCAGTGGTGCACGTTCGGAGGTTAGTGTACATCAACATTATGATGTGAAACTGTAGACGCAGCTAAAACAGAGGGTTTTGGTCGATCGCGTCATCGGACAGAGAACGGTGTTGGAGACCGGTTGAGAGCACAAGAGAGAGAGTTGCTAGGGCCGTGAGTTACCTTGGAACACGTATGAATGCGTATGTGAGCTGATCGTTTGATTTTGAAGTAGTGATCCGTTTTTTGAAAGATGTTTTTGTGTGTGATCTAAACCAGTTAGCTAAGCGCGCCACGTTTTTTCCCCCGGACATTTCCTGAGTTTCCCCGGGTCACGCAGAGATTTTCTGTTTTTATTTTTTTATTATTTCCCTGCCATCCTTACGACATCTCACTGTCCTGTCTCAGCTGTTCACAAATTCATTACAGCTGTGGTTCAAGTCATCGCAAGTCACCACAAGTCTTCACAAGTCATCGTATCAAAGTTGTCGTTGTCACAGTCCGGTACCACGGTTCGGTACGCGCACACACACATACACAAACATTACACTGATAACGAACTGAGTTTTTTGTTACCTTTTGTTATTTTATTGAAACAGGCCCTTCCAGCAGAAACACAATTTACTAAGAGCAATAAAATAAATTAATAATTTTTCAATTTAGACATTGAATAGTTATTTTTGAACTTACCTTGGGGTAGGGGTGTCTCACTTACACTGTTAGGATTAGGTGGGTGGGAATGTGAACTTAAACTTATTCTTCACCACATACACTTCAGGAAGCCACCGTGTTGACACACTCGCCTGAAGCCTACACTGCCTACTCCTTTATTACCTTCGAAAATGGTGTAAGGTAAAACATATACACATAGAGTGCATACTGAGGCTCAAAGCACCGGAGTGGGGAATAAGATTCCTCCGCTCTTAAGTCTTCCAGGGTAGTGTGTTAACTTTCCCCTACGAGGCGAGACATACAGTCCCGTTACATTAGCATCAATTCAAAGTAGACATTCTGCGGCACGATTCGCGTGAATTAGGTGGCACGAATTAAGCACTTTGTGTGTTTGACGCGCATAACACGTGATTCACGCAAATCGCGCAAGTTGAATTTTTTTTACTTTGCCGAAAATTTGCCTCATTAACCAATCAGGAGCTTGCTCTAGTAGTGAAATGATTATGACGTTGCGAGCGGAGGAAATTAAACAATAATGAAGGAAAAAATCATCATCGCTGTATGTGGATAACCGGAGCTGTTCGATACATCTTCTTAATTTTATGGAAACAGGAATAAAAAAGAACTTTCTTGGAAGAAAGTGAGTCAGGAGGTTGGACAATCTGTTAAGTCTTAACTAAATCTATATCAGCCATTGCGCAAAAGCCCCTCCCGTGACGCCAATTCGCTTCTGTTGTGAAGTGAATGTTTTCTCTGGTCCATGTTCAGTGTAGGCCACACAATGATACTAAACAGCACTGTGACTACTTTCCTCCGTTTAAATGGCTAAATGACTGATTACAAGATTGGATAAATGTGCAAGGCCGGATTAACCATATGGGCAATTGCCCAGGGGCCCACGACCTCTAAAGAGCCACGGGCGGTGACGCCAATCAACGTGCACTGAGCTGGTCACGTGACCGCAAGCGCTACTACACAACCACTTACTAGCTAAACGGAAATTTAAAAGGGAGAAGGAGATCAGGAACGCAAAACATTTAAAATATATACCAAAAATAGGGAATTTCTTCCCCATTAGCAACTGCTCTTCTAAGGCAGCACCCGTCAACGAGGACAGCTCAGCTGTCCAGGACCTTTTTTCACTGCCGGCTCTCGCTAATGTTCACAGCCACAAGAGCAAAGCGCACCGGGCAGCATCTTCAACTGATGGGCCAGATTCTGCTGCGAGTGCAACCGTTGAGGGAAACGGTGATGGGTCTTGAGTCTCACTGCCATCTGAACCGCTCGTCGAGTCTGGGAGCAGCCCCTGTACCTCAACGCCTCTATACCCTGGAGATCCTTCGCTTTGGGGGGCGATTAGGGAGCCGCTCCGTGAAGAGGCGATCTTCCAAGGGCCTGCAGCTTTGAAGAACCGGGCTGCCAAGTATCTTGCATCGGTGAGGGAGTCTGGACTTGGAAGTAGGACACGCTCCCTCACCAATGCTCTGCTTCATTGCCGTCGTCCAAACAATTGTGAGGCAGAACAGCAATACTGGAAAGAAGTCCTTAGACGTGTGGTTGCCGTTATACATTTTTTGGGAGTGAGAGGACTGCCATTTCGAGGTGACAATGTACTGCTGGGCTCCGCTCACAATGTGAGGTATTTGGGACTGCTTGAACTGATAGCGGAGTTTGACCCCTTTTTAAAGGAGCACCTGGAGAAGCATGGCAATAAGGGTAGAGGTAAACCATCTTACTTGTCCTCAATTGTGTGTGAATAATTTATTTCATTAATGGGTGACAAAACTAAACAAGTAATATGAGAGGAAACCAGACACGCTAAATATTTCTCCGTAATCGTTGATTCAACACCAGACACATAGATCAGCTCACATTTGTTTTTCATTTTGTCAATGCAGATGGCAGAGTAGTGGAAAGATTCATTGGGTTTGAGCCCATCCACAGCCACACAGGTGCAAGCCTACTTGAATGTGTAATTGAAATGTTGCGAGGTTTGGGGTTAGGTTTGTCAAACAAAAGTTTAGATAACGCTAGCAATATGTCTGGCACTTGAAAGCCCCCCCCCCCTTCCACAAAAGCTCTCAATATAAATTAGGGGGCAATCAGAGATACATTAGCCAAAATAGCTTCAGACTGTGAGAAAACACAAACTAAAACCGAAGCTGCTGCATTGGTCGCAAAACTTGATAAACTTGAGATTGTAATAATGACTATGTTGTGGGACCGGGTACTACATAGATTTAAGGCAACAAGTGACCAACTCCGAAAAAGCGATATGGATTAAGTTGCTGCTCTTGGCCTTTTGCGGTCACTGCATTCATATGTCGGCACTCTACATGAACAGTTTGCAGAGCTGGAAGAATCCACACGCAGTGTTAGTGCTACACAAAACTACCAGTTTGACAATCGACGTGTGAGAAAAAGAAAGTTTATGACGAGTCTGGGGATGACAGCGAAGTAGCTTCTACTGATAGTAGTCAGAGATTTAAGGTTGAAACATTATGTCATCATTAAAAGACTTTGTTCATGCTTATCCAAGCTTATCGAAGCCAATACAAATGTGTGTGACCTCTTTGGAGTTTTATTTGAGAGGGACTGCAATGATTATGACATGCGTGAAAGAGCTGCTAAGCTGTGCTCCACTTATCTGACAGATCTGGATGGTTCCTTGTCAGACGAACTTATTCAGTTCGAGCACTTTGTGCAGAATAAGACTTCACCTATACAGCTGCTGCAGGCTCTTGAGAGACACAGACTTAAGACAACATTTCCAAATGTTTATGTTGCACTAAGACTGTATTTAACCTTGCCTGTGTCTAACTGCGAGGGTGAGAGGTCATTTTCTGTTTTGAAACGAGTTGAAAATGAGCTGAGGACCACAATGTCACAGACAAGGCTCTCTTGCACTTTCTCTCTTGGCTATTGAACATGAATTTGTTAGTGCCCTTGATTTTGAAGATATTTAACACCAGTTTGCACATTCAAAGTCCAGAAAAATGCCAGTGTAAGATGTGTTTGCCAAATGAAATCAAGCATTTCAAATTTAAACATGCATTTTGTCATGATTCTCGAGTGGTGAGACACGGAGAGAGGACCCAGGTGCAGACAGTGGGTAAGGGGTTAACATATATTTAATAAATAATAAAACAAAGACCCACGTGGGGGTAACATAACAAAACATGGGAATATTATGACAAGACAGAACAGGACTAAAACTAACTACACATAAACAAGACTTGAATAAACTCTTGACAAAAACTACAAATAACTAAACTAACACAACACAGGAACTCACCACACAAACCACAATGAACCAGCACAAGACAGAAGACACAAGGGCATTAAATAAGGGAGCAAATAAAGAGGGAAACAGGTGAATGGCATGAAGCAATAACGAGGGTAACGAGAGGATGGGAACAATGACGAGACCGGAGAGAGTATGGAAGGCCATAAGAACAATAATTGTCTCTCCACGTTTAACATGAGGTTCTGTCATGATCCTGCCACTAAACCAAGAGAAACATGACGTGGCAGAATCATGACACATTTCACCATTATTTAGCATTTCCTTTTGTCTTGTCTTATTGAGAAAAATTGACAGATTTCCAAGTGTTTATCTTGCACTAAAATGTTTAACCCTGGCCTGTCTTGTTGAACTGTGATGTGACAGGTTGTTTTCTGTTTTAAAGTTCAAATGAGTTTGGGAGCAGATGATACTGCATTTTATTAATTTTTTTCCTTGTGGTGGTTCCATGAAAATGCTGTGAATTGTTTATTGTTGTTGCAGATGAAAAAAATGTGTATATTGCACTATAACCTATCCTATTGAATTCTGAGATGACAGGGTGATTTCTGTTTAAAATGAGCTGATGACCAACATGCTCTGTGATGGCTCTATCATTTCTGCACATTTGTGTTGGTATAAGGTTTTGTTAAATAAATACTGGATGCTTTGAAAGTGTTTTTTTTTTTTGTGTGAAAATGTAGGACACTTCCTTCACTCTCTATGTAGTGGGTCAATTTTGCCAGATTTTACTGACGCCGATGTGTTTTGTTTTCATAACATGGCTGGGTGGTCTTGACAAGAAAACATAGTGGTGCATTTGTAGTTCTATAAGCATTTGCACATCTGTACATCAAAATGCACTTGATGACAGTTAATTATTGAAATATTGAGTATATTGACTGTATTACTGTAATTTATTTTGTATTTTGCCAGATTATGGTGATCCTGGGGTTGTGATGATGGGGCCCTTGAATATTGTTGCCCAGGGTACAGTGAAGTGTTAATCTGGCCCTGTAAATGTGTGATACTAATAAAATAAACAAATGAGTTTGAAATATCACAATACTCCAATAATGTTTTATCTTTTCTAAGGGGTACCATAAATGTCCAGGCCATTTTAGAATCTTTGTAGAATAAGTCATAATTCATCTCTTTCCACAGCTTCTTTGCTTTATTCTATGACATACCAAAGGCATGCAAGTATACATGATATAAAATCTTTTAAGATCATCATTCTTCAGGAGGAATGAAGCATTATTTCAATGAGCTGTAAGGGTACCAACACATTTGAGCACATCTGTTTGTATTTACATTGGGGCGTTGCTCCCTGAGAAACCTAAACGGTAAAAAATAAGATTTGTACGCACATTTTCAGCAATATTATGTCGTTTTTTTATTGACAAATGTAATGCTATCAATGTAAATGTAAACTGTTTGCGCAGTTAATGTATTTTTCGGCTTCAAACGCGGAAGACTACATGCAAGTTGTCCATAAAGTTACTGATGTTATGCTGCAGTCATTGCAATTTAGAAGCGCCTCTTTAGTATTATGACATATTTCCAACTTAAAAGGAATATTTAAAGTGGGTGTGGCTCATGTTTTCTATTGTGTGTGAAATGAATGAACGAATAAAAACAGGATGTTCCTGTATTTTTGCGGTAGTTTACTGGCAACCAAAGCTTCTGGTATATTCTTGTAAAATGACGGACTATAATCTCTATAATAAACCCCACTTTCTGCTTCAGATAAAGACTGCTGTGTAAACACTGCTCTCTACTGTTCATCTACATCTGTCCTTCTGAAGGGGTAACAGACAGTTTACACTGATAGTGACTATATATTTGATGTAAACAACATATGTATGGGAAAATATTTGTGAAATATATGAAAATGGCCATTCTGAAATACATTTTTCATAAATTACAAGTATTTGAAATATATTTGTATATATTTGGAAACCATACATGAACATGTGTTTTACATATATTTCCATAATTTGTCTGTTTGTCTAGGATGCATAAGATCTGTAAATAATTAATAATACAAAACCTATGGAAATAATATTATAAACTACAGGTATTCACTTCATGTTCTGTCTCTTGATGAGGTTTGTGTTGAGTGTTGTTGTGTTTTGTGTCACTGTGGGCCTCAGGGCACAATAATACAGAGCAGAGTCTGATAGAGTAACAGAGGAGATCTCCAGATACACATGTTTATCTGTCACGCTCACTTCACCATCCAGTCTGGGGACACGAGGATCTGCGTATATTACACTCTTACTGGATGAAGGATAAACAAGAAGCAGAAATTCAGGTCTGGATTCAGGATACTGTCGATACCACAGCAAACTCTGTGCACTGCCTTCATATTTGCATGAGAGACGAATTGAATCCCCTTCAAATGTGTTCACAGTGTTCTGCAATGATGTTATTGTCTGAGCGAGGCATTTATCTGCAATAATGTGTGAAAGAAACATGAAGATAAATAAATCAGTTGATGTGAAAGATGCAAAAATACCAACAAACTCTCTTAAAATTCCAGGTGAAAATAACAGAGAGCATTTATAAATAGTCAAACAGTAAAGGATTGTTAAAAACGGTCTTACCTTGTGTTACTGAGAGCAGAAGCAGAAAACACAGTAACATCATGACTGTAGAGTAAAAAAACCCAAATGAAGATCATGATGAAGTCTTCATGTGTTTCTCTATTAAAGCTCCACCTACAGTACATTTCTTGTTGTGTTACAGATCATGTCTGAATGAAGTTGATCAATATTACTATTGTTATTTCATATTTAAATGATCTATCAAACACTATTGAAATATTGCACAAAAGTGGATTTGTAATGTTGAATGAGCAGCATCTGTTTTTGTACAGTGTTTTCTGTTACTGTGCACAATAATAAGTCATCTCTGTCACTGCCACTTCAGTGTTTGTCAATCTCCATGTTTACCTGTTTTCTTATTGTTTTGAAACAATACATTTGTGAGCCATATATATATACTCCAGTGTTTATTATTGTCCTGTAATGGTTTTTGTTTTGGATATATTTGTGTGTGGTTTTGTCTCTGATTCTTTATGGCTTCTGCTCCATATTTACTCATTGTCTCATATATATAGTTTCATGTTGTGTACCAGCTTTCTGGTTTTATTAGAACCCAGTCAACTACTTTATTTCACAGTGATGTAACCATGAGATTTCAGAAGACTAATGATGACGTCAAAATAAAACCACACAGCACTTCATTTAGAAAACCTTTATAATATCTGATTGTCTCAAACTATCACACATTGACAGCAGAACACTGTTCTCATCAGCGTTTATTCATTATTATATTCATAATTCATAGAACACCAATATTTTAATACTCTATTTTATTCAATATCTTTAATTCATTATTATCATAAGCAGATTTCTTTGCAATATACACACAGAGACTAAAGAATAGACACAGAAGAGATTTCTGTAAATTCAATCTACTCCCAATATCAATGTAGCCTACACAACTACCACTTATGTAGAATAACAGACCGTATCAAACTTAAGTGAATCTGCAGAGTTTTGTGTTTACATTGAACTAAACACAGAGCATTTCCTAAGATGATCTAGAACATCTGCAGTGCTTTCTTATGTGAAATATAAGTGATTTGAGACAAAACTCATGTTTTCTCATGTTGTGTCACAGGTGTTGTGAAAACATACAGTAAACAGTGAACCACACGCCCATCAACAAGTTTTCTTCATTCTGTTCTTTAAATGTTCTGTTCATCTCTGTGTCTAACAGGTCGAGCACATGTTGCTGTGTTTGACAAACACATCGCACGGATGCTTGCATATTGCAGGAATTTATCATTGCTGGCAAACAATATAAATAGTTATTTTGTAAATATTTCATTTAAAGTAAATAGTTTGGGGCAAAACATATTTATTTAGTATTGGATTTTTTTATTGGGGATTGAATTAGTGGTTGAAAAGAATCTAAAAACAAGATGTCCAGTTATGACCAGTTTATCCGGTCAAGTCATTTGTTACTCTGTAATAAATTACTTTTCCCTTGAAAAAGTAAAGTTAGTGATGTCACTGACCCTTTTCTCTGGTTATATTTACTTTATTCTTGCACAAACTGAAAATGATTACGAGAAAGAGAGCACACCGCTTGTCTTTGGGCCGCTCAAAGCATTATGCTTTGCCCGAGACCAAAAAGATGCATTTGGAGGCGAAGGTCCAGCGACAGCAGACGTGCAGGAAGTCATCCATTCCATCTCCTGTGGAAAACAGCCTCCGTCTCTACACTGGATATTGTGAAGCAGCTTGTGAAAAGTTTCCTAAAAAGATTGACCCAATATCATCCCCCTCCATCCAACTGCATTCAGTCATTCAATAAAAAAAATGATCTCAACTGGTAAAAAGGGCACAGAGAGCTCCTACTTCACCTGAGTTGTGTTCAACGGTGGTGGAAGTCGACTCTGAGATTTATAATAACAGTGAAATTCTGTAGTTCTCAATGGATAAAAATATTGTCATAAAACTTCCGTCAAAAAATACAGGAAAACAAAAATTGTCTCTCCTTAGCCTTTCTAACTGTGTGTTATAAACACATCTGTTATGATGAGAAAAGTGTTTTTGTGTTGTTTTTAGAGTCTCCACCTACAAGGCTGATATCTTTTTAGACTTTACTTTCAGATTTGAAGCGATGCTCATTGTTGCTATATGAGATTTAATGATATCTAAAGGATCTTGTTTATACACATCATGCGTGTGGTGAAAACGGACAGCAGACATCAAGAGTAAACCTCTTTATCTCAATTGTGATAACCAAAAACTCAAGATAAACGCAACGCACTCTGGGCACCAAACGTACAAAACTCATCCAAGACTCCCAGCATTCATTGCGGCATGATGCTTTTAATGTTGTTATTGGTCACCACTTTTGAGATTCATACACTGATTGTTGATCTATGTGTGAAAAATCAATTACAGAGATTCCTTATTTAAAAATGTTTCAAATGCCGATTGTTGCTGCAGAGCCGGATACCAAATTGAAGCTCATTCACACAGTTATAACATAAACGAAATGAGAAACTTCAAGATGTCAATAAAACTGAATTAGGTATAAATGGAGGTCAGATTTAGATGCAGATGGGCGGGTCAGCTGCAAGTGGGTGGGAATTAAGCCGTACGTGGGCTGTACAAACCGTCAGAGGTTTTGAATGGTTTATTTAATGTTCACAGTAGGTGTTGTATCTTAGGATATATACTTTGTATTATATACCTTAGCATCAAATTACTAAAAGAAGTTTACGCTAATGCGAGGGTGTTTCTAAACATACTGTCAAACTGAAACATGGACTAAAACATGTCAAGGTCATTTTTTATATTTATTTGATGCCTTTTGACATATTTTGATAAGAAAACGTTAAACCACAGTGAAAAGGTCATTTTAATAGTGTTTCCATCACTGTCTCTCCCTCCTGCCATCCTCAAACACCTGTGAAGATCCAGCCTACTTGTGGCCTAAGCTCCACCCACTTTGTGGCATTAGCTCCTCCCACCTGCAGGTCTCCGGGCTGCAGAGATCATTACTTGAAAAACTATTTGAGAATTCACATCAGTAAATACCAGACGAAAGCGTCTAATCACATCTTCTTTAGTTTTTTCTCCGTACAACTGTTTTATAAAAACACTAACATAGCAGCCAAAGAAAAATGGTGAAAAGTGAAATACCCAACTGAAGCTGGTCAGAGGAAAGTACCTAAGTTTTCTGTACCTCATCCTCTGAACTTTATTTCAACTTTAGGCCTCACAGACATTACTGGATTTTATATTGCTGTAAAATGTTGAAAAGTATTCTTAAACATGCTTTATAAGTATTTTTATGTAAATAATCATTAAACATGTGAACTGATGGTAACATTAAGTCATTAAATCATCTTTATAAGTCTCTCGTACACAATCATCTTTGAATAAATGGTTTCTGATTATATTACGAATACTCACATATTCTAATGTTCCTATGAATACTTCTTAATACTGAAACAGGTAGATTATAACTGTGGTATATAATAGTGCACTTTGCATGTGAAAGCTTGTGAAATCATCTCAAAACAACCCAGAAATATCCAGAAATGACACAATACTTATTACTCAGCAGCCTAGTTGGACTATTTTGACGGCAACAGAACATGTAAACTGTGATCATATCAAGAATAATCTGAATAATCTAACAATGTTCACAGTGTTTTGTGAAGAAGCATGTAGATTTAAAGCAGGGTTAAAAAGATGCAATGTGTATGTCACAATATCCAACATGTTGACAGATTCTGCCGTGTAAAAAATCACACTAACCCCCGAGTGATGGCCGGGTGCTTGAAAAGGTCACAAAAAATGTTTCAATACGTAAAGAGATGGAGCTTCACCATGACAGAAGAGCCATTTTGAATGAATGGTTGAATGAAAAACTTTAGACTGTAAAAAAGAAATGTTTTTAGGGAGCCATAAAGGGCATCGCTGTGAAACACTTTTGAAACACTTCACTAATCTGAGACGTTTTTATTTTCTTTTTCATTATAATTTCACATTATAAACAAACTTTTGCTTCTCTGAAAATGTGCTTGTCGGCATGTGTCTGTCAGTATATTTACTGAACAAACTTTATTTATCAAAATTAACTCAAATTTGACAAACTTTGCTAACATGATTGTTTTGAGCCTTTTTTGTTTTTTGTTTATCATTATTTAAACCATATATATACTTTTTAAGCTTTTGTATCAATGCTGTGTGCTTTTTTCTCCACCCTGCTTACCACCTCAAAACATTATTAAACTAAATTAACTTCTTATGATTCATTTTCAATCAAATCTGTTGCTCCATAAATATTTGATACAAACATTTATATATTTTCTGCAGTTATACATTAGGGGTGAAGTGAAAAGCACATTTATTTCTTAAGGAGAGCTTTAGCCCCGTTGTACCCTATTTGTTTTATGACTGACTTCTATAAGATCTGTACTGTTTTAAAGTTGACATCCTAAATATTGTGCGTTGTTTGGGACATCATGAATTTAGCTCTTCCTCTTATGAACGATGATGCCCATTTCCTGTCTGTTGAGGAGCTTTTGGTCTGTTTGTTTGTTTGATAGAAGGCTCAGTTTAACCATAAATGATTTTCAAACGTTTTTTTATCGAGAGGCCTTTATTTGTTTTGTAATACATGTTAATGTTCATATACTGTGAGATTGTTTTTCTACATGAAGCTTTCAGTGGTTTTGGCAGCCTTTTGCTTTGCTTTTAAATACGAGTCTTGTTCTGACTCCTGTTATGAGTGCAAATGCTCAAAGACATTTATGTATTTGTTAAAAATCATTTATGTGCAGCATCAGTAAAGAATGTAAGCCGACATGTTTCTTATCATGCTGTGTTCTCTGTGTGAACATTTGGCAGGCACTTTCCACATTCTTATATTTCAAACATGTACGGGAGCAGTGCAGCATTAACACGAGTGAAATATCCAAATACATGTTTGAACTCGACTTGGAGTTCACAACACGTTTTGGGGACTTTCGGAAATATGGACCAATGTTCCCTTTTTTGATTGAGCCTGCGAGCTTCGATGGACATGAATTCAATGCATCTGTGATAGACTGGATGGATACAGAGGACATGGAAATGCAGGTAATTGAGCTCAAGAGTTCAACACTCTGGATGACAAAATTTGCAGAACTTCGCAAGGAGCTGGAAACCACAGTGAACAATCAGGGATCTTACATTTTTACATGCTGGGCATTATTGCCAGAAATATTCTGCTATCTCAAAAGAGTTGCTTTGGCTTTGCTGATGGTTTCCGGATCGGCGTACCTCTGCGAGGAAATATTTTCACACATGAACATGTCCATCTCGCAATCGCTTGACTGTTGATCATTGGACAGCATGTGTGAAACTTAAGGTGACGCACTACACTCCCAAGATAACAGAGCTCAGCAAAGGAAAACAGGAGCAGGGCTCACACTAAGTGGGATTTATAAGTACTGTACATCTGTTTAGTCTTGCATTCGCCCACATGGGCCATGTTGGTATTCCTTGGCTTAACACTGAAAAGCAGCATTAAAACGTGATTACAGTATAATTTGTTATACAAACTCTTGCTGCTCTGCTTCTTGTTCTATAAAAATGTTTATAAACATATGAACAGTTTCAGTTGTTAAAGGAATATGAACAAATAAGTGTTTTTAAAAATAAAGATGGTAACTATAACACATGTGAACATGCAGCATTAGAACTGGATTCCAATACTATTTGTGTTTTACACTCTTGCTGTCTTCCTTTCAAAGGATTTTAAGAAATCTGTGCAATTTTGTTTTATTGAAAAATTAAGATGATAGTCTATTAAAAATGTTTCTTTTTCTGTTTTATAGACATATATATATATATATATATATATAGACATATTATAGATAGTATAAGTATCAATTTAAAAATATAAATTGTGGTACAATTACATGTAATACTAAACGTTGATGTTAAAATTGCACAGTGGTTTCCATGAAAAAGATAAATGGCACAGCACTTTAAAAAGGTTGCCGACCCCTGGTCTACAGTATCAAACGCAGCACTGAGGTCAAGCAGTGTTGGAATAATGTATTTGGTTTCTTATATTCACTACTTGAGGGTTCCTCTGGCAAGTCAGGTTTTTACTGCTTCTCTGCCATTTTCTCAATATTGAAACAGCGGACGTGAGCGCGCTGATGACATGTGATGAGAATGTTTTTATTGTTCGATCGTTTTTTGGTCCTAAGCCTTTGACAGATGACAGATAAATACAAATAATATTTGACCACTATGCTTCTTGATCAGGATGTGAAGAACTAACTTTCCAGCTGACATGACAAAAACATTTCTGAACAGAATCATGCTTTCTGCCTTTAACCCTTTACTTCCTGAGTCTGTATTTAATGTTCAGCAGGTGTTTTGATTCTCCGTCTTCAACAGTCTTTGTGGTTTATTTCTGTGGTTTGATGTTCATTTGATTGTGTTGTTCAAAGTAATAAATGTGTGTTTGAGTTTTTGTAAAGACTTTCAGGCTTTTTGTATCACTGGGCTCCAGCTCTCAGAGCACAATAATATAAAGCTGAATCTGACAGAGTCACAGTGTTAATAGTGAGTTCAGTGGACGTGTCTGATGTAGTCGACTGAAACCGACTGTCTGGCATATTCTCAAGACTACTGTCTGATTTAGCTCCTTTATACAGTAAATACTGAGGTTCTGTGTTTGGATATTGTCTGTACCAGTAAAGTAAAACACCACTGTAGTCTGTTTTATATGAACAGCTCAAGGTTACAGTCTCCTGTTCTTTCTTTATGATTATTGATTCTTTATTTGGACCGATCTGATCTGCAGACATCACACCTGAAACAAACGAACAAGAATATTCAACTTGAACACAATTATAAAGTTATATTATTTTTACATTAATTATATTATTATTATCATCCTGTATGTTTTTATAACTGTTTTTATTACCTGAGATGATGATGAAGATGAGAAGCAGGTGTGTGTTCATGTTTGTGAAGTCAGATCAGTTGTGTGTTGATGTTGTGTGTGATCTGAGCTGTTGTGTTACTGTCAGTCTCTGCACCTCACACATAAAGTCACATGAAACTTCCTGCTGTCTGTCAGATGATGCTGATGTGACTCTTCTTCTCTTCTTATGTTGATATTTTCGTTCCATTGTTTACAGTAAAGCTTTTGCAATTTCTTTAGGGGAAGCACGTATAAATGTACAGTATTTATAAATACAATTAAAAAAGTTTTATTTATGTTCATTCATCAACATCTTTTATTCATTAAATAATAAATGTGACTACATTCTGTAGAACCTGTTCAGTATTATCAATGAAGCTTTTTCAGAGCTATTTTCTTTTCCCAAATATTTCAATTTATTCAAGTTTTAGAAAGAATCTCATTTTGTTTATACATTTAATATTAAAGATTACTTTATTTATTATATATTTTAACAGTTTTAAATCTATATTATATCACTTCATTTTCATGTGGTGACTAAAATATGAACAGTTGAGATGTTTAGTATTGAGTGAGATGTCAAAGACAAATGAGATGGAAAATAGCAGAGGAGGGAAGTTTGTGTCAGCGGTTTGTTCAGCGCCATCTTCTGGATTTATTGCAAAGTTTCACATGATTACCCTAATGTAAAGGGTCACAACATAAAGGAAGTAAAATCTGATTGAATATATATTTATAATATGTAATATGTTCATATTTTAACAGCTATTGTACAATAACTTACATTAATAAACAATTGTTTTGTAAAAAAAACTTTAACCAGGATGAACAAATGTTGTAAAGGTTTGTTTGTGTGACATAAATGTAAAGTAAACATGTCCTGTCATTTTACCTCAACCACACACAACCACGTTTATTGTTTTATTTTGGTGTTTGGATAGATTGTGTTTTGTATTTGTTTGCATCACATTACATCACACACATTGTCATTGTTACATGATCTTATTTTTTGTCAACAAAAGCAGTTTGTCTGGTCCAGTTTTGTTCATTTGTCACAGTTGTAAAGAATATAAATAGCCAAGTGAAGAAGAAACATATGAAATCTGATGTTAACTTGTGTTTTGTGTGTTTGTGTGATGTTGAGAGCAGCTGTAAACTCAGCAGGAGTCTGTTGTCTTCAACTCACTTTATAGTCCATTTCAGTTCATGGTTTCATTTCATTTCTTCTTCACTGAACGGATTCACATTCATAGACTTCATTTATTTCCTCTATAGAGTTTTAGGAGACTTGTATTAAATCTCTCACTCAATTCTTCATCTTTGCTGTCAGATATAAAAGAACAGATGAGAATTAATTGGCACAAAGGCAAATAAATAAAGATTCATATTCTTATTTGAAGTGAAACATTTAACATGTTATACAGCACAACATAAGTTATAGAGGTGTGTGACACATGCAGTGTTGTGTGTGAGGTTTGTGTTCAGTGTTGTGTGTGTGAGGTTTGTGTTCAGTGTTGTGTGTGTGAGGTTTGTGTTCAGTGTTGTGTGTGTGAGGTTTGTGTTCAGTGTTGTGTGTGTGAGGTTTGTGTTCAGTGTTCTGTGTGTGTTCAGTGTTGTGTGTGTGAGGTTTGTGTTCAGTGTTGTGTGTGTGAGGTTTGTGTTCAGTGTTGTGTGTGTGAGGTTTGTGTTCAGTGTTGTGTGTGTGAGGTTTGTTTTCAGTGTTGTGTGTGTGAGGTTTGTGTTCAGTGTTGTGTGTGAGGTTTGTGTTCAGTGTTGTGTGTGAGGTTTGTGTTCAGTGTTGTGTGTGTGAGGTTTGTGTTCAGTGTTGTGTGTGTGAGGTTTGTGTTCAGTGTTGTGTGTGTGAGGTTTGTGTTCAGTGTTGTGTGTGTGAGGTTTGTGTTCAGTGTTGGGTGTGTGTTCAGTGTTGTGTGTGTGAGGTTTGTGTTCAGTGTTGTGTGTGTGAGGTTTGTGTTCAGTGTTGTGTGTGAGGTTTGTGTTCAGTGTCTTGTGTGAGGTTTGTGTTCAGTGTTGTGTGTGTGAGGTTTGTGTTCAGTGTTGTGTGTGTGTTCAGTGTTGTGTGTGTGAGGTTTGTGTTCAGTGTTGTGTGTGTGAGGTTTGTGTTCAGTGTTGTGTGTGAGGTTTGTGTTCAGTGTTGTGTGTGTGAGGTTTGTGTTCAGTGTTGTGTGTGTGAGGTTTGTGTTCAGTGTTGTGTGTGTGAGGTTTGTGTTCAGTGTTGTGTGTGAGAGGTTTGTGTTCAGTGTCGTGTGTGAGGTTTGTGTTCAGTGTTGTGTGTGAGGTTTGTGTTCAGTGTTGTGTGTGTGAGGTTTGTGTTCAGTGTCGTGTGTGAGGTTTGTGTTCAGTGTCGTGTGTGAGGTTTGTGTTCAGTGTCGTGTGTGAGGTTTGTGTTCAGTGTTGTGTGTGAGGTTTGTGTTCAGTGTCGTGTGTGTGAGGTTTGTGTTCAGTGTTGTGTGTGTGAGGTTTGTGTTCACTGTTGTGTGTGAGGTTTGAGTTCAGTGTTGTGTGTGTGAGGTTTGTGTTCAGTGTTGTGTGTGTGAGGTTTGTGTTCAGTATTGTGTGTGAGGTTTGTGTTCAGTGTTGTGTGTGTGAGGTTTGTGTTCAGTATTGTGTGTGAGGTTTGTGTTCAGTGTTGTGTGTGTGAGGTTTGTGTTCAGTATTGTGTGTGAGGTTTGTGTTCAGTGTTGTGTGTGTGAGGTTTGTGTTCAGTATTGTGTGTGAGGTTTGTGTTCAGTGTTGTGTGTGAGGTTTGTGTTCAGTGTTGTGTGTGAGGTTTGTGTTCAGTGTTGTGTGTGTGAGGTTTGTGTTCAGTGTTGTGTGTGTGAGGTTTGTGTTCAGTGTTGTGCGTGAGGTTTGTGTTCAGTGTTGTGTGTGTGAGGTTTGTGTTCAGTGTTGTGTGTGTGAGGTTTGTGTTCAGTGTTGTGTGTGAGGTTTGTGTTCAGTGTTGTGTGTGAGGTTTGTGTTCAGTGTTGTGTGTGTGAGGTTTGTGTTCAGTGTTGTGTGTGTGAGGTTTGTGTTCAGTGTTGTGTGTGAGGTTTGTGTTCAGTGTTGTGTGTGAGGTTTGTGTTCAGTGTTGTGTGTGTGAGGTTTGTGTTCAGTGTTGTGTGTGTGAGGTTTGTGTTCAGTGTCGTGTGTGTGAGGTTTGTGTTCAGTGTCGTGTGTGTGAGGTTTGTGTTCAGTGTCGTGTGTGTGAGGTTTGTGTTCAGTGTTGTGTGTGAGGTTTGTGTTCAGTGTTGTGTGTGAGGTTTGTGTTCAGTGTTGTGTGTGTGAGGTTTGTGTTCAGTGTTGTGTGTGTGAGGTTTGTGTTCAGTGTTGTGTGTGTGAGGTTTGTGTTCAGTGTTGTGTGTGTGAGGTTTGTGTTCAGTGTTGTGTGTGAGGTTTGTGTTCAGTGTTGTGTGTTCAGTGTTGTGTGTGAGGTTTGTGTTCAGTGTTGTGTGTTCAGTGTTGTGTTCAGTGTTGTGCGTGAGGTTTGTGTTCAGTGTTGTGTGTTCAGTGTTGTGTGTGTGAGGTTTGTGTTCAGTGTTGTGTGTTCAGTGTTGTGTGTGAGGTTTGTGTTCAGTGTTGTGTGTTCAGTGTTGTGTGTGAGGTTTGTGTTCAGTGTTGTGTGTGAGGTTTGTGTTCAGTGTCTTGTGTGAGGTTTGTGTTCAGTGTTGTGTGTGTGAGGTTTGTGTTCAGTGTTGTGTGTGTGTTCAGTGTTGTGTGTGTGAGGTTTGTGTTCAGTGTTGTGTGTGTGAGGTTTGTGTTCAGTGTTGTGTGTGAGGTTTGTGTTCAGTGTTGTGTGTGTGAGGTTTGTGTTCAGTGTTGTGTGTGTGAGGTTTGTGTTCAGTGTTGTGTGTGTGAGGTTTGTGTTCAGTGTTGTGTGTGAGAGGTTTGTGTTCAGTGTCGTGTGTGAGGTTTGTGTTCAGTGTTGTGTGTGAGGTTTGTGTTCAGTGTTGTGTGTGTGAGGTTTGTGTTCAGTGTCGTGTGTGAGGTTTGTGTTCAGTGTCGTGTGTGAGGTTTGTGTTCAGTGTCGTGTGTGAGGTTTGTGTTCAGTGTTGTGTGTGAGGTTTGTGTTCAGTGTCGTGTGTGTGAGGTTTGTGTTCAGTGTTGTGTGTGTGAGGTTTGTGTTCACTGTTGTGTGTGAGGTTTGAGTTCAGTGTTGTGTGTGTGAGGTTTGTGTTCAGTGTTGTGTGTGTGAGGTTTGTGTTCAGTATTGTGTGTGAGGTTTGTGTTCAGTGTTGTGTGTGTGAGGTTTGTGTTCAGTATTGTGTGTGAGGTTTGTGTTCAGTGTTGTGTGTGTGAGGTTTGTGTTCAGTATTGTGTGTGAGGTTTGTGTTCAGTGTTGTGTGTGTGAGGTTTGTGTTCAGTATTGTGTGTGAGGTTTGTGTTCAGTGTTGTGTGTGAGGTTTGTGTTCAGTGTTGTGTGTGAGGTTTGTGTTCAGTGTTGTGTGTGTGAGGTTTGTGTTCAGTGTTGTGTGTGTGAGGTTTGTGTTCAGTGTTGTGCGTGAGGTTTGTGTTCAGTGTTGTGTGTGTGAGGTTTGTGTTCAGTGTTGTGTGTGTGAGGTTTGTGTTCAGTGTTGTGTGTGAGGTTTGTGTTCAGTGTTGTGTGTGAGGTTTGTGTTCAGTGTTGTGTGTGTGAGGTTTGTGTTCAGTGTTGTGTGTGTGAGGTTTGTGTTCAGTGTTGTGTGTGAGGTTTGTGTTCAGTGTTGTGTGTGAGGTTTGTGTTCAGTGTTGTGTGTGTGAGGTTTGTGTTCAGTGTTGTGTGTGTGAGGTTTGTGTTCAGTGTCGTGTGTGTGAGGTTTGTGTTCAGTGTCGTGTGTGTGAGGTTTGTGTTCAGTGTCGTGTGTGTGAGGTTTGTGTTCAGTGTTGTGTGTGAGGTTTGTGTTCAGTGTTGTGTGTGAGGTTTGTGTTCAGTGTTGTGTGTGTGAGGTTTGTGTTCAGTGTTGTGTGTGTGAGGTTTGTGTTCAGTGTTGTGTGTGTGAGGTTTGTGTTCAGTGTTGTGTGTGTGAGGTTTGTGTTCAGTGTTGTGTGTGAGGTTTGTGTTCAGTGTTGTGTGTTCAGTGTTGTGTGTGAGGTTTGTGTTCAGTGTTGTGTGTTCAGTGTTGTGTTCAGTGTTGTGCGTGAGGTTTGTGTTCAGTGTTGTGTGTTCAGTGTTGTGTGTGTGAGGTTTGTGTTCAGTGTTGTGTGTTCAGTGTTGTGTGTGAGGTTTGTGTTCAGTGTTGTGTGTTCAGTGTTGTGTGTGAGGTTTGTGTTCAGTGTTGTGTGTGAGGTTTGTGTTCAGTGTTGTGTGTGAGGTTTGTGTTCAGTGTTGTGTGTGAGGTTTGTGTTCAGTGTTGTGTGTGAGGTTTGTGTTCAGTGTTGTGTGTGAGGTTTGTGTTCAGTGTTGTGTGTTCAGTGTCGTGTGTGAGGTTTGTGTTCAGTGTTGTGTGTGTGAGGTTTGTGTTCAGTGTTGTGTGTGTGAGGTTTGTGTTCAGTGTCGTGTGTGATGTTTGTGTTCAGTGTTGTGTGTGAGGTTTGTGTTCAGTGTTGTGTGTGTGAGGTTTGTGTTCAGTGTTGTGTGTGAGGTTTGTGTTCAGTGTTGTGTGTGAGGTTTGTGTTCAGTGTTGTGTGTGAGGTTTGTGTTCAGTGTTGTGTGTGAGGTTTGTGTTCAGTGTCGTGTGTGAGGTTTGTGTTCAGTGTTGTG
The DNA here is from genome assembly GCF_947034865.1 of Barbatula barbatula. NCBI lineage: Eukaryota > Metazoa > Chordata > Actinopteri > Cypriniformes > Nemacheilidae > Barbatula > Barbatula barbatula. Next base: position 25,735,474 of record NC_136764.1, read on the forward strand.
TGTGTGAGGTTTGTGTTCAGTGTTGTGTGTGTGAGGTTTGTGTTCAGTGTTGTGTGTGTGAGGTTTGTGTTCAGTGTTGTGTGTGTGAGGTTTGTGTTCAGTGTTGTGTGTGTGAGGTTTGTGTTCAGTGTTGTGTGTGTGAGGTTTGTGTTCAGTGTTGTGTGTGAGGTTTGTGTTCAGTGTTGTGTGTGAGGTTTGTGTTCAGTGTCGTGTGTGTGAGGTTTGTGTTCAGTGTTGTGTGTGTGAGGTTTGTGTTCAGTGTTGTGTGTGAGGTTTGTGTTCAGTGTTGTGTGTGAGGTTTGTGTTCAGTGTTGTTGTGTTTTGTGTCACTGTGGGCCTCATGGCGCAGTAATACAGATCAGAGTCTGATAGAGTAACAGAGGAGATCTCCACATACACATGTTTGTCTTGTTTTACAGCATGTGAATAGAGACGATGAGCAGGTTCAGATGTGTTTGAATATTCTGTGACTGACAGCAGAAACTCTGGTTTTGTGTTGAGATTCTGTCGATACCACTGGAGAGAGCTGACAGTGACACCACTAGTGATGGTGTATTTACAAGAGAGAGTCACATTTTTACCCTCAAACTCATGTTTTTCTGTAAACAACGACTCTATTGAATCAGCAAACAGAGTTCCTGTGGAAACAAAAGAGTATCAATTGATCAAGCTGTAAAATTATTATTTTGTACATTTTTACTGTATGTTTTTATTTTTATTTTGACTGAAATGTTGTTTGAATTATCATCTCTTACCAATGTAAAGTTGTATTATTATCCAGGTAAAGAGAAACATGATGTGTTCAGAGATTCTGTATATACTGAAGAAAACAACATCAGATGATTCAATCTGTCACTCTCATCTGTAAATAAGCTCCGCCCACTGCTGATGTATAATGTTAAAAAAACATTTTTTAAACAAAAAACTAATTGATTGATGATAAAAGTCCTAATAAGAATGAATAAAGGTCCTTTAAAACTGTTTAAAAGCATCTCAGGCTAAGACCTCAACAAGAAGACTGAAACAAATGTTAAGAAACATTGTTTTCATTAAATTCTAGGAAAAAGGAGTCTACTTTAAGCATGATAAAATATAACATATGTTCATTTAAAGGAGATTTATTTACCACAGTTAGATTTCACATTTAAATTTGTGTTAATTCATAGTTTTGATCAAATGTGAGGAAAAAAACCTTTAAGCCGTGTATGTGCTCATATTATGTGTGTTAGCAAACATCAATAATAATATCAAAAAACATCATAACGTTACAGGCATGTTATTATTATTATTATTATTATTCAACAGTTACATACAAAGAACTGAACATTTAAGTCAACATTAAATACACTTTACCTTGAATTGCCGTCATTAAAAGCAAATGTATCAGACAGATGATCAACAGGCAACAAATATTGTGCCGATGAAAAAGAGTCAATTTACTGTTTACATTTGACATTGTGAGACTGTTAGTTTTCTCTGAACTACACACAGATGTAGGAGGAGTTTATCACCGTCTACAGTTCTGACACACGGTGGACAAGATGTGAAATTACATGATTTCCTCTAAAAATATTATTTTCCCCCTGCTTGACTTTCTACCAATAAACCTTTTTGAGTTTATATATTCTGCATATTCTAAATATGTTAGAAATGTATACGGACGATACTGTATTGTGCAAAATGACAATGTTGTTACCGTGACAGGCGACAGGTGTTACCGTGTTTTATTTTATTTGGGGCTGAATAGATTGTGGTTTTGATTATAGTTTATGCTTCAAGTTAAATGTGAAAATATCTTTTGTACGACGTGTTTGATGTTTTGTGTCACTGGGCTTCATCTCTCACAGCACAGTAATATAGAGCTGAATCTGACAGAGAAACATCATTAATATTGACTTCAGTGGATGTGTGTGATGCTGTTGCTTTAAACCGTTGATCTGAAGTATCTTCAGCACTCAATGATCGAGCACCTTTATACGCTAAATACAGAAGATCCCCGTGAGAAAACTTTCTGTACCAATAAAGTCGAACATCATTGCTGGTTGTACTATATGAACAGCTCAGTTTTATATTTTCTTTTTCTTTTACGATGATTGTAGTCCCTTTATCTGGCTCGATTTTGTCCCCAGTCACCAAACCTGTAAACAATAAACACAAAATAAAAAATAATTTAAGCAAAGTTGGAAAAAACGATTAATATTGCAACAAAAGTAGAAAATCAATGAAATATTGAAAGCAATATACCTGTTGCCATAATAAGAACCAGTAAACAGCATTCATTCATGTTAAATCAGATGAACTCAGTTCTGTGTTGAGTCTTTCAGATCTGTGTTTGTGTATCAGACTCTTTGAGTCACTGCAGATCAGATATAAAGACAAACATCAACTTCCTGTTCTGCTCCTATTGGTCAAACTGATCTCACAGGTTTTATTAATAATTATTACATGATTCGAGTGTTCTGTCAGTCTGAATGTATGCTCACATTGTATTGCTTTCCTATTTATGAAAACAACAGTCAGTATGATTGTTCAGCAATTGAATGGTCAGCATAAGAATGAAAGATGGAGCCCAGAGGAATCATGTACAGGGAGAAAAGGGAGGAGCCTTGAGGCAGCAGGTCACATATGAGTGGGGCAGTGGAGGATGAGAAGTTACCTAGTTTGACAAAGAAAGACTGAAAGCGCTTTAGGACCGTCCCATTCATGTGGAAGAGAAATTAAAATATGTTCAGTTTTATCAGCGTGTGACAATGGTCACTAAAACATATTCTTTCCTCAAAGTTTATTAAAGGACCATGTTTTTGTTTATTAACAGTAATACACTTCATTCAATGTATCTTCATTTTTTGTAGATGTAGCACTATTTGTTTTCAGTGGTTTATCCTTCATTCTGTAGAGCAGTTGTGACTGAAATCACGTATAGAGTGAACGTATATACATTTAACACACTTCTCAGTTTCAGGCACATGCAGGTGTCACCACAAGCTCTTTATGCTTTATTTAGTCTGTAACCAATATCAGGTTTGATCTGGTGCTGAAGCTATTCTTACACATCAAAGTGACAAGTGATGCCTAGAAAGACAAGGAGGTGTGGTTTAAGACTTTTACTAGTGAGCTTACTATACAACCGAAAATAATAAGCCAAATATGCAGAATTAAAGAGGTCCGTCCTTTGCATTTGACAAAATACTGTATTCAAACATATGTATTCTCAAATAATCCTGTTGTTGATTTTAGGTAGTTTTATCCACAGCAATATATGGTGACATGCAGGTGTAGATGTTTCATTCACAGGCAAAATGTTTCCAAATCGGCTGAAAACAATAATGACAAACACATGAATAGAGCCGCTGCCAAAACTCAACAAGTGTAAAATGTCATTCTGAGAACCATGTGCTTAATATACTGTAATATAAAACATTTACATTGTAGTCTATACTTATAATAACATGTGTATGAAACCGGAACAAAGTATTTACTCTATAAATTGTACAAATCGATGTATGTTTATATACTTACCTGTTCACAAGTGAGAGATATATAAACATGTAATTCACAAAGTTTGGACGCATTAGCTTACAAAAGGTGTAAATAAATGACACAAAGCATTTTTATCTTGTGGAATGTGAATTCAATAAATATTGTTTGTTGTTAAACGGTAATGTTATCTTACCGTTAGTTAAACCATTCAAACTAACTATGAGCATATATTTATATTACAATGAACCAGCTCAATACTAATCCTGTAAAGAAATGTTTAATATATGATCTATTACATTATAGCATTAATATAGTTCTTAATGGTAATATAATTAAAGTAATAATAAACTGCTTTATGTTTTATGTAGTGTTCTGTATAAGAGTGACTGCAGTATTTCTGACTATATGAATATTTTCAGTATTCAAATGTGTTGTGGAGTCAGAATCAGGTTTTTGTACAGCGCTGATGGGTTTCCTCTCATTGTGGGCTTCACGGCGCAATAGTAAACTGCAGCGTCTCTTTCATTCACAGAGAAGATCTCAAGATCCGTACAATGTTTTTCCTCATTTAATACCATTGACATTTCCGGCCGTATGTTTTCACGCCTTCCAGTGTTGTGCATTGAGAAGAGAAACTGGGGAGTTGATGCTGGATATTGACGGTACCAATGTATAGAAAAGGCTGAAGAGTAGACACAAGAAAGTGTGACTTTATCCCCATGTGTCCCATAAGCCTCCGTCTGAACAGGAGTGATGAACTCTGTACAGATGGCGTCTGAAAATAGTGCATTACATACAGTATATGGTTATTGTTAATGGTTTCAGCAGACTCTCGGTTTAAATGTGCTTTTCTGATACTTACTGTTGTAACTGGAATCTGATGAAGAACGTATTTGTTTTGTATTAAGTTAAGGAAGGATTAATAACAAAACAAAGAAAGCTACTCACCTCCAAGAGCAGATAGAAAACAAAGCAAACACGGTAACATTGTTCAGGCCGAGGTGTAGACTGAGAAACCCAGCATGTAGCTATTTTAAAAGCACATCCTCCAGATAACCTATAGATGGTGTTAAACACACTAAAGCTCCTCCTACTGACCCAAAACACACATAAACTTCAAATGTACACTTTGAGCGCTCAGGTTTACAGAGTCATACATCTCTTTTTGCCGGCAAAGTATTTGATTATTTGCTTTTATTATTTGTACATGTTTATGTTTTGATGTATTTACATTTTTCAGTCAAATCCAAAACTTAATGAATTTATGTTGGAGATCAAAAACCTGAATATCAAAATGTTTTTAATTTTCTTTAGTATAAAGAATGAATTCTACCTTCACTTTAAGAGCTAATACACAGATCTCATACTGTTACGTGTTACACGTGTATTTTGTTTTGACCTGTTTTTAACATCCTATGGAATGATGTCATCAAGTTATGACGTCATGACTTATTCTAAACAGAAACTGTCGCTCAAACCCCTCAAGCGCAGCGCTGTGCTGCTACCCGTCTCACCAGAGCGCCATTCACATCTTATAACAGATATAACACATGATATTTGTTCTAAATCTTCATTAATGTAAAAACCAACATCACACTGGACTGCAAGATACATTTATCTGTTTAGTAATAACAAATGAGAGAGTTTCTGAGTTAAAGAAATATAAAAATAATGTGCCTTACTGTTTTAAAACCTTTACGTAAAAAGCACTAAACGCTTGTAAACCTAATGACTACATCTGCAATGTTCTTCATGTATCTGAGAGCAAGTTTTTGTATGGTGTGTATTCATGTCCTGTCACTGTGGGCTGCAGTGCACAGTAAAACACTGCTGAATCCTTCACGTCTGCATTAAAGATTTCCAGATTCACCGTCTTATTCTCTTTAAAAACTGAAGCTTTTATTCCAGGACGAGGAGGTGTAGCGGTCTGGTTTTGTCCCGACTCCATGATAAGAACGAGGAACTCCGGCACAGACTTGGGATATTGCAGATACCATTGAAGATTGTTCATTGATACAGTGTACTGGTATATACAAGAGATAACAGCTCTTTCACCCTCCTTCACATGAACAACAGTAGATATTGAAGTAATACTGTCTCCTGTACTGGAACCTGAGAAGAAATCAGTCAGATACGTCATGCTTAACTTTTCACCTTTTTACTACTAAAGTAAAAGAAAATAAATAAATCTATAATAAATATTCAAATCTTACCCATGAATCCCATTAAAACCAGCAAGAAAGTGACAGACATTGTGTAGAATGATGGTTTCATCAAATACATCACACACTTCATACACTAGACAACTGAACCTCTTTCAACAGCCAATCACAGCGCAGTGCTGCTTTCATATACAGTATTACTCATATGAGGTTTTGTTTAACATGTTATGATGATCAATCCTTCAGTTTGAAAACTCTTCTTATATAAAACTGAAATAAAACACCAATGTTGAGCAGGTTTGATGGCAGAAAATACTGTTGTGTTCAACTGGTTACATGTTTGCATTTGTATTGTTAGTTTTAATCTATAGCAAATATTATAATCTGTTTGTAAACATCAGTTGATAACTTGTATATACAGTAAATAAAATTATCCTTGTTGCCTCTAAATGTCAATTTCATAGTCATTTATGTAAACAACAGAAATTATTTGTAGTTTTTTATTTTTTGTTTATTTCAGCAGAAACTTTTATACTGTTGTGCCATTTACAGACAATATCAATGGCAACAGATTCGGCCATTAACCCCACAAGATGAAAATGTGTGAGTTTTTGTTGAAGTTTTCAATATCCTGCTGTCACAGTGAACCTCAGAGCGCAGAAATACACACAAGAGTCCGACGACAGAAGATTGTGGACTGTCAGTGTAACTCGTCTCTCAACAGAATCCAGCTCAGATTGAAATCTTGTTTTGGGAAAGTCTTTGGCATTACTTCCATTTCCAAACTTATGTCTCACTAATACATATTCTGGAGCTAAATTCCCTGTCTGTCTGAACCACATGAGAGCAGGCATTGAGTCGCTTGTGTAAAATTCACACTTCAGAGTTACGGTTTCCCCTAGAAATGCTGAAGCGTCTGTTGTTGACTGACGTACAGTGTGTTGTCCTCTACAATCTGCACACAAGAGCACATAATAACATTGAACACTATGTCTGTCGTATCACATTCTAGTAGTCATAGCAGTAATGTCATGAATCAGTGTAATTAAATGTGCTATAGTGTACATCACCTGGAGAAAGCAGAAGGATAAGCAGAGCCCTGAGCCAAGCGCTCATGTTGGACTGGAATCAATGTGCAAAAAGACCTTAAAGCAAAAGCAACAGTAAATCATGGACCTGTGGAAGCTTGTGTCTGTGTCTGTACATCTCTAAACTCTCAAAGTTATAATCTGACACAACATAAATGTCTCTCACTGTAGATCAAGCGTTGGATGCTCTCTGCTGGTGTAATGTAAAACTGCAGTCTACGGTAATAGAGATGTGAGCATTATATAATAAAACAGACAAGAACATGAATGACTGAAGTTATGGTCCTAAAGAACCTTTGATAGTGTTTGAAGTTTTGAGCTTAAATGCTTCAAATTGTTTTTGAAGAATAATATACTTGTCAACAAATCAAGTTCTTTACTAACATTACTAAATGTGTTGAACTTTGAATGAAAGGCCGAACAGCAAGTGGTCAGAATAAACAGGAATCATGGACGGAGCTACAATAGCATGTCTAGCAAAAGTAAAATAATGTTTTTATTTCCTTAAACAAAATCAGTATGAATGATGTGTTTAATATTGTGGATGAATAAAAATGTTATTTTATAGTTTTGATGACCTTTTTACTAAAGATGTGCAAAACACCAGTAATAAACAATGCATACGTGTGTTGTTTTTAATGTACATTTGTGTTGAATGGTTTGTGTTCAGTGTTGTTGTGTTTTGTGTCACTGTGCCTCAGGGCGCAGTAGTAAAGCGCAGAGTCTGATACAGCAGCAGATGAGATCTCCAGATCAACCTCCTCGTCTTCTTTTCTGTGTTTAATGGAAATGCCTTGGATCGGAGGATGAGCGTTTACTACACTCCCTGAGTAGTCCAGTATGAGAAACTGAGGTGGTGAACCCAAATACTGACGATACCAATGAAGACTTGACACATAACCGCTGCTGAAGTTACAAGAAAGAGTAACTCTATCACCGGCATTGGCAAACACATCATCTTTCCTTGAGGTGATAACATCTGCAGAACTTTTACCTGCAAACATGACAAAAACTTCATCAAACATGGAGAAAACACTCAGTATGTGTGACAGAATGAAGAAAGCATCAATTACATTCATTACATTCTCAGTGATAGTAGTGTCATGAACATTAATAAGAAATAAACTTACCTTTAAATATTGCAAACAGCAGTATAGTTGAAAATAGCATGATGACTGAAGACACACACGGTGAAGGACAAACTGATCTATGGCTTCGGTCTGAAGATGACTTCTGTACTGTAACTCCTCCCTGCTCATATAAAACTACATCAGGACACATTTAGGTCAGTTGGGAACTTTTCATATTCTCCTCAACATCAGTTTGTCCTTCTACTGATTCATTTTTACTAGCGGATTGATTTTACACATGTAAAAGTATATATTCACACACACATATATGGCAGGTGAATCCTTCACAGTCAATGCGCAATAATTCATGATATTCTTTGGCTTTTTCATAAAGTAATATGTTCTTTTATTCTTAGGACTGTTTAGATATGTTTTATCTAATGTGTTTGAACAGTTTGCTTGAATAAACACATTTTGTTTTATGAATTTTTAATTATCTGAAGTTACAACAATACATGAAGAATATTTGTATCTGCACATATAATGATTTTATTTCATTTATACGTATGAGAGAGATTAAAGAACCACCAGTTAAAGCAGTTAAAGTCAGACAGTAATGCACTGGGTCTGTGTGTGTCAGGTTTGTGTTCAGTGTTGTTGTGTTTTGTGTCACTGTGGGCTGCAGGGCGCAGTAATACACATCAGAGTCTGTGACTTTAACAGAAGAGATCTCCAGATACACACAGTTTTTCTTTTCATTTAATTTTCCTGAAAATCGAGTATCCAGTTTCTCTGCGGTCAGGACACGTCCTGAGGTTTGCAGGATTAAAAGAAGATATTCAGGTGCAGATCTGGGGTTCTGCCGATACCACTGTAAACTGATCGCTGTTGAATAGCTACAGGACAGGGTCACATTTGTTCCCTCTTTCACCAAGAACTCAGTTTGGTCTGCTGTAATCTCACTCTCAAACCTTCCACCTGAAGATAATACAAATCATTTAGATAAACGTTAATAATTAAGACTTAATACATTTTCAACTGCTTTTGGTGTCAGAATTAAGCAATAATTTAGCATAATGTGTAACTGTTAAGATCAAGTTATACTCACATCCAACAGCACAGAGCAGGACAATGATGTGAAGAAACATTATGACATGTTGAGATGACCTTGTGCTGTGAGGACAATGATGTGAAGAAACATTATGACATGTTGAGATGAACTTGTGCTGTAAGGTTAAAGCTCCGCCTCCCAGCTGAGAGTGTATAACATCAGAGTAAAACATGTGTTTCAGAGAAAGAGAAATCCTTTATGATCTCATTTAAATGCAGAAATACAGTCTTTTATAGAAGCTCAGAATGAAGTTTTTCTAAACAGCACAATTCAGTGTTTCAGTATAGTTGTACCTACCCGAAATATTAAGAAAAGATGTACTTGTGTCTTGTAGATAGTCAGGTTAGATAAGAACATTGACCTGGTTTAGAAATAACAGACACAAGACTTAGAAATAAACCAGGAGTAGATCTTAAATTAGACATATAGCCTGAAAAAGACATTATAGTGAGCATCCTTACACAAAAGAGCATTTAAGATATGTGTCAGTGTGAGGTGTTTTCTTTGAGACAGATGAAATAAAGAGACGATTATGAAATGAATTCTATCATCATTTATTCACCCTCTTGTCATTCAGACCCGTATGACTTTAATTCTTCTGCAGAACACAAAATAAGATGTTTTGAAGAATGTAGGCAGAACCCATTCACTTCTAATAAACACAAAACAAATAAGTGAATGAGTTCCAGCCTGGGTTCAGTCACCAGCGTTCTTCAAAACATCTTCTTTTGTGTTCTGCAGGAGCCATATTATTACAATAGCCACCATGTCAAACTGTTGTGAATTCCCACGAGATCAGGCTGCAGATCCAGTTGAGACGAAAGCAAATACATTGGGACGTGATGAACACTGACATGATATCAGAGAAGTTGTCATGAACGAATTTACTTTATTTTCGCAATTACAAAAATGTGGTTGGAACACTGCGACACCAAGATGTTTGACACCTGTATGATCTGAAAAGAATCATATATACACCACACATTTCCACCGCAGAAGCCGTTGTTACATTCAGTCTTACTTGCCTCGACACATTTTATGTTCAATAGAATAGAATAGAATAGAATAGAATAGAATAGAATAGAATAGAATAGAATAGAATAGAATAGAATAAAATAAAATAAAATAAAATAAAATAGAATAGAATAGAATAGAATAGAATAGAATAGAATAGAATAGAATAGAATAGAATAGAATAGAATAGAATAGAATAGAATGAGCTTTATTGCCAGGTATGTTCACACATACGAGGAACTTGTTTTCGTGACAGAAGTTCTGCAGTGCAACAGAATGACAGCGACAGAACAAAAAAGACACTAAAAGAATAAAAAATACAAAAGATACAAATACAACTACAAATAAGTAGGTACGGAGACAATATACAAATTGACAAATGTATGGCAGGTATATTACAATGAGCAGTTATGTATGTACAGGTATATTATGTGTACACTAAGTATGTGTGTCGGATAAATACGTTTATGTGTATGTAAATATAAATAGTGTAGTGTGTGCCACGATTATATCAAGTGTTCATAAGATGGATTGCCTGAGGGAAGAAACTGTTCCTGTGTCTGGTCGTTCTGGTGCTCAGAGCTCTGTAGTGTCGACCAGATGGCAACAGTTCAAAGAGGGAGTGTGCTGGATGTGAGGGGTCCAGAGTGATTTTGCTCACTCTGGATAAGTACAGTTCTTGAATAGAAGGGAGGGTTGTACAGATGATTCGCTCAGCGGTTCGGACAACCCTCTGTAGTCTTCTGAGGTCAGATTTAGAAGCTGAGCTGAACCAGACAGTTAAAGACGGTTTCATCAGACACACGCAACTTGCACGAAGTCAACTTCCAGTCTGTGTTTGTTGATCGGTCTAATCTAACTATATTTATTTAATTTATATTCATTTATTTAACTACTTTATTGTGTAATAATTCTATGCAATAATTAGGGTCATTTCTTTTACTGGTAACCCAAAATAATACTGGCGAGACATACTTTTAACTTTAGCTAATGTCATTTTCTTATTATTTCTTTTGCTGTTATCAGAAATAATCTACAGGGTCTGTATTCTCTGCTGATGTGTTCAGGTCACAAAAGCGTGCACGAGCATTAATGTTTCTCTATGTTTTGAAACGGTCTATACGTATATTTCACGGTACATTATTGTACGATACAAAAAGAAGAAGATCAGATCCAATGTGATGTAAAAACACTGTACTGTACATGAACACAAATCATTATAAAGACCTGGAATAGAATAAGAGTCTTTTAAAACAGATGTTTTGTCCCCACACATGTAATGAATAGTATTAATGTATTGACAGTAGTAGTTACTCTCAAGCAGCTTTGGAGTCTATTTCATTCATCTCAGTTCACTTTAGGCAGGTGCTTCATATCCTGACATGAACAGAGGTTTAGTGGTTTTCATACAGAACAGATGTGGTTTGATTTACTCGATTAAAAACTCTTCAAAGAAATAACTGTGTTTGAGTTTTTGTAAAGACTTTCAGGCGTTTTGTGTCACTGGGCTTCATCTCTCACAGCACAGTAATATAGAGCTGAATCTGACAGAGAAACACTCTTAATAATGACTTCAGTGGATGTGTCTGATGTCTTTGACTGAAACCGATGGTCTGGTATATCTTCATAACTACTACGTGATCGAGCTCCTTTATACAGAAGATACTGAGGTTCTCTGTTAGGATTCTGTCTGTACCAGTAAAGAAAAATATAGTTGCTGGCGGCTTTATATGTGCAGCTCAATGACACATATTCTCCATTACTTCTGATTATATTTGTGTCTTTTGGTTCAATGCTGTCAGCAAATACACCTGCACGAGAATAAATACAAATATTAACATTAAGAATATAAATACCATGAAAGATCAGTGTGAAACCGACATATGTAAGTCTGACAGTCTTGAAGGTCACTTTACCTGCTGCTGTTATAAGGATCAGTAGCAAACATCTCTCCATGAATAATATCATTACTGTCTTCATGAATCAAAGTTGAAAGATAAATATGCAGATTCAGTGAAGTCTTCTTGGTGTGATGCTATAAAGTTTGTAAAGGTGGGTGTGGTTTATGACATTAATATCACTGTGGTGAGGAAGGCGGGACGAGCGCCGTGAGTGAAAGCTGGAATCAGCTGTGGGTCCCACATATCTCACGGAGAAGAGCAGGAGCATAAGAGGACGAGCAATGGTCTGAAACTGTCCTTACGTCTGTGGTCTTCCATGTGAAAATCATGTGTGTCTCAGGACTGACTGTAAACTTATTTAGTCAAACTCATCTAGTTTAATATAACAACAGCCATATACCTTCCAGAAACTCATTTTTTTGCAGGGTGTAATGTCTGCAATAGACTCATAGATCATAAACAAGTATCAAAGATATTAACAGGATATCTTCAATATATTGTTAATAATAGCGTGTGATGACATGTTATATTAAAGGGGAGGTCTGATGAAATTGAGTTAGTGAGCAGTACAGCTGTTTGAGATACACAACATCTGCCAAATAGAAACATCTCAAAGGTCAGAGAAAAGGAAGATATCATCTTCAACAGAAATCACTTTTGAAAGCCAATGAACGGCTCAGTGGGACAACGACAAACCTTTTCCTGGGAAAGTGACGTCATAAATCCCAAAACTTACATTGATCTTCTCTCTGGACAACACGGTATCACATGTGTAACAGACACGCCGCTCCACTCGAAATCATGTGTCAGTGTCACGCTTTGACTCCTCTAGGCACGAACATTACACACTCAGTTCTTTGCACTTTCAAAAGCTATTAATTGTACTTTTATATAAAATAATAGATATTTTAGAGCACTTAACCCCCCTAAACCAACCCGCCTCCTGGCGATTAAAAACACAATATGCATTATTGTATATGCATACTATATTTACCATGAACTACTCAAACTAATAATTCAAGTATAAAATAACTTAATTGTTTTGGAGGATTAATTAAGGACTGTATTTACTGAAATAGGTGGATTTGTATCCGCACTGGTTTGTCGGTAAGAACATATACGACTCAGATTTGAAGCAGAGTTTGTAGTTTACTCTTGATTCAGGTTGAATAGAAACAATAAGTGGTAACAGTAAGTGGTCTGAAAATAATAAAGAATAACAATAATATTAGATATACAGCTAAATCAATAACATTCACCAAGGCAATAAACTGGCAACGTTATTAAAGTTATTGCAGTTCCTAGATGATCCACAAGGTGGCATTCAAAGGGACGCACATAGAGTTAGTTGTTATGTGAGACGCCATTATAGTGTCATTACAGTCAGTAACATCCAATATAAGAAATGGCACATAACGCGATATTTACACAAATATAGGCAAACAACCATACAAACCACCATCCAGAGATATATCTCACTCTATGAACGTACTCATGCATTACTTATATTAAACATAAACGTATAAACGTTGGCGCATGGGCGCTAGCGTGAGCTGTCGCGATGGTGAGCGAAACGAGCTCGTGATAACGCAATAAAGTGCACAAATCTACTTTAAACGCATATATAACATCACAGGATAAAGGAAATACATTTATTTTTTATTTTTAATGCTCTACTGCATTGCACATTTTATTCTTATCTTTGTTTGGTTCAATACTGTCAGCCATAAACCAGCATAGTAATTGATATTATTATATAAATAATTTAAGATATTAATGATTTTATATATATTATCTAATTAAAATATTACTTTTTATGTTGATACAGTAAAACATGGGTGTTAACAATGAACAACATTAGCAACTGAACATGAAAAATAATGAATAATATTTAAAATACTGACAAAGAATTACTCAAATATATTTCATTGTGTATTCTTTATGATCATTACGGGCATTTAAATACATGTATGCATGCTCTGGACATTATTGTAAAACTGAGTGTTTTGCACCATTCACTCAAAACATCCCTCCAGATGTGAACAAGAATCTCAGTGTCAAGGCCGAGAGAGAACTGCTGTTATTTAGACCCCATTCCTTTAAAGCATACTGTAGCATAAAGGTTTTCTTGAGTGATCAGCTATTATTTCACACAAACACCTAATTATTCATTTTAAACCATTCATATATTTCCACATATGTCCACATAATAAAATAACACCAGTTCAAGATTTATTTTTAAATAAATGAAAAGGTCTCATGCACAATGATGAAGGAAAGTAGTTTGCATTGCAGATATTTCTGATTGACATTTTTACAGTTTAAGGTTTTCTGGTGACATGTTTCCCCCTAGTGGTGATATGAGTAAATAGTAAATACAGCATCTGTACAGGCTGTACACTTCAACAAAATACTTTATGTGTGTATTTAAAATAAAAGTGCTGTTGCATGTAATATTTTACCTTAAGTTTCTGTCAATAATATAAGCACATATTTAAACATCAGTTATAAAATAGCAGCAGTCCTTTTGTAATGATAGACAGTGACAATTATTAGTATAAAACGGCTTTCAGGACAAGTCAATATCTTAACTCAATAAAAATACACAAATGTATCATTATAATGTTTTTACTTGCATTAAATGGACTTAAAACACAGGCTGTTGGATAGTTTGGGTTAATATACGTAACTTTAAATATACCAAACCATAACATTATAGAATGTGTCCTATCGTCTTTACGCATCATGAGGTTTGTGTTCAGTGTTGTTGTGTTTTGTGTCACTGTGGGCTCCAGGGCGCAGTAATACACACCAGAGTCTGAGACTTTAACAGAAGAGATCTTCAGATACACACGAGTTTGATCTTTATTCACTTTTCCTGAGAATCGAGGATCCTGATCCACAATTTCTGACTGTTGTACAACATTTCCAGTAGCATGTAGAATGACAAAAAGATATTGAGGAGAAGATCCGGGATATTGGCGATACCACTGTAGTGTGGATGCTGAAGAATATTTACAGGACAGAGTTAAAGTTTCACCCTCTGTCCCATAAACCTCAGTGTCGTCTGGTGTGATGACATTCGCAAATATACAACCTTCAAAATCAAACATCTAAATTAAATCAATGCCATGAACATCAAAATGAATGAAAAATGTTTAATGTAAATAATAGAAAATACAAACATGAAGTCTCAAATGAAATACTTACATACTAGAGAATAAATCAAAGAAAATAAAAAGAGCAACATTGTGAAGAGAAACACAAGGATGTTTTGCTTTAACACAAACTGTTGTTCAACTGAATGATATGCAGTAATGCCTTGTCAAGCAGAGGATGTCTTAACTCCTCCCCTTAAAGCTACAGAACACAATTACTGTCACCGCATTTGACACATATGGCCAGATTTACTAAACAAAGCAAATTAGCATGAATGTGAAAAAGTGCAGATCTCATTTCCATAATGATCAACACAGATGAATGTAGGGTTTAAGACGTGCTTTTAAAGTGTTCAATAATGCTGCTAATACCAGTTCACTTTCATTTGCAAATATTAGTAAAACATGATGCGTGATTCATTGAAACACTTTCTTCTCGTACATTTTGGGTCTGAAAGAGAAACTCCTACAAACGCATATGCAATAAGGCCACAAGACATGACCGTGACGTTTGAGCCTTGACCCTCTGCGCACGCACAACACCCCCAACACACACACTTACCACAGTACAGTTAGGTATTTGACCTTATTGTGCTTTCCTATAGAAGTGAGAATACATCATTATACCATCAGACTCACCACATGATACATTTACAATGCTACTTCATACCCTAAACGCAACAAGCCGAACACAGCAAGACATTTATCACCAAATAAAACACAATACAAATACAAAGCATTAATACACATATACATTATGATCGGCGTGTTGTGTGTATGGCTCTTCAACAGAATAATGGAGCTCATGACAGACACTGCCTCCCAGTCTGATCATAAAACCAACACAGACTAACATACACAATGCCAGTTTAAAAAGCAACACAGAGACACTCTCAGCAAAGAAAACTGGTGCTACACTAGCAGACATAACAGAGATTCAGCAGCGTATGATTATAATAAATCTTAATATTAAACCTGTAACGTTACAGTGAACTAAACGTATGGAACTGACCGTAGTAACTTGACCATTTATCTGATAAAGTGTCACTGTTATGCAGAATAACAGCAAATATGCACAATATGTGACATTTAAAACTGATCACAGTCATAATCACCCGTCTCAAATAAAGCGAATGTTAAAGGTGGGGTGGATGATAGGGAAAGGTGCTAACTTTAGCCTGCTAGCACTGATAGTCCCACCCCTTGCTGTTCAAAGCCACGCCTCCTCCAAACACATGGACGTATTTTGTAATGAGTTGCAAACTAAATCCATTAAATTCTTCTGGTAGCATGTACATACCTGTCCAAAAGAAAGAGAGCAACCATTGTCTTTCATGACCTTTGTCTGCCGGAGCTGTCTTCATCGTGTAAAAGCTGAACCGATGTTAATTCAAGTTTTTCCTCTTTCATTATGCAAAATACGTTGACTGAAAATATACACATGACCAGTCACAGCGTTCGGCCAGAATGTTTATGGTCCTACTCCTTTCACAGACGATATTTAATAATACAAATATTATTTGACCTCTAAACGTCTCGATTGCTATCAGGATATAAAGACATTTCCAACCAACATGACAAAAAATGTTTCTTGAAGAGATCACCTCTCCTGTAAAAAATGCGCCCATTTATAAAAATGATATGATTTTGAGTTTTACTGTCACTCAAATGAATCTCTCCCATTGATTTACTGTACTGTCAGCCAGCGGTTTGCTACTAGAAGGCGCCCAACCCTGTGTATGCACACGTTTGACTTCTCGAGCATGCGCAGGCTGCGCAAACACCATATGACATCCCAGAACTGCGACTTCTCCATAATCTTGAATTATACTTGGAAATCTCACGTGGATAGAGTCCACATTGATCGAGGAAGTTAAAATATATAATAACATTTTGGGTGTTTAACATCTGATGTATGTAAATGATGAATATATCAACACAGATGGTATTTTACCAGAGGATTGAGCATCACTGTCTCTGCAGTTATAACAGAGCAAGAGAAAAAAACAGAATCTGCTCTGATGTCCTCAAGAAATGTAGAGAAACGGACAATATGCCATTTGACCTCATCCTATCAATTAAATGTATAGTTTACTTGTTCTAAACCTTTTTTACGCAGTATTATATTTCTGTTTTATATATATTCCTATATTTTACTATATCACTTATTTAACTTTGCAATGCATACATCTCATTTTCTTCGACACTTTCACTATATGTGCGTAAACCAGAATCATACCCCAAGACCAACGAGCCGCAGATTTCAGGCAATTCTGCAGCCACGGCCACCTGACAAAGACAAGGAGGTCAATAAGTATGTAAGTTTTTCACTCGTGGGTTCCATGGTGTAATGGTGAGCACTCTGGACTTTGAATCCAGCGATCCGAGTTCAAATCTCGGTGGAACCTCTTTGTGGGTCCTGATGTTTGCCAAAATTACCTGTGGACTTTGAAGTGTGAGGCACTGCACAAACAAAAGAAGGTTAGGGCACTCATGATAGAATACCTTTCGTTTCTTCAAGATATGTTCTAACGTTTATATCTGATGGTGGATTACAAGCGGCTGGACGAGGGAGTGTATCTCAGCATGGCACAGGGGAATTAGCTCCAATGGTAGAGCGCTCGCTTAGCACGCGAGAGGTAGCGGGAATCGATGGCCGCATTCTCCAGCTGATGTTTGTCATACACTTGCTTGTATGGGAAGGTCCGAGTCAGCAATGCGAACGATACCTGTGGCTTTGAATGTATAGTGGGAAGACCTCTGGGCCAAGGCTCATTTAAAATGGACTGTGGCAAAGTGGAAAACTGTTCTGTGGTCAGACGAATCAAAATTTGAAGTTCTTTTTGGAAAACTGGGACTAAAGAGGACAAGGACAACCCAAGTTGTTATCAGCGCTCCGTACAGAAGCCTGCATGTCTGATGGTATGGGGTTGCATGAGTGTGTGTGGCATGGGCAGCATGCACATCTGGAAAGGCACCATCAATGCTGAAAGGTATATCCAAGTTCTAGAACAACATATGCTCCCATCCAGACATCGTCTCTTTAAGGGGAGACCTTACATTTTCCAACATGACAATGCCAGACCACATAATGCATCAATTACAACATCACGCTGCATAGAAGAAGGATCCTGGTACTGAAATGGCCAGCCTGCAGTTCAGATCTTTCACCCATAGAAAACATTTGGCGCATCATAAAGAGGAAGATGCGTCAAAGAAGACAGTTGAGCCACTAGAAGCCTGTATAAGACAAGAATGGGACAACATTCCTATTCCTAAACTTGAGCAACTTGTCTCCTCAGTCCTCAGACGTTTGCAGACTGTTATAAAAAGAAGAGGAGATGCCACACAGTGGTAAACATGGCCATGTCCCAACTTTTTTGAGATGTGTTGATGCCATGAAATTTAAAACCAACTTAATTTTTCCTTAAAATGATACCTTTCTCAGTTTAAACATTTGATATCTCATCTATGTTGTATTCTGAATAAAATAGTGAAATTTGAAACTTCCACATCATTGCATTCTGTTTTTATTCACAACTTGTACAGTCTCCCAACTTTTTTGAATTTGGGTTTGTATTTATCAGTCTGTTTTTTGTTGTTGTTGCACTACTGCTAATAAACTAACATCTACCATAATATGTATTTTATTATGATGTCTTCTTTATTCTTCTGTACAGCACTTTGATCAGCTTTGGTTGTTTTAAATCGCTTAACAAATAAAGTTGGATTTGATTGTATAATGACAAACTGCTTAATAGTGAGTGAAGTACATAAGAGGCTGAATCTGGACAGTCTGGTATAATCTCACCCCTGATCCATCATCATTCATCTTTGTGTCCCAATGCAATGACTTCAGTTTTCTCCTTGTTTCAGTTTTAAAAACTGAACATATCTTTGAAAAGGTGACTGTACTCATAGATGTATCGACTTGAATAGAAACATCTCTTTTAGTGAAATAGTTAAAAATGGATAAATGTTGATATGATTTCTGAGAGATATTTTCTTTGGAGTAAATTTATGAGATGAGATCATGTGACTAATATAGAGTGAAATGTCTCCACCTAGTGGTTTTGTGCCTTTACAACACATTTGTATGATCCCAGATTTAAGGACACGTTTTAAATCATTACCCTAATATTTCAACATCTTCTTCTTTAATGAATCTGTAAGAAGTTGTTCCTTCATCGCTTTACAATGTGTAGTGTGTCTAACATAAGACAAAATGTACATTATTTATTTTAATAAAATTTAATTTTTGAATAAACATCTATATATTAGCAGACAGAAGACTCTTAAGATAATTTATTAAATATCACGACATCACATATGTTTGTTGTGTTTTCACACAATTTCACATAATAACTGTGAATCCGTGTGGTTTGTGTTCAGTGTTGTTGTGTTTTGTGTCACTGTGGGCTGCAGGGCGCAGTAATACACACCAGAGTCTGTGACTTTAACAGAAGAGATCTTCAGATCCACACTGCCGTCTGCTTTTCTGTGTTTGATGGAGATTCCAGAAACTGGAGGATCAGCTTCAGTTATGACTCCTGAATAATCCAGTATAAGAAACTGTGGTGCTGAAGCTGCATATTGACGATACCAGTGAAGACTATAGACAGAACCAGTGTAGTTACAAGACAGGGTCACATTCTCAGATTCAACTGCAAACACTGTATCTCTGTACGGACTGATGACTTCTTTAGCTCTGTAACCTACAACACAACATTATATGAGTAGAGTTCAAATAAGAGTATAGTGATATAATGATGAATGAATATTTTACCTTCAGTTACAGTCAATAATAGAAGAACACAAGTCAACATGTCAGTATTGAAAGAGCAGTTCAAACACACGTCCTCTTCTCGTCTCAGATCCGCATCACAGATGTGTTAAGCTCCACCTCTTGACATAAACTTAATAGTCACATATGTACATCCTTTAAAATCAAAATGAACTGAAAGCCATTATTGACCATACAGCATCTGACATATAGTCAACATAAAGACATGTACGAGGAGGAAAGACTGAGGAAGGCTTTTGCTTGTCATGTACAGTGGACACACAGAAGTTTAGGAAGAGCAATTTAGATTCATTCTAACAGAGAGAGAACATGAGAACTCCACACATGACCTTACGACTCAGCCGAGGATTAAACCGGGACGTTCTCTATGAGGCAAGATGTACAGTAACTATTATTGTACTCACAGAGAGAAGTAGCAATATGGGCTTGAACGCATGAGTTTTTGAAAAGAGAAAAGTCCAGTCCAAGAACATGAAAACATATTAAAGATTGAGGAATTGAAAGGCACTTGGAACACTGAGACCAGCAGTAAACCCCTGATGTCTGAAAGCCAAGAGTTGAAGACCAGAAGACGACTGTAACTGAGGATTGTGTTTCAGTCATTAGATGTTATTTACCTCTACACTTGTATTTATTATATAAAAAAGAATTACATGTATTTTTAAATGTCATGTATTTACTACAAAACTGCCTTATAGTTTTATTTCATTTATCTTAGATTCATTTTCAGCAGGTGTTACTGTATCCTGTCATATACAAAACTTTGTGGTTTACATACAGAACAGCTGTGGTTTGATTTACTTGATTAAAAACTCTTCAAAGAAATAACTGTGTTTGAGTTTTTGTAAAGACTTTCAGGCGTTTGGTGTCACTGGGCTTCATCTCTCACAGCACAGTAATATAGAGCTGAATCTGACAGAGAAACACTCTTAATAATGACTTCAGTGGATGTGTCTGATGTCTTTGACTGAAACCGATGGTCTGGTATATCTTCATAACTACTATATGACCGAGCTCCTTTATACAGTAGATACTGAGGTTCTCTGTTAGAATTCTGTCTGTACCAGTAAAGATAAATATAACGGCTGGTGGCTTCATACGTGCAGCTCAGTGTCACAGAATCTCCTTCACTTTTCATTATATTAGTTTCTTTTGGATCAATGCTATCAGCAAATACACCTGCAAGGGAATAGAAAAGTAAATAAACAACATTTATAGTAATACAAGTATTATAAACCCGTTTTATCTAATATATTCACATAGTAAATTCAGTAGTTCAAGATGATTTTTGAGGCTTACAATTTAAGATGCACTTTACCTGACACTGTAACAAGAATCAGCAGGACACATCTCTTCATGTTTATAAAGAAACTATATCATCACTGTCTTCATGAATCAACGCTGAAGGAGAAAGAAGTGAATTGGGTGGAGATGGCTGTAGGCTGTAAAGTGGGTAAATGTAGGTGTGGTGTATAGCAGGGGTTCTCAACCTTTTGCAACTCATGGCCCACCAAAGACTGTTAAAAACATTTCTGAGGACCCCCTTTCCAAATATGACAGTATGAACACAGACTATTCAAAGAGTAGATATACTCTACTGTTAATATGCCACAGTAACAGACTTAGTCAAGTCAGCTGTATGTAGATGAAAACTGTTGTAATATTATAGAAAAGATTTGGCAGGTCTGTTCTGTAACCATTTATTCCTGTAACAATAACAGGGCCGGTCACAGACCGGTGTTCTGTGTTCAAATGTCTCTGATGGTTTTAGCGCATTGTTAGAAAACATTTCTCCACATATAACACACTGTCCACAAGCAACAACTGAAGGGCTACAAATAGCAACTATCACTTTTATTACATTTATATTTGCAGGATTCTCAAGTTTTATCAAAAGCTTGGAGCGAGATCACATGCGGTTAGGGGAGGAGCCCTAATAGAGACCCTGTTAGTTCAATCTGACATTGAATGTTGCAACACCAAACACGTCACAAATATTAATGGACTTTTAGATAATGCATCTTGACTCGGACATGTAAATTCATAAGACTTATTAAATCATTACAAAATGTGTCAATTTAAAAATAAATACAAATTGGAAAAAAAAATATTTGGCGGTAGTCTACCACTGACTATACGGCCCACCAGATGGCGCTCCAAAGCCCACCAAAGGGCCGCGGCCCGCCGGTTGAGAATCACTGGTTTATGGCATTAAGACGTTTACACAATGAAAACCTGAAAAGTTTTTCCTTCATTTCTGAAAAGTTTCACGTACACAAGACAGTGTTGTCAAAACAATCTGCATTTACACGGATCTGGGAAAACAAATAAAAGGCTGTATTATGAGTGGCAGGCCAGTGGATGGCGATGTTGTTCCGTAAAGAGACACGACGGCCAGCGGACATGCGCCAAAAGTGCTTTAAACACACATATATGTCAACCAAGGGTATTTAAAAGTCTGGCGAATGTAAATAATGTGTCTGGGCTGGTCTCAGTGTTGCAGTAAATCCACTCTTTGCTGGAGAAACGTGAAAACATATGCAGAGAAGCTCAAGCACACAACACCGGAGACGTCATACTGTTCTGGGCCTACTCACGTGACTGAACACGTAATACACATGTGCGTGACGTCATCGCTCTCAGAAAGTTTCGTCTTGCAGTTTACACAGAGATGAGAACGCCGCCATTTTCAAAAACTTGCACTTTGAAACATGTTTATAAAAGTTCATGTTTTCTTTCCCCAAAACAACCAACTAAACAGCCTCTAAGACCCTCTCATCCTCCTCGCTCCATTTCTATAAGAACATGTTATATCAGTATGCTGATGTTTACTGTATTTAGTGTATTATAAGGACAATAGAAGTCACACAGAAACGATGTCTAGATTAACATACTAATAAATGGTGATGATGAAGTTTTCTTCTTGTACTATAATAAATGTTATTATCAGAATGTTCACTGTATGTCACTGTATCACATCTTTTATTTCCCACAGTATGACATGAAAATGCTGTTTAGACAATAAACATGAAGACCCACAGTTACAGTATACAGATACCATTGGGATCTTTTTGAGAAAACTGTGATGTGATGTACAGTTTGTTCATCTTGTTGTTTTGTGTTTCCTGTCACTGTTATAATCATCTATTCACAGGGAACCATTGAATGTTTCTGGTACAACATCTTCCCCTACTTGCACTCTTTTACAGCCCTGCGTTACACTTACAGGACCCAAAAATACATCTTCCCCACATCATTACAAACCCTTATGCCATCATATCTGTATATGACTTCCTTTTATCAGCTGAACACAATATTATAAAACAGTTTGGTTCTCAAATCTGATTGGCTGAGAGCCGTCTCCAGCAATGAGATATTCACCACTGGAACCGCTGGAAAAACATTTTTCATTTGTATAAAAGTACTTAGTGATCATTATTGTAATGTATGTAATGCAAACACACTTAAGATTAAAGCTATAAAAGCTAACAAACATAACTTAAAGATTACATAACTTATACATAACACATCATTTATAGTTCGTATACAGTATTCTAGAATTCTATTATTTTCATATTTTAAAAACATTTCTTTATTAAAACAAAGTTTTCATAAATGTTGAAGCTTCTTTATATATAACAGAGGGTTTGTGTTCAGTGTTGTTGTGTTTTGTGTCACTGTGTCTTCAGGGCGCAGTAATACACATCAGAGTCTGATAGAGTAACAGAAGAGATCTCCACATACACAGCAGTTTTCTTTTCATTCAATTTCCCAGAGAATCGAGGATCTAGATTCACAATTTCTGACTTTTGTGAAACTGTCCCTGTAGCGTGTAAAATGAGTAACAGATATTCAGGAGGGGATCCAGGAGACTGGCGATACCACTGTAGAGTATCTGCTGAAGATGATGAGTAGTTACAGGAGAGAGTTATATTTTCCTCCTCCGCTCCAGACATCTCAGTTTCAACGGATGTGATGATGTTTCCAAAACTGTCTCCTGTGTAAAACAAAGATCAAAGTTTATGAAAATGTTTAAATGTCATAAAGTAACAGGCCAGAATAAAATCAACATAAATGTTATTGTTCTGTAACAGAATAGCACTTACTTGCTAAAGAACAAAGAAAAGCCAAAACAAACAGCATCGCTTTACAGGATGATCATCCGCAGCACACACTGAAGTGAATACTAGTTTATTTATCAAGTTGTTTCCACTAGAAGCTCCTCCTCTATAAACTTGTGGGTGAATGTAGTATTCTGTGGTATTTCAACAATCCTGAGACAACTGTATCACTATTCATAAGAAATCTTCATTCACACACAGTGTGTCTTTAAAAAGAGATTCAGCCTCCTCAAGATTGACCTCTAGTGCATTAAACCAGCAGTGTAAACGCCACTCTAATAGTTTTCATTGAAATATCAGCCTCTAGTGACAGATGACAAACAATAAATAATAAACATATTTGCTTTCATAATGCCTTGGTATGTTTGAGGGCTATTGCACTTGAGACACTATTTTATCTCACATCTCAAGTCAGGGAGGTTTCTGTATGATGTATCTGTTTCTGTTTTCTACGGCCTGTCATTGATAAAAGTTTGATTCATATATAACCTTTTAAATATGATCACATATTATGTATATTATACAGTATAGATGCAAGTGTTGTGAAATAATGACACAATGTTCAGTTTTACCTTCAGTTACAGTCAGTAATGTGAGTATCATAGTCAACATTGCAGAGATGAAAAAGCTATCAAACATTTCTGCTGCTTGTTTCAGTGATCTGTGATGTTAGTTCTGTATCAGACTTCATCTCCTGTCTGACAGATACAGAATACATCAGATATAGTGTGAGATCATACACAACCACGACTCATGCTTGATGTCCATTTGTAGGATTTAAAGCAACATTTAGAAAACATTTTCTAATCCTGATCATCATATGAATCCAGCAGATGACAATCTGATCTCGTTCCTCAGTTCCTGCAGTGAACTTCACAGATCTTTCTTTAAAAGTCACTTTTTTGAGTGTCTTGAAGAGCAAGTATACTTTTTATGACAGCGTTTGTTAAGTTAGAAAACATGTTTTGGTGTTTAATGCACTGAACAGTTTGTTTTATTGATGTAATTGTGTGTTTGTGTTCAGTGTTGTTGTGTTTTGTGTAACTGTGGGCCTCATGGCACAGTAATACAGATCAGAGTCTGATAGAGTAACAGAAGAGATCTCCAGAATCAACTGAGTTTTCTTCTCATTCAGTTTTCCAGAGAATCGATGATCGACAACCAAACCTTTAGACTTTTGTAAAACGTTTCCTGTAGCGTGCAGAATGAGGAAAAGAAAATCAGGAGCTGATCCAGAATATTGGCGATACCAATAAAGATAAAGTGCTGAAGAGAAGTCACATGATAGAGAGATATTTTCCCCTTCTGTCCTTTACATCTCAGTGTGAACCGGAGTGATATTCCCCAAACTGTTCACTGCAGAAAAGATCAAATATATGTTTAACACATGACATTTAGTCCTTCAGCAGACACCTTTTTATTTTATAAGGAAATAAAGAAAACAAATGTTCACAATTTGAACTGACTGGATAAGTAATATTATAAATACCTGCAAAGGAAAAGAGCAAAATAAAAACAAACAGCATCATTTTCAGAGGTTCAGCTGAGCCAAATAATGAGAAATAACCAAATTGCTTACCACAGCTATGCAGACGACACACAGATATATTTAACGATTACAGCCCCATTGACTCCCTGCTCAAATGCATTGATGAAATAAATAGTTGGATGTGCCAAAACTTTCTTCAGTTTAACAAAGACAAAACTGAAGTCATTGCGTTTGGAAATAAAGATGAAGTTCTCAAGGTGAACGCGTACCTTCACTCTAAAGGTCAAACCACAAAAAATCAAGTCAGGAATCTCTGTGTGTCTCTAGAGTCAGACCTTAGCTTCAGTAGTCATGTCAAAGCAATAACTAAATCAGCATACTATCATCTGAAAAATATTGCAAGAATTAGATGCTTTGTTTCCAGTCAAGACTTCATCACCAGCAGGCTGGATTATTGTAATGGACTCCTTACTGGCCTCCCCAAAAAGACCATAAGACAGATGCAGCTCATACAGAACGCTGCGGCAAGGATTCTGAGCAGAACCAGAAAATATGATCATATCACACCAGTCCTCAGGTCTTTACACTGGCTACCAGTTACATATAGGACAGATTTTAAAGTTGTATTACTGGTATATAAATCGTTCAATGGCCTAGGACCTCAATACATTGCAGATATGCTCATTGAATACAGACCCAAAAGAACACTCAGGTCATTAGGATCGCATCAGCTAGAAATACCAAGAGTTCTCTCCAAGCAAGGAGAGTCTGCATTTAGCTATTATGTGAGCGGCAGCTGGAACAAGCTTCCAGAAGAGATCAGATGTGCTCCAACAGTAGTCAAATCCAGACTCAAAACACATCTGTTTAACTTTGCATTTAATGAATGTGCACTGTGCCTCTGACCGTCCGACTGTTAAACTGTTAAAACATTAGTTTTTACTCTTACATATGTTGTCAGCTATAGCTCCTCCTCTTAAAGTGACAGTGCAGTGTTTCCTTAAGCACTCTTACGGTATATGATCATGAAGATGATACAACAGTGCACATTCATTAAATGCAAAGTTAAACAGATGTGTTTTGAGTCTGGATTTGACTACTGTTGGAGCACATACTGTTGGTGACAGTACTTCACCTCTCCCCTCTAATACAACACGGAATCAGGTTGTTGTATCACTTAACTTGCACTTCTTTCATATTAGTGTATTTTATTCATAGCATACATTGTTAATTATCACTGTCGTTGCTAACTTATTATTTACTTGAAAATCTTAAACCAAAACACTCAGCGCCGTTAGCATAGCACAAGCGTGCTAGCGGGCTTTCTGTTTACACTGCTAAATATCATCTCGCCTTCTAGCTGTCTTGTGTGCTAACGGTTTCTCTTTAAAGCGTATATACTAAGAATCACCGAGCAGCCTTGGTAAGTTGGAATTACTCTTCAAACCCGGTGAGTTATGGCTTCTTCTCTTATTATTGTCACTTGCACCTCATGTCATATGTTTAGCTTAGCCTTCTCTGTCAGCGGCGAGGGTTTTACATGCGATAAATGCAGGGAAATAGCTAGGCTGACAGAGAAGATCTCAGAATTAGAGTCTCGCATCCAATCTTTATCTGAGGATAGTAAGAATGTAAGGAGCTTAGAAAACACTTTGGATGCGAGCAATATTAGCGCGCACAGTTCGGTTCCGGTTGAACAACCCCCGCAACTGGGAAGCTTTGTGACTGTGAGACGGTGTAGTCGCAGGTCAAAACACCACTCAAACGTTCCGACTACAGTCTCGAACAGGTTTGCCCCGCTTAGTGACGCACCGACTGAGAAACCTGCTGAAAGTGCCCTAGTTATCGGTGATTCTATTGTTCGGAACGTTAACATAGAGGCACCAGCCACCATAGTCAAATGTTTACCGGGAGCCAGAGCGCCTGACATCAAGTCAAATTTAAATGTGCTGGCTAAGGCTAATCGTAAATTCAGTAAGATTGTTATTCACGTCGGCACAAATGATGTTCGACTCCGTCAATCGGAGATCACTAAAGATAATATTAAAGAGGTGTGTGAGCTCGCAAGCACGATGTCAGAAACTGTAATATTCTCTGGCCCCCTCCCCACTTATCGTGGTGATGAGATACATAGCAGAGTATCATCACTAAATGGCTGCTTGTCCGAGTGGTGCCTGCAGAATGATATTGTTTTTATAAATAACTGGAAGAGTTTTGAGGGCAGACCTGACCTGTTGAAAAGAGATGGTCTCCACCCCTCCTGGGCTGGAGCTTCTCTTCTGTCTAGAAATATGGATCATAGTCTTAATGCTAAAACTTGACTCACTGGGGCCCAGGTCAGGGAGCAGACTGAATGGCTTAACCAACGGTCTGCTTGCCGTCTCACGTTGCAGAACACACTAAATACACAACATGTGATAATACTTTCTCCCAAACATCATAAAATAGAGACTGTGTCTGTCCCCCGGATTAGTAAACATAAAATAATGCATAAACCTCTCAAAGGTAGTTTAATTAACGTTAAACTAACTAAACATGAACATAATACAGATAATCAACTGTTACGACTCGGATTGCTTAATATTAGATCTCTCTCTAATAAAGCACTTTTTGTTAATGATATGATAACAGATCATAAAATAGACATGCTCTGTCTCACAGAAACATGGCTAAAGCCAGATGATTATATTGCTTTAAATGAGTCTGTCCCCCAAGATTACTATTATACACACGAGCCTCGCCTAAAAGGCAGAGGGGGAGGTGTTGCTGTACTTTACCGTAACTCTTTTAACATTTCTCAGAAGTCTAAACCTAAATACAATTCTTTTGAAGTCATGGTACTTGATGCATCAATACCTAATACTAAGGACAAAACATCTTTAAAATTTATTCTGGCTATTGTATATAGGCCTCCAGGGCACCACACTGATTTTATTAAAGAATTTGGTGGGTTCTTATCAGAACTAGTACTGGCTGCAGACAGAGTCCTTGTTGCCGGGGACTTTAACATTCATGTAGATAATGATACAGATGCTTTAGGAATGGCTTTTAAAGACACTCTTAACTCCATGGGCGTTAGTCAACATGTGTCAGGACCTACTCACCTTCGTAATCATACTTTAGATTTAATTTTGTCTTACGGTATAAACGTGGTCGATGTTAAAATCCTTCAGCAGAGCGAAGACATCTCAGATCATTATCTGGTATCATGCTTGCTTCAATACCCAATGGTGGCAAATCAAACTCCAAGTTACAAATATTGTAGAACAATAACTTCGACTACAAAAGGTGCGTTTCTTGATAATTTGCCTGAATTGTCTCAAATCTCTAGCATGAGTAATAACGTTGAAGATCTTGACTTTACTATTGAAAATATTAATGCCACCTTCTCGGAAACGCTAGACATAGTTGCTCCCTTGCGCTTAAAGAAGATTAAAAATGACAGACCGACACCGTGGAAAAATGAACACACTCAGGCTCTAAAGAAAGCGGCACGAAAAATGGAGCGCAACTTTAAAAAGACTAAATTAGAGGTATTTCGTACTGCCTGGAAGGATAGTACAAAAAAATACAGGAAAGCCCTAAAAACGTCTCGATCCGCCTACATTTCATCACTAATAGAAGAAAACCAAAATAACCCTAGGTTTTTATTTGATACAGTGGCTAAATTAACCAAAAATAAATCGTCTGCGACTTCTGATGCTGTATACCAGCATAGCAGTGATGAATTTATGAACTATTTCACAAATAAAATCCAAGATATTCGAGAGAAAATTATAACTATGCAACCAGATGCGAAACCCGCTGAACAAACGACTTACTACAGCACCCCTAAGGAGAAACTATGTTTATTTTCTACTATAGATCACGATGAACTATCGAAAATCATTAGATCATCTAAATCGACTACATGCATGCTAGACCCTATACCTACAAATCTTCTGAAAGAGATGCTCCCAGAAATTATAGATCCTCTACTTAGCATTATTAACTCATCTCTGACATTAGGACATGTGCCTAAAGCATATAAAGTGGCTGTTATAAGGCCCCTTGTCAAAAAACCCCATCTGGACCCTGGAGAACTAGTTAACTATAGACCTATTTCGAATCTACCTTTCTTATCTAAGGTTCTGGAAAAAGTAGTCTCAATTCAAATATGCTCCTTCCTCCAAAGGAATGAGATTAATGAAGATTTCCAGTCTGGATTTAGAGCACATCACAGTACAGAGACTGCTCTGATTAGAGTTACAAATGATCTGTTTATGGCGTCCGACCGAGGTTGTATCTCCTTATTGGTGCTGCTAGATCTTAGTGCTGCATTCGACACCATTGACCACAGCATGCTCCTACATAGACTTAATGATGTCGGTATTAAGGAAATAGCTTTGAAATGGCTTAGATCTTATTTATGCGACCGTTTCCAATATGTAAAAATAAACAATGAGGTATCACGCAAATCGCAAGTCCAGTACGGTGTACCACAGGGCTCAGTACTAGGGCCTATGCTCTTCGCATTATACATGTTACCCCTAGGAGATATAATAAAGCGACACGGAATAAGCTTTCACTGCTATGCTGATGATACGCAACTTTATATTTCCTCGAAGCCTCACGAAACACAGCAATTCCATCGAATAGTGGAATGCATTGTCGATATAAAAAAGTGGATGAGTAGCAATTTTTTATTACTGAACTCGGACAAAACTGAAGTGTTACTTATCGGACCGAAAACCGCCCTACGTAACAACCAAGAATACTGCTTAACTATTGATGGATGTTCCATAAAACCCTCATCTTCAGCTAAGAATCTTGGCTTTATATTCGATAGTACTCTGTCATTTGAGAACCAGGTCGCCAACACCTGTAAGATTGCGTTTTTCCATCTTAAAAATATATCTAAATTACGTCATATGCTGTCATCATCAGATGCGGAGAAGCTTATACATGCCTTTATGACATCAAGACTAGATTACTGTAATGCACTATTAGGTGGTTGCCCTGCAGGCCTATTACAAAAACTCCAACTGGTCCAAAATGCGGCAGCTCGAGTTCTTACACGTACAAAAAAGTATGAGCATATTAGCCCGGTTCTGTCAACCTTGCACTGGTTACCTGTAAAGCATCGCATAAACTTTAAAATCTTGCTTATTACCTATAAAGCCTTGCATGGTTTAGCTCCTCACTACTTGAGAGAACTTCTTACGTATTATAGTCCATCACGTGCACTACGCTCTCAGGCGTCAGGTCAGTTGGTAATACCTAGAATTTCAAAATCAAGTGCAGGCGGCTGATCATTTTCCTATCTAGCCCCTAAACTTTAGAACAGTCTTCCCTGCACTGTCCGGGAGGCAGACACACTCTGTCAGTTTAAATCTAGACTAAAGACGCATCTTTTTAATATTGCATACACTAGATTATCATAATTCATGTATTTCAAAGATCTAGGCTGCACTAGTTAGATCAACCGGAACCAGGGACACTTCCAATAACAACTGATGCATTTGTTGCATCAAAGAGTGCAGAACAGTACTCTACTCTCAGCCAGTCTTGTCTCATTGTTCCAAGGTTACAAGAGCGGAGCGGGCAGGGCGCAATCCATTCCTAGACCTGACAAATGCTGGACGAAGAAAGTGACGTCCCTACAAAACTTCAGCCACTATTAGATTATTAATGATAATTTTAAATCTAATTTTTTTTTTTTTTTTTCGCCTTGTTGTGCAAGCACTGTTGAGCTTGTGCAGAGGCTGCAGTTTTTGCCAGAGGGGAACTGGAATCCCCTGGTTAGGCCTGGTTTCCCTCCGAGGTTTTTTTTCTCCTCCAATGGAGTTTTGGGTTCCTCGCCACCGTTTGCATACTGTTTTGCACTGTTTTGCCTGGCCGGGGGGGCTGCTAGAATTTGGTTGTCTTATTTAATTAACACTGCATATAGGAATTTATTGTGTGTCTGATATTTGACCTGTGTTTTGAATTCCATAACCTTTTATGTTTTACTTATAGTCATTTTTTTTCTTGTACAGCTGCTTTGTAACAATGAAAATTGTAAAAAGCGCTATATAAATAAAGCTGACTTGACTTGACTTGACAGTGAATTATTTCATCTCAAACACATGATGCCCAATGAAGGTTTATGTCCAGAAGTTTGTATGTCTGTGTCATGTTTGACCGCTGCTGTATTTTCTGTCATGATTATAAGACGAATATGTG
This sequence comes from Barbatula barbatula, assembly GCF_947034865.1. NCBI lineage: Eukaryota > Metazoa > Chordata > Actinopteri > Cypriniformes > Nemacheilidae > Barbatula > Barbatula barbatula. The sequence continues at coordinate 25,767,076 of NC_136764.1, forward strand.
GCTAAAGATCAGCAACTGTACAGAACTCAGACTGGTACAAAATAATAGTAAAATCACTGTATTTCTATTTAGTTGTAAGGTTGAATGCGTTGGGCCTGACTGAGGGAGATGTTTTCTTTGTTTTGGTCCTCTTGCATCACTAAGCAGGTGTTAACACATCCTGTCTTGTGTTATTTTACAGACAGAACTGTGGTTTGTCACTTCATGGATCACTGACTCTAGTTGTGTGTTAGTTTTTGTAAAGCGTCTGTGGACTTTGTATCGCTGTGCTCTTAACAGCACAGTAATAGAGAGCCGAATCTGACAGAGTCACAGATTTAATAGTGAGTGAAGTGGATGTGTGAGAGGTTGTCGACTGATACCGACCGTCCGACACGTTTCCTCCGCGAGTCTTAAAGCGAGCACCTTTAAACAGTAAATACTGAAGTTCTCTGTTAGGATTCTGTCTGTACCAGTAAAGATAAACATTATTTCTGCTTGTATTATATGTGCAGCTCAGCGTCACTGATTCTCCTTCTCTTCTCATTTTACCTTCTTCTTTTGGTATGATAGTGTCAGCAAACACACCTGCAAAGAGAATATGGATTAAGATTTAGAAGAAATAATAAAACAATCCTCTAGTAGAGTTGTGCACCGTTACAAAACTCAAATGTACCTGTCATGAGAATCAGCAGTTGACATCCGTCCATGTTTACATTAAAACATATATATTTAATAACAGAACAAATCATGTTTTAAGAAAAGTAGACATATAAATAAATGAATTTAGGCAATCCTCAAATCCTTTGTTTAATGTGAATCCAGTTAGAAGATTATTTTTGCTGACACTGAAAATCAGAAGCAGAAATATATTTTGAAGCTTTAACATGTGTTTGTAATGTGGGTGTGGTCAGAGATATTCCTGCTACCAATGAACATACTGGAAATGTTGTTTTACTACAAACATTCTGACTAAATAGCCCAAACTAAAATAACTACATTTAATATTCACTTGTGTACAATGATTTGAGTTATTAACTGTAAAGAAAACATATTCCTATATTGTGTGCACAGAAACAGCGAGATGTTTCTAACACATGCTGGTCTATATAATGTGTTACCGTCAGATCTCTCGCCCGTCAGCTGAAGTGCCCTCATGCTCCACCACAGGGCCCTCCACACATTACCCGGACCGCCATTACTCACTACATTCCCCATAATCCTTTGCTGGACTCATTAAGATCAATCAGATCCACCTGTGTGTTGTTAACTTGTTTATATATATACCCAGTGGCCTTCAGAAAGCAGGTAAGTGCAAACTCATTGTAAGTTAACAACGTAAAACGCATAGTTTATAACCATAGTAACCGTAGTAACCGTAGTTACCGTAGTTACCGTGCATAGTAAGCATGCATAGTAACCATAGTAACCGTGCATAGTAACCATAGTAACCGTAGTTACCGTGCATAGTAAGCATGCATAGTAACCATAGTAACCGTGCATAGTAACCATAGTAACCGTGCATAGTCGCCATAGTAACCGTGCATAGTAGCCATAGTAACCGTGCATAGTAGCCATAGTAACCGTGCATAGTAACCATAGCAACCGTGCATAGTAACCATAGTAACCGTGCATAGTAACCACGCTGTTTGTTTCTTTATTTGTTTTCCTTAAGTTCGTAACACAGACATTAAAATGGCATGTCCGTTTATTCAGGAACCCGTAGTTGAGGAAGCTGCATTCATTCAGAGAGAGTTACATTTTCGTCGGGAGAGAATATAAGGTGAAGCCCCGTTTGGATGTTTTATTTGAGCGATACTGTTTTTCTTTACAGTCCGTTACATATATCCACACTCTGCTTCATCCTTACATCACAAACCTCACTCGTCGTGGCCGCGCTCTTACATCTGAGCAGATTCTTTGTGCGGCTTTACGTTTCTTTGCTAATGGATGCTTTCTATATAACAGCAGAGATGCAGAACACGTTAGCAAGGCAACTGTATGTAGAGCAGTAAGATAAGTGTGAATCGCTCTCAAGCACTTTTTCTACATTAAGTTTCCTGTGAGAGCCTTCAAAGAGGAGTTTCATAGGATTGCAGGGGAATGGTTTACATCTTTCTGAATTAGTCTGATCAAATAAATGTGGTCTTGCTGTCACCTCTGGAAGTAGATAATCAATTATTATCAATTATCAAGAACTATTATGTCAATGGGAAGTCCATCCACAGCATTTATGTGCAGGTACACTGACATGGTCTAATGTTTCCTAAAGTCAAAGTACAGTAACTCTACCGTGTTTTCTCTTGTTTTATTATTTAGCTTTAACAAAACAAGACTTTTATTTAAAGGACATCAACTCTCTTCTTCTTCTTCTTTTGTGTGTGAGAAAAGAAAATGTCTGCAGAAATGTGCTTGATTCTGAAATATTCTCACACAACAATAATAAGTTGTGTTTGTGTTCAGTGTTGTTGTGTTTTGTGTCACTGTGGACATCAGAGCGCAGTAATACACATCAGAGTCTGTGACTTTAACAGAAGAGATCTGCAGAAACACTTGATCTTCTTTCACTTCAGCAGAGAATCGAGGATCTGATTCCACAATTTGTGACTTTTGTAAAACTGTCCCAGTAACATGAAGAATGACAAAAAGAAATTCAGGAGCTGATCTGTGAGACTGGCGATACCACTGTACAGTATCTGCTGAGGAGTAGTTACAGGACAGAGTTATATTTTCTCCTTCTGCTCCAGACATCTCCGTTTCAACAGCTGTGATTCTACTCGCAGAGCTGTAACCTGTCAAGAAGAGCAAGTGTGTTTATTAGACAACAAAACAACAAATAAAAGCATCAAAGACAAGCAAAGAAACAGAGTTTAATGCAGGTGTCCAGTCCTGCTCCTGGAGGGTCAGAGCCCTGATTTAATGGAACTGAATTGTGAATATTGAACACTTACAGACAAGAGAAGAAAGTAAAACCAAACAACAGATCATCATATTGAATGAGTTCATCTGCAGCACAAACTGATCCTTACACACTAAAGTTTCATTGTCAAGTACATGATGTCTCCTCTGTTAGCACCTCCCCTAAACACTGAACAATTCACTTCATGAATAACATTCAATTTCAATCCTCTCTTAATCTCTATAAGGTTCATTTATAGAGTTAAAACACAAAACATGGAATGTGCACAAAAAGAAACAGGCAAATATTCATCTTTAGAAAGGTTGAGAACCCTGGTGTAAGGTGTTTGGCCTTGTTTTTACAGACACGGACTCGTACTGTATATTCATGTTTAATAGCCACACTGAGTGGGATGCTTTGGGCGATAGGGTTTGATTTGGGGTCAGATATGTTCTTACATGTAAGCAAGAGTAAGTTTCTGTTCAAGCGCTGAATATGGTTTTGTCACAGTGGGCTGCAGAGCGCAGTAATACACATCAGAGTCACACACATGCAGATGTTGAATTATCAGAGAAACTGATCGTGATGAAGAATCAAGTTTGGACTGAAATCTACTCTTGAATTCAGCAGCTTTATCTCCATCTCCATATTTAGATTTCAAAAGGATGTATTTTGGAGAGTCATAGTTGTGTTGTCTGTACCACAGGAGAGTGGGGTTTGAGCTTGTAGTATTGTATTCACAGTCCAAAATAATGTTGTCATCTTCATGTGCAGATTGAAAACCTTTCGGCTGATGAACAGAATCCTGTGCTTTAGTTTCTGTGAGGAGAGAAAATGGTTGTTTGTCCGTCTAATAAGATAAAACAGTCCATAAAAATGTGTTTATAAAGGTTCAACTGAAACTTACCGGAGTAAATTGACAAAAGTATTAAAACAGTTCTCACAAAGTTTCTCATGGTAAAGCACATTATTTGTCACAGAGCGTTCACAACTAAACCTGTTCTCTACTGCTGCAGTTCATTTAAAGCTGTGATTTCTGTGACCTCTGCTGGTGAAAGATAAAAACACTTCTGATCTGTGTGTTGTGTTCACAGCTTTTACAGTAAAACTACAGACTTCAGTTTTCATAAAGTTGAGCAGCATTCAGAATTGAGTTGAGGATGTGATACTAGAGTTTAAATTAGGAGAGAAAAATGGGAAAAAACTGCAGTGGAGAGAGAAATCTGCTTTAGTTTGTTTAAAAAAATAAAGTGAATCTTTGTATTTTATTTGACCTGAAATGATGATGAAGATGAGAAGCAGGTGTGTGTTCATGTTTGTGAAGTCAGATCAGTTGTGTGTTGATGTTGTGTGTGATCTGAGCTGTAGATTTGTGTTACTGTCAGTCTCTGCACCTCACACATAAAGTCACATGAAACAAAATATGCACTTTTCTGTCATCGGGGCAGTATGAGGTATAATCCACAGCTAGCTGTGAGTTAAAGGGTTTTAATGCACGATGTTGAGTCCTGAAACAACCCGACGTGAAGCAGAAAAATCCTTTAACACACGACTAGCTGTGGATTATTCTGCTTATACCAGGTCATTTGCCAAGTTAAAGCTTTTGTTGATGTTTACAGTGTAATTTTAGATCAAATAACAGGTGAAAATAACAGTTATTTTGTAAGGTAATTTCACCCATGTGTTAAAGGACTTTAATGCACAACCTCCACCCAATCAGAATCCAGTATTCAGACAGACCATGGGATAAATAACATTGTCTTGTGTGAGTGTTGAGTGTGTTTGTGTGAGTGTGAGTGTTGAGTGTATTTGTGTGAGTGTTGAGTGTTTTTGTGTGAGTGTTGAGTGTTTTTGTGTGAGTGTTGAGTGTTTTTGTGTGAGTGTTGAGTGTGTTTGTGTGAGTGTTGAGTGTGTTTGTGTGAGTGTTGAGTGTGTTTGTGTGAGTGTTGAGTGTGTTTGTGTGAGTGTTGAGTGTTTTTGTGTGAGTGTTGAGTGTGAGTGTTGAGTGTTTTTGTGTGAGTGTCGAGTGTTTTTGTGTGAGTGTCGAGTGTTTTTGTGTGAGTGTTGAGTGTTTTTGTGTGAGTGTCGAGTGTGTTTGTGTGAGTGTCGAGTGTGTTTGTGTGAGTGTTGAGTGTTTTTGTGTGAGTGTTGAGTGTTGAGTGTTTTTGTGTGAGTGTTGAGTGTGTTTGTGTGAGTGTCGAGTGTGTTTGTGTGAGTGTTGAGTGTGTTTGTGTGAGTGTTGAGTGTTTTTGTGTGAGTGCTGAGTGTGTTTGTGTGAGTGTTGAGTGTGTTTGTGTGAGTGTTGAGTGTTTTTGTGTGAGTGTTTTTGTGTGAGTGCTGAGTGTGTTTGTGTGAGTGTTGAGTGTGTTTGTGTGAGCGTCGAGTGTGTTTGTGTGAGTGTTGAGTGTTTTTGTGTGAGTGTCGAGTGTGTTTGCGTGAGTGTCGAGTGTGTTTGTGTGAGTGTCGAGTGTGTCGAGTGTGTTTGTGTGAGTGTTGAGTGTTTTTGTGTGAGTGTTCTGTGTGTTTGTGTGAGTGTCGAGTGTGTTTGTGTGAGTGTCGAGTGTGTCGAGTGTGTTTGTGTGAGTGTTGAGTGTTTTTGTGTGAATGTCTCAGTGTGTTTAGTGACTGTGGGCTTCAGAGTGCAGTAATACACAGCAGAGTCGTTCACATGAACATCCTGAATCATCAATGGGACAGTTTTTGTTGTGAAGTTCATTGTTGCAGAAAATCTCTTCTGATATTCAGGCTCAGTTGTTCCTTTACCAAATGTAAATTCACTCAGAATGAATGCTGGTGATGTGTTTGGCAGCTGTTTGTACCAGAAAAGATATGCAGTTGTGTCAGAGGTAGAAAAACTGCACGGTAGAGTAACTTGATGTCCTTCATTTGCAGTCATTTCTCTTGGAGTCTGTTCAACACTGTCCTTCCCCTCACATGCTGAAAAAACAGATTTATTCATGAATCATTTAAATATACTGAAGATCTCAAACAGATATAGTGTCAATAATAAAACAATATCCTCACCAGAATAAAGTGCTGTGAAGATAAGAGTAATGATCACTAGTTTTTCCATCATCACTTACACTCACTGATCAACTTTAAAACTGTTTTCTTCTAGTGAGTCTCTGTGTGTTTAACATGTTTTCTCTTTGTGTTGTCAGATTCTCACATCACAGACTTATATTTGAGGAGCGATGCCCCCTTCTGGGCAGAAACTTTAATACTTTGAGCAATCTACTTTGAAATGAAAGTACATAAACTGTGTTGCCCCCAATGGACAAGTTTGTTTTGGACTCAAGGTTCAAGTGCAAAAATACACCAAAAACACATAAATAATAAACACAACATGACAAGCTCAACATCAAAAAGCATTATAGCCAGTCCTAAAAGACACTCATTCATTATTTAAGAGTTTGACTGAAATGGGTATAAAAATGTTTAATGGATTATATTGGATTTCCATCTTCAGAAGGTTATAATTCATATTGTGCAGAACATGCAATGAATCAGTTTAGATGAAAATCTGCACACAGAGTGTTTCCTGAAGAACACTGAACATACAGCGACTAAAGGGACATTCAGCATCACATCAATGACTTGATGGTTTATCGTGAGTTAAGTCGCCATTATGGTGATCAGTGTTTGCTTTATATTTGACCTCTTCACCCTTGAGGTCACTGATGTTATAGCAGCTGTCATTGTGTTTGTTTATTATATGACTCATTGAAATGCTTGATTCTGATTGGCCAGTCATGATATTCCAAAGGTTTTTATTTTTCAAACAGCTGCTTAAAACTAATAACATCCTGTAACCCGGATGCTGCAAATCATTATTTCTCTGATAACAACCAGCTGCTTGTACATCATCCCTCACTGAAAACATGCTTGTCACAGCAGTGAAAGTAGAAATGTGATCAGATGATTTTCTCTCTTTGTGTGTTTTAGTGTTTAAATGAAGAGACACAGAGATTCTAACTCAGTTTTTCATCACTTTTGTCATTAAACATCTTATGTGCTTTATGCAGGAATCTCAACATGAAAAGTGTTTTAAACACATAATGTACTCAACAGCTGCTGACCTTTCACATACAAACATGAAGAATCAGCCTCCTAATCTCAACAGTGGTGACCATCGAATGAACAGCTGCATGCTGGGTACCATCATAGAACAAACTCATCCGTGACTCCCAGCATGCATTGTGACATGAAGCTTTTCATTTGGTCGTCAGCGCTGTTGAGATTAACAGTCTGATTCTTGATGTATCGGTGTGTTTGACTCAAGCTGAAGTTTATGATGTTTAAAATCCTTTATCTTTTCCTTTGTAAGATGTTCACACAATTACAACAGTTAAAAGCTAAAGAAAATCTAAACTAATATAAGAAACCAACGGTCAAGAGCCTCACTAATACAAACACTGATGACCACAATGAAGACTCAACAATAAAACATCAACCTGTGTAAATGTGAACAAGAACTTGTAGATGTCTGACAGAAATGAAGTGAAAGTGGTTTGTAATAAGTGAAGATGGTTTTTGTGTTTGTGGAGTTGTTTAATGGTGAGATCTTGACAGATGTAGATGTTGTGTTTCTGTTGCTCTTTTCTTTTTTTCTGTTGTTCTCCTCTGTTAAAATGCTATTTATTATTAAATAAACCTGATAATTGATCAACTTTAAAAACACTTCACAAATACAGTGAATAAATATTAGAGATGTGCTTCAGTGGAATCAGAATAGTCACGTCTTGCCTAAAGTCAAACCGCACGTGTGTGTGTGCATGTGGGGACGACACCAGTGGCCTGTAACACAAAGTTGGTTTGGGTTTTTTCAGGTAAGTTCATGTTTAGTTTGAGCAGACGCTACGTCTTTGGGCTCCAGAAGGTGGATTGGTTTTGAGTGAGTTAATAATATAAATAATAATTGTGTGAGTGTTTTTGTGTGAGTGTCGAGTGTGTTTGTGTGAGTGTTGAGTGTTTTTGTGTGAGTGTCGAGTGTGTTTGTGTGAGTGTCGAGTGTGTTTGTGTGAGTGTGGAGTGTGTTTGTGTGAGTGTTGAGTGTTTTTGTGTGAGTGTTGAGTGTGTTTGTGTGAGTGTCGAGTGTGTTTGTGTGAGTGTTGAGTGTTTTTGTGTGAGTGTTGAGTGTTTTTGTGTGAGTGTTGAGTGTGTTTGTGTGAAGGTCGAGTGTTTTTGTGTGAGTGTTAAGTGTTTTTGTGTGAGTGTTGAGTGTGTTTGTGTGAGTGTGGAGTGTGTTTGTGTGAGTGTTGAGTGTTTTTGTGTGAGTGTTGAGTGTGTTTGTGTGAGTGTTGAGTGTTTTTGTGTGAGTGTTGAGTGTGTTTGTGTGAGTGTTGAGTGTGTTTGTGTGAGTGTTGAGTGTTTTTGTGTGAGTGTCGAGTGTGTTTGTGTGAGTGTTGAGTGTGTTTGTGTGAGTGTTGAGTGTTTTTGTGTGAGTGTCGAGTGTTTTTGTGTGAGTGTTGAGTGTGTTTGTGTGAGTGTTGAGTGTGTTTGTGTGAGTGTTGAGTGTGTTTGTGTGAGTGTTGAGTGTTTTTGTGTGAGTGTCGAGTGTGTTTGTGTGAGTGTCGAGTGTTTTTGTGTGAGTTGTTGTGGAAAAATGTATCTTGTAGTTTCAAAAAATTGCTCAAACAAAGAAGGTCCAGGTGTCAAAAAGTAAACTTTATTTGTTCGAATCAAACAAAGTGAGATCTTCCCAAAGCATCTGAAAATACAGTGTTTTCAAGCCCATAGTTATAGTAAAACTTGTGCAGGGGGGTTTGTCGGTTACACCAATCAGGCAAATTCCCGTTATCTCTTATTTTTAATGACCAATAACTCTGTTTCCGCCACCAATAGATCTTAGGCAACAGGATATGTTTTTAATTGTGGAATCTTGGTTGGCGCACAGACAAATAATTAATGTGCCCATATCTGAACACTTTTCCGGTTCTCTTCCGGCAAACCAACTTGGTGAGCTCATAATGCACCCTTGATCATATGTAATAACTCATGAGTTGTCCTTAGCATACGATAAGGTTTTATTAAAACTGACCCTATGTTTTTGATATAGTGATGTTTTTTAGCGTAACAATGAGCAGTCTAGCATCCTTGACTGCATGCAATAAGTCAAATTTAATTAAATTCATCTACAAGAATGTGTGCAGGGTACGTACAGGTACGTGCAGGTGCTCTATGTAAAAAGTGTCATCCTCTAAACTTTATTTGAACCTCAGGCCTCTAGGCCTCACAGACATTACTGGATATTATATTGCTGTAAAATGTTGAAAAGTATTCTTAAACATGCTATATAAGTATTTTTATGTAAATAATCATTAGACTGGTATACTGATTTTAACATTAAGTCATTGAATCATCTTAATCATTTGCTCACAATCATCTTGATTTAAATGTGGTTAAATATGGTTTCTGATTATATCTCTTATAAGTAATATTCTATTCTACTGTTCCTATGAATACTTCTTAATGTGAAACGAGATGATAAAATGTGGTATGCATAAATGAAGATATGAAATACTAATTGTGGTTAACTATAACATAATCTTTAACGTAATCTGAATAAAGAAAATACAATTATGTTAAAGAAAATACTCAATAGAGTGTCGAGTGTGTTTGCGTGAGTGTCGAGTGTGTTTGCGTGAGTGTCGAGTGTGTTTGCGTGAGTGTCGAGTGTGTTTGCGTGAGTGTCGAGTGTGTTTGCGTGAGTGTCGAGTGTGTTTGCGTGAGTGTCGAGTGTGTTTGCGTGAGTGTCGAGTGTGTTTGCGTGAGTGTCGAGTGTGTTTGCGTGAGTGTCGAGTGTGTTTGCGTGAGTGTCGAGTGTGTTTGCGTGAGTGTCGAGTGTGTTTGCGTGAGTGTCGAGTGTGTTTGCGTGAGTGTCGAGTGTGTTTGCGTGAGTGTCGAGTGTGTTTGCGTGAGTGTCGAGTGTGTTTGCGTGAGTGTCGAGTGTGTTTGCGTGAGTGTCGAGTGTGTTTGCGTGAGTGTCGAGTGTGTTTGCGTGAGTGTCGAGTGTGTTTGCGTGAGTGTCGAGTGTGTTTGCGTGAGTGTCGAGTGTGTTTGCGTGAGTGTCGAGTGTGTTTGCGTGAGTGTCGAGTGTGTTTGCGTGAGTGTCGAGTGTGTTTGCGTGAGTGTCGAGTGTGTTTGCGTGAGTGTCGAGTGTGTTTGCGTGAGTGTCTCAGTGTGTTTGCGTGAGTGTCTCAGTGTGTTTGCGTGAGTGTCTCAGTGTGTTTGCGTGAGTGTCTCAGTGTGTTTGCGTGAGTGTCTCAGTGTGTTTGCGTGAGTGTCTCAGTGTGTTTGCGTGAGTGTCGAGTGTGTTTGCGTGAGTGTCGAGTGTGTTTGCGTGAGTGTCGAGTGTGTTTGCGTGAGTGTCTCAGTGTGTTTGCGTGAGTGTCTCAGTGTGTTTGCGTGAGTGTCTCAGTGTTTTTGCGTGAGTGTCTCAGTGTTTTTGCGTGAGTGTCTCAGTGTGTTTGCGTGAGTGTCTCAGTGTGTTTGCGTGAGTGTCTCAGTGTGTTTGCGTGAGTGTCTCAGTGTGTTTGCGTGAGTGTCTCAGTGTGTTTGCGTGAGTGTCTCAGTGTGTTTGCGTGAGTGTCTCAGTGTGTTTGCGTGAGTGTTGAGTGTGTTTGCGTGAGTGTCGAGTGTGTTTGCGTGAGTGTCTCAGTGTGTTTGCGTGAGTGTCTCAGTGTGTTTGCGTGAGTGTCGAGTGTGTTTGCGTGAGTGTCGAGTGTGTTTGCGTGAGTGTCGAGTGTGTTTGCGTGAGTGTCTCAGTGTGTTTGCGTGAGTGTCTCAGTGTGTTTGCGTGAGTGTCTCAGTGTGTTTGCGTGAGTGTCGAGTGTGTTTGCGTGAGTGTCGAGTGTGTTTGCGTGAGTGTCGAGTGTGTTTGCGTGAGTGTCGAGTGTGTTTGCGTGAGTGTCGAGTGTGTTTGCGTGAGTGTCGAGTGTGTTTGCGTGAGTGTCGAGTGTGTTTGCGTGAGTGTCGAGTGTGTTTGCGTGAGTGTCGAGTGTGTTTGCGTGAGTGTCGAGTGTGTTTGTGTGAAGGTCGAGTGTTTTTGTGTGAGTGTTAAGTGTTTTTGTGTGAGTGTTGAGTGTGTTTGTGTGAGTGTGGAGTGTGTTTGTGTGAGTGTTGAGTGTTTTTGTGTGAGTGTTGAGTGTGTTTGTGTGAGTGTTGAGTGTTTTTGTGTGAGTGTTGAGTGTGTTTGTGTGAGTGTTGAGTGTGTTTGTGTGAGTGTTGAGTGTTTTTGTGTGAGTGTCGAGTGTGTTTGTGTGAGTGTTGAGTGTGTTTGTGTGAGTGTTGAGTGTTTTTGTGTGAGTGTCGAGTGTTTTTGTGTGAGTGTTGAGTGTGTTTGTGTGAGTGTTGAGTGTGTTTGTGTGAGTGTTGAGTGTGTTTGTGTGAGTGTTGAGTGTTTTTGTGTGAGTGTCGAGTGTGTTTGTGTGAGTGTCGAGTGTTTTTGTGTGAGTTGTTGTGGAAAAATGTATCTTGTAGTTTCAAAAAATTGCTCAAACAAAGAAGGTCCAGGTGTCAAAAAGTAAACTTTATTTGTTCGAATCAAACAAAGTGAGATCTTCCCAAAGCATCTGAAAATACAGTGTTTTCAAGCCCATAGTTATAGTAAAACTTGTGCAGGGGGGTTTGTCGGTTACACCAATCAGGCAAATTCCCGTTATCTCTTATTTTTAATGACCAATAACTCTGTTTCCGCCACCAATAGATCTTAGGCAACAGGATATGTTTTTAATTGTGGAATCTTGGTTGGCGCACAGACAAATAATTAATGTGCCCATATCTGAACACTTTTCCGGTTCTCTTCCGGCAAACCAACTTGGTGAGCTCATAATGCACCCTTGATCATATGTAATAACTCATGAGTTGTCCTTAGCATACGATAAGGTTTTATTAAAACTGACCCTATGTTTTTGATATAGTGATGTTTTTTAGCGTAACAATGAGCAGTCTAGCATCCTTGACTGCATGCAATAAGTCAAATTTAATTAAATTCATCTACAAGAATGTGTGCAGGGTACGTACAGGTACGTGCAGGTGCTCTATGTAAAAAGTGTCATCCTCTAAACTTTATTTGAACCTCAGGCCTCTAGGCCTCACAGACATTACTGGATATTATATTGCTGTAAAATGTTGAAAAGTATTCTTAAACATGCTATATAAGTATTTTTATGTAAATAATCATTAGACTGGTATACTGATTTTAACATTAAGTCATTGAATCATCTTAATCATTTGCTCACAATCATCTTGATTTAAATGTGGTTAAATATGGTTTCTGATTATATCTCTTATAAGTAATATTCTATTCTACTGTTCCTATGAATACTTCTTAATGTGAAACGAGATGATAAAATGTGGTATGCATAAATGAAGATATGAAATACTAATTGTGGTTAACTATAACATAATCTTTAACGTAATCTGAATAAAGAAAATACAATTATGTTAAAGAAAATACTCAATAGAGTGTCGAGTGTGTTTGCGTGAGTGTCGAGTGTGTTTGCGTGAGTGTCGAGTGTGTTTGCGTGAGTGTCGAGTGTGTTTGCGTGAGTGTCGAGTGTGTTTGCGTGAGTGTCGAGTGTGTTTGCGTGAGTGTCGAGTGTGTTTGCGTGAGTGTCGAGTGTGTTTGCGTGAGTGTCGAGTGTGTTTGCGTGAGTGTCGAGTGTGTTTGCGTGAGTGTCGAGTGTGTTTGCGTGAGTGTCGAGTGTGTTTGCGTGAGTGTCGAGTGTGTTTGCGTGAGTGTCGAGTGTGTTTGCGTGAGTGTCGAGTGTGTTTGCGTGAGTGTCGAGTGTGTTTGCGTGAGTGTCGAGTGTGTTTGCGTGAGTGTCGAGTGTGTTTGCGTGAGTGTCGAGTGTGTTTGCGTGAGTGTCGAGTGTGTTTGCGTGAGTGTCGAGTGTGTTTGCGTGAGTGTCGAGTGTGTTTGCGTGAGTGTCGAGTGTGTTTGCGTGAGTGTCGAGTGTGTTTGCGTGAGTGTCGAGTGTGTTTGCGTGAGTGTCGAGTGTGTTTGCGTGAGTGTCGAGTGTGTTTGCGTGAGTGTCTCAGTGTGTTTGCGTGAGTGTCTCAGTGTGTTTGCGTGAGTGTCTCAGTGTGTTTGCGTGAGTGTCTCAGTGTGTTTGCGTGAGTGTCTCAGTGTGTTTGCGTGAGTGTCTCAGTGTGTTTGCGTGAGTGTCGAGTGTGTTTGCGTGAGTGTCGAGTGTGTTTGCGTGAGTGTCGAGTGTGTTTGCGTGAGTGTCTCAGTGTGTTTGCGTGAGTGTCTCAGTGTGTTTGCGTGAGTGTCTCAGTGTTTTTGCGTGAGTGTCTCAGTGTGTTTGCGTGAGTGTCTCAGTGTGTTTGCGTGAGTGTCTCAGTGTGTTTGCGTGAGTGTCTCAGTGTGTTTGCGTGAGTGTCTCAGTGTGTTTGCGTGAGTGTCTCAGTGTGTTTGCGTGAGTGTCTCAGTGTGTTTGCGTGAGTGTCGAGTGTGTTTGCGTGAGTGTCGAGTGTGTTTGCGTGAGTGTCTCAGTGTGTTTGCGTGAGTGTCTCAGTGTGTTTGCGTGAGTGTCGAGTGTGTTTGCGTGAGTGTCGAGTGTGTTTGCGTGAGTGTCGAGTGTGTTTGCGTGAGTGTCTCAGTGTGTTTGCGTGAGTGTCTCAGTGTGTTTGCGTGAGTGTCGAGTGTGTTTGCGTGAGTGTCGAGTGTGTTTGCGTGAGTGTCGAGTGTGTTTGCGTGAGTGTCGAGTGTGTTTGCGTGAGTGTCGAGTGTGTTTGCGTGAGTGTCGAGTGTGTTTGCGTGAGTGTCGAGTGTGTTTGCGTGAGTGTCGAGTGTGTTTGCGTGAGTGTCGAGTGTGTTTGCGTGAGTGTCGAGTGTGTTTGCGTGAGTGTCGAGTGTGTTTGCGTGAGTGTCGAGTGTGTTTGCGTGAGTGTCGAGTGTGTTTGCGTGAGTGTCGAGTGTGTTTGCGTGAGTGTCGAGTGTGTTTGCGTGAGTGTCGAGTGTGTTTGCGTGAGTGTCGAGTGTGTTTGCGTGAGTGTCGAGTGTGTTTGCGTGAGTGTCGAGTGTGTTTGCGTGAGTGTCGAGTGTGTTTGCGTGAGTGTCGAGTGTGTTTGCGTGAGTGTCGAGTGTGTTTGCGTGAGTGTCGAGTGTGTTTGCGTGAGTGTCGAGTGTGTTTGCGTGAGTGTCGAGTGTGTTTGCGTGAGTGTCGAGTGTGTTTGCGTGAGTGTCGAGTGTGTTTGCGTGAGTGTCGAGTGTGTTTGCGTGAGTGTCGAGTGTGTTTGCGTGAGTGTCGAGTGTGTTTGCGTGAGTGTCGAGTGTGTTTGCGTGAGTGTCGAGTGTGTTTGCGTGAGTGTCGAGTGTGTTTGCGTGAGTGTCGAGTGTGTTTGCGTGAGTGTCGAGTGTGTTTGCGTGAGTGTCGAGTGTGTTTGCGTGAGTGTCGAGTGTGTTTGCGTGAGTGTCGAGTGTGTTTGCGTGAGTGTCGAGTGTGTTTGCGTGAGTGTCGAGTGTGTTTGCGTGAGTGTCGAGTGTGTTTGCGTGAGTGTCGAGTGTGTTTGCGTGAGTGTCGAGTGTGTTTGCGTGAGTGTCGAGTGTGTTTGCGTGAGTGTCGAGTGTGTTTGCGTGAGTGTCGAGTGTGTTTGCGTGAGTGTCGAGTGTGTTTGCGTGAGTGTCGAGTGTTTTTGCGTGAGTGTCGAGTGTTTTTGCGTGAGTGTCGAGTGTTTTTGAGTGTTTTTGTGTGAGTGCTGAGTGTGTTTGTGTGAGTGTTGAGTGTGTTTGTGTGAGTGTTGAGTGTTTTTGTGTGAGTGTTTTTGTGTGAGTGCTGAGTGTGTTTGTGTGAGTGTTGAGTGTGTTTGTGTGAGCGTCGAGTGTGTTTGTGTGAGTGTTGAGTGTTTTTGTGTGAGTGTCGAGTGTGTTTGTGTGAGTGTCGAGTGTGTTTGTGTGAGTGTCTCAGTGTGTTTGTGTGAGTGTTGAGTGTTTTTGTGTGAGTGCTGAGTGTGTTTGTGTGAGTGTTGAGTGTGTTTGTGTGAGTGTTGAGTGTTTTTGTGTGAGTGTTTTTGTGTGAGTGCTGAGTGTGTTTGTGTGAGTGTTGAGTGTGTTTGTGTGAGCGTCGAGTGTGTTTGTGTGAGTGTTGAGTGTTTTTGTGTGAGTGTCTCAGTGTGTTTGTGTGAGTGTTGAGTGTTTTTGTGTGAGTGTTTTTGTGTGAGTGCTGAGTGTGTTTGTGTGAGTGTTGAGTGTGTTTGTGTGAGCGTCGAGTGTGTTTGTGTGAGTGTCGAGTGTTTTTGTGTGAGTGTCGAGTGTGTTTGTGTGAGTGTCGAGTGTGTTTGTGTGAGTGTCGAGTGTGTTTGTGTGAGTGTCGAGTGTGTCGAGTGTGTTTGTGTGAGTGTTGAGTGTTTTTGTGTGAGTGTTGAGTGTTTTTGTGTGAGTGTTGAGTGTTTTTGTGTGAGTGTCGAGTGTGTTTGTGTGAGTGTTGAGTGTGTTTGTGTGAGTGTTGAGTGTGTTTGTGTGAGTGTTGAGTGTGTTTGTGTGAGTGTTGAGTGTGTTTGTGTGAGTGTTGAGTGTGTTTGTGTGAGTGTTGAGTGTGTTTGTGTGAGTGTTGTGTGTTTTTGTGTGAGTGTTGAGTGTTTTTGTGTGAGTGTTGAGTGTGTTTGTGTGAGTGTTGTGTGTTTTTGTGTGAGTGTTGAGTGTTGAGTGTGTTTTGTGTGTTTGTTGAGTGTTTTTGTGTGAGTGTTGAGTGTGTTTGTGTGAGTGTGTTTGTGTGAGTGTTGAGTGTTTTTGTGTGAATGTCTCAGTGTGTTTAGTGACTGTGGGCTTCAGAGTGCAGTAATACACAGCAGAGTCGCTCACATGAACATCCTGAATCATCAATGGGACAGTTTTTGTTGTGAAGTTCATTGTTGCAGAAAATCTCTTCTGATATTCAGGCTCAGTTGTTCCTCCACTAAATGTAAATTCACTCAGAATGAATGCTGGTGATGTGTTTGGCAGCTGTTTGTACCAGAAAAGATATGCAGTTGTGTCAGAGGTAGAAAAACTACACGGTAGAGTAACTTGATGTCCTTCATTTGCAGTCATTTCTCTTGGAGTCTGTTCAACACTGTCCTTCCCCTCACATGCTGAAAAAACAGATTTATTCATGAATCATTTAAATATACTGAAGATCTCAAACAGATATAGTGTCAATAATAAAACAATATCCTCACCAGAA
The DNA here is from genome assembly GCF_947034865.1 of Barbatula barbatula. NCBI lineage: Eukaryota > Metazoa > Chordata > Actinopteri > Cypriniformes > Nemacheilidae > Barbatula > Barbatula barbatula. The sequence continues at coordinate 25,783,123 of NC_136764.1, forward strand.
TAAAGTGCTGTGAAGATAAGAGTAATGATCACTAGTTTTTCCATCATCACTTACACTCACTGATCAACTTTAAAACTGTTTTCTTCTAGTGAGTCTCTGTGTGTTTAACATGTTTTCTCTTTGTGTTGTCAGATTCTCACATCACAGACTTATATTTGAGGAGCGATGCCCCCTTCTGGGCAGAAACTTTAATACTTTGAGCAATCTACTTTGAAATGAAAGTACATAAACTGTGTTGCCCCCAATGGACAAGTTTGTTTTGGACTCAAGGTTCAAGTGCAAAAATACACCAAAAACACATAAATAATAAACACAACATGACAAGCTCAACATCAAAAAGCATTATAGCCAGTCCTAAAAGACACTCATTCATTATTTAAGAGTTTGACTGAAATGGGTATAAAAATGTTTAATGGATTATATTGGATTTCCATCTTCAGAAGGTTATAATTCATATTGTGCAGAACATGCAATGAATCAGTTTAGATGAAAATCTGCACACAGAGTGTTTCCTGAAGAACACTGAACATACAGCGACTAAAGCAGGGGTCGGCAACCTTTTTGAAGTGCTGTGCCATTTATTTTTTTCATGGCAACCACTGTGCCATTGTAACGTCAACGTTTAGTATTACATGTAATTGTACATTATATATTTTTTAGATTGACGCTATTTGTATACTTATACTAAATGGCTATAAAACACAAAACAGAATGCAATGAGCAAGTCGGTAACTTGCTTCAGAAGCATTATTTTTCAAATTAGTAAAAACACAAAGACTGCCGGTTTGTTTCTCATAACTGGAGACAGCGCGTCTGATGGACTCTGCCTTATCTGCCTCATCTTTAAAGGATTTTTCGTGTTTTGTTTCAAAATCGTGGTTTAACGCTACACAACATTTTCTAAATGTGGCCGCTTTGATTTGAGGTACACTAAAGATTTAGGAAAATTACCGACAACGCCACCCCGGGACCTCTTTCCGGGGAAATGCACTGAATACAAAGAGTAAGGCTCAGAGGTTCACTATATCAGAGTCAGGTATCAGACATGGGTTAGGTATAAAACAATCGAAACTTTATTTTCTCATTAATAAAAACCACACCTCACCGTGAACACAGCATTCAGGCAAAAGCACCCACCACCACAATCGGGACGAGATGCTAATCTTCCGCAACTGGCTGCCCCAATTCTGAAGAGAGAAGAAAGTAAATAACATGAAATTCCAATTATCACAAAAAACATTAAACAGAACCACAGAAAATTTAAGAGACACTTTTAAAAGAGTTCACCATATCACTTTGGTTCATCAACTAGAGGTGCCGCGTCCGGTCACCCCGACAATGCCAGGATAGACAGAAATGGGTAAAACGGCAAACAAAACTACAAAAGAAACAAAAAGAACCACCTTCCAAAGGCTACCCTTTAGTCGCCCACACACAAAAAAGAAATAAAACAAAAGACTTGAGTCGCACACAAAATATGTAATGGATAATATACTTAGCACAACTCAAGTCGAATAAGGAAAAAATATATAAACCACACAACGAAAATCAACTCAAAGAAAATCAAATAATGTTTAAAGAAAACTGCAGAAAGGAATGGTGACCGCTGGGTGGCTGATCGGACTCCTATTGGTTACTCACAATACCTAATCGACACTCAAAGCTTTCCGCCGAAGGCCCGTAATTGTCGGTCCAGCTGATGGAGCGCGTTCAGCACCGTGAACGCCACAGATAGACGAGGGACCAAGCACAGCGCATGTACGCGCAAACTGGAGGAGTTATGTCTCCGGGTTCAATATAGCAAACACAGCCAGAACAATCCCGTCCCACTTTAAACCGGAAGCTTAATCTCGGCAATCAGATGATCGCGGAACAGGCAGCAAAACAATTCAGACAGCAAAAACGGAACATCCCACAGAAGCTTAGATGAACCCAGAGCCCACTGTAACGTCCCTTGCATGTTGGCCCGCACCTTGAATATAATAAAATATTAATTTGACCAACCCAGCTACTAGCAATCCCATTTTAGTCAACTGTTAAAACATACCTGTAGTGCGATTCACACGGCACCAAAACTGCTGTGTATTTAAACAAGCATCGAATCGACCGCCTCCCACATGGTTCCTCTGTCCAACCTTTAGCAAATAAAATCATGTAAGTCCACGAACAAACCATGCTACTATAGTCACCGCCACAGCTCTTACGGTAAAGACGTTTATTCACGCGTCCTGCCAGAAACACGGCGTCTCGCCCAAATGACGCATAGAGACGCACACACACAGCGACACCCTTATATACACAAGGGACGCAATTAACGGGCACTTCCCCTTCATATTTAATAACCCCAACGACAGAGAACGGTACTGCTACATAAACATAAAGTGCATACGGCACGATCTTTTTGAAAAACAAAACCAAATTCTTCTCTCCAAGAGGGCAGAAATGACCGAACATCAGTTTTTGCCTTCTTTTGCGTAGTAGCCATTTTTTAACCTTGTCTGAAATTCAGCACCACGGTGAGCGCAAACTAAGCAATCGATGACACGTGACATCTAAAGCAGACAACTTTATGTAAAAGATGTTGAGTACGATTACAGAATAACAGGCAATTTGTCATGCGAATATGACCAGTAATTATTATTATTATTAGTAGTAATATTTTTCTTAACTTCACAAACACTAGTTTTGTATTAAATAAATAATTTATCTAAATGTGCTTGCCATGCCATTGATTTTCCCTCGGCGTGCCGATAGTGGCACGCGTGCCTTAGGTTGCCTACCCCTGGACTAAAGGGACATTCAGTATCACATCAATGACTTGATGGTTTATCGTGAGTTAAGTCGCCATTATGGTAATCAGTGTTTGCTTTATTTGACCTCTTCACCCTTGAGGTCATTGATATTATAGCAGCCCTCATTGTGTTTGTTTATTATATGACTCATTGAAATGCTTGATTCTGATTGGCCAGTCGTGAAATTCCAAGGGTTTTTATTTTCATTAACAGCTGCTTAAAACTAATAACATCCTGTAACCCGGATGCTGCAAATCATTATTTCTCTGATAACAACCGGCTGCTTGTACATCATCCCTCACTGAAAACATCCTTGTCACAGCAGTGAAGGTAGAAATGTGATCAGATGATTTTCTCTCTTTGTGTGTTTTAGTATTTAAATGAAGAGACACAGAGATTCTAACTCAGTTTTTCATCACTTTTGTCATTTAACAGCTTATGTGCTTTATGCAGGAACCTCAATATGAAAAGTGTTTTAAACACATAATGTACTCAACAGCTGCTGACTTTTCACATATAAACATGAAGAATCAGCCTCCTAATCTCAACAGTGGTGACCATCGAATGAACAGCTGCATGCTGGGTACCATCATAGAACAAACTCATCCGTGACTCCCAGCATGCATTGTGACATGAAGCTTTTCATTTGGTCGTCAGCGCTGTTGAGATTAACAGTCTGATTCTTGATGTATCGGCGTGTTTAACTCAAATTTATGATGTTTAAAATCCTTTAGGACGTCTGTACCATCATAGAACAAACTCATCCGTGACTCCCAGCATGCATTGTGACATGAAGCTTTTCATTTGGTCGTCAGCGCTGTTGAGATTAACAGTCTGATTCTTGATGTATCGGCGTGTTTAACTCAAGTTTATGATGTTTAAAATCCTTTAGGACGTCTGTCTCAGTTATAGAGTCATGATCCAGTACAGACTACAGCATCCACAAGCAGAAGAAAACACTAGTCATCAGTATATAAGATCTGATTGAAAACATTACAGTAGATGATGCACATCTTCAATAACCGTAATGTTTTATATGATGCTTTATCTTTTCCATTGTAAGATGTTCACACAATTACAACAGTTAAAAGCTAAAGAAAATCTAAACTAATATAAGAAACCAACGGTCAAGAGCCTCACTAATACAAACACTGATGACCACAATGAAGACTCAACAATAAAACATCAACCTGTGTAAATGTGAACAAGAACTTGTAGATGTCTGACAGAAATGAAGTGAAAGTGGTTTGTAATAAGTGAAGATGGTTTTTGTGTTTGTGGAGTTGTTTAATGGTGAGATCTTGACAGATGTAGATGTTGTGTTTCTGTTGCTCTTTTCTTTTTTTCTGTTGTTCTCCTCTGTTAAAATGCTATTTATTGTTAAATAAACCTGATAATTGATCAACTGGAAAAACACTTCACAAATACAGTGAATAAATATTAGAGATGTGCTTCAGTGGAATCAGAATAGTCACGTCTTGCCTAAAGTCAAACCGCACGCGTGTGTGTGCATGTGGCGACGACACCAGTGGCCTGTAACACAAAGTTGGTTTGGGTTTTTTCAGGTAAGTTCACGTTTAGTTTGAGCAGACGCTACGTCTTTGGGCTCCAGAAGGTGGATTGGTTTTGAGTGAGTTAATAATATAAATAATAAATCATATTTTTGCCCGTCTGCTACGCCACTGCCCATATAACCAGAATGACATGATTTCATATTGCATTACACCTCTGAGAAGATTTGACTGTGAGATTGGTGGTCGAGTCAGACTCCTCCTATCAAAGCATTGAATCTTCCTCTGTTCGGGGTCACTCCTAATAAATATACAAAACATGCAACAAGATATTACACTTGATTTGATTGTAAAATAGTGAACATTGAATACAATAATAAATCATAATAAAAACATTTCAGTGGACTCAAATGAAACAAGTCCAGTCAAACTAAAAGTTATTTCAAAGTGTTTAATTTCATACATAACCACACACAGGTGTTGTGTTATCATTATTGTGTGTTATAGATTGTGGGTTTGATGTGGTTTGAGATCAAAGTGAACAGTGAAATTCAGTTTTTGTTCAGCGTCACATAGACTTTGTATCACTGGGCTCCAGCTCTCAGAGCACAATAATATAAAGCTGAATCTGACAGAGTCACAGTGTTAATAGTGAGTTCAGTAGTTGTGAGTGTTGTAGTGGAACTAAACCGACGATCAGAGGGGTTCCCAACACCACCAGCAGCCGATCCAGCTCCTTTATATAGTAAATACTGAAGTTCTGTGTTTGGATATTGTCTGTACCAGTAAAGATAAACACCACTGCTGTCTGTTTTATATGAACAGCTCAAGGTTACAGTCTCCTGTTCTTTCTTTATGATTATTGATTCTTTATTTGGACCGATCTGATCTGCAGACATCACACCTGAAACAAACAAACAAGAATATTCAACTTGAACACAATTATAAAGTTATATTATGTTTACTTGAATTATATTATTATTATTATCCTGTATGTTTTTATAACTATTGTCATCAAACAGTACATATGTTACCTGAGATGATGATGAAGATGAGAAGCAGGTGTGTGTTCATGTTTGTGAAGTCAGATCAGTTGTGTGTTGATGTTGTGTGTGATCTGAGCTGTTGTGTTACTGTCAGTCTCTGCACCTCACACATAAAGTCACATGAAACTTCCTGCTGTCTGTTAGATGATGCTGATGTGACTCTTAACATACACAACGTCAAATCATCCACTTGTCATTGATGCTGTGAGTTAAAGAAACAGAATATGTGATGTGAGTCTCTTTAATCCGCTTCTCTGGACATTCTCATGTCTTTAAGAGATGTTTCCCCTAGTGGTGATAATGTGGAATATATTGGATTTTCTTGAGATACTTTATTCATTTGTGATTTTTAGAGATGTAAACCACAAAGTTAAAAGCGGCGGTGGTTAATCGAATCTTAACTCCACCCATTCACACAAGGTGAAACTAAAACAGTGTATAAGTCTGCACTAATTTCTGCACTGCCACAAAGTACAATCTCTATCATGCATAGCATATAACAATATGTATGAATGTATAATCGTCATAATTTATATAATAAACAATCTAGTTGAATTGCCCCAAGACAGATGAGTTCACACACTTAAAATAACAATGTGATTTTACAGGAAATTACTGGCTACTAGTTGCATTACTTTCACAGAAATTCACTGAAAGAAAATTACAAGAACTACCTGGAAAGTGACAGTACAATGCTGTGATTTTTTATTATTGCCTACTAGTTGCATTACTTTCACAGGAATTCAGGCATTGTGATTTTACAGGAATCAAGTAGCCCACATAAAAATACAGTGTGATTTTACAGGAATCAAGTAGCCCACATTAAAAATACAGTTAGATTTTACAGGAATCAAGTAACCCACATTATAAATACAGTGTGATTTTACAGGAATCAAGTAGCCCACATTATAAATACAGTGTGATTTTACAGGAATCAAGTAACCCACATTATAAATACAGTGTGATTTTACAGGAATCAAGTAGCCCACATTATAAATACAGTGCGATTTTACAGGAATCAAGTAACCCACATTATAAATACAGTGCGATTTTACAGGAATCAAGTAACCCACATTATAAATACAGTGTGATTTTACAGGAATCAAGTAGCCCGCATTATAAATACAGTGTGATTTTACAGGAATCAAGTAGCCCGCATTATAAATACAGTGCGATTTTACAGGAATCAAGTAACCCGCATTATAAATACAGTGCGATTTTACAGGAATCAAGTAACCCGCATTATAAATACAGTGCGATTTTACAGGAATCAAGTAACCCGCATTATAAATACAGTGCGATTTTACAGGAATCAAGTAACCCGCATTATAAATACAGTGCGATTTTACAGGAATCAAGTAAACCGCATTATAAATACAGTGCGATTTTACAGGAATCAAGTAACCCGCATTATAAATACAGTTCGATTTTACAGGAATCAAGTAACCCGCATTATAAATACAGTGCGATTTTACAGGAATCAAGTAACCCGCATTATAAATACAGTGCGATTTTACAGGAATCAAGTAGCCCGCATTAAAAATACAGTGTGATTTTACAGGGATCATGTAGCCCGCATTAAAAATACAGTGTGATTTTACAGTAATCAAGTAACCCGCATTATAAATACAGTGCGATTTTACAGGAATCAAGTAACCCGCATTATAAATACAGTGCGATTTTACAAGAATCAAGTAACCCGCATTATAAATACAGTGCGATTTTACAGGGATCAAGTAACCCACATTAAAAATACAGTGCGATTTTACAGGGATCAAGTAACCCACATTATAAATACAGTGCGATTTTACAGGGATCAAGTAGCCCACATTATAAATACAGTGTGATTTTACAGGAATCAAGTAACCCACATTATAAATACAGTGCGATTTTAAAGGGATCAAGTAGCCCACATTATAAATACAGTGTGATTTTACAGGGATCAAGTAACCCACATTATAAATACAGTGCGATTTTACAGGGATCAAGTAACCCACATTATAAATGCAGTGCGATTTTACAGGAATCAAGTAGCCCACATTATAAATACAGTGCGATTTTACAGGGATCAAGTAACCCACATTATAAATACAGTGCGATTTTACAGGGATCAAGTAACCCGCATTATAAATACAGTGCGATTTTACAGGAATCAAGTAACCCGCATTATAAATACAGTGCGATTTTACAGGGATCAAGTAACCCGCATTATAAATACAGTGCGATTTTACAGGGATCAAGTAACCCGCATTAAAAATACAGTGTGATTTTACAGGAATCAAGTAACCCACATTAAAAATACAGTGTGATTTTACAGGAATCAAGTAACCCACATTATAAATACCGTGTGATTTTACAGGAATCAAGTAGCCCACATTATAAAATACAGTGTGATTTTATAGGAATCAAGTAGCCCACATTATAAATCCAGTGTGATTTTACAGGAATCAGGTAACCCACATTAAAAATACAGTGTGATTTTACAGGAATCAAGTAGCCCACATTATAAATACAGTTAGATTTTATAGGAGTCAAGTAGCCCACATTAAAAATACAGTGTGATTTTACAGGAATCAAGTAACCCACATTATAAATACAGTGTGATTTTATAGGAATCAAGTAACCCACATTATAAATACAGTTAGATTTTATAGGAATCAAGTAACCCACATTAAAAATACAGTGTGATTTTACAGGAATCAAGTAACCCACATTATAAATACAGTGTGATTTTATAGGAATCAAGTTACCCACATTAAAAATACAGTGTGATTTTACAGGAATCAAGTAGCCCACATTATAAATACAGTTAGATTTTATAGGAATCAAGTAGCCCACATTATAAATACAGTTAGATTTTATAGGAATCAAGTTACCCACATTAAAAATACAGTGTGATTTTACAGGGATCAAGTAACCCACATTAAAAATACAGTGTGATTTTACAGGGATCAAGTAACCCACATTATAAATACAGTTAGATTTTATAGGAATCAAGTAGCCCGCATTATAAATACAGTTAGATTTAGGAATCAAGTAGCCCGCATTATAAATACAGTTAGATTTTATAGGAATCAAGTTACCCACATTAAAAATACAGTGTGATTTTACAGGAATCAAGTAGCCCACATTATAAATACAGTTAGATTTTATAGGAATCAAGTAGCCCACATTAAAAATACAGTGTGATTTTACAGGAATCAAGTAACCCACATTATAAATACAGTGTGATTTTATAGGAATCAAGTAACCCACATTATAAATACAGTTAGATTTTATAGGAATCAAGTAACCCACATTAAAAATACAGTGTGATTTTACAGGAATCAAGTAACCCACATTATAAATACAGTGTGATTTTATAGGAATCAAGTTACCCACATTAAAAATACAGTGTGATTTTACACGGATCAAGTAACCCACATTATAAATACAGTTAGATTTTATAGGAATCAAGTAGCCCGCATTATAAATACAGTTAGATTTTATAGGAATCAAGTTACCCACATTAAAAATACAGTGTCATTTTACAGGAATCAAGTAACCCACATTAAAAATACAGTGTGATTTTACAGGAATCAAGTAGCCCACATTATAAATACAGTGCGATTTTAAAGGAATCAAGTAGCCCACATTATAAATACAGTGTGATTTTACAAGAAATTAAGTAACCCACATTATAAATACAGTGTGATTTTATAGGAATCAAGTAACCCACATTATAAATACATTTAGATTTTATAGGAATCAAGTAACCCACATTATAAATACAGTGCGATTTTACAGGGATCAAGTAACCCACATTATAAATACAGTTAGATTTTATAGGAATCAAGTAGCCCGCATTATAAATACAGTTAGATTTTATAGGAATCAAGTTACCCACATTAAAAATACAGTGTGATTTTACAGGAATCAAGTAGCCCACATTATAAATACAGTGCGATTTTAAAGGAATCAAGTAGCCCACATTATAAATACAGTGTGATTTTACAAGAAATTAAGTAGCCCACATTATAAATACATTGTGATTTTACAGGAATCAAGTAGCCCACATTATAAATACAGTGCAATTTTAAAGGAATCAAGTAGCCCACATTATAAATACAGTGTGATTTTACAGGAATCAAGTAGCCCACATTATAAATACATTGTGATTTTACAGGAATCAAGTAGCCCACATTATAAATACAGTGTGATTTTACAAGAAATTTAGTAGCCCACATTATAAATACATTGTGATTTTACAGGAATCAAGTAGCCCACATTATAAATACAGTGCGATTTTACAGGAATCAAGTAGCCCACATTATAAATACAGTGCGATTTTAAAGGAATCAAGTAGCCCACATTATAAATACAGTGTGATTTTACAAGAAATTAAGTAGCCCACATTATAAATACATTGTGATTTTACAGGAATCAAGTAGCCCACATTATAAATACAGTGCGATTTTAAAGGAATCAAGTAGCCCACATTATAAATACAGTGTGATTTTACAGGAATCAAGTAGCCCACATTATAAATACATTGTGATTTTACAGGAATCAAGTAGCCCACATTATAAATACAGTGTGATTTTACAAGAAATTAAGTAGCCCACATTATAAATACATTGTGATTTTACAGGAATCAAGTAGCCCACATTATAAATACAGTGCGATTTTAAAGGAATCAAGTAGCCCACATTATAAATACAGTGTGATTTTACAGGAATCAAGTAGCCCACATTATAAATACATTTTACAGGAATCAAGTAGCCCACATTATAAATACAGTGTGATTTTACAGGAATCAAGTAGCCCACATTATAAATACAGTGCGATTTTAAAGGAATCAAGTAGCCCACATTATAAATACAGTGTGATTTTACAGGAATCAAGTAGCCCACATTATAAATACAGTGCGATTTTAAAGGAATCAAGTAGCCCACATTATAAATACAGTGTGATTTTACAGGAATCAAGTAACCCACATTATAAATACATTGTGATTTTACAGGAATCAAGTAGCACACATTATAAATACAGTGCGATTTTAAAGGAATCAAGTAGCCCACATTATAAATACAGTGTGATTTTACAGGAATCAAGTAGCCCACATTATAAATACAGTGTGATTTTAAAGGAATCAAGTAGCCCACATTATAAATACAGTGTGATTTTACAGGAATCAAGTAACCCACATTAAAAATACAGTGCGATTTTACAGGAATCAAGTAACCCACATTAAGTTACATGACTTTCACAGTAGAGGAAGGGCAGTACTGTACTGTGATTTTATAAGTAATGACATGGATGGGCAGTATTTCAAATACATGTATTGGAAATGCAAAATTTTGCTATAATTGCAGAACATTTAGTGTAGTTATAATACCGTGAAGCCAAATTGCGATATGTGTATTATACGGTACACATACATTACAGTGTGGATATTATACTGTACACAAACATTACAGTGTGGATATTATACTGCACACATACATTACAGTGTGGATATTATACTGTACACAAACATTACAGTGTGGATATTATACTGTACACATAAATTACAGTGTGGATATTATACTGTACACATACATTACAGTGTGGATATTATACTGTACAAATACATTACAGTGTGGATATTATACTGTACACATACATTACTGTATGGATATTATACTGTACACATACATTACAGTGTGGATATTATACTGTACACATACATTACAGTGTGGATATTATACTGTACACATACATTACAGTGTGGATATTATACTGTACACATACATTACAGTGTGGATATTATACTGTACACATACATTACAGTATGGATATTATACAGTAAAAAGGCAGTAAAGTCATATTACTGTAAGGTACGTACATATACAGGTAAGCTACTGTAAAGGGACACTTACAGTAAGTCACTATGGAATAGGGATGCCAGTAAATTACAGTAAAAACACAATGAAAAGTCTAACAGTGTATTTTGTATTTGAACCTTTATCATGCACATGACCCGTGGGCGGCTTAACACTTAATATTTGTTTAGTTGAAAGTCATTTACTGGTGATCAGTGTTTTCTTGAGTCGAGCTCTTGACTCTGGACTGTATGTCACATTATTTGGCTGAACTTGTGTTTCTAAACTACATTTGTTACGGTCATGCCAATGTGACTCTAGTCATATGGTGTTGGTTCTTAAAATAACCATTATCCTTTAACTTGATTTACTAATCTCATCTGGATTATGTGCTGAACCTGAGAGAACATTATGATACCAGAGAGTTTTATTATAACTTAATGTTGTTGTGGAAAGTTGTTCTTGTAATTTCAAAGAATTGCTCAGACGAAGAGGGTCCGGGTGTCAAAGAGTTAACTTTATTTGTGCATGCCAAACAAAGTGAGATCTTCCCAAAGCATCTAAAATTACAGTGTTTTCAAGCCCATAGCTATAGTAGTATTTCTGACATGGGGGCTTATTTTGAACCAATCAAATACCTTACTGTTATCTTTGCATTACATGACATGATTTTCCACCAATAGATTTCCAGCAGTCAAGTATATTTTTACTTGTGGTTAGCCAATCATCGATCCCTTTTTTAAAACATATAGCCCATTGTTATTAATCGTTTCAATGTTCATAAGGCATGTTTGTTAAAAATGCAACTCATGCTTAAAACTGTAACTCGTGTGCATACATATGATGTCCCTGAGGCTATAAAGTAAAAAAGTCGTTTAAAATATCCTGCCGAAGAAATGGATTTCCAACAGGACAAGACATATAATGAGAGCTCAATATCTCATGTGCCCTTATTTGGACACTGTTCCGGGGTCTCCAGACTAAACATGATTTATCATTAGCTTTTATTAAAAATGAGCTCATGTTTGAGCACCCTAGTGAACTCACATTTAGCCGGATTTATTTGGCTGCATGTGATAAGTTACATTTAATTAAATATGTCCACAAAAGTGTGTGGTGTTTGTGCAGGTGTTCAAGTGTTCAAAAAGTCTGTTAAAGTATTTTTGTAAATAATCGTTAAACTGGTATACTGATTGTAACATTAGGGTTCTTTAATGGTTTTAATGCCTCAGGCCTCCTGTATACGCATACTGCTTTAATTCAATGTAGAGTGCTCATGCGTTTTTAGACAACCCTGAATTTCTAAAATGCTGTGCTCTTAAATCATAAGTGTGAGTATATATGTTTGATAAATGTAATTAAATTATACTTGATTATGGCTAAGTATACTGATCATAGCCCTTAAATCATTGCATAATCAACTGCATAGTCTTATTTAATCTTCTTTGGTTAAATGTGGTTTCAGATCATCCAGATTATTTTACTTCTACATATCTATTCTAGTTAGATATGTTTTTTTTAAATATGTGTGGGTAAGGGTAACATTGTACATGGGTAAGGGTAACATTGTATAGAACTATTGAATATAAATATATATAGGAGGTTGCCAACAGTGTATAACGCCTACCAACAGTGTACGACAATACTGAAAAGTGCCAGGAAATTACACAATAACGTCTAGAAAGAAACAGAATACAGATTTATATTTAAGCCACAGCAGAGTTTAGAATCACAAAGACATCAAGAATCAGTGCATGAAGCTCAATAACAGTGACAAACAACAAAAGAAAACTTCATGCAGCAATGCATGCTGAGTAACATCATAGTACAAAACTCATTCATGATTCCCAGCATGCATTGCAACATGTTCTTTTGTTGATTGTCACCATTGTTATTCGTTTCATTTGTAAAGGTGTTTATTAGTTTAGCTTTGTGCCATTTAGTTGTTCTTTAGTTGTTTAGAGTCTCTGTTTCCTACAAATGTATTTGTAATACATTGGTAAAGTGGTAATGGTATCAAAATAGTTATCTTTTTATTTGGTGAACCCATTAACATGGTGAAAAACGTTTAAGCAAAGCATAAACTATACATATATTAAGTTATATCAACATGAAATCAGATTTATTTCTTTTAAATCTTAAATTACTTGCATGTTAAATTGATTTATGGTAAGAATGTGTTATAATGTGTATTTTCTGTCCTGAATGTTCACATGTGACAGAGCTGCAGTTCATGAACCTCTTTTCAATCTGTTGATATATCATCACATTGGAACTATAAGATTATATCTGAGTCCCTTCTTCCCCTTTTTAATACTGCGTGAACTTTATTCACATAGAGCTTTCTGAGTCAGATTTATAATTTTATATCCTTGCAGGTACAACAGATGCTCGGTCAATGTGTCTTAAACTGAATCAAATGCATTACATCATAAAGCACAAGAACTGATAAGATTGAGGTTTTTGTGTGAATGTCTCAGTGTGTTTAGTGACTGTGGGCTTCAGAGCGCAGTAATACACAGCAGAGTCGCTCACATGAACATCCTGAATCATCAGAGGAACTGAATCTGACTTCACTTCAGACTGAAATCTCTCCTGAAACTCAGAGCCATTATCTCCTGCTCCATATGTGTTTCTCCTCAGGATGTCTTTAGGAAAGTCATTTACTCTCTGAATGTACCAGAAGAGATCTGGTGTTCTTGAAGATGCTGTAAATGTACATTGTAGTGTAACTGATCCCCCTTCAGTTTGAGTTTTCTGTTTATCTGGCTGATCAACTTTATCCTCCGATCTCCGATCTCTGCAAACATAAAATATATTTATTAATATTGTTACAAATAGCACTATTGCCAAACTCTATAGGAATTACATACCAATAATAAGTAATGCAAATATCAACATTTCCAGCCAAAGTTTCATGGTTTGTTGATAAAGATGATAATGTAAGTGAAGTGAGTTCTTCAAAGCTTTCATGTATAGCAGTAGTTGTGTTCTGATACTGTGATATATGGGAGGAGCTCAGATGTACAAAACTATTGAGGTGTGTTGCGACCTCTTTTGTTTCTTTTGAGTATTACAAAGCATTTCAACGCCATATTCTTTTACTTTATCATCAATGATGATAATGATTCATTTTTCAATGAATCTTTGGGGCCGATCTGAATTTAATATAATCAGACCATAAACTATAGTTTTTATGTTATTGGGAGTAAAATATAAGAGCACAGAACTATAGAGCTGAATCTGACAGATCAGATCAGTGAGTTCAGTGAATGTTCAGATTTGATAGAAACTGACGGTCTGTTATATCCTCAACACAACTATATGACATATGACTGACTATATGAACACCTTTCTGCAGTAAATACTGAGGTTCTCTGTTTGTATATTCTGTGTATCAGTGAAGTGTTATAACTGCTGCTGGTGTCAAATGAACAGCTCAAGGTTACAGCCTGAGAAACAAAGTGCAGTTATGGCCCAGATCTGGTCCACACCTCTGTTTGATTATGAGCAGAAGATGAATTTGGCTCAGAGATTACTGATTGAAGAGCTGCGGCCCACTTTGTGAAAATGAAGGGACCATAAGTGTTCTTGTTTTAGCACAGTAGTTCATGAACGCAGGCTTTTAAAGTCTTATGGTAAAGGAAAGATTTCTCTGACCCATAAAACCAACATTAATGATCAGACCATGAATCTCAAGAATGGCAACAAATGTGCTGCAATGCATGCTGGGTAACATAATAAACAAATTAATATGGATCTCAGCATGTGTTGCAGCGTGAATACATTTAGCTACAGAACTTTGATCATCACAGTTGAGGTTTGTGTGTCTCAATTCCTTGGAAAAGTTCAGCAGTTTATCTACTCTGTGGGTTATTATCACAACTGTGCTGTTTCAATAGAGATACACTTTTATCAATCAGTTTCATCCCAATAACTATTATTACAATATCATCAAGTTATTCCAATTCAAGCTATTTCATCAATGCAGAAGTGTCATGAGGAGAAAAGACAGCAGCTGATAAGAGTAAAAATCTACACAATAAAAGTCAAGAGCACCATAATGAAACCAAACTTGTTTTTTATCAAATATAAACTAGATCAAAAACCTTTTTTTAAATCTCACTAAGATATTTTATACACAAATGAAATAAAGAAACAGTGGTGTCTGTAATAAGTGAAGCATGTAATGGTGTTTGAGTTGAATTCTCCTCTGGTGAGAATCTGGACAGCAGCGAGATGAATCTGTTTATGACTCGTGCACCAACACAATTCAAGTCCCCGATCATGATGTTCCTGTAGTGTTTTATGAGAGTCGTCATCAAGGTAAGGTTGAATATGTGCTTGAGGTGGAGTAGATCTGGTGATATATTTCGAGGACTCCATAATAAACTGGTGTTGATCCAGACTTCTGCCGGTACCAGTGAAGACTGTAAGCTGATCCATCATATGTACAGGACAGAGTGATGTTGTGTCCTTCAGTTATACACACAGATGTTTTGTCTGGTCTGATGGGATTCACTATAAATAATAACAAAAAGGCTTCAAGAATGTAATTGAACGCAATTGGAACTGAAAATGTTACACTTCTGAGATGCTAAATATGAATGACACTACTCACCATATCTTAGGAAAAATATTAAGATGAAGTAAATGAGAAACATAGTTTTTTAGATTGGGACTGAAGGACCAGTATCCTCTTCTGTCACAGCACCACCTACTGACGTTATGTGTTAGTGTATCCTCTTCTGGTACAGCACCACCTACTGACGTTATGTGTTAGTGTATCCTCTTCTGTCAGAGCACCACCTACTGACGATATGTGTTAGTGTATCCTCTTCTGTCACAGCACCACCTACTGACGATATGTGTTAGTGTATCCTCTTCTGTCACAGCACCACCTACTGACGATATGTGTTAGTGTATCCTCTTCTGTCAGAGCACCACCTACTGACGCTATGTGTTAGTGTATCCTCTTCTGTCACAGCACCACCTACTGACGATATGTGTTAGTGTCTCCTCTTCTGTCACAGCACCACCTACTGACGCTATGTGTTAGTGTATCCTCTTCTGTCAGAGCACCACCTACTGACGTTATGTGTTAGTGTATCCTCTTCTGTCACAGCACCACCTACTGACGATATGTGTTAGTGTATCCTCTTCTGTCACAGCACCACCTACTGACGCTATGTGTTAGTGTATCCTCTTCTGTCACAGCACCACCTACTGACGTTATGTGTTAGTGTATCCTCTTCTGTCACAGCACCACCTACTGACGTTATGTGTTAGTGTATCCTCTTCTGTCAGAGCACCACCTACTGACGCTATGTGTTAGTGTATCCTCTTCTGTCACAGCACCACCTACTGACGATATGTGTTAGTGTATCCTCTTCTGTCAGAGCACCACCTACTGACGCTATGTGTTAGCGTATCCTCTTCTGTCAGAGCACCACCTACTGACGTTATGTGTTAGTGTATCCTCTTCTGTCACAGCACCACCTACTGACGATATGTGTTAGTGTATCCTCTTCTGTCAGAGCACCACCTACTGACGTTATGTGTTAGCGTATCCTCTTCTGTCACAGCACCACCTACTGACGCTATGTGTTAGCGTATCCTCTTCTGTCACAGCACCACCTACTGACGATATGTGTTAGTGTATCCTCTTCTGTCAGAGCACCACCTACTGACGCTATGTGTTAGCGTATCCTCTTCTGTCAGAGCACCACCTACTGACGTTATGTGTTAGCGTATCCTCTTCTGTCACAGCACCACCTACTGACGATATGTGTTAGTGTATCCTCTTCTGTCAGAGCACCACCTACTGACGCTATGTGTTAGCGTATCCTCTTCTGTCACAGCACCACCTACTGACGTTATGTGTTAGTGTATCCTCTTCTGTCACAGCACCACCTACTGACGATATGTGTTAGTGTATCCTCTTCTGTCAGAGCACCACCTACTGACGCTATGTGTTAGCGTATCCTCTTCTGTCACAGCACCACCTACTGACGTTATGTGTTAGTGTATCCTCTTCTGTCACAGCACCACCTACTGGCGTTGTGTGTTAGTGTATCCGTTTCTGTCAGAGCACCACCTACTGACGCTATGTGTTAGTGTATCCTCTTCTGTCACAGCACCACCTACTGACGCTATGTGTTAGTTTATCCTCTTCTGTCACAGCACCACCTACTGACGTTATGTGTTAGTGTATCCTCTTCTGTCACAGCACCACCTACTGACGTTATGTGTTAGCGTATCCTCTTCTGTCACAGCACCACCTACTGACGTTATGTGTTAGTGTATCCTCTTCTGTCACAGCACCACCTACTGACGTTATGTGTTAACCACCTACTGACGTTATGTGTTAGTGTATCCTCTTCTGTCACAGCACCACCTACTGACGTTATGTGTTAACCACCTACTGACGTTATGTGTTAGTGTATCCTCTTCTGTCACAGCACCACCTACTGACGTTATGTGTTAACCACCTACTGACGTTATGTGTTAGTGTATCCTCTTCTGTCACAGCACCACCTACTAACGTTATGTGTTAGCGTATCCTCTTCTGTCAGAGCACCACCTACTGACGCTATGTGTTAGTGTATCCTCTTCTGTCACAGCACCACCTACTGACGTTATGTGTTAGTGTATCCTCTTCTGTCACAGCACCACCTACTGACGTTATGTGTTAGTGTATCCTCTTCTGTCAGAGCACCACCTACTGACGTTATGTGTTATCGTATCCTCTTCTGTCAGAGCACCACCTACTGACGATATGTGTTAGTGTATCCTCTTCTGTCACAGCACCATCTACTGACGTTATGTGTTAGTGTATCCTCTTCTGTCAGAGCACCACCTACTGACGTTATGTGTTAGTGTATCCTCTTCTGTCAGAGCACCACCTACTGACGCTATGTGTTAGCGTATCCTCTTCTGTCACAGCACCACCTACTGACATTATGTGTTAGTGTATCCTCTTCTGTCACAGCACCACCTACTGACGCTATGTGTTAGTGTATCCTCTTCTGTCACAGCACCACCTACTGACGCTATGTGTTAGTGTATCCTCTTCTGTCAGAGCACCACCTACTGACGCTATGTGTTAGTGTATCCTCTTCTGTCACAGCACCACCTACTGACATTATGTGTTAGTGTATCCTCTTCTGTCACAGCACCACCTACTGACGCTATGTGTTAGTGTATCCTCTTCTGTCAGAGCACCACCTACTGACGTTATGTGTTAGTGTATCCTCTTCTGTCAGAGCACCACCTACTGACGCTATGTGTTAGCGTATCCTCTTCTGTCACAGCACCACCTACTGACGGTATGTGTTAGTGTATCCTCTTCTGTCACAGCACCACCTACTGACGTTATGTGTTAGTGTATCCTCTTCTGTCACAGCACCACCTACTGACGCTATGTGTTAGTGTATCCTCTTCTGTCAGAGCACCACCTACTGACGTTATGTGTTAGTGTATCCTCTTCTGTCACAGCACCACCTACTGACGCTATATGTTAGTGTATCCTCTTCTGTCACAGCACCACCTACTGACGCTATGTGTTAGTGTATCCTCTTCTGTCAGAGCACCACCTACTGACGTTATGTGTTAGTGTATCCTCTTCTGTCAGAGCACCACCTACTGACGCTATGTGTTAGTGTATCCTCTTCTGTCAGAGCACCACCTACTGACGTTATGTGTTAGTGTATCCTCTTCTGTCAGAGCACCACCTACTGACGCTATGTGTTAGCGTATCCTCTTCTGTCACAGCACCACCTACTGACATTATGTGTTAGTGTATCCTCTTCTGTCAGAGCACCACCTACTGACGCTATATGTTAGCGTATCCTCTTCTGTCAGAGCACCACCTACTGACGCTATATGTTAGCGTATCCTCTTCTGTCAGAGCACCACCTACTGACGTTATGTGTTAGTGTATCCTCTTCTGTCACAGCACCACCTACTGACGTTATGTGTTAGTGTATCCTCTTCTGTCACAGCACCACCTACTGACGTTATGTGTTAGTGTATCCTCTTCTGTCACAGCACCACCTACTGACGTTATGTGTTAGTGTATCCTCTTCTGTCACAGCACCACCTACTGACGTTATGTGTTAGTGTATCCTCTTCTGTCAGAGCACCACCTACTGACGATATGTGTCAGTGTATCCTCTTCTGTCTATAATCTTACATTTTCTTCTGAGTTTACACATTGTAAATGGTTAAAGTATGTTATTTTATTGCTTATTCTCAATAGCTCTTCAAAGATTTACGAAGAATCACTGTATTATGTTGTTGCACCTCCAATATTTCAAAGTGCCAGTAAAAGAGAGAAACATTCATCTGTGGCATCAGTAGTATGAGCATTAAATGAAATGTGTTTATCATAATCTGCACATGATACGATTGAGGAGGTTTTTGTATGATGTGTAGTGTGTTTCCTTTTACTGTGGGCACCAGGGCACAATAATACAGAGCAGAATCTGATAGAGCGGCGGAGGAGATCTCCAGATCCACTCGAGAGGATTGTTTGTTCGGGATCGCTCTCAGACGTAAAGTGAGATCAACAGCATCATTGAACTCTGTATGAAAGATAAGATATTGTGGTTTGGATCCGGGATATTGGCGATACCATTGGAATTGGGGACCGAGGCCGGTGTAACTGCAGGAGATTACAGCACTTTCTCCAACTAACACAGACTTCTCTGGTAAGATTGATGTAATCGTATATGACTGAACACTTTCTGTGAAAGAAGAACAAAGCTTCAGTGCAGATTGTTAATAATATAACATTAGTTGAAACACTAAGCATTAAAAGTGTTACTCACCGTTGAGCAGTAAAAACACAACCAAAACTACAGTAAACATGACGGTTGAATCGAATGTTGAAAGAGTCCCAGTCAGCTCTGAAAACACATGCACTTTAACTGGAGCATCTTTACTATGTAAAGCTCTTCCCTCTGACAACTGATTCTGTCTTAAACTACAATGTGTGACATTCTTGTGGCGACCTCTTGTGGGCGAAACCTTTATTAAAACATGAAACTTTATCTTTTGTCTTTTAGAGTGCATAAACATAGAAGACCTAACATAAGAAAACAAACATTGTGGACTGGGATTAAAAAGTGTCCCACAACACCCAGCCTCCAAAATATAACATAACACACACGCTCATTGATGCACAAACCTTGTCAGTGTCCGATAAATGAATTTCTCGTGAATAAATGATGTTTTATTCAATGTTTAGGTACAGGTTGATATAAATATGTCATAGGTCAAAGAGCACACACCGGTCACATGACAATAATGGCAGATGGAGTATGTCCAAATTGTATATGTACTACTCCCACTCATGCTAAGACCGGTCGATATTTATTCAAATTCAGTACATACGGTCATAGTTTGCCATTTCAGACGCAGCTTAAGAAAACCTTGCTAAGTCAATAAAACCATACACAGTAAAGGCCAGTACAATCTAAGCAACAAATGGAAATAACAATACTTATGTACATGTGCTTTTTTGTGTTTTATTTTTTATAAATTTGCAAAGATTTCAAACAAACTTCTTTCACGTTGTCATAATGGGGTAGTTTTTGTAGATTTTTGAGGAAAATAATGAATTGAGAGGCTGTTACATGACAAAATGTGGAAAAAGTGAAACGCTGTGAATACTTTCCGGATGCACTGTAAACACTTAATGTTGGACACTTCATAAATCAAAATACGACATTTAAATAAAGAAATGTTTACTAAAATTATCAATTATAAATATAACTATTTATAAAATAAAATTTATTATAAAAATAAACTATGTTAGTGATATATTATAATGAATAACTTTGTTCTGCTAAACACAAAATAAGTTATTTGGAAGAATGTTAACCATTTTCTGTTCTGGGGCAACATTGACTATAAGAAAAAATACAATGGTTTGCTTTCCTACTCATTTCAGAATATATTTTTAAATATATTTTTTACTCAACAGAACAATATATATATATTTATTGTATGTCTGCATTAGCGAGTGAAGATAAGGGGGTGCCGAACCAGTGGTGGTCTTGTAGAGTTTAGAATTTGATACGAGCCACTATAGGGAACCAATGTAACTTAACTAGATAAGACTCTTATTCATCGTCTGGTATCAGTTAAAGCCCTCTGAAGCTGCACTGAAACTGTCATTTTGACCTTCAACAATTTGGAGTCCATTGAAGTTCACTATACGGAGAAAGATTGGGACACACATCTCATGAGATGTCTCTCTGATAATGGCAAGGAAAGAGGACGCCTACCCGACGAACCAGTGAAACCTCAGACCTTCCTCTATTCATATTCTTGAAGGCATTGGAAATGTCCTATTGGGCAATTCAACTGTGCTAAAATAGAGATTATAACACCTATAGTCCTATTAAACCAATCTTTCTTCAGCTGGAGTCTATAGTGCAAAACCCTCACTTATCATAATATACAAACACAGGCAATGAAAACAGACTTCACAGCTGTTAAACCACAGTTACAGTAGGTCATACATCTACAAAAGCTCTTATTGAGGGTGAAGTGTTTATGTTTGTAAGTCAGCATTAGTGTGATCTGTGTTTCTTGTAGTTGGCCTGTTGGCTCTCATTTGTGTAATGGTCATTGTTTTGGTTTAGAAAGGACCGTGAGCTTAAATGTGCCCTCGGTGGGTAAATTGTCATGAAAGCACATCAGTGATTTGTTCTGTCACAATATTAACACAAGAGATTGAATGACTGCATCAGTCAGACACACAGAGACAGAATGAAGGCAAGTTTCTGTGCGGCAGAACGTTGTTTCCTGTTACTGTGGGCACCGCAGCACAATAATATTGTGAAGAGTCTGTTCCTTTGACAGGAGAGATTTCCAGTTTCACCACTTTTGTGTCTTTATTAACTTCAGCAGATAACCAGTGCGCCTGTGGATCAGTTTAACTGCATCTCCAGATTCAGTGATGGACAAGAGGAGATCCGGTTTGGATCTCTGAAACTGACGGTACCACAGTAGATTGTACACAACGCCGCTGTAGTTACAGAAGAGACTAACATTGTTTCCCTCTTGAACATGTTTTTCTGTCTCATGAGAGGTTATTACATTTACAAGAGTGTATCCTGGCAAACAGAAAAAAATAAAATCCTTTTAGATTGTATTGAATTACACGATGTAACGGTACATATTAAAATGAGGGATAAACATAAAACATTCTCACCGGCAGGTTGTGAAACCAACAGAAGTAAATGGATCCACATGTTTTGCCCGACACAACAATATGAGAGCTGTAATGTCAGCCGTGAGGATTATATTTGAAAAAGCCTCTTAGAGCGCCACCTTCTGGATGTTCAGAGATTTCATCACCACACAACAGCATTGCTAAAACACTCTTCATCCTTATCCGCCAAATAATGAAATAAATATAATGGACGATATTATTAATATGTTTTTATTCTTGAATGATCACTTTGTATGTCTTTATCCTCCTGTGTTGGATGAGCTGAACATTTTAAGTTCACTTTACTCAAATATCAATTATTCAGGTTAACATTGTTGTATAATATTTATATGCACATTGTGACAATACCACATACATGTTTTAATGCTGTTAAATTAAAATAAAATAAACAAACCTACTTTTATGTAGTAATGAGAAAAGCATATAAGATCAAGATTTTCTATGGACATTTATTCTGGTGGATGGTCAAAAGATGCCGTTTTATTTCTGAATGTCAAGAGCTTTGAATTGTTTTTGGCAAATTTTCCTTTAGATGAGATGACAGTCTGCAAACAGCACTGCAGTGAGAAAGAGTAACATGTGATTCTGGAGGTTTTTGTATGATGTGTAGTGTGTTTCCTGTAACTGTGGGCACCAGGGCACAATAATACAGAGCAGAATCTGTCTCTTCAGCAGATGAGATCTTCAGATCAACTTGTTTAATGTCTCCATGAACTTGAGCAGTAAATCTGTCTGGTCTGTCTTCACTCATAACTCCATGTGGGAAGATGTAAAGTAGAAACTCTGGTTTGGATCTTTGATATTGTCTGTACCATTGTAAATTATGTACAGTAGAAGTGAAATCTTTATAACTACAGGACAGGTTAACATGATCACCAACAACACTGCTTACATCCCCTGACAGAGGTCGTATTGCTTCTGCATCTGTGTGTCCTGAGAATGGAGAATATAAACTTCTCAGATAAACCAACAATAACTTAAGCAATAAAAGAATATAAGCAAATAATCATCACAGTAAACATTGAAAGAGCAGCTTTGGTTCAAAAGAAATTTGATCTTACCAACACGTGTCAACAAAAAACTGATGAGAGTAAAAGTAATCATGATGGTTTTTCTCTGAAGTATCAAGAATCTGCTTTTCTCTTCTGACATCCTTTCTGTTTAAAATGCTTCTGCATCTTTACATTAAGCTCCGCCCCCTCTGACCATTATTTTTCAGATGGTCTGATGGGATTCACATTAGCTTCACCTATAAAACAAGAGTGTGAAAATAAATGAAGGTACTTTATTAAAATTAGGACTAAACTGGAGTTTGCCCTTCTGAGTAATAAAGCATGAATAATAGCTCTTACCATATAGGACAGATATTAAAACAGAAAATATGAGTAACATCATTTCCAGTTTGATTTAGACGAGGACTAGTAGTTGTGTTCATGAAAGTTGAAGTAATGTTACTGTGATGTCTTAGACTTTGTTCTGCTGGAGTCCATAAACTCCACCCACAAACCTTCATAATCTTTATAATCAAATGGGCTCAACATAGCTTTGATGTAATCAGGAGCCTGTTGATGTAAGGCCTTATACACAATGATCAGGACCTTATATTCCAGCCTATATAACACTGGAAGCCAGTGTAAAGCAATTAACACAGGTGTTATGTGATCCCTCTTCTTAGTGCCAGTTAGAAGCCTAGCAGCAGCATTTTGAACATACTGAAGGCGAGCTATGAGAGATGCATTCAAACCCAGGTATAGGGCATTACAATAGTCCAACCTCGTAGAAATAAAAGCATGAACAACAGATTCGAGATCTTTTCTGGAAAGAATAGATTTCAGCTTGGACAACTTCCTTAACTGATAACACGATGATTTCACGACAGCATTTATTTGTCGGTCAAAGCAAAGTTCTTTGTCAAAAATGACACCCAGGTTCCTAACATGGCCATTTATGCTGGAAGCAAAATCCTCACTCACAAACAGATTTCCCGTAGACTTTTTGCTTACAAAAACTATAATCTCAATTTTGTTCTCATTTAATTGCAGAAAATTACTCGCAAACCATACCTTCACTTCATTTTAGCATGTGTTAAAGCTGTCCCATGCAGCAGGCTTATCCAGATAAAAATATAATTGCAAATCATCTGCATAGATGTGGTAATTAATATTGTGGCGTCTAAAAATAGACCCCAAAGGCAACAAGTACAGAGAAAACAAGGTTGGTCCAAGAATAGATCCCTGAGGGACCCCCCACAAAACATCCACAGTGTCAGAGAGACAATCTCCAATCTTAACTGAACATTTACTGTCCCTTAGGTAGGAACCAAACCACTTAAAGGCCACATCATTAATACCAACATCATCTCTAAAGCGTGCCAGTAAAATGCCGTGATCAACAGTATCAAAAGCTGCACTCAAATCTAGCATCATCAAAGCAACACATTTCCCAGAATCTCTTCCCATTAAAATGTCATTTACGACTCTTATTAATTGTGTTTCTGTACTCTGGTTTCTCTTGAAACCTGATTGAAAAATGTTCATTATATTATTGTCAGTTAAAAAATCTATAAGTTGAGTGTGGACTACTTTTTCTAAAATCTTACTCATAAAGGAGAGTTTTGATATCGGCCTAAAATTTTATAGATCCTGACTATCCAAGTTAGTCTTTTTTAGCACTTGGTCAATAGTGGCCCGCTTGAACTCAAGTGGTACTATGCCAAGTTGTAGGCTACTTTTGATGATTGAAAGAATGCTAGGGCCAAGGATATGCATTGCCTCTTTTAACAATTTAGTGGGGAGGACATCATAAATGATAGATGTAGTAGATTTTAGATGCAAGACAATGCCCTCCAACTGTTCCAAAGAGACCAACTTAAACTGACTCAAAACTGGGGGAGAAGGTCTCTCTATTATATTAATCACTGTATGCCCTACTCCTGATATATTCGACCTGATCAGATCCACTTTGTCCACAAAAAACTTTAGAAAAACTTGGCGTAAGTCATAGGATGGTATTAAAAGTACACTTTTCGGCGGGTTTTATCACCTTATCTATGGTAGCAAACAGCACTTTTGGGTTGCTCACCCCTTGTGATACAATCCTTGAGAAATAAGATGATCTTTCTAATTTAACTGAATTTTGATAATTTCTCAAGGATTCCCTAAGAATATCATATGTGACTTGTACTTTATTTTTAACCCACATACGCTCAGCCTGCCTGCAAACCCTCCTAAAACCCTGTGTTACCTCATTTAGCCATTATTAACTATTTGCCTCTTCACCTTAAAAGGTGCAACAGTGTCAAGAATCTTACTACATACATGATTAAAAGAATTTACCATTTCATCTGGTGCTGTTACAGGCACTTCAGGAAAACCATTTGCAAAAGGTAGATCTGCAGCCATAAAAGCAGCAGTAAAAGCATCATGTGTATGTTCTGTAATGACTCTGGACATTTTTGAAGGAAAAGAAACATCCTGTACAACATGAGGCATGTTCAAAACAGGCTTATGATCCGAAATAGGAGTCTCATCAATGCAAATGTTGTCAATACTTATACCCAAAGATAGCACCAGATCCAGTGTATGTCCATGGACATGTGTTTGCTCCATTACACTCTGGGTGAGATTAAAAGAGTCAATCAAAATCAAAAAATCCTTAGACATGGGTTTTTCTGGGCAACAGACATGAATATTAAAATCCCCCATAATCAGAATCTTGTCAGCACACGTTATAACACCAGATAAAAAAACATAAAAATCCTCAAGGAAATCCTTACTGTAACCAGGTGGCCTATAAACTAATGCACAATACACTGGCATAGACATGTCAACCTTTATAACTTGAACTTCAAAGGATTTAAAACTCTCAGTGGACGTGCACAGGAATTTTGAGGGGCAGTTGCTCTGACCTGAAAAAAGGGCAATCCCCCCCCCCCAAAAACCTCACAGGCTATATGAAGGACTGAGAATAACAGGGTCTTTATTCATATATATATTTATATATATATACATATATATATAAAGAAGTAAAACACTGAAATACAGCACTCAATCACCTTAACTAGTACTAATAATAACACAGAAAAACATAACTCCCTGAATGATCTCTCCCTCTCCAGAATCCGCCTCTCTTCAGTGGGCATCATGGCTTCAAACAATACCCAAAATAGTTATAGGATTTAGGCATTTAACCATTTAGAATAAAATAATGAATGTGATGCATTGCTTCCATCATTAATTCTTCTTGCTCAAACGAAATGTGAGAAACTAACTATCAGCAGACATGTAGCTTAGTTTGCCTAATGCCTACCTACCAAAAAATAGTAGCAGGCTGCTTGTCTTCAAGCTATCTGTCTAATTATTTAATAAACTTATTATTATAAACGTGGCAAACTCAGCCTGGATTTTTGAAGATTTTAATTCATTTCATAAAACATCACAAACTCACATTTTCTACAATACAATTGTGTGCATCCTATCGATGGTCTCATGATACAGTGATTCTGAAACAGTCTAATCTAAAATTGTCTGGCAATGATTATTTTACCTAAGCTTAAGGGAAGATGCAGCTCGTCGGTTACTTTTGGTTTTTCTGTGCTGGCATGTCTCAGGTCCCTTGACTACAAACGTCCACTTCAAAGCGACATCCATGAAAAGTGTCTCCACAAACCCTTTTTGTGTGTGTGTGTGTGTTTGTGTTTGTGTGAGTGTTGAGTGTGTTTTTGTGTGAGTGTTTTTGTGTGAGTGTTCAGTGTGTTTGTGTGAGTGTTGAGTGCTTTTGTGTAAGTGTGTTTGTGTGAGTGTTGAGTGTGTTTGTATGAGTGTTTTTGTGTGAGTGTTCAGTGTGTTTGTGTGAGTGTTGAGTGTGTTTGTGTGTGAGTGTTGAGTGTTTTTGTATGAGTGTGTGAGTGTTGAGTGTGTTTGTATGAGTGTTTTTGTGTGAGTGTTCAGTGTGTTTGTGTGAGTGTTGAGTGTTTTTGTGTGAGTGTTGAGTGTGTTTGTGTGAGTGTTGAGTGTTTTTCTGTGAGTGTTGAGTGTGTTTATGTGAGTGTTTTTGTGTGAGTGTTGAGTGTGTTTGCGTGAGTGTTTTTGTGTGAGTGTTGAGTGTTTTTGTGTGAGTGTTGAGTGTGTTTAGTGAGTGTTTTTGTGTGAGTGTTGAGTGTTTTTGTTTGAGTGTTGAGTGTGTTTATGTGAGTGTTTTTGTGTGAGTGTTGAGTGTTTGTGTGAGTGTCGAGTGTTTGTGTGAGTGTTGAGTGTGTTTAGTGAGGGTTTTTGTGTGAGTGTTTTTGTGTGAGTGTTGAATGTTTTTGTGTGAGTGTTGAGTGTGTTTCTGTGAGTGTTGAGTGTGTTTGTGTGAGTGTTGAGTGTGTTTGTGTGAGTGTTGAATGTTTTTGTGTGAGTGTTGAGTGTTTTTGTGTGAGTGTTGAGTGTTTTTGTGTGAGTGTTGAATGTTTTTGTGTGAGTGTTGAGTGTTTTTGTGTGAGTGTTGAGTGTGTTTGTGTGAGTGTTCAGTGTGTTTGTGTGAGTGTTGAGTGTTTTTGTGTGAGTGTTGAGTGTTTTTGTGTGAGTGTTGGATGTTTTTGTGTGAGTGTTGAGTGTTTTTGTGTGAGTGTTGAGTGTGTTTGTGTGAGTGTTCAGTGTGTTTGTGTGAGTGTTGAATGTTTTTGTGTGAGTGTTGAGTGTTTTTGTGTGAGTGTTGAGTGTGCTTGTGTGAGTGTTCAGTGTGTTTGTGTGAGTGTTGAGTGTTTTTGTGTGAGTGTTGAGTGTGTTTGTGTGAGTGTTGAGTGTTTTTGTGTGAGTATGTTTGTGATTGTGTGAGTGTTGAGTGTTTTTGTGTGAGTATGTTTGTGATTGTGTGAGTGTTGAGTGTGTTTGTGTGAGTGTCGAGTGTGTTTGTGTGAGTGTTGAGTGTGTTTGTGTGAGTGTTGAGTGTTTTTGTGTGAGTGTTTGTCTAGTGTGTTTGTGTGAGTGTCGAGTGTGTTTGTGTGAGTGTCGAGTGTGTTTGTGTTTGTGTAAGTGTCGAGTGTTTTTGTGTGAGTGTTGAGTGTTTTTGTGTGAGTGTTGAGTGTTTTTGTGTGAGTGTCGAGTGTGTTTGTGTGAGTGTGTTTGTGTGAGTGTTGAGTGTGTTTGTGTGAGTGTTGAGTGTGTTTGTGTGAGTGTTGAGTGTGAGTGTCGAGTGTGTTTGTGTCAGTGTCGAGTGTGATTGTGTCAGTGTCGAGTGTTTTTGTGTGAGTGTCGAGTGTGTTTGTGTGAGTGTCGAGTGTGTTTGTGTGAGTGTCGAGTGTGTTTGTGTGAGTATCGAGTGTGTTTGTGTGAGTGTCGAGTGTGTTTGTGTGAGTGTCGAGTGTGTTTGTGTGAGTGTTCAATGTGTTTATGTGAGTGTTGAGTGTTTTTGTGTGAGTGTCGAGTGTGTTTGTGTGAGTGTCGAGTGTGTTTGTGTGAGTGTTCAGTGTGTTTGTGTGAGTGTTGAGTGTTTTTGTGTGAGTGTTGAGTGTGTTTGTGTGAGTGTTGAGTGTGTTTGCGTGAGTGTTGAGTGTGTTTGTGTGAGTGTTGAGTGTTTTTGTGAGAGTGTTGAGTGTGTTTGTGTGAGTGTTGAGTGTGTTTGTGTGAGTGTTGAGTGTGTTTGTGTGAGTGTTGAGTGTGTTTGTGTGAGTGTTGAGTGTGTTTGTGTGAGTGTTGAGTGTTTTTGTGTGAGTGTCGAGTGTGTTTGTGTGAGTGTCGACTGTGTTTGTGTGAGTGTCGAGTGTGTTTGTGTTTGTGTGAGTGTTGAGTGTGTTTGTGTGAGTGTCGAGTGTGTTTGTGTTTGTGTGAGTGTTGAGTGTGTTTGTGTGAGTGTGTTTGTGTGAGTGTCGAGTGTGTTTGTGTGAGTGTCGAGTGTGTTTGTGTTTGTGTGAGTGTCGAGTGTGTTTGTGTGAGTGTCGAGTGTTTTTGTGTGAGTGTCGAGTGTTTTTGTGTGAGTGTTGAGTGTGTTTATGTGAGTGTTGAGTGTTTTTGTGTGAGTGTTGAGTGTTTTTGTGTGAGTGTTGAGTGTGTTTGTGTGAGTGTTGAGTGTGTTTGTGTGAGTGTTGAGTGTGTTTGTGTGAGTGTTGAGTGTGTTTGTGTGAGTGTTGAGTGTTTTTGTGTGAGTGTTGAGTGTTTTTGTGTGAGTGTTGAGTGTTTTTGTGTGAGTGTTGAGTGTGTTTGTGTGAGTGTTGAGTGTGTTTGTGTGAGTGTTGAGTGTGTTTGTGTGAGTGTTGAGTGTGTTTGTGTGAGTGTTGAGTGTGTTTGTGTGAGTGTTGAGTGTGTTTGTGTGAGTGTTGAGTGAGTGTCCAGTGTGTTTGTGTGAGTGTTGAGTGTGTTTGTGTGAGTGTTGAGTGTGTTTGTGTGAGTGTTGAGTGTGTTTGTGTGAGTGTTGTGTGTTTTTGTGTGAGTGTTGAGTGTTTTTGTGTGAGTGTTGAGTGTTTTTGTGTGAGTGTCGAGTGTGTTTGTGTGAGTGTGTTTGTGTGAGTGTTGAGTGTGTTTGTGTGAGTGTTGAGTGTGTTTGTGTGAGTGTTGAGTGTGAGTGTCGAGTGTGTTTGTGTAAGTGTCGAGTGTTTTTGTGTGAGTGTTGAGTGTTTTTGTGTGAGTGTTGAGTGTTTTTGTGTGAGTGTCGAGTGTGTTTGTGTGAGTGTGTTTGTGTGAGTGTTGAGTGTGTTTGTGTGAGTGTTGAGTGTGTTTGTGTGAGTGTTGAGTGTGAGTGTCGAGTGTGTTTGTGTCAGTGTCGAGTGTGATTGTGTCAGTGTCGAGTGTTTTTGTGTGAGTGTCGAGTGTGTTTGTGTGAGTGTCGAGTGTGTTTGTGTGAGTGTCGAGTGTGTTTGTGTGAGTATCGAGTGTGTTTGTGTGAGTGTCGAGTGTGTTTGTGTGAGTGTCGAGTGTGTTTGTGTGAGTGTTCAATGTGTTTATGTGAGTGTTGAGTGTTTTTGTGTGAGTGTCGAGTGTGTTTGTGTGAGTGTCGAGTGTGTTTGTGTGAGTGTTCAGTGTGTTTGTGTGAGTGTTGAGTGTTTTTGTGTGAGTGTTGAGTGTGTTTGTGTGAGTGTTGAGTGTGTTTGCGTGAGTGTTGAGTGTGTTTGTGTGAGTGTTGAGTGTTTTTGTGAGAGTGTTGAGTGTGTTTGTGTGAGTGTTGAGTGTGTTTGTGTGAGTGTTGAGTGTGTTTGTGTGAGTGTTGAGTGTGTTTGTGTGAGTGTTGAGTGTGTTTGTGTGAGTGTTGAGTGTTTTTGTGTGAGTGTCGAGTGTGTTTGTGTGAGTGTCGACTGTGTTTGTGTGAGTGTCGAGTGTGTTTGTGTTTGTGTGAGTGTTGAGTGTGTTTGTGTGAGTGTCGAGTGTGTTTGTGTTTGTGTGAGTGTTGAGTGTGTTTGTGTGAGTGTGTTTGTGTGAGTGTCGAGTGTGTTTGTGTGAGTGTCGAGTGTGTTTGTGTTTGTGTGAGTGTCGAGTGTGTTTGTGTGAGTGTCGAGTGTTTTTGTGTGAGTGTCGAGTGTTTTTGTGTGAGTGTTGAGTGTGTTTATGTGAGTGTTGAGTGTTTTTGTGTGAGTGTTGAGTGTTTTTGTGTGAGTGTTGAGTGTGTTTGTGTGAGTGTTGAGTGTGTTTGTGTGAGTGTTGAGTGTGTTTGTGTGAGTGTTGAGTGTGTTTGTGTGAGTGTTGAGTGTTTTTGTGTGAGTGTTGAGTGTTTTTGTGTGAGTGTTGAGTGTTTTTGTGTGAGTGTTGAGTGTGTTTGTGTGAGTGTTGAGTGTGTTTGTGTGAGTGTTGAGTGTGTTTGTGTGAGTGTTGAGTGTGTTTGTGTGAGTGTTGAGTGTGTTTGTGTGAGTGTTGAGTGTGTTTGTGTGAGTGTTGAGTGAGTGTCCAGTGTGTTTGTGTGAGTGTTGAGTGTGTTTGTGTGAGTGTTGAGTGTGTTTGTGTGAGTGTTGAGTGTGTTTGTGTGAGTGTTGAGTGTGTTTGTGTGAGTGTTGTGTGTTTTTGTGTGAGTGTTGAGTGTTTTTGTGTGAGTGTTGAGTGTGTTTGTGTGAGTGTTGTGTGTTTTTGTGTGAGTGTTGAGTGTGTTTTGTGTGTTTGTTGAGTGTTTTTGTGTGAGTGTTGAGTGTGTTTGTGTGAGTGTGTTTGTGTGAGTGTTGAGTGTTTTTGTGTGAATGTCTCAGTGTGTTTAGTGACTGTGGGCTTCAGAGTGCAGTAATACACAGCAGAGTCACTCACATGAACATCCTGAATCATCAATGGGACAGTTTTTGTTGTGAAGTTCATTGTTGCAGAAAATCTCTTCTGATATTCAGGCTCAGTTGTTCCTCCACTAAATGTAAATTCACTCAGAATGAATGCTGGTGATGTGTTTGGCAGCTGTTTGTACCAGAAAAGATATGCATTTGTTGCAGAGGTCGAAAAACTGCACGGTAGAGTAACTTGATGTCCTTCATTTGCAGTCATTTCTCTTGGAGTCTGTTCAACACTGTCCTTCCCCTCACATGCTGAAAAAACAGATTTATTCATGAATCATTTAAATATACTGAAGATCTCAAACAGATATAGTGTCAATAATAAAACAATATCCTCACCAGAATAAAGTGCTGTGAAGATAAGAGTAATGATCACTAGTTTTTCCATCATCACTTACACTCACTGATCAACTTTAAAACTGTTTTCTTCTAGTGAGTCTCTGTGTGTTTAACATGTTTTCTCTTTGTGTTGTCAGATTCTCACATCACAGACTTATATTTGAGGAGCGATGCCCCCTTCTGGGCAGAAACTTTAATACTTTGAGGAATCTACTTTGAAATGAAAGTACATAAACTGTGTTGCCCTCAATGGACAAGTTTGTTTTGGACTC
Organism: Barbatula barbatula; assembly: GCF_947034865.1. Lineage (NCBI taxonomy): Eukaryota > Metazoa > Chordata > Actinopteri > Cypriniformes > Nemacheilidae > Barbatula > Barbatula barbatula. The sequence goes on from NC_136764.1 coordinate 25,815,388, forward strand.
AAGGTTCAAGTGCAAAAATACACCAAAAACACAAAACACATAAATAATAAACACAACATGGCAACTCAACATCAAAAAGCATTATAGCCAGTCCTAAAAGACACTCATTCATTATTTAAGAGTTTGACTGAAATGGGTATAAAAATGTTTCATGGATTATATTGGATTTCCATCTTCAGAAGGTTATAATTCATATTGTGCAGAACATGCAATGAATCAGTTTAGATGAAAATCTGCACACAGAGTGTTTCCTGAAGAACACTGAACATACAGCGACTAAAGGGACATTCAGCATCACATCAATGACTTGATGGTTTATCGTGAGTTAAGTCGCCATTATGGTGATCAGTGTTTGCTTTATATTTTGACCTCTTCACCCTTGAGGTCACTGATGTTATAGCTGGGACCCGTTTCAGAAAGCAGGGTAAGTGCAAACTCAGTGTTAGTTAACCCCAGAAAACGGGATACTCTGGGTTTTCAGTTTCAGAACGTGAGGTATATCAAACCCGTGACCGCGGGGTAAGTCAAGCCTGTTTCAGAAATCAAGGTATCTTATACTTAGAGTGAGTAACCATAGTAACCTACTCTGTGAACCTAACCTGGTCAGGAGCAGGTTTTATTCCACTAACCCAAGGTTTGTTACAATCTCCGCCCCTTTTAGAAGCGCGAGTGCTGTTGAAATTGCCTTCGCCGTTTGTTTTTTCAATCGTTTTCCTTAATCGCGCACAAATTTATAACACAGACATTAAATGTCCGTTTATTCAGTACCCGTAGACGAGGAAGCTGCATTCATTCAGAGAGAGTTACATTTACGTCGGTAGAGAATATATGGTGAAGCCACGTTTGGATGTTTTATCATATCCGGAGGATTCTTTATTTGAGCGGCACAGTTTTTCTTTACAGTCCATTAAATATATTCATAATCTGCTTCATCCTTACATCACAAACCTCACTCGTCGTGGCTGCGCTCTTACATCTGAGCAGATTCTCTGTATGGCTTTACGTTTCTTTACTAATGGAAGCTTTCTTTATAACACCGGGGATGCAGAACACATTAGCAAGGCAACTGTATGCAGAGTAAGAAAAGTGTGCATCGCCCTCAAGCACTTTATATACATGTGTGTTAAGTTTCCTGTGAGAACCATCAAAGAGGAGTTTCATAAGATTGCAGGTGAATGGTGAACGTCTTTCTGAATAAGCTGATCAAATAAATGTGCTCTTGCTGCCAACTCTAATAATTCAAATACCCTTTAGGATTTCCCAATGTGATTGGGTGCACATTTAAAAGGTCCCACTCGCCCCGTTCTGGCTTCGAACTGCCGTCGTTCAGAACGAGGGACGGGCGCTCTAACCACGAGCCTAACGACCGCAGTCCTTGTTACGTCTGTCGCTAGAGCATCTGTCGCTAGAGCATCTCTAGCTGGCATCCATTAGACATAGCTGGAGCAGGGGCAAGCATGGCCAGTTTTTTGTCTTCTACAGCCACAGTGCTCGGTTCTCATATACTCAAAACTTTCAAGGCCAGTTTATGAAATATATCAAACATTTCCCAGTCAGGCATCCTACTAGCAAGAGCATTTAAACTCACCGGACTGAAGGATGTTTTTATATTTTATTCTCAGCTGCTGCCTTGTTCTTTTTATTGCAGAAGGATTGCACCTACATGACAAAAAATCGTAGGTATATATGTTTATATATACATATATATATATATATATATATATATAGTGCCTCCAATTCGACTGGCGAGAAATAAACGGAGCGCTTTTTGTCATGTGGCGTTGCCATGGTGAATCATGTTATCTTCGCTCAATTGATGATGGCTTTATAAAGCCGCGGTGAAAACGAGTAACCTCGGGTGAATTTACTCAGAGTGGATTGAACTCATTGAAACCAGCTGTTCTGAAACAGAAAACTCAGAGTAGCGGTTATCTGAGTAAATCAACTCAGAGTTCATATTTTAACTCAGTGTTGCTTGAACCTCCTTATTGAAACGGGTCCCTGCTGTCATTATGTTTGTTTATCATATGACTCATTGGAATGCTTGATTCTGATTGGCCAGTCGTGACATTCCAAGGGTTTTTATTTTCATTAACAGCTGCTTAAAACTAGTAACATCCTGTAACCCGGATGCTGCAAATCATTATTTCTCTGATAACAACCGGCTGCTTGTACATCATCCCTCACTGAAAACATGCTTGTCACAGCAGTGAAAGTAGAAATGTGATCAGATGATTTTCTCTCTTTGTGTGTTTTAGTATTTAAATGAAGAGTCACAGAGATTCTAACTCAGTTTTTCATCACTTTTGTCATTAAACATCTTATGTGCTTTATGCAGGAATCTCAATATGAAAAGTGTTTTAAACACATAATGTACTCAACAGCTGCTGACTTTTCACATATAAACATGAAGAATCAGCCTCCTAATCTCAACAGTGGTGACCATCGAATGAACTGCTGCATGCTGGGTACCATCATAGAACAAACTCATCCGTGACTCCCAGCATGCATTGTGACATGAAGCTTTTCATTTGGTCGTCAGCGCTGTTGAGATTAACAGTCTGATTCTTGATGTATCGGCGTGTTTAACTCAAGCTGAAGTTTATGATGTTTAAAATCCTTTAGGACGTCTGTCTCAGTTATAGAGTCATAATCCAGTACAGATTACAGCATCCACAAGCAGAAGAAAACACTTGTCATCAGTATATAAGATCTGATTGAAAACATTACAGTAGATGATGTACATCTTCAATAACCGTAATGTTTTATATGATGCTTTATCTTTTCCGTTGTAAGATGTTCACACAATTACAACAGTTAAAAGCTAAAGAAAATCTAAACTAATATAAGAAACCAACGGTCAAGAGCCTCACTAATACAAACACTGATGACCACAATGAAGACTCAACAATAAAACATCAACCTGTGTAAATGTGAACAAGAACTTGTAGATGTCTGACAGAAATGAAGTGAAAGTGGTTTGTAATAAGTGAAGATGGTTTTTGTGTTTTTTCAGGTAAGTTCACGTTTAGTTTGAGCAGACGCTATGTCTTTTGGCTCCAGAAGGTGGATTGGTTTTGAGTGAGTTAATAATATAAATAATAAATCATATTTTTGACCGTCTGCTACGCCACTGCCCATATAACCAGAATGACATGATTTCATATTGCATTACACCTCTGAGAAGATTTGACTGTGAGATTGGTGGTCGAGTCAGACTCCTCCTATCAAAGCATTGAATCTTCCTCTGTTCGGGGTCACCCCTAATAAATATACAAAACATGCAACAAGATATTACACTTGATTTGATTGTGAAATAGTGAACATTTAATACAATAATAAATCATAATAAAAACATTTCAGTGGACTCAAATGAAACAAGTCCACACAACTAAGAGTTTGCAGTCAAACAAACGGTTAAGGATTGTAAAACATACAAATATTTTCTGTTATTTTCACTGTAAACTGTTCAGATGTTTTTTCAGGTAACCACAGCTGACAGTTGGTTTAAAAACTACAGAATTTCACTGTAATTTTATGGACATTTTTTGTGAAATCAGATTCATTTATTTCATTAATCTTAATTTGATTTATGTGAAGAACATTTATATTATTGTATTTGATTCATTTGTTTGTCTTATATGTTCACATGTGTCTCTCTGTGTGCAGCTGCAGGTAATGAACCGTATGAATCTCATAAATCTGGGGATGTCACATGTATTATTACGGATATCTACTGTTTATTTCAATGAGTTTAATTTCATACACAACCACACACAGGTGTTGTGTTATCATTATTGTGTGTTATAGATTGTGGGTTTGATGTGGTTTGAGATCAAAGTGAAAAGTGAATTTCAGTTTTTGTTCAGCGTCACATAGACTTTGTATCACTGGGCTCCAGCACAATAATATAAAGCTGAATCTGACAGAGTCACAGTGTTAATAGTGAGTTCAGTAGTTGTGAGTGTTGTAGTGGAACTAAACCGACGATCAGAGGGGTTCCCAACACCACCAGCAGCCGATCCAGCTCCTTTATATAATAAATACTGAAGTTCTGTGTTTGGATATTGTCTGTACCAGTAAAGTCTAACACCACTGCTGTCTGTTTTATATGAACAGCTCAAGGTTACAGTCTCCTGTTCTTTCTTTATGATTATTGATTCTTTATTTGGACCGATCTGATCTGCAGACATCACACCTGAAACAAACAAACAAGAATATTCAACTTGAACACAATTATAAAGTTATATTATTTTTACATGAATTATATTATTATTATCGTCCAGTATGTTATAACTATTGTCATCATACAGTACAGATGTTACCTGAAATGATGATGAAGATGAGAAGCAGGTTTGTGTTCATGTTTGTGAAGTCAGATCAGTTGTGTGTTGATGTTGTGTGTGATCTGAGCTGTTGTGTTACTGTCAGTCTCTGCACCTCACACATAAAGTCACATGAAACTTCCTGCTGTCTGTCAGATGATGCTGATGTGACTCTTAACATAAACAACGTCAAATCATCCACTTGTCATTGATGCTGTGAGTTAAAGAAACAGAATATGTGACGTGAGTCTCTTTAATCCGCTTCTCTTGACATTCTCATGTCTTTAAGAGATGTTTCCCCTAGTGGTGATAATGTGGAATGTATTGGATTTTCTTGAGTTACTTTATTCATTTGTGATTTTAGAGATGTTAACAAAGTTAAAAGCGGCGGTGGTTAATCGAATCTTAACTCCACCCATTCACACAAGGTGAAACTAAAACAGTGTATAAGTCTGCACTAATTTCTGCACTGCCACAATCATGCATAGCATATACCAATATGTATGAATGTATAATCATCATAATCTATTTAATAAACAATGAACTAGTTGAATTGGCCCAAGACAGATGATTTCACACACTTAAAATAACAATGTGATTTTACAGGAAATTACTGGCTACTAGTTGCATTACTTTCACAGAAATTCACTGAAAGAAAATTACAAGAACTACCTGGAAAGTGACAGTACAATACTGTGATTTTTTATTATTGCCTACTAGTTGCATTACTTTCACAGGAATTCAGGCATTGTGATTTTACAGGAATCAAGTAGCCCACATTATAAATACAGTGTGATTTTACAGGAATCAAGTAACCCACATTATAAATACAGTGTGATTTTACAGGAATCAAGTAACCCACATTATAAATACAGTGTGATTTTACAGGAATCAAATAGCCCACATTATAAATACAGTGTGATTTTACAGGAATCAAGTAGCCCACATTATAAATACAGTGTGATTTTACAGGAATCAAATAGCCCACATTATAAATACAGTGTGATTTTACAGGGATCAAGTAACCCACATTATAAATACAGTGTGATTTTACAGGAATCAAGTAGCCCACATTATAAATACAGTGTGATTTTACAGGAATCAAGTAACCCACATTATAAATACAGTGTGATTTTACAGGAATCAAGTAACCCACATTATAAATACAGTGTGATTTTACAGGAATCAAATAGCCCACATTATAAATACAGTGTGATTTTACAGGAATCAAGTAACCCACATTATAAATACAGTGCGATTTTACAGGAATCAAGTAACCCACATTATAAATACAGTGCGATTTTACAGGAATCAAGTAACCCACATTATAAATACAGTGCGATTTTACAGGAATCAAGTAACCCACATTATAAATACAGTGTGATTTTACAGGAATCAAATAGCCCACATTATAAATACAGTGTGATTTTACAGGAATCAAGTAACCCACATTATAAATACAGTGCGATTTTACAGGAATCAAGTAACCCACATTAAAAATACAGTGCGATTTTACAGGAATCAAGTAACCCACATTATAAATACAGTGTGATTTTACAGGGATCAAGTAACCCACATTATAAATACAGTGTGATTTTACAGGGATCAAGTAACCCACATTATAAATACAGTTTGATTTCACAGGAATCAAGTAACCCACATTATAAATACAGTTTGATTTTACTGGAATCAAGTAACCCACATTATAAATACAGTTTGATTTTACAGGAATCAAGTAAACCACATTATAAATACAGTTTGATTTTACAGGAATCAAGTAACCCACATTATAAATACAGTGTGATTTTACAGGAATCAAGTAACCCACATTATAAATACAGTGTGATTTTACAGGAATCAAGTAACCCACATTATAAATACAGTTTGATTTCACAGGGATCAAGTAACCCACATTATAAATACAGTGTGATTTTACTGGAATCAAGTAACCCACATTATAAATACAGTTTGATTTAACAGGAATCAAGTAACCCACATTATAAATACAGTGTGATTTTACAGGGATCAAGTGACCCACATTAAAAATACAGTGTGATTTTACTGGAATCAAGTAACCCACATTATAAATACAGTGCGATTTTACTGGAATCAAGTAACCCACATTATAAATACAGTTTGATTTTACAGGAATCAAGTAACCCACATTATAAATACAGTTTGATTTCACAGGAATCAAGTAACCCACATTAAAAATACAGTGTAATTTTACTGGAATCAAGTAACCCACATTATAAATACAGTGTGATTTTACAGGAATCAAGTAACCCACATTATAAATACAGTGTGATTTTACAGGAATCAAGTAACCCACATTATAAATACAGTGTGATTTTACTGGAATCAAGTAACCCACATTATAAATACAGTGTGATTTCACAGGAATCAAGTAACCCACATTATAAATACAGTGTGATTTTACAGGAATCAAGTAACCCACATTAAAAATACAGTGCGATTTTACTGGAATCAAGTAACCCACATTATAAATACAGTGCGATTTTACAGGAATCAAGTAACCCACATTATAAATACAGTGTGATTTTACAGGGATCAAGCAACCCACATTATAAATACAGTTTGATTTCACAGGAATCAAGTAACCCACATTATAAATACAGTGCGATTTTACTGGAATCAAGTAACCCACATTATAAATACAGTTTGATTTTACAGGAATCAAGTAACCCACATTATAAATACAGTGTGATTTTACAGGAATCAAGTAACCCACATTATAAATACAGTGTGATTTTACAGGAATCAAGTAACCCACATTATAAATACAGTTTGATTTCACAGGGATCAAGTAACCCACATTATAAATACAGTGTGATTTTAAAGGGATCAAGTAACCCACATTAAAAATACAGTGTGATTTTACTGGAATCAAGTAACCCACATTATAAATACAGTTTGATTTAACAGGAATCAAGTAACCCACATTATAAATACAGTGTGATTTTACAGGGATCAAGTGACCCACATTAAAAATACAGTGTGATTTTACTGGAATCAAGTAACCCACATTATAAATACAGTGCGATTTGACTGGAATCAAGTAACCCACATTATAAATACAGTTTGATTTCACAGGAATCAAGTAACCCACATTAAAAATACAGTGTGATTTTACTGGAATCAAGTAACCCACATTATAAATACAGTGTGATTTTACAGGAATCAAGTAACCCACATTATAAATACAGTGTGATTTTACTGGAATCAAGTAACCCACATTATAAATACAGTGTGATTTTACAGGAATCAAGTAACCCACATTATAAATACAGTGTGATTTTACAAGGGATCAAGTAACCCACATTATAAATACAGTGTGATTTTACAGGAATCAAGTAACCCACATTATAAATACAGTGTGATTTTACAAGGGATCAAGTAACCCACATTATAAATACAGTGTGATTTTACAGGGATCAAGTAACCCACATTATAAATACAGTGTGATTTTACAGGGATCAAGTAACCCACATTAAAAATACAGTGTGATTTTACAGGGATCAAGTAACCCACATTAAAAATACAGTGTGATTTCACAGGGATCAAGTAACCCACATTATAAATACAGTGTGATTTTACAGGAATCAAGTAACCCACATTAAAAATACAGTGTGATTTTACTGGAATCAAGTAACCCACATTATAAATACAGTTTGATTTTACAGGAATCAAGTAACCCACATTATAAATACAGTTTGATTTTACAGGAATCAAGTAACCCACATTATAAATACAGTGTGATTTTACTGGAATCAAGTAACCCACATTATAAATACAGTGTGATTTTACAGGAATCAAGTAACCCACATTAAAAATACAGTGTGATTTCACAGGGATCAAGTAACCCACATTATAAATACAGTGTGATTTTACAGGAATCAAGTAACCCACATTAAAAATACAGTGTGATTTCACAGGGATCAAGTAACCCACATTATAAATACAGTGTGATTTTACTGGAATCAAGTAACCCACATTATAAATACAGTTTGATTTAACAGGAATCAAGTAACCCACATTATAAATACAGTGTGATTTTACAGGAATCAAGTAACCCACATTAAAAATACAGTGTGATTTTACTGGAATCAAGTAACCCACATTATAAATACAGTTTGATTTTACAGGAATCAAGTAACCCACATTATAAATACAGTGTGATTTTACAGGAATCAAGTAACCCACATTATAAATACAGTGTGATTTTACAGGAATCAAGTAACCCACATTATAAATACAGTGTGATTTTACAGGGATCAAGTAACCCACATTAAAAATACAGTGTGATTTTACAGGGATCAAGTAACCCACATTAAAAATACAGTGTGATTTCACAGGGATCAAGTAACCCACATTATAAATACAGTGTGATTTTACAGGAATCAAGTAACCCACATTAAAAATACAGTGTGATTTTACTGGAATCAAGTAACCCACATTATAAATACAGTTTGATTTTACAGGAATCAAGTAACCCACATTATAAATACAGTTTGATTTTACAGGAATCAAGTAACCCACATTATAAATACAGTGTGATTTTACTGGAATCAAGTAACCCACATTATAAATACAGTGTGATTTTACAGGAATCAAGTAACCCACATTAAAAATACAGTGTGATTTCACAGGGATCAAGTAACCCACATTATAAATACAGTGTGATTTTACAGGAATCAAGTAACCCACATTAAAAATACAGTGTGATTTCACAGGGATCAAGTAACCCACATTATAAATACAGTGTGATTTTACTGGAATCAAGTAACCCACATTATAAATACAGTTTGATTTAACAGGAATCAAGTAACCCACATTATAAATACAGTGTGATTTTACAGGAATCAAGTAACCCACATTAAAAATACAGTGTGATTTTACTGGAATCAAGTAACCCACATTATAAATACAGTTTGATTTTACAGGAATCAAGTAACCCACATTAAAAATACAGTGTGATTTCACAGGGATCAAGTAACCCACATTATAAATACAGTGTGATTTTACTGGAATCAAGTAACCCACATTATAAATACAGTTTGATTTAACAGGAATCAAGTAACCCACATTATAAATACAGTGTGATTTTACAGGAATCAAGTAACCCACATTATAAATACAGTGTGATTTTACAGGAATCAAGTAACCCACATTAAAAATACAGTGTGATTTTACTGGAATCAAGTAACCCACATTATAAATACAGTTTGATTTTACAGGAATCAAGTAACCCACATTATAAATACAGTGTGATTTTACAGGAATCAAGTAACCCACATTATAAATACAGTGTGATTTTACAGGAATCAAGTAACCCACATTATAAATACAGTGTGATTTTACAGGGATCAAGTAACCCACATTAAAAATACAGTGTGATTTTACAGGGATCAAGTAACCCACATTAAAAATACAGTGTGATTTCACAGGGATCAAGTAACCCACATTATAAATACAGTGTGATTTTACAGGAATCAAGTAACCCACATTAAAAATACAGTGTGATTTTACTGGAATCAAGTAACCCACATTATAAATACAGTTTGATTTTACAGGAATCAAGTAACCCACATTATAAATACAGTTTGATTTTACAGGAATCAAGTAACCCACATTATAAATACAGTGTGATTTTACTGGAATCAAGTAACCCACATTATAAATACAGTGTGATTTTACAGGAATCAAGTAACCCACATTAAAAATACAGTGTGATTTCACAGGGATCAAGTAACCCACATTATAAATACAGTGTGATTTTACAGGAATCAAGTAACCCACATTAAAAATACAGTGTGATTTCACAGGGATCAAGTAACCCACATTATAAATACAGTGTGATTTTACTGGAATCAAGTAACCCACATTATAAATACAGTGTGATTTAACAGGAATCAAGTAACCCACATTATAAATACAGTGTGATTTTACAGGAATCAAGTAACCCACATTAAAAATACAGTGTGATTTCACAGGGATCAAGTAACCCACATTATAAATACAGTGTGATTTTACAGGAATCAAGTAACCCACATTAAAAATACAGTGTGATTTCACAGGGATCAAGAAACCCACATTATAAATACAGTGTGATTTTACTGGAATCAAGTAACCCACATTATAAATACAGTTTGATTTAACAGGAATCAAGTAACCCACATTATAAATACAGTGTGATTTTACAGGAATCAAGTAACCCACATTAAAAATACAGTGTGATTTTACTGGAATCAAGTAACCCACATTATAAATACAGTTTGATTTTACAGGAATCAAGTAACCCACATTATAAATACAGTGTGATTTTACAGGAATCAAGTAACCCACATTATAAATACAGTGTGATTTTACAGGAATCAAGTAACCCACATTATAAATACAGTGTGATTTTACAGGGATCAAGTAACCCACATTAAAAATACAGTGTGATTTTACAGGGATCAAGTAACCCACATTAAAAATACAGTGTGATTTCACAGGGATCAAGTAACCCACATTATAAATACAGTGTGATTTTACAGGAATCAAGTAACCCACATTAAAAATACAGTGTGATTTTACTGGAATCAAGTAACCCACATTATAAATACAGTTTGATTTTACAGGAATCAAGTAACCCACATTATAAATACAGTTTGATTTTACAGGAATCAAGTAACCCACATTATAAATACAGTGTGATTTTACTGGAATCAAGTAACCCACATTATAAATACAGTGTGATTTTACAGGAATCAAGTAACCCACATTAAAAATACAGTGTGATTTCACAGGGATCAAGTAACCCACATTATAAATACAGTGTGATTTTACAGGAATCAAGTAACCCACATTAAAAATACAGTGTGATTTCACAGGGATCAAGTAACCCACATTATAAATACAGTGTGATTTTACTGGAATCAAGTAACCCACATTATAAATACAGTTTGATTTAACAGGAATCAAGTAACCCACATTATAAATACAGTGTGATTTTACAGGAATCAAGTAACCCACATTAAAAATACAGTGTGATTTTACTGGAATCAAGTAACCCACATTATAAATACAGTTTGATTTTACAGGAATCAAGTAACCCACATTATAAATACAGTTTGATTTCACAGGAATCAAGTAACCCACATTATAAATACAGTGTGATTTTACAGGGATCAAGTAACCCACATTAAAAATACAGTGTGATTTTACAGGGATCAAGTAACCCACATTAAAAATACAGTGTGATTTCACAGGGATCAAGTAACCCACATTATAAATACAGTGTGATTTTACAGGAATCAAGTAACCCACATTAAAAATACAGTGTGATTTTACTGGAATCAAGTAACCCACATTATAAATACAGTTTGATTTTACAGGAATCAAGTAACCCACATTATAAATACAGTTTGATTTTACAGGAATCAAGTAACCCACATTATAAATACAGTGTGATTTTACTGGAATCAAGTAACCCACATTATAAATACAGTGTGATTTTACAGGAATCAAGTAACCCACATTAAAAATACAGTGTGATTTCACAGGGATCAAGTAACCCACATTATAAATACAGTGTGATTTTACAGGAATCAAGTAACCCACATTAAAAATACAGTGTGATTTCACAGGGATCAAGTAACCCACATTATAAATACAGTGTGATTTTACTGGAATCAAGTAACCCACATTATAAATACAGTGCGATTTTACTGGAATCAAGTAACCCACATTATAAATACAGTGTGATTTTACAGGAATCAAGTAACCCACATTATAAATACAGTGTGATTTTACTGGAATCAAGTAACCCACATTATAAATACAGTTTGATTTTACAGGAATCAAGTAACCCACATTATAAATACAGTTTGATTTTACAGGAATCAAGTAACCCACATTATAAATACAGTTTGATTTTACAGGAATCAAGTAACCCACATTATAAATACAGTTTGATTTCACAGGAATCAAGTAACCCACATTATAAATACAGTGTGATTTTACAGGAATCAAGTAACCCACATTATAAATACAGTGTGATTTTACTGGAATCAAGTAACCCACATTATAAATACAGTGTGATTTTACAGGAATCAAGTAACCCACATTATAAATACAGTGTGATTTTACAGGAATCAAGTAGCCCACATTATAAATACAGTGTGATTTTACAGGAATCAAGTAACCCACATTATAAATACAGTGAGATTTTACAAGGGATCAAGTAACCCACATTATAAATACAGTGTGATTTTACAGGGATCAAGTAACCCACATTAAAAATACAGTGTGATTTTACAGGAATCAAGTAACCCACATTAAAAATACAGTGTGATTTTACTGGAATCAAGTAACCCACATTATAAATACAGTGTGATTTTACAGGAATCAAGCAACCCACATTATAAATACAGTGTGATTTTACAGGGATCAAGTAACCCACATTAAAAATACAGTGTGATTTTACTGGAATCAAGTAACCCACATTATAAATACAGTGCGATTTTACTGGAATCAAGTAACCCACATTATAAATACAGTGCGATTTTACAGGAATCAAGTAACCCACATTATAAATACAGTGTGATTCTACAGGGATCAAGTAACCCACATTAAAAATACAGTTTGATTTTACAGGAATCAAGTAGCCCACATTAAAAATACAGTGTGATTTTACTGGAATCAAGTAACCCACATTAAAAATACAGTGCGATTTTACAGGAATCAGGTAACTCACATTTAGTTGCATGACTTTCACAGTAGAGGAAGGGCAGTACTGTACTGTGATTTTACAAGTACTGACATGGATGGGCAGTATTTCAAATACATGTATTAGAAATGCAAAATGATGCTATAATTGCAGAACATTTAGTGTAGTTATAATACTGTGAAGCCAAATTGCGATATGTGTATTATACGGTAAACGTACATTACAGAATGGATATTATACTGTACACAAACATTACAGTGTGGATATTATACTGTACAAAACATTACAGTGTGGATATTATACTGTACACATACATTACAGTGTGGATATTATACTGTACACATACATTACAGTGTGGATATTATACTGTACACATACATTACAGTGTGGAGATTATACTGCACACATACATTACAGTGTGGATATTATACTGTACACATACATTACAGTATGGATATTATACTGCACACATCCATTACAGTGTGGATATTATACTGTACACATACATTACAGTGTGGATATTATACTGTACACATACATTAAAGTGTGGATATTATACTGTATACAAGCCTTACAATATGATATTATACTGCACACATACATTACAGTGTGGATATTATACTGTACACATACATTACAGTGTGGATATTATACTGTACACATACATTACAGTGTGGATATTATACTGTACACAAACATTACAGTGTGGATATTATACTGTACACATACATTAAAGTGTGGATATTATACTGTATACAAGCCTTACAGTATGATATTATACTGCACACATACATTACAGTTTGGATATTATACTGCACACATACATTACAGTGTGGATATTATACTGTACACATACATTACAGTGTGGATATTATACTGCACACAAACATTACAGTGTGGATGTTATACTGCACACAAACATTACAGTGTGGATATTATACTGCACACATACATTACAGTGTGGATATTATACTGTACACATAAATTACATTTTGGATATTATACTGTACACATACATTACAGTGTGGATATTATACTGTACACAAACATTACAGTGTGGATATTATACTGTACACATACATTAAAGTGTGGATATTATACTTCATACAAGCCTTACAGTATGATATTATACTGTTCACAAACATTACAGTGTGGATATTATACTGTACACAAACATTACAGTGTGGATGTTATACTGCACACATACATTACAGTGTGGATATAATACTGTACACATACATTACAGTGTGGATATTATACTGTACACATACATTACAGTGTGGATATAATACTGTACACATACATTACAGTGTGGATATAATACTGTACACATACATTACAGTGTGGATATAATACTGTACACATACATTACAGTGTGGATATTATACTGCACACATACATTACAGTGTGGATATTATACTGCACACAAACTTTACAGTGTGGATATTATACTGCACACATACATTACAGTGTGGATATTATACTGTACACATACATTACAGTGTGGATGTTATACTGCACACAAACATTACAGTGTGGATATTATACTGCACACATACATTACAGTGTGAATATTATACTGCACACAAACATTACAGTGTGGATATTATACTGTACACATAAATTACATTTTGGATATTATACTGTACACATACATTACAGTGTGGATATTATACTGTACACATACATTACAGTGTGGATGTTATACTGCACACAAACATTACAGTGTGGATATTATACTGCACACAAACATTACAGTGTGGATATAATACTGCACACATACATTACAGTGTGGATATTATACTGTACACATAAATTACATTTTGGATATTATACTGTACACATACATTACAGTATGGATATTATACTGTACACATAAATTAAATTTAGGATATTATACTGTACACATACATTACAGTGTGGATATTATACTGTACACATACATTACAGTGTGGATATAATACTGTACACATACATTACAGTGTGGATATAATACTGTACACATACATTACAGTGTGGATATTATACTGTACACATACATTACAGTGTGGATATTATACTGTACACATAAATTAAATTTAGAATATTATACTGTACACAAACATTACAGTGTGGATATAATACTGTACACATACATTACAGTGTGGATATTATACTGTACACATACATTACAGTGTGGATATTATACTGTACACATAAATTAAATTTAGGATATTATACTGTACACATACATTACAGTGTGGATATTATACTGTACACATACATTACAGTGTGGATATTATACTGTACACATACATTACAGTGTGGATATTATACTGTACACAAACATTACAGTGTGGATATTATACTGTACACAAACATTACAGTGTGGATATTATACTGTACACATACATTACAGTATGTGTGCTGACAAACTGCTTGGGAGCTCCTCAGTGGTGAAACTCCTCCTCTTTCAATCAGTGGTGAACCAGGTGGAGCAAATCTTCCAGGCAATCTGAGCGTGCCAGCACCTGGCTCTGCTGTTGTCTTTAAAGAGTATTTATAAAACCACAGACATTTTTTGAGCAAGGTGACTGTACAAGACCAAGCCCTCCACAAAACTGTGAAGGACAGCCGGTTTTTCACCTGTTTTCTGCCAACCAAAGAATGATAAATAAAAGACCAACAACTGATTCCATGGCTGTTTATTGAGTGAAATCCAGTTACAATCTTCATGTGGAGGGAGTGTCCTTTTCAAGTGGGGAATTGCACGAAAAAGGGGTCGAAACTTGACAGTGAAAAACCGCGAGTCAAGACTGGAAAAGAACCAGAAAAGTGACCACACGTGTCCAGAGAGACAAGCAAAGACTGTTCCGGCCGTGCTACTGTGAGTAAAATGGCTGATTCATTACTGGCGAAGCAGCTAAAGACTGCAAGGACATCAGCGAAGCGTCAGTTTTCCCGTCTGGCCAATAATGTGCTACGAATGCATACAATGATGTCAGAAGAGGAGCTCAGAGACCATTTTAGGAAGCTCACTGCAGAAGCTGGCAGAGTCCTGGAGGCCAACGGTGATGTAGAGGAGCAATGGATTGAAGAAAACTCTGATGCAGAGGAGGTGAGCGAGCAGCAGAAGTCTGACTTGGGCAAAACAGCCAATGAGTGTGAGAGCTGCAGGAGTTAAAGGACCTCATACAAAAGACATTGTGGGCCAATTTTGGGGAATATGAACTGACCCAAGCAATTACAACAGCTGAGTCGCAAGTGGAAAACGTGGGAGCTGTGGACCCAAGAAAAAACCCAGATGCATATCTCTTCATGATCGGGCAACTAGAGAAACTTGTGAAGGCTGCGAAGGAGGTGCATAAATATTGGAGGTGCTGGGCCCCCCAGCAGAGCAACAACAGTTCCAGCGTCGTATCAAAGACCTTGAAACTATCCTGCCAAATCTCACAATAAGACAAGCAGACTTTACAGGGACACATGTTAGAGGAGAAACCAGCAGATTGAGTACTACTTCAAGCAGTTTTGTGGCTATACCAGCAATTAAATTAAAGCCAGCTGCCCTCCCAAAGTTTTCTGGCATCCGCCGAGAGTTTCATCGGTGGAAAAAAGACTGGGATGCGCTCCAGAGGCAGGGAGAACCTACTGGATCTAAAGAGGTTAAAAAGTTCCAACTTCTCGACAGTGTGAATGAGAAGACAATACGAGACCTCCACCTTACAACTTACACAACTGCTGAGGAGGTTTTCCGGGTCTTAGAGAACCGCTTTGGAAATAAGACAACTATAGCCCTTGAGATAGTAGAAGAGCTCCAAAGACTCCAAGCAGTTAAAGGTAACCAGCCCAGAAAGATTGTAGAGCTCATCCAAGCTGTAGGAAAATCCCTGGTCGATCTGAACGAGCTTGGTAGGACTGGTGCTATAAAGAACCCCCTGGTAACAAAGACAATAGAGAGTAAACTTCCTGATGGCCTGAAGAAGGAATGGCTTCTTCATGTAGCTGACAAAGGTGATGAAGCTGAAGAAAACAAGCGGTTTGACTACCTCCTCAGGTTTCTTCAAGGTCAAGAAGCCATCTATGAGAAGCTGGACCAACTGAAAGAGGAGGAACCAAAACCAAAATCTGAACCTCGGCAAGCTCGAACGAGAACCTCCACCCAATTAAGCAACCAGGCTCAAGGATGTGTGGTCTGTGGAGACTGGAAGCATAGGAAGAAGTTATATTTCTGCCAAAAGTTTCGAACGCTTAAGCTGGCAGAGAAAAGAGATGCTGTCAGGAAGCTGGGAGCCTGCAAAAAGTGCCTGGAGATTCATGATGAAGGTGACTATTGTAAATCAGAGTTTCTGTGCAGAAGGCCAGACTGCATAGAACAGCGTGCTGCAGGACACCACTATTACCTCTGCCCGAGAGTTGGTACATCCAAAGGGAATGAAGTCCAGAGGTCTAACAACAGCAAAGTGGGAGGTGACACAAGAGTGCGTTATACCCAAGCCCAAGAAGAGTTCATTAAAAGCCTATCACCTGAACTTGCAGAGAAGTGTTGCAATGCCTTTTGCAATACTGTAGCCAGAACCTCTCTTGTGTCTAACCAACCCAGTCTTCTAGCAGAGAATGGAATAGTGGAGTGGCCAGTCATCATGATGCTCTTAGAGGTCACGGCCAATGCAGGGCAAAAAGTTGGGACTTTGATCGACCTGGCATCAGATACAAATTATATAACTCACGATGCAGCTGATCGTTTGAACCTCAGAAGTGAAGCCATAACCCTTGTTGTCCACGGGGTGGGAGGAATGAAAGTTCAAGTCACCACGAAACGGTACCTCCTAAAGATCCGGGTCCGCACAGAGCAAGGCAATGTCAAATCCCACCAACTCCTCTGCTATGGTTTGGACAGCATTGCAGATATTCACAAACATGTGACAGCCAAAAGACTCCAAGAGTTCTTTCCAGATGTCCCCCAGAATGAACTTGTTAGACCAAGACAGATACAACTTTTGATAAGCCATAAGGAAGGGCGACTTGTCCCACAGAAAATACGCACCGTTGGGGACCTTGTACTATGGGATGGGCCATTGGGAAAGACAATTGCAGGGACACACCCTGGTCTGTTTGAAGAGGCTACAGTTACAGTACACCAGTCCAGAGCGCACTTCGCTAGATCCATGAGAACGGCAGCATTGATGTATGAAGAGCATATCTGTGCCAAACCTACCATCAAGTCTTCTTATTCTGCTATAACCACTCGGGATTTTATTGAGTGGTGGAAATGGGATAGCATTGGCGCCCCCTGCACCCCAAAATTTGGAGGATGTCGCTGTGGCAGTTGTCAACTTGGTGGCAAAGAAATGACTCTGGCTGAAGAAAGGGAGCTGGAAGTTGTTAAGGGTGGCCTGACTTATGTTGGTGCTGATGACCACAGTGATAGTCCACACTGGCATGCAAGGTATCCATGGCTCAGTGACCCATCTACATTGCCAAACAACATACAAGCAGTGGAGGCAACCTTTCTCAGAACAGAGAGACAGCTCGTCAAGGAACCGCAGTGGAGAAAAGCCTATGGTGCTCAAGTCCATGAAATGGTTGACCACCGGGCTGCAAGAAAGCTGACCAAAGAGGACCTTACTAACTGGAATGGACCTGTCTGGTATATTAGTCATCTTATCGCACCCAATCCCCACTCTGTTACAACTCCGGTACGACTTGTCTGGAACAGCAGTCAGAAGTACAAAGGCCAAAGTCTTAATGACCTTCTGATGAAAGGCCCTGACGTCCTCAATTCGATTCGAGCTGTCCTCCTCAAGTTCCGCCAAGGCTCCTACGCCGCTCTAGGAGACTTCAGGAAAATGTACAATTCTGTGTGGCTTGAGGAGAGGGAAGTCCATCTACACCGATTCTTGTGGCGGGATTCAGAGGGCGACGAGTTGGAACAATATGCCATAACCAGAGTGAATATTGGGGACAAGCCAGCAGGGTGCATAGCACAACTGGCCATGAGGGAGACTGCTAACCTGCCTCAATTCAGCCACCTCACGGATGAATGCCAAGTATTAGATGAGCACAGCTACGTCGATGACATCTTGACATCTCACAACTGCCGTGAAAGACTCGGAGTCATCACAAAGAATGTGGAGCTGATTCTAAAAGCAGGAGGGTTTGCACTGAAGCCTTGGGTCTTCTCGGGCCAAAATAAAGGAGTAAGAGAAAAGGCATCACCAAAAATTGTTGTCTTGCCAAATCAGCTTAAGGAGGAAGACAACAAGGCGCTCGGTCTCGGCTTCATTGTGGATGAAGACATGTTGCATGTCATGGTGAGGGTCAACTTCTCCAGGCGGAAGAAAAAGATGAGACTTGGGCAAGACTTACTGCTAGAAGAAGTACAAGCACAGACACCAGACCCGCTGACGAGACGTGAACTGCTAAGTCAAGTTGCTGGTTTGTACGACCCAGTTGGCCTGACAACGCCATTAAAGCAAAAAGGGGCTATCTTGGTCCGAAGGGCATTTCAAGAGGCAAAACCAAAATGCAGCATGGTCAAGGACACATGGGACCTTCCCCTGTCAGATGAGCTCCGCAAGGATGCAATTGGAATTTTTGAGGAGTACGTCCAGCTAAGCAAAGTAATGTTCCCAAGAGCCCGTACCCCACCAAAGGCAACAACGGAACCAGTCGCTGTCACTTTTTCAGATGGCAGTGAAAGCTCACATGGTGCTGTCCTCTACCTGCGGTGGAACTGCAAGGAACAATTAATAATTCGACTAGTGGAGTCAAAAGCAAAGCTGACACCACTAGATCAGAGGGGGGATGCAGTCAAAGCAGAGCTTTGCGGTGCAGTCTTTGCAAGCCGCCTGAAAAAGTACTTTGAACAGCATACCCAGATCAAGATAAAAAGAT
Source organism: Barbatula barbatula (assembly GCF_947034865.1). Taxonomy (NCBI): domain Eukaryota; kingdom Metazoa; phylum Chordata; class Actinopteri; order Cypriniformes; family Nemacheilidae; genus Barbatula; species Barbatula barbatula. Next base: position 25,835,320 of record NC_136764.1, read on the forward strand.
GGTACCATTTGTTAGACAGTCAGACTGTTCTTGGAGCTATCCAGCGTGAAAGCTATGGATTTCAGACCTTCTTCGCTAATAGAATTGGAGAGATCCAAGAGAGCACACGGCTACAGGACTGGTGGTGGATCCCTGGACCACTCAACATAGCTGACATTATCACTCGAGGAGCTGGGCCAAAGGAACTTGATGCCCATTCAGAGTGGCAGCAAGGGCCAGAGTTTCTATATCTTCCAGAGAGCGAGTGGCCAATTATGTCGTCAAGAGATGTGTCTGTGACAGCTCGAGAAAGCATTAACAATATGCAAAAGAAGTCATTTGTGGCAGCACTCACCAGAGCCCAAGCGAAGATAAGTCTTCCAAGTCTTGTGGGAAGACTTCCTGATGGGGGAAAAGCTGTCCTAAATTTGGTGGATGAGAGGCGCTTTAGTAGCCTAAAGTGTCTAATCAAGACTGTTGCTTTTATCTGGAGAGCCGCCAAAAAGTTTCGATCTACATTAAAGTCCATCGAGACCCCAAAGTGGGAGGCGATTCCCACAAAAGGAGTTATCACCGCCACAGAACGTCGAGAGGCAATAAGAGACCTCTATCTTGCTGCTCAAGAGGGGGTGACGTTCCCAACTACCACTACGGACCGCCTAGTTGTGTACAAAGAGCCAGAATCTGGGTTACTTGTCTGCGGTGGGAGAATCCATGGCTTCAGGGAGAATGGCACTGCAGTTCCCCTTCTGCCTTTCAATGCATGGGTCTCTACTTTATTGGCACAAGAGGCGCACGATGAGGGTCATGAAGGTGTGGCTGCTACCCTGCTGAAAATGAGGAGGAAAGCCTGGGTCATCCAAGGGAGGAAAATTGCCCAAAGAGTAGTGGAGAACTGTCTTTTCTGCAAAAAGTCAAGAGCAAGAAGGTGCAAACAGGTAATGGCTGACTTACCTCCTGAAAGAGCCACACCTGCAGCTCCGTTCGAGTTCACCACAGTCGACCTCTTCGGACCGTACATTGTCAAAGATGACATCAAGAAACGGGTCTCAATGAAAGTGTGGGGTGTCGTCTTCAGCTGTATGGCCAGCAGGGCAATTCATGCAGACCTGGTCAACACAATGTCGACAGAGAGCTTCTTGATGGCTTACCAACGTTTTACTGCAATTAGGGGGCACCCAAGAAAGATCTGGTCTGACCCGGGGACAAACTTCATCAGCGCCAAACCTGTCCTAAGAGAGCTGTACCAGTTACTGGATGCTCAGAATAGAACTTCAATAGAAGAAATGTCGGCTCAAAAAGGTACCAAATGGGAGTGGACAATTCACCCTGCTGACTCACCTCACCGTAATGGGGCTGCTGAAGCCGCTGTCCGCATTCTCAAGAAGGCATTGCAGAGCCTGGGCAACAACACTGGCCTTAGCTATAGCGAGCTTCAAACAACACTACAACTTGCTGCAAACCTTGCCAACGAATGCCCAATAGATGCCAGGGTGCAGAGCCATGAAGAAAGCGTGCAGTATGTCTCACCCAACACACTTCTTCTGGGCCGAGCTTCTCCAAGCGGTGAGATCAGAACATTTGACATCGCAAACTACCCTTACAAGAGGCTCAGAGAGATGCAGAACCAGGTCAACAAGTTCTGGAGGTCTTGGAGCCAGCTTGCCGGCCCAAACTTATTTCTGAGAAGTAAATGGCACACTTCGTATCGCAACATTGCTGTCGGAGATATTGTCTGGTTGTGTGACCAAAATGCAGTGAAGGGCCAATTTAAGCTTGGACGGGTGGTGAGCGTTAATCCAGATGCTAAGGGCATTGTTCGAGACGTGAACGTCAAAGTGGTCCAAAACTCCTGCCCCCCAGTCACAAAACCCGCATTAAACCGGCCATTGGCCAAAGTCCTGAAAGAAACTATGCAAACCACAGTCCTGCACAGAGATGTTCGACGCCTGGTTGTCTTACTACCAGTTGAGGATCAAACTCGGAGCTGACTGGCAGTGTGTAGGTGCTGATTTAGAATCTTTCCATCGGTTCCCGTGGGAAGATTGAGTGGGAGGTGTGCTGACAAACTGCTTGGGAGCTCCTCAGTGGTGAAACTCCTCCTCTTTCAATCAGTGGTGAACCAGGTGGAGCAAATCTTCCAGGCAATCTGAGCGTGCCAGCACCTGGCTCTGCTGTTGTCTTTAAAGAGTATTTATAAAACCACAGACATTTTGTGAGCAAGGTGACTGTGCAAGACCAAGCCCTCCACAAAACTGTGAAGGACAGCCGGTTTTTCACCTGTTTTCTGCCAACCAAAGAATGATAAATAAAAGACCAACAACTGATTCCATGGCTGTTTATTGAGTGAAATCCAGTTTCAATCTTCATGTGGAGGGAGTGTCCTTTTCAAGTGGGGAATTGCACGAAAAAGGGGTCGAAACTTGACAGTATGGATATTATACTGTACACATACATTACAGTGTGGATATAATACTGTACACATACATTACAGTGTGGATATTATACTGTACACATACATTACAGTGTGGATATTATACTGTACACATACATTACAGTGTGGATATTATACTGTACACATACATTACAGTGTGGATATAATACTGTACACATACATTACAGTGTGGATATTATACTGTACACATACATTACAGTGTGGATATTATACTGTACACATACATTACAGTATGGATATTATACTGTACACATAAATTAAATTTAGGATATTATACTGTACACATACATTACAGTGTGGATATTATACTGCACACATACATTACAGTGTGGATATAATACTGCACACATACATTACAGTGTGGATATTATTCTTTACACATACATTACAGTGTGGATATTATACTGTACACATACATTACAGTGTGGATATAATACTGTACACATACATTACAGTGTGGATATTATACTGTACACATACATTACAGTGTGGATATAATACTGTACACATACATTACAGTGTGGATATTATACTGCACACAAACATTACAGTGTGGATATTATACTGTACACAAACATTACAGTGTGGATATTATACTGTACACATACATTACAGTGTGGATATTATACTGTACAAATACATTACAGTGTGGATATTATACTGTACACATACATTACAGTGTGGATATTATACTGTACACATACATTACAGTGTGGATATTATACTGTACACATACATTACAGTGTGGATATTATACTGTACACATACATTACAGTGTGGATATTATACTGTACACATACATTACAGTGTAGATATTATACTGTACACATACATTACATTGTGGATATTATACTGCACACATACATTACAGTGTGGATATTATACTGTACACATACATTACTGTATGGATATTATACTGTACACATACATTACAGTGTAGATATTATACTGTACACATACATTACATTGTGGATATTATACTGCACACATACATTACAGTGTGGATATTATACTGTACACATACATTACAGTGTGGATATTATACTGTACACATAAATTACAGTGTGGATATAATACTGTACACATACATTACAGTGTGGATATTATACTGTACACATACATTACAGTGTGGATATAATACTGTACACATACATTACAGTGTGGATATTATACTGTACACATACATTACAGTGTGGATATAATACTGTACACATACATTACAGTGTGGATATTATACTGCACACATACATTACAGTGTGGATATTATACTGTACACATACATTACAGTGTGGATATTATACTGTACACAAACATTACAGTGTGGATATTATACTGTACACATACATTACAGTGTGGATATTATACTGTACACATACATTACAGTGTGGATATAATACTGTACACAAACATTACAGTGTGGATATTATACTGTACACATACATTACTGTATGGATGTTATACTATACACATATATTACAGTGTGGATATTATACTGTACACATACATTACAGTGTGGATATTATACTGTAAACAAACATTACAGTGTGGATATTATACAGTAAAGATGCAGTGAAGTCATATTACTGTAAGGTACGTACATATACAGGTAAGCTACTGTAAAGGGACACTTACAGTAAGTCACTGGGAATAGGGATGCCAGTAAATTACAGTAAAACACAATGAAAAGTCTAACAGTGTATTTGAACCTTTATCATGCACATGACCCGTGGGCGGTTTAACACTTAATATTTGTTTAGTTGAAAGTCATTTCAGGGTGATCAGTGTTTTCTTGAGTCGAGCTCTTGACTCTGGACTGTATGTCACATTACTTGGCTGAACTTGTGTTTCTAAACTACATTTGTTACGGTCATGCCAATGTGACTCTAGTCATATGGTGTTGGTTCTTAAAATAACCATTATCCTTTAACTTGATTTACTAATCTCATCTGGATTATGTGCTGAACCTGAGAGAACATTATGATACCAGAGAGTTTTATTATAATTTAATGTCTAGAAAGAAACAGAATGCAGATTTATATTTAAGCCACAGCAGAGTTTAGAATCACAAAGACATCAAGAATCAGTGCATGAAGCTCAATAACAGTGACAAACAACAAAAGAAAACTTCATGCAGCAATGCATGCTGAGTAACATCATAGTACAAAACTCATTCATGATTCCCAGCATGCATTGCAACATGTTCTTTTGTTGATTGTCACCATTGTTATTCGTTTCATTTGAAAAGGTGTTTATTAGTTTAGCTTTGTGCCATTTAGTTGTTCTTTAGTTGTTTAGAGTCTCTGTTTCCTACAAATGTATTTGTAATACATTGGTAAAGTGGTAATGGTATCAAAATAGTTATCTTTTTATTTGGTGAACCCATTAACATGGTGAAAAACGTTTAAGCAAAGCATAAACTATACATATATTAAGTTATATCAACATGAAATCAGATTTTATTTCTTTTAAATCTTAAATTACTTGCATGTTAAATTGATTTATGGTAAGAATGTGTTATAATGTGTATTTTCTGTCCTGAATGTTCACATGTGACAGAGCTGCAGTTCATGAACCTCTTTTCAATCTGTTGATATATCATCACATTGGAACTATAAGATTATATCTGAGTCCCTTCTTCCCCTTTTAAATACTGCGTGAACTTTATTCACATAGAGCTTTCTGAGTCAGATTTATAATTTTATATCCTTGCAGGTTCAACAGATACTCGGTCAATGTGTCTAAAACTGAATCAAATGCATTACATCATAAAGCACAAGAACTGATAAGATTGAGGTTTTTGTGTGAATGTCTCAGTGTGTTTAGTGACTGTGGGCTTCAGAGCGCAGTAATACACAGCAGAGTCGCTCACATGAACATCCTGAATCATCAGAGGAACTGAATCTGACTTCACTTCAGACTGAAATCTCTCCTGAAACTCAGAGCCATTATCTCCTGCTCCATATGTGTTTCTCCTCAGGATGTCTTTAGGAAAGTCATTTACTCTCTGAATGTACCAGAAGAGATCTGGTGTTCCTGAAGATGCTGTAAATGTACATTGTAGTGTAACTGATCCCCCTTCAGTTTGAGTTTTCTGTTTATCTGGCTGATCAACTTTATCCTCCGATCTGCATTCTGCAAACATAAAATATATTTATTAATATTGTTACAAATAGCACTATTGCCAAACTATATAGGAATTACATACCAATAATAAGAAATGCAAATATCAACATTTCCAGCCAAAGTTTCATGGTTTGTTGATAAAGATGATAATGTAAGTGAAGTGAGTTCTTCAAAGCTTTCATGTATAGCAGTAGTTGTGTTCTGATACTGTGATATATGGGAGGAGCTCAGATGTACAAAACTATTGAGGTGTGTTGCGACCTCTTTTGTTTCTTTTGAGTATTACAAAGCATTTCAACGCCATATTCTTTTTCTTTATCATCAATAATGATAATGATTCATTTTTCAATGAATCTTTGGGGCCGATCTGAATTTAATATAATCAGACCATAAACTATAGTTTTTATGTTATTGGGAGTAAAATATAAGAGCACAGAACTATAGAGCTGAATCTGACAGATCAGATCAGTGAGTTCAGTGAATGTTCAGATTTGATAGAAACTGGCGGTCTGTTATACAGAAGGTCGAGTACTTTCATAACGTATTGACATCACCGATAATTGATAACAGCTGCAAATCTATTTCAATGAACACCTCTACTGCATGTGTTACTCTTTGTATCTCACAGAACCAGTTGGGTATGAATGCTGGAAGGAGTCTGACTAGGTTTTTGACTAAACTTGAAGTTAATTTGACATCAATTGTTCATCTTTTCAACATCAAGGGGCCGCTGGGATGTTTATCTGTTATATTCAGTTTGGGGACACAAGGAGAAGCATTTTTTCTTACATTTCTTGTTTGTGTCTGGACTAAAGTCTACAGCAGCATAAATAAACCACAGACTTTTATCTTAGTGAAAGCCCAGACTCAAGAGCCCAACTAAAGCAAACACTGATCACAATAACGGTGCTTCTGATGAGTCAACTGAAGTTCAACATGACTTGTTGGTGCAAACGTGACATTGATTCAATGGTTTGATCTGCTCTCTTGTTATCTGGGGTGTTACCCATATGTAGATTTGTGATCACAAGTTTCATATACTGTATGACCGGATGGGATTTTAATGAGAATTTACACGGGGATCCTACCAAAGCTAAACCTTTCACATGTGATCACGTGTATTATATGTGAATATCATGTGTCTTCTATAAATGTAGAGTAACAGAGTCTATCATGAGATCCACTCGAGAGGATTGTTTGTTCGGGATCGCTCTGAGATGCAAGTGGGTTCAGACGCATCATTCATCTCTGAATGAAAGATAAGATATTGTGCTCTGGATCTGGGATATTGGCGATACCATTAGAAGCTGGGTCCAATGCGGTGTAGTTACAGGAGATAACAGATATATTCAATGGTAAAATAAACATGGTTAAGATACAAGTTTAGAAAACACATTTAGTTAGAGCTGGAGCTTCTTTAATATGAATCATTGCAGAGCTTCACCGTCTGACAGAAGAAAGTTATTCAGTGATGAAACTACAGTGTGTGCAAAGCCTCTTTTGTGTATATTGTTTCTCTACAATAATAATACTGTATGCACTTATAATACATATATAATACATATCTGTCTCTTTGATGTGCTAGTGTCTTTATTCAGATTTATTTCCTTTCATAAACTGTATTTGTTATAATAGCTACATGAATGTGATCAGACCCGATGACTAAACAAGCAGCTAAAGTTGGATTAAAAGTTCACATTTGAAGAAGTCGTAGAAGAGGTGCGGTTTAGAAATGTAAAGTGAGCATAACTGTGTTTGTGTTCGGTGTTGAAGGCTTTCCTGTCACTGTGGGCATCAGTGCACAGTAGTAAATCACAGAGTCCGTCACTTCAGTGTTAGAAATCTCCAGGTCCAGCTCTTTCTTGTCCTTTTGAGCTCGAGCAAGATGACGGTCCTTCTGCTGTGGATCCATATTCTCAAAAGAGATTCTGTCTGTACCACTGTAACGAAGATCCATATACAGCTTTATTTATAAATAGGTGCAGGATCAAGGATCAAACAGGCGTGGATCAAAATACCCCGGTGCAGATAACAATATCAGAGACAGAGCAATAGAAGGAGTCAAAACTGGCAAAAGTTTGAGACAGGCAGATAACATCAGAGGTAGGAGTCCAGGTACAACAGAGGTCAGGGGCAGGCAGAGAACAGTCATAAATGGTAATCCAAGGCAGGGTCCAAACACAGGTAGAAGATATAAAGATAAGATAATGCTCAGAAATGTAGCCGGGGCAAACAAGACTTTGCAATTTGCGCATGAACAGGTAGGGTTTAAATAGTCTGGTGATGAGACTATCTATCGCGTCTTTGCATTGACTTAACATGTAAATCACTCGCGCTTAACGCTTCATTTGCGCTTGGTCTGAACACACAGTAAAGAGACCCTATAATACATAGCGCTGCATTTTTCCTCATTCATAGTGAAGAGAAGCGTGCGCACATAAAACAAACAAGATGGCGAAAAATTTTTACATTCGAAAGGTTATATGCTTACTAGAAAATGTGCTCTAGTTTCATCATCATAACTCATTGTGATAGTATGTGGGGTTTTGTAAACATGTCTTAAATAAAGTTGGTTTAAACGCAGTTGTTTATTAATTTCATGTTTATTTTACTCATTTAGAAATACATAGAAGTGGGAATTTGGGTTAAATATTCTCAAACAAGAAATATCAGTCCTATTATTTTTATGTATATTTTCGTTTAAGGTTCTTTTACTGCATCTTTAAAGGTACATTTCATTGACTCCTTCAGCAGATGCTTTTCTAAACAATGACCTTGAAAGGAGCAGTGACCATTTCAATGATCACCCCAAATACATCAGAGAACACAGGAATGTTTCCATGAAAAGTCATCTTTCAATACCTTTAAGACTATTATCATGTCTGTGTGTCTGTTTTATATACTGTATGGGATGAATAAGGCAAACAAAACACAATGCTGTGATAAATAGACAGATTATAACGTGTCTGTTCTTTGAGGACTATTTGTTAACCCTGACCTGAAGGGATTGCCCTCCTGCCAGGCACCTTCAGAATAGTGGATTGCACCCACATTATGGACTCATTCAATTCAACACCTCATCATCACTGAATTGTCTACACCTGTGTTTGACCCTTTGAACCTCTGTGTTCAGTCTTGATCTGTTTATCCCTTATTTCCCACCGTTGAGCAGTATTGAAGTTAAGTGTTCTTATGTTAAGTTTTTAGATCCTCAAGTCTACTTTTGTGTTACTGTTTATTGGAAGCACAGTTTGCCAAGTGTGTTTTGAACCTTTTTGTCTACAAAGTAGTGTTTTCATTTCTTATCACTAAAGCCTCTTGACTCTCAGATTATCTGCGCTTGGGTTTAAACTGTTGGGACTAGCTCAGTGAGTAATACCTCACTCTTTGAATGCCAGGGATCCGGGTTCGGTTCTCCCTACATGCAAGCCTTCACACAGATATTCACTGATGTTTTGTGTTATGTTTTCTGTCACTGTGGGCCTCATGGCACAGTCAGGGCTGGATTGGTAATCGGGAATAGATAGACTGGCCCATGAGACCCTTAATCTGCAGCCCATTGGTTCTTTTTCTAAATGACATTCTGGACCAAACACACAAGTCTCTGGCCTTTGAGAGATTGCAGCATCAGTGTGCCACATGCGAAAACACCGGCCTTTTTGCAGATGTGTAAAAACAACACATATTTAATCAGGTCCAGTGGATGAGGCTGATTATGGTCGTGGCCAAAGAAACACCGGCGCTCAGAGATGAGATGAGGAACAAGGAGAGGGAGATGAGGGAGAATCTAAAGTCCGCCCAACTTTCATAACAGTGAAACCTCTTGATAAAACTGAGCTCAAAAACACAAGTGATGGACAAACTTCCTCTTCGCAACATGATGGTGAAAACACTGCAATAAAACCAGTTTTGCTCTGCGACTACGTCAGTTTGTGCTTTTCTACTGAAATGTAGAACTAGATGTCACATTGGCAGTTGTTTCTTTGGGCTGCTATTCGTAGGTCGTCTGCCTCATTGGAACAGAGCGCATGAAACAGTTTGAAGATCTAACATGTGTTTGTGATGTTTGGTTACTGGCTTTCAACAATGATAACACACCAACTGTACGTGTGTGAAACTATAAAGTAATAAACATAATTGAATGAATTATTTATAAGTTCTCTTGACACAGGGTTTAACTCCTTATCTTGACAATGACAGCTGCAGATTCATCACATGTGTTTAGAGCTTTATTTATCTTCTCCTTGCCAGAAATAATAATAAACAATATAATTATTAAAATTATTCTGAATTCAAACCCTAAGACATTTTTACAGTTTTAATAGCATGAACATGTTAAAAGATGATATATTTAAAATACTCTCACAACCGTTTTAATAATCTCCCAAATTCACAGGTGTCTCCACATCCCCTTATTTGCAGAGCTGTGGTTTACACAGAATAATAAGATCTGATGTGGTTTCATTACAGCACAGTGAGTTTTTGTAAAGACTTTCAGGCTTTTTGTGTCACTGGGCTTCAGGTCTCAGAGCACAGTAATATAAAGCTGAATCTGACAGAGAAACACTCTTAATAATGACTTCAGATTGAGATGAGAAATACTGAGGTCCACTGTTAGGATTCTGTCTGTACCAAAGTGTATCATAACTGCCGGATATTTGATGTGTGCAGCTCAGTGTCACAGATTCTCCTTCATTTCTCATTTTATTATGATCTCCTTCTGGTCCAATTCCATCAGCAAATGCACCTGAAATGAAATTGTATTTTTATATGGTGGCATCTCTGTTCAGACTTGTTGTAATAAAACACATACAGTCTGTTAAATCATATATCAAGTGACAATTGTTTTTGCAGTTTTTTGTTCAATCTGCTGCTTTGTAACACAAAGTATATTTACCTGAAACTGCAGTGAAAATCATGAGTAAAGTCATCTGTGTTTCCATTTTGACAGTCCAGACAATACAGAAGAGTTTGTATTTTGTAACATGTATTTATATACGTATATATATGTTTATCGCTGGTTTCTTACGGTGAATATTTGCTGTATGAAAAGTGAAATGAAACTGTGGTGGTTTGTTTTATATTACTGAAGTAAGTGAAGATGTGTAGATGATTATGGATGTGGGTGTGGTTATAGTGAAGACTTCACTCTTTTGATCAGACGTGTTTTTATAAAGTCTTTAATACATGCTGTATACTGATTTAATATCAGTATCATGATCAACACAGACGTGAGAATAAATAATAAATCAATTAGTTTGTTCATGAATAAACAGACGACCAATAACAATTATTTGATGTAAAAATGTTCAGATCTTGTTTTAAATGTCCTGATCAATGAAACATTAAAAAAGCATTTAAAGAAAATCTGAGAATGATTATAAAATAAATGACTGTGTGTGTTTCTATTGATCCATAAGAGTCCAGTATGAGGAAGCTGCTTCTCCGCCATTTTCTCAATATTGAAACAGCGGACGTGAGCACGCTGATGACATGTGATGTCTGTGTGAACTGGGTGTGCAGTGGGATGCTAATTTCGTTGGATGAATATATAAAACAGGACCAGTCTCAACCAATGGCTATCATCAAAATGTTCGACCAGAATGTTTTTATTGTTCGAATGGTTTTTGGTCCTAAGTCTTGACAGATGACTGATAAATACAAATAATATTTGACCACTATGCTTCTTGATCAGGATGTGAAGAACTAACTTTCCAGCTGACATGACAAAAACATTTCTGAACAGAATCACGCTTTCTGCCTTTAACCCTTTACTTCCTGAGTCTGTATTTAATGTTCAGCAGGTGTTTTGATTCTCCGTCTTCAACAGTCTTTGTGGTTTATTTCTGTGGTTTGATGTTCATTTGATTGTGTTGTTCAAAGTAATAAACGTGTGTTTGAGTTTTTGTAAAGACTTTCAGGCTTTTTGTATCACTGGGCTCCAGCTCTCAGAACACAATAATATAAAGCTGAATCTGACAGAGTCACAGTGTTAATAGTGAGTTCAGTGGACCTTTCTGATGTCTTTGACTGAAAGTGATGGTCTGGTATATAATCATCACCACTACGTGATCGAGCTCCTTTACACAGTATAAACTGAGATTTTCTGTTAGGATTCTGTCTGTACCAGTAAAGAAAAATATAACGGCTGGTTGCTTCATATGAACAGCTCAGTGTCACAGAATCTTCTTCATTTCTGATTATATTTATATCTCCTTCTGGTCCAATTTTATCTGCAAATGAACCTGAAATAAAATTTATTATATTTTAATACTAAACAGTATTATTTTATTACAACATTATACTAGTCAGTCTTTGAAATGTATCTTGTATCAAGTAATGTAGTTTATTTACCTGAAACTGCAGAGACGATCATGAGTAGAGTCATCCGTGTCTCCATGTTAGAAATGAAATGAGATTGTGATGGTTTAAATTGCTGAAGAAGATGAATTGAATATTATCATGTAGGTGGGTGTGGTTCAAATGAAGCGTTCACTCCACACTTGATGGTTGTGACACCTTTATTTATAACTGTTGATGTGAATTACAGTCACAAAGCCTTTTACATTATTGAAATGTCTATTGTAATGACCACAATGATTTAGATTAATTAATACAAATACTGCAAGTGATCAAAACTTTCACTTCCAGAATGTTTTAGATGTCTCCCTATATAATACACCAGAGTCAACATCTGAACCCCACTCCAAATGCTTTTTAATTTATAATTGATTCAAAACTTAAACTTCAATTTAATGTCATTTAATATGAATTATTTCACTGCGTCACTTCATTCGTCTTAAATCATTTGAGAAAACAAGTTTCTATTTGTCCTATTTACGATTCATTTCCCCAAGTATCCTCTTATTTTAGTGTATGCTGCACCTGTGTTATGAAAGTTGTCTATAAATACTGTTTACCTACAGTATATAATACTTGAGTATTTTACTCTTAGGGATCAAGGATCTTTACTTTTGTTCACTAGTGTGTTTACTTTGGAAATATTTTACTTCCATGCATTATAAAGCATGGCATATATTCAACTACATTATAATAAATGACAATTTTTACATCTAAAAAAGTACATTAATAGTCAAAGAACTGTCTCACTTGTACTCAAGCAATTTACTTAAAAATATTTTTACTTGAGTAAAAGTAAGATAGTAGATTTATTTATACTTAAGTATTAAAGGTAAAAAGAAATATGTAAAAATGTATTTTATGATTTAGGCTTCAGCTCAACAACGTCTTGAAGATCACTAGAGACCCAAACAGCCATTGAATCAATGTTAGAATGTGTTGCTTTATCAATTTTAATAGCTGTCAATCAATATCACGTGTGCAGCTGAAAATAATGTTGACATTTCATAACCACCGACTGTTATTGTGATCTGTGTTTGCTTCAGTTGAGCTCTTGATTCTTATAGTATTACTCCTCCTCTTTAAAAGCACACAGTAGTGTTTCTGTAAGAACTCTTATGAGTCGGTAAAGAAAGAGATGTTTTAGAGTTGAGCTGATGTACTTTCTTGCAAAGCGGTTCCAGAGATTAGAAATAATACAAAATAATGTTGATGCGGATCTTTCATGACTAATTTAAATGTTCTGGTTAAAGTGTAAAGATACGGTTACAAAATAAAGAAAAATAGTATAACAGCTCACTTTTGGGGAGTTTTCCACTGGGTACAGTACCTAGTGCCTGAAACATGTTTTAGTTCCCTCGGTTGAGGTTTCAAGGGTTCTGTACTGATACTAAAATGTGACGTGTTTCCACACAGATCACTGGACAGAAAGAATCATTACCAGCATCATTACATTAGCAACACAAACACATTTTAATACGTAATATTGGCCATTTCATTATGCTTTGTGACTAGTGTTGTTTCTGGCGGCCTGTTTTAACTTTAGTTTTAGTCTTTGTGTCATTTTAGGTTTTATTAGTTTTAGTCTTGTTCATACTCTTTTTAGTCTAGTCAAGTTTCAGTCGACTAAAAGTCTGAGCATTTTACTCTTATTTTAGTCAGAATGATCCATGAGTATTTTCATCTAGTTTTAGTAATGAAAATTGTATTTTAGTTTCTTTTTAGAAATGCAATTCACTTTAACCCAGTCAATATACTTTAACTACCTCGTAGTAATAGATGAAACCAACATTTTCTATATATATTCCACTGATCTTCAGAAAAATATTTGAGATCCTCCACAATCTTTGTTTTTCTTCTGCGTATTTGTCTCCTGTTCACCAGTAACTGTTGAGATTCATCTTTTTACACCGAGGACAATTGACAGACTCAAACACAACTATTACAAAAGATACAAACATTACACAGGTACAGGCACACAATACATTTAAAGTGAGGTAAAGTCTGTACGCTTCGAGGTAATGCTGTCAGCACACGTGAAATGAAAAATAAGAAAGTGTCAATATCTGTCTTACAGTGGAAAATAGCTGATTCTGATGCAAAACATTCACAGAGTCAAGACACCAGTTGCACCATCTTTTGTGGAGATTGCACATCTGTGTAAAAGTAAACTGTAAGTGTTTGTATAGCATCTTTATTTCTGTCACTCATCCTTTCAGGTTTTTCTCCAGTAAAGTTTGTTGTCCTGTCACTGTGGTCTCCAGAGCACAGTAATGCACTGCAGAGTCTTGAACTGTGGATGAGGGGAAGATGAATAGATCCACACGTTTGCTCCCCACAGTCAGTTTTCCTGACAGATGCTTATCTGAAGTCCCTGCTTTTCCAGATCTTCGTAGGATGAGTATGAGGAACGGACGTGTGATGTCGATACGAGAGGAATATTTGGTATTGCTGGTAGTCTCAATAGCATCCACTTCTGTATGCTCTGCTGTAATGCTGTCAGCACATGATAAATGTAAATGAAATTAAAATAAGAATGTGTTCATGTCTGTATCACAGTTGACATCAGCTGATTCCTGTGCAGAGCATTCACAGACTGAATCGATGAAACCGCTTTCATGCTCAGAATGGCTTTTGGTAAGGATGTTAAAAAAGTTTCATCACATAGGACCATGTGATATTTCAGTTTTTCTTTAATAAATCTGCAAAAATGTCAACAATTCTGTGTTTTTCTGTCAATATGGGGTGCTGTGTGTACATTAATGAGCAAGAAAATGTAATGCAAATGGCTGCAATATAACAAAGAGTGAAAAGTGTAAGGGGTCTGAATACTTTCCGTGCCCACTATACATATTACAGTTTTTCTCCATTGGTTTGGCTCATTTCTTGAAACAGAAATTACATTCTCAAAATTCTAAGATAATTTGGCAAAACAGTCTTACAGTTCAGCACAACACTATAGCTCACTTGCAAAAGCTAACATCTCTCCCAAAACTTTTCACTCATGCTTCAAAACTAAATTCCTTTCCCATATAAACAGTCAGTGCCACGAAAATGACAAAGATCCTTCTCAATTGCTTTGGCTCATTTCTTGAAACAGACCGGACGTTCTCAACACTCTTAATGCGATTGCCAAAATAGTGTGGATGGTTCAGCACAACACCATGGTTTACCTGCAAAAGCTCATATCTCTCTCAAAACAGTTCACTCATGTGTCAAAACTAAATTTCTTTCTCATTTAAACAGTCAGTGCCCCCAAAATGCTTCGTCCCTTTGGCATTGTGTAAGCACTGCAAGTCAGAATGTTTAGATGTTTTGTCACTATGGCAGAGGACCATTGAAACATCCCTCATGTCCACCTTTCAGTCTTAGCCCCGTCCTTCATTGACAATGGTTACTGTACTCATATTGTAGGTGAGGCCCTACAAGACCTTTCTCATTTTCAGGGATCAAATCAAAATGAAGGTGGTCCAAGAAAAGACGGAGCTTCTGTGTATTGTATGGGCCAGGACTGGGGATGTGAGTGGCCACACCATTCTCAGATATGCCAGCACACATAGTTATATTGCCCCACTCGCCGGCCTGGGACATCCACCGTGGCCTTGTGGCCAATAATATTACGGCCACGTCTTCGGCCCTTGGCACTGAGATTCGAACCGGCAACCTTCTGATCACAAGCCCAACGCTCTGACCACCAGTCTGACCTTCGAATCTCAGGGCCAGCAGGTCATGACTGAAGTGCCCTTGAGCAAAGCACCTTACCCCTGAATGCTCAGCAGTAATGTGCCACTGTAGAAAAGAAAACTACTTGTAAGTCGCTTTGGATAAAAGCGTCAGCCAAGTGAGTAAATGTAATTATTCTCTACAATAGCGGAAAAAAAGAAAACATAAAATCAGTCATACACTACAGTTACAGACAATAACATAGGAATGTTCTATGTTCTCCACTAGATCAATTTACTACTGGCCACTACTCCTGTGGTTCCAAACCTGGGGTACATGTATGCAGAGGTACTACAGGGGGTATTTGACAGAAAGGGGAGGGGGAAAATCATCAATGACTAGGCTTACTGAAATGTAAATCAAATATTTTCATACCTGGATACACAAATCACGTAATACTGAAGCGAAAAAAGTTTGGGAACCACTGCTTTGGATCACCAGTAACTGACTTACATGTACATACTGGTACAGCAGCTCTTTCACTCTAGCAGAGTTCCTCTCAAATGGTACCCTGTAAAATTGCTTTATTGTCATCTGATGCTTCTTCAATATACGGTCTATTGTGGAGATGCTTGTAAAGTTGACATTTTGGAATATGGCATTGTCTTGTAGGATTGCAGTGTCTCATTGTAATGGCATTATTTGCCATCACCATGTTACAGATCTCTTGTTCATTGAGAAGTTTTTCTCTGCCACCTGTGCAAGGTTGTCGTGGAAAACTGTGTTTTTCCAATGTTTTTCTTGTCATTTTTAGTATCATAACATACCATTGAGGTAAGATATTACTGTAGGCCTATCACACACACACACACACACACAAACACACACACACACTGTAGAGCGAGGCACATTAGGCTGAACTCGGCGACCTAACTCCGCCATTGTGAGGCCATGGTTGATGACATGGTCTATAATTGTGGCCCGAATTTCATCCGGTTCAGCATGGTTTCTTCGTGCTCCTCTGCCTCTTCCCCCTATTCCATCACCACGCACCCTTACTACTCCTCTTCCTCCTCTTCCTCCTCTTCCTCCACTTCTTCCTCTTCCTCGAGCAGGCAGTTGCCCTTGTTCATTTACTTGGCCAGGTGCCTCCATGGTCAGAAATTGTATTGGTTCTGCATGTCAAGCTCTTTATATACATGTTTGGCAGCATTCACAGTCATGGACATCACCTGTCAGGTAACTAAACATACTGTTTAATTGGTCATCTGAGATGTGTGAATCTCCTCCTTCGTTAATCAAGTTCTAGTTTCACCTGACTGTCAATTGCTGTTATAAATTTATAAAATGTTCCAAGGGATTCATATATGGTATTCATGGTATTATGTTCTTGACTAATTTTGACAATTGAACAGACTATTGTGCATGTGATGACTTATACAATGAAATGACGCTGAAACGTTTTGGAGCGAACAACCATTAGACTGAGAATCGACAATCAGTTTAGATCAACAAGATCAATTCACTTGGAAATTGTGCTAAATGTAGGCTACCTGTACTTAATCATTTGCAAATATGTAGCGAGACATTGACACATGTATTTAGACATTTGCAATTTGATCAAATGAATGAGAAATTCCATTCTGTTGTAAACAATTGCCAAGTTGTTTTGAGAATGTAATTTCTGTTTCAAGAAATGAGCCAAACCAATGGAGAAAAACTTTAATAAAAACATGACTTGCATGGACATGTAAAATGACACGGACCGGCCCATCAACAGCCAGAGAGTTTGTGTCTGTGGAGATATCTGTTAATACATCTAAACCTCAAGCTTGAGGCAGGTGTCACCACCATGATACGAGCAGAGGCTTAGTGGTTTTCAATTTACTGGATTAAAAACTGTTTGAGTTTTTGTAAAGACTTTCAGGCGTTTTGTGTCACTGGGCTTCATCTCTCACAGCACAGTAATATAGAGCTGAATCTGACAGAGAAACATCATTAATATTGACTTCAGTGGATGTGTCTGATGTAGTCGAGTCAAACCGAGAGTCTGGTAGGTTCTTATATCTGCTCTCAGATCGAGCGCCTTTATACAGTAGATTCTGAGGTTCTCTGTTAGGATTCTGTCTGTACCAGTAAAGATAAATATAGTTGCTGGCGGCTTTATATGTGCAGCTCAGTGTCACAGATTCTCCATTACTTGTGATTATATTTGTGTCTTTTGGTTCAATGCTGTCAGCAAATACACCTGAAAGAAAATAAAAAGCACTAAAACACCAAAAATGATCAAAATAGATGTAAATGGTTAACATTAAGTCTTTAAGAAAACTTTACCTGCTGCTGTTATAAGAATCTGTAGGATAAATCTCTTCATGTTAAGAAATGTTTCTAATAAATATAGCAAAGTTAAAGATACGTGTCAAGTGCAGAGATGCTTGTGTTGCTATGAAGTGGTTATATGTGGGTGTGGTCTCATCTCCTATTATACTGAATTGATTGTCTCCATCAAACCGACACTTTCTCCGGATATACTGAACTTTTTAAAGCCTAAGTAAATAAGTGTCAAACATGCCGTATAACCAATTAAATGTTCTTATTATAATCTGTGTCATGTAAAATCCTCTTGAATGTTGATATCTGCTTGTTAAATCTTTTGTCATGCACCACCACTTCAGGGCCAAACACTATATTAGGCCAAATAAGGCAACAAAGCAAATAATAAACAATGATATTATACATGCATGGTGTGCTTGAAACAAGAAAACACATTCTGTCACAGATCTGCCAGACTCCCTCACAACAGAACCATCACGAGACCAGACTCCCTCACATCACAACCATCACGAGACCAGACTCCCTCACAACACAACCATCACGAGACCAGACTCCCTCAAATCACAACCATCACGAGACCAGACTCCCTCAAATCACAACCATCACGAGACCAGACTCCCTCACATCACAACCATCACGAGACCAGACTCCCTCACAACACAACCATCACAAGACCAGACTCCCTCACAACACAACCATCACGAGACCAGACTCCCTAACATCACAACCATCACGAGACCAGACTCCCTCACAACACAACCATCACAAGACCAGACTCCCTCACAACACAACCATCACGAGACCAGACTCCCTCAAATCACAACCATCACGAGACCAGACTCCCTCAAATCACAACCATCACGAGACCAGACTCCCTCAAATCACAACCATCACGAGACCAGACTCCCTCACATCACAACCATCACGAGACCAGACTCCCTCACAACACAACCATCACAAGACCAGACTCCCTCACAACACAACCATCACGAGACCAGACTCCCTAACATCACAACCATCACGAGACCAGACTCCCTCACAACACAACCATCACAAGACCAGACTCCCTCACAACACAACCATCACGAGACCAGACTCCCTCACATCACAACCATCACGAGACCAGACTCCCTCACAACACAACCATCACGAGACCAGACTCCCTCACAACACAACCATCACGAGACCAGACTCCCTCACAACACAACCATCACGAGACCAGACTCCCTCACAACACAACCATCACAAGACCAGACTCCCTCACATCACAACCATCACGAGACCAGACTCCCTCACAACACAACCATCACAAGACCAGACTCCCTCACATCACAACCATCACGAGACCAGACTCCCTCACATCACAACCATCACGAGACCAGACTCCCTCACATCACAACCATCACGAGTCAAAGACTCCCTCACATCACAACCATCACGAGACCAGACTCCCTCACATCACAACCATCACGAGACCAGACTCCCTCACAACACAACCATCACGAGACCAGACTCCCTCACATCACAACCATCACGAGACCAGACTCCCTCAAATCACAACCATCACGAGACCAGACTCCCTCACAACACAACCATCACGAGACCAGACTCCCTCACAACACAACCATCACGAGACCAGACTCCCTCACAACACAACCATCACGAGACCAGACTCCCTCACATCACAACCATCACGAGACCAGACTCCCTCAAATCACAACCATCACGAGACCAGACTCCCTCACATCACAACCATCACGAGACCAGACTCCCTCACAACACAACCATCACGAGACCAGACTCCCTCACAACACAACCATCACGAGACCAGACTCCCTCACAACACAACCATCACGAGACCAGACTCCCTCACATCACAACCATCACGAGACCAGACTCCCTCACAACACAACCATCACGAGACCAGACTCCCTCACATCACAACCATCACGAGACCAGACTCCCTCACATCACAACCATCACGAGACCAGACTCCCTCAAATCACCACCATCACGAGACCAGACTCCCTCACAAAACACAACCATCACGAGACCAGACTCCCTCACATCACAACCATCACGAGACCAGACTCCCTCAAATCACAACCATCACGAGACCAGACTCCCTCAAATCACAACCATCACGAGACCAGACTCCCTCAAATCACAACCATCACGAGACCAGACTCCCTCACATCACAACCATCACGAGACCAGACTCCCTCACAACACAACCATCACGAGACCAGACTCCCTCAAATCACAACCATCACGAGACCAGACTCCCTCAAATCACAACCATCACGAGACCAGACTCCCTCACAACACAACCATCACGAGACCAGACTCCCTCACATCACAACCATCACGAGACCAGACTCCCTCACATCACAACCATCACGAGACCAGACTCCCTCACATCACAACCATCACGAGACCAGACTCCCTCACATCACAACCATCACGAGACCAGACTCCCTCACATCACAACCATCACGAGTCAAAGACTCCCTCACATCACAACCATCACGAGACCAGACTCCCTCACATCACAACCATCACAAGACCAGACTCCCTCACATCACAACCATCACGAGACCAGACTCCATCACAACACAACCATCACGAGACCAGACTCCCTCACAACACAACCATCACGAGACCAGACTCCCTCACATCACAACCATCACAAGACCAGACTCCCTCACAACACAACCATCACGAGACCAGACTCCCTCACAACACAACCATCACAAAAAACAGAAACACAACCATTGTTTTATATTTAAAGAACACAAGGTAATGTAAGTCAAGTTTATGTGATTCATAGTCATACCTGTTGAGAGAGAAATGATCCACAAACTAAATAATGAAATCATGTCTGACAGAATCTTTACAGCAACTAGTTTAACAAAACTTCTACACGCATGAAGTTATTATGAATTCAAACTCTTTTTATGACTTTCTGCATTTGAGGGATTTTTAGGTGAAGTTTGCCCTCTTGTGGAAATGTTTGTGATTACATCTTAAATATCCTTGAGCCAGTGCTTCCCATCTCCAGTCCTCTGGAACATTCTGTCAGGAGACTACATCAGGTGTTTTATAGGGAGACATCTGAAGCTGTTCTGGGAGAGGAGGGCGTGAGGACTGGAGTTGCCTCATTTACTTTTCTCTTTTAGAAAAAAAAATCAAATACAGCGAGTGTTTAAAGTACTTTACCGCTGTAATACTTTCAATACCATACAGGTCAATAACTCTTGCAATATATAACATTGAGATGTCTTCCCATGAAACACTGCTTTCATTTAGCTACAGTTTAACACAAAAGAAAACATTGAGACTAAATATTGCTTTTTATTTTAAATATGGTTTAATTACATTAAATAATGCATTTTATATACAGTATCTTATGAGTATAATTTATTTAGTAAGAAACAAAGAGTGAACTGCAAGTAATACATTTACTGGAAATATTGATTTAATATAAAAAGCATTTGTTTATTCCAGAGAAATATTAAGAATTACAATTAAAGTGTTTTAATATATTCATGGAGGTTTGTGTTGAGTGTTGTTGTGTTGTTGTGTCACTGTGGGCCTCAGGGCACAATAATACAGAGCAGAGTCTGATAGAGTAACAGAAGAGATCTCCAGATACACATGTTTATCTGTCACGCTCACTTCACCATCCAGTCTGGGGACACGAGGATCTGCGTATATTACACTCTTACTGGATGATTCAATAACAAGAAGCAGAAATTCAGGTCTGGATTCAGGATACTGTCGATACCACAGCAAATTCTGTGCACTGCCTTCATATTTGCATGAGAGACGAATTGAATCCCCTTCAGTAGTGTTCACAGTGTTCTGCAATGATGTTATTGTCTGAGCGAGGCATTTATCTGCAATAATGTGTGAAAAGAAATCAAATGATATGAAAAATGCAGAATATACAGAAAACTTAAGTACAGAAAAAAATGAAGAGACCACATTTAACTTGACTTAAACACGTACCTATAAAAATACTTAAAGTGATACACCCAAATATGAAAATGTTCTTTTTTGGATGAAGTTTCACTATCAGTCTGGTGTTCACAGTGAGGATCACAAATGTTTTGTAATAATACAAATATTGTCTTACCCTTTATTACTGAGAGCAGAAGCAGAAAACACAGTAACATGACTGCTGAGTAGAAACCAAATGAAGATCATGATGAAGTCTTCAGGTGTCGCTCTTTAAGCTCCACCCAATATTTCTTTTGTCTCATCAATTGCAGTTGTGATTTACTTTTTCAGCACAATGAGCCGAATCATAGAACGCTTTCCCTTCATTGTGGGCAGAAAACATTGAGACGCGACTAATGTTTCGCTCTGATATTGTTTCAGCTGGAATCCAGGATCATGGACGAGTGTCCGGTCCACGTTCTGCCTCTGTACCCAAAAATCAGTCTTAATTTTTGCTTTATGCGTGACTGAGGACGAATGAGGTAATGATCCAAATAAAGCTAAAGTATACATGGTCATATACTGTATGGATAAAAGCTGCTAAATAACGCCACATTATTTCATGATTGTTGATCTGACATCATCTATCTAAAGAAAACTGCATGTCTGTTGTTGTCTTTCAATATCAAAGCACATGTGTTCATTATAAAACATCACAGCAATGAAAGAAAGATAAGTCAAGAGTCAACAGCCCAACTAAATGAAACACTGATCACATGGTATAATGCTAAATGTCTTCTATCCATATATGACCATTTATTCTTTAATATGACTTCATTCATGTATTTGGGAAATTATGTGGGATATTTATGAAAACAGTATTTTTGTAATACTTTGAAATATATGTTGTATGTGTGTAATTTTGAAATATTTGTTTATATCTGTCGAAACCATACATGAACGTGTTTACATATATTTCCATAGGCTATATACTTTTTCTGTATGTGAAAATGATCAGATATCAGACTGTGTGTGTTTCTCTACTGAAATATTGATCTGAAACTAAAGTGTGCTATTATGTGATAAACTGTGTCTTATTTCAGTAATATAAGATTACAGTCATACAGAAGATAAACACAGAGATGATGTGCTCGTCTCTTCTATGTTTTCCTGTATGTTTCTGTACAGTGTGTCTGCTCTTTCAGTCACTGTGGGCTCCAGTGAACAGTAGTATAATGCTGAATCTGTGACTGAAGCAGAGGAGATGATCAGATTCACTTGTGTCTCCGTCTTCTTCACTGTAGCGTTCAGTCTTGGGAAAGGAGGATCTGCATGTACGACACTGTTTGACTCCAAAACAAGCAGCAGAAATTCAGGTCTGGACCCTGGATATTGTCGATACCATTGTAAATTGTTTGCTCGTCCTTCATATTTGCATGAGAGATTGACTGTGTCTCCTTCAGTGACGTGTGTTTTGTTCTGCAATGGTTTTATTGTCTGTCCTGAAGATTTCTCTGAAATTGAGAATAAAATGCACGCAGACATGAACACAGAATGCACGCAGACATGAACACAGAATGCACGCAGACATGAACACAGAATGCACGCAGACATGAACACAGAATGCACGCAGACATGAACACAGAATGCACGCAGACATGAACACAGAATGCACGTAGACATGAACACAGAATGCACGCAGACATGAACACAGAATGCACGCAGACATGAACACAGAATGCACGCAGACATTAACACAGAATGCACGCAGACATTAACACAGAATGCTTAGATATGAAAACTAAAGTCTTACATGATCACACTTACCCAGAACAGCTAGAAGCACAAGTAGATAACAAAGAGAAATCATGTTAACACTGCTGAAACAAAGTTAAAGAATGTGTCAGAGATAAATGAAAGTCAAGCTCCACCCACATCTCAATGTTACCTCACACACACACAGACACACACGCACACACAAGCTCACACACAGACAGACACACACACACACACACACACACACACACACACACACACAGACACACACAGACACACACGCAGGCACGCACACACAAACAAACACACACACCCACAACCATTGAATCAATGTTAATGGCATTGAATCTGTTCAAATGTGTTGATTTGTCAATGTTATTTACATTAATTCTTGGTGCGAAGTGATATTAGATTAGATTAGATTCAACTTTATTGTCATTACACATATACAAGTACAGTGTAACGAAATGTAGTTAAGGTCTAACCAGAAGTGCAATTAGCAAGTGCAGGATATACAGTTAGAATAAATACAGAATACAATATGAGATAATATAATACAGTGGGCATGGACTATAAAAATATTTTGCAGTAGGAATGTTCTATGAAAAAAATACAGTAGGTATGTAGTATGAACAATATATACAGATGGCTATATACTATGAACATTAATGTACAGGTGGATATGAACAGATAATAATTTAAACTTGAATAGTGCAAGTGACTTCGGTATGCATAAATTATTGACATTGGCTATTAAAGTTGCAGTGCAATAGGTGAGTTAATGCAGTTGTTGAAGTTACAGTGCAGTGGATGAGTTAATGCAGTTATTCAAGTTACGGTGGAATATACGAGTTATTGCAGTTAATAGGTTGCAGTCCAGAAGATGAGTTAATGCAGTTATCGAGGTTACAGTGCAATAGATGAGTAGATGCAGTTATTGAGGTTACAGTGCAATAGATGAGTAGATGCAGTTAATAGAGTTACAGTGTAATAGATGAGTTAATGCAGTTATTGAAGTTACACTACATTTCGTTACACTGTACTTGTATATGTGTAATGACAATAAAGTTGAATCTAATCTAATCTACAGTGCAATAGATGAGTAGATGCAGTTAATAGAGTTACAGTGCAGTAGATGAGTTAATGCAGTTATTGAAGTTACAGTGCAATAGATGAGTAGATGCAGTTAATAGAGTTACCGTGTAATAGATGAGTTAATACAGTTATTGAAGTTACAGTGCAATAGATGAGTAGATGCAGTTAATAGAGTTACAGTGTAATAGACTAGTTAATGCAGTTATTGAGGTTACAGTGCAATAGATGAGTAGATGCAGTTAATAGAGTTACAGTGCAGTAGATTAGTTAATGCAGTTATTGAGGTTACAGTGCAATAGATGAGTAGATGCAGTTAATAGAGTTACAGTGTAATAGATGAGTTAATGCAGTTATTGAGGTTACAGTGCAATAGATGAGTGGATGCAGTTAATAGAGATACAGTGTAATAGATGAGTTAATGCAGTTATTGAAGTTACAGTGCAATAGATGAGTAGATGCAGTTAATAGAGTTACAGTGTAATAGATGAATTAATGCAGTTATTGAAGTTACAGTGCAATAGATGAGTAGATGCAGTTAATAGAGTTACAGTGTAATAGATGAGTTAATGCAGTTATTGAAGTTACAGTGTAATAGATGAGTAGATGCAGTTAATAGAGTTACAGTGTAATAGATGAGTTAATGCTGTTATTGAAGTTACAGTGCAATAGATGAGTAGATGCAGTTAATAGAGTTACAGTGTAATAGATGAGTTAATGCAGTTATTGAGGTTACAGTGCAATAGATGAGTAGATGCAGTTAATAGAGTTACCGTGTAATAGATGAGTTAATGCAGTTATTGAAGTTACAGTGCAATAGATGAGTAGATGCAGTTAATAGAGTTACAGTGTAATAGATGAGTTAATGCAGTTATTGAGGTTACAGTGCAATAGATGAGTAGATGCAGTTAATAGAGTTACAGTGTAATAGATGAGTTATTGCAGTTATTGAGGTTACAGTGTAATAGATGAGTTAATGCAGTTATTGAAGTTACAGTGCAATAGATGAGTAGATGCAGTTAATAGAGTTACAGTGTAATAGATGAGTTATTGCAGTTATTGAGGTTACAGTGCAATAGATGAGTAGATGCAGTTAATAGAGTTACAGTGCAATAGATGAGTAGATGCAGTTAATAGAGTTACAGAGCAGTAGATTAGTTAATGCAGTTATTGAGGTTACGGTGCAATAGATGAGTAGATGCAGTTAATAGAGTTACAGTGTAATAGATGAGTTAATGCAGTTATTGAAGTTACAGTGCAATAGATGAGTAGATGCAGTTAATAGAGTTACCGTGTAATAGATGAGTTAATGCAGTTATTGAAGTTACAGTGCAATAGATGAGTAGATGCAGTTGATGGAGTTACAGTGTAATAGATCAGTTAATGCAGTTATTGAAGTTACAGTGCAATAGATGAGTAGATGCAGTTATTGAGGTTACAGTGCAATAGATGAGTAGATGCAGTTAATAGAGTTACAGTGTAATAGATGAGTTAATGCAGTAATTGAAGTTACAGTGCAATAGATGAGTAGATGCAGTTAATAGAGTTACAGTGTAATAGATGAGTAGATGCAATTAATAGAGTTACCGTGT
Source organism: Barbatula barbatula (assembly GCF_947034865.1). Taxonomy (NCBI): domain Eukaryota; kingdom Metazoa; phylum Chordata; class Actinopteri; order Cypriniformes; family Nemacheilidae; genus Barbatula; species Barbatula barbatula. The sequence continues at coordinate 25,861,636 of NC_136764.1, forward strand.
AATAGATTAGTTAATGCAGTTATTGAAGTTACAGTGCAATAGATGAGTAGATGCAGTTAATAGAGTTACAGTGTAATAGATGAGTTAATGCAGTTATTGAAGTTACAGTGCAATAGATGAGTAGATGCAGTTAATAGAGTTACCGTGTAATAGATTAGTTAATGCAGTTATTGAAGTTACAGTGCAATAGATGAGTAGATGCAGTTAATAGAGTTACAGAGCAGTAGATGAGTTAATGCAGTTATTGAAGTTATAGTGCAATAGATGAGTAGATGCAGTTAATAGAGTTATATTGCAGTAGATTAGTAAATGCAGTTATTGAAGTTACAGTGTAATAGATGAGTTATTGCAGTTATTGAGGTTACAGTGTAATATATGAGTTAATGCAGTTATTGAAGTTACAGTGCAATAGATGAGTAGATGCAGTTAATAGAGTTACAGTGTAATAGATGAGTTATTGCAGTTATTGAGGTTACAGTGCAATATATGAGTAGATGCAGTTAATAGAGTTACAGTGTAATAGATGAGTTATTGCAGTTATTGAGGTTACAGTGTAATAGATGAGTTATTGCAGTTATTGAAGTTACAGTGCAATAGATGAGTAGATGCAGTTAATAGAGTTACAGTGTAATAGATGAGTTAATGCAGTTATTGAGGTTACAGTGCAATAGATGAGTAGATGCAGTTAATAGAGTTACAGTGTAATAGATGAGTTATTGCAGTTATTGAGGTTACAGTGCAATATATGAGTAGATGCAGTTAATAGAGTTACAGTGTAATAGATGAGTTAATGCAGTTATTGAGGTTACAGTGCAATAGATGAGTAGATGCAGTTAATAGAGTTACAGTGCAGTAGTTAATGCAGTTATTGAAGTTACAGTGCAATAGATGAGTAGATGCAGTTAATAGAGTTACAGTGTAATAGATGAGTAGATGCAGTTAATGAAGTTATTGAAGATATTCTTTCAATGTAGAAAAGATGTCGATATTTCATCAAGTGAACAGTGTTTGCTTTAGTTGAGCTCTTGACTCTTGATCTTTTGATAATCAAAATATGTTTTAGCACTTAAACACATAGATACACAATGATCATAACCACCTTCAAGCCTAAAGGGGAAATTCACTCAACACGATGTTTAACATGTCGTCTTCGGAGGACAAATGAGGATCTTTAGGTGACATCAGGGAGATTTCCAGGCCCCCTCAGATACATCATGGTGTCAGTTTTTGTCAAGGTCAGGAAAAGTGTTAAATACATTGTTAAATTGGTCCATGCGCGCATAGTGGCTCAGTTGGATCTTTTTGAAGCGACGAGAAAGCTTTATGTGTGAAAAACGAATAACAAAAACCCTCTTTAATCGATATATTCTCCTCTGTCTTTTGTCAGTGTATGGTGCGTGTTCACAGGAGCACTTCTTCTTGGACTTGAGCATTTTTCTGCGTTGTGTTTTAGAGCGCCGGCATCCAATAGGGTCAAGCCCCATGCGGCATTTGGCACACACACCTAATAAGCATTCATCAAAGTTCTCTCGTCCAACAAGAAGAAGATGGAGAAGAAGTGTTCTCGTGAATGTGTTCTCCCCTGCGATCTCATTCAGTGCCGCCGTGGGACTTAGCGCTGGTACTGAAAACATAGAGCTATATGCCAAAGTCTCTGTCTACCCCATTCAGAGTGCAGGTCATTCCCTTGCCCCCTCTGTTTTCAGAGCCTTCAGCCTGGCATGAGGGTCTGGCTGCTAAGGGCTTTATGGGATTACATTGATCGTATGGCCGGGTTTCGACAGACTGACCAGCTCTTCGTCTGCTAGGGTGGGGGGACTAAGGGACGGCTGTCTCTAAACAGAGACTTTCTCACTGGGCGGTCGACGCTACTACCTTGGCTTATGAGAGTCAGGGACAGGACTGCCCCTTCCGTATCAGAGCTCATTCCACTAGGGCCATGTGTTCGCCATTCATCAGCCCTGAAGGTGTTCAAGATTCATAGATTCTTAGATATTGTTGCTATGTGCCACATTCACACTGCCAGGGTTCGTCAGTATTTGCATACTGTTGCATGTCTTGCGACAATTGGCAAGTTTTTTTTACTGGTGTTATTCAATAAGATTTCAGAGAGAGAGAGAGAGAGAGAGAGAGAGAGAGAGAGAGAGAGAGAGAGAGAGAGAGAGAGAGAGAGAGAGAGAGAGAGAGAGAGAGAGAGAGAGAGAGAGAGAGAGAGAGAGAGAGAGAGAGAGAGAGAGAGAGAGAGAGAGAGAGATCTTACTAACCTTTCTCTTACATGCCTGAAGATTTTCTTCCCATGTTTTGTGTGAAGTCTGACCTCTTGTGGGTTGTTTCAGCAATTACATCAAAAGTGCCAAATGGATTTTCCCATTTGCCTGGAAAAATGTCAATAGAATGATGAAGCCTAATGTTTTGAGACACAAGAACACAACATTTCAAACTATCTAGAGTTTCTTATTATTCTGGTTTATCAGTTGTACATTACATAACATTAAATTATATTATAGAGTAAATATTATAAATAATGTGAAGTATTTGATCATTCAGACTTACATTATGTTTGGATATTTGGGAAAGTTATTATGACTCATTTTGTGTGTTAAACTGTAGAACACTTAAAGCCTATAATACAGTTTGAATCAGTTTATAATGAAATTAAATGTACATAAATGAAGTAACACTGAACTTGTCATTTGTGCTGTAAGACACATGAAATTTAGATGTAAATGTGTGTTTAAAGCAGTAATACACTTATATACTGATGACTATAGTGTATTGATATATTCATGGAGGTTTGTGTTGAGTGTTGTTGTGTTTTGTGTCACTGTGGGCCTCAGGGCACAATAATACAGAGCAGAGTCTGATAGAGTAACAGAAGAGATCTCCAGATACACATGTTTATCTGTCACGCTCACTTCACCATCCAGTCTGGGGACACGAGGATCTGCGTATATTACACTCTTACTGGATGATTCAATAACAAGAAGCAGAAATTCAGGTCTGGATTCAGGATACTGTCGATACCACAGCAATCTCTGTGCACTGCCTTCATATTTGCATGAGAGACGAATTGAATCGCCTTCAGTAGTGTTCACAGTGTTCTGCAATGATGTTATTGTCTGAGCGAGGCATTTATCTGCAATAATGTGTGAAAGAAACATGAAGATAAATAAATCAGTTGATGTGAAAGATGCAAAAATTCCAACAAACTCTCTTAAAATTCCAGGTGAAAATAACAGAGAGCATTTATAAATAGTCAAACAGTAAAGGATTGTTAAAAACGGTCATACCTTGTGTTACTGAGAGCAGAAGCAGAAAACACAGTAACATCATGACTGTAGAGTAAAAAAACCCAAATGAAGATCATGATGAAGTCTTCATGTGTTTCTCTATTAAAGCTCCACCTACAGTACATTTCTTGTTGTGTTACAGATCATGTCTGAATGAAGTTGATCAATATTACTATTGTTATTTCATATTAAATGATCTATCAAACGTGATTGAAATATTGCACAAAAGTGGATTTGTAATGTTGAATGAGCAGCATCTGTTTTTGTACAGTGTTTTCTGTTACTGTGCACAATAATAAGTCATCTCTGTCACTGCCGCTTCAGTGTTTGTCAATTTCATGTTTACCTGTTTTTCTTATTGTTTTGTCACAGTACTTTTGCATTTGTGAACCAGATCATTTTCATCAGTCTTAAAAGACGTGTACGTTTGGAGAATAACATGATTGCAAAAGAAGCCGAATCGATGTTCAATAGCAGAAAATCTAAAAGCCAATGGACAGAAAACAGTGATCACACATCTGCTAAATGCAGGAATGAGCTTTAATGTTCCTCACGTGGAGCTCACCCACAATAACCTGCGCAAGTTTTTATTATTATTTTGATTATGAAAGTGAGGCGAAATATCCAAACCATTAACTAATGGTTTTCTTTAATAAACAGGGAATTCATCAAATATTTCTTTACTTAATATTGACATTATTAATGATTAACATAATAATAAACATTTCTTTAATCTAGTTTCTATAAATTCTCATTTCTATAATACAATTATATAAATGTAATATAAGACATTTTAAAATGTCAAGGTAAAAGTTAGGATGTAGTTGTCAAAACCGCGGGAATGGATGGTGAAAGAACAGTTTATATTTGTGGTACCGATAAAAATAATGTTTTATGGTTCTGTTTACAAAACTGAGGGCACGGATGAGAAAACCGTGGGAATGGTTTATTAATCTATATTTTGTTAAACAGAATGACAATAACTGTGGCCTCAGATCTGAAATCCTCATAGGCTCTGTAATACGGAGAGGCTGAGATAGATCCTCAAGACGGCGCCCACACCAAAAAGCTCATTTGTCTGAAACCCTTTAATATTTTAATATGTGACATTTTTTACCTTTTGGAGAAGTTGTCATGTCTGTCTGCATGTCAGTATGTTTGTCTTTGATGTAAGATTTATTTATTAATGCTGTAAAATATGTTTTTTATGCAAAAGACAATAAGTGCCAAAACAAAACAAAAATGTCTATTATAAACTACAGGTATTCACTTCATGTTCTGTCTCTTGATGAGGTTTGTGTTCAGTGTTGTTGTGTTGTTGTGTCACTGTGGGCCTCAGGGCACAATAATACAGAGCAGAGTCTGATAGAGTAACAGAGGAGATCTCCAGATACACATGTTTATCTGTCACGCTCACTTCACCATCCAGTCTGGGGACACGAGGATCTGCGTATATTACAGTTCTTGTTGTTGACTCAATGATAAGCAGCAGAAATGTAGGTCTGGATCCAGGATACTGTCGATACCACAGTAAACTGTCTGCTCTGCCTTCATATTTGCATGAGAGATTGACAGTCTTCCCCTCAATAACATGCTCTTCTGTTTGTAGTTGTTTTATTGACTGTGCAAAACATGAATCTGCATATTGAATAGAAAACTCTTCAGTTAGCAAGAATGTCGGGATGTGGATGATTATTGTGAGACAAATAAAATGTCAATCAAACACTAGATGAAGTAATAAAACATTATTCACTATGTACATTATAAGAGCTTGTTGTTAAAGTAAAATAATATATCAGGTGTTCAGTATATCACTTACCGTATGAAAAGAACAGAAGCAGACACCACAGAAAAATCATTTCTGAACCTCATACAGCACATGAATGCTGGAGACACGTCTGTCTGTGTGTGTGTGTGTGTGTGTGTGTGTGTTTGTGTGCGTGTGTTTATGAGATTCTTTAAAGCTCCACCCAAAAGCCCAAATCAAAAACTTCTACAGGCATGAAGTTATTATGAATTCAAACCCTTTTTATGAGTTTCTGCATGTAGGTGAAGTTTGCCCTCTTGTGGAAATGTTTGTGATTACATCTTAAATATCCTTGAGCCAGTGCTTCCCATCTCCAGTCCTCTGGAACATTCTGTCAGGAGACTACATCAGGTGTTTTATAGGGAGACATCTGAAGCTGTTCTGGGAGAGGAGGGCGTGAGGACTGGAGTTGCCTCATTTACTTTTCTCTTTTAGTAAAATAACCAAATACAGCGAGTGTTTAAAGTACTTTAATACTTTCAATACCATACAGGTCAATAACTATATACGTATCTTATATTTATATTTTATTCTTTAAGAAACGAAGAGTGAACTGCAAGTAAATATTGATTTAATATAAAAAGCATTTTCTTATTGCAGAGAAGTATTAAGAATTACACTGATGACCATATACTGTACCATATCTGAGCGAGGCATTTATCTGCAATAATGTGTAAAAAAAAGATGAACAAATAAAATGTTATGAAATATGCAGAAAATACAGAACACTTTCACAAAATTGTTAAAGCTACAGAAGAAAATGAAGAGAACAACTTTATTCTTACTGGATATTGAGTGAGTCCAGTGTCTGTTGAAGCAAAATAATGCATAAAAGATGTGAATAAATCAGGGCTATTCAGAATATACTGTATGATTTGTTTTAAAAACATCAGTCTTGCGTAACACAATACCTACTTTTGTGTTGTTTAAACATGAATATGAACTTTGACCAGCTTGTCCTGTTTCAGTTTTATGCGAATAAATGCAAAACCAATATTTTCACTTCATCCATCACCATCGTGCAGCATTCATTTATTTTGTGTGAAGAATTACACCATTGTGATATATGAATCTACTTGTGTGTAAGAAAATGACTCCTTGAATCAAACAGTAAATATAAAGTTTTTCCAAAATGAAACAATCTTTTTACTTTGTGTCAATGTCCGTTTTTTATTTATAAAGAGTAAAAGCATTGGATCAAAGCTTTTTTTAATTTGAGAAAAGCAAATAAAATTGCTTGTTAGAAATATTTTTGTATGACTAAAAGTTACCATAATGCAGCCGTGCTGTGAAATGTAGCTATTTAAAAATAAAGCAAGTTAATGTGTCTATTTAAAAATAAAGCGAGTTAATGTGTCTATTTAAAAATAAAGCGAGTTAATGTGTCTATTTAAAAATAAAGCGAGTTAATGTGTCTATTTAAAAATAAAGCGAGTTAATGTGTCTATTTAAAAATAAAGCGAGTTAATGTGTCTATTTAAAAATAAAGCGAGTTAATGTGTCTATTTAAAAATAAAGCGAGTTAATGTGTCTATTTAAAAATAAAGCGAGTTAATGTGTCTATTTAAAAATAAAGCGAGTTAATGTGTCTATTTAAAAATAAAGCGAGTTAATGTGGCTATTGTGAACATATAACATTGTTATTAAATCAAGAGGCTTGATTCTGACTGTATGATTTGCAGGTGTTTCCTCGTACTTCATATAAATGCACAAGCAGTCCTGGCAGATAATATCTTTTGGTTTGTCTAACGCTTGAATGTTTTTGACTTCAAAGTGAATAGTTCATGTGAGTTTTTGTACAGTATCTTATAAACTTTGCATCACTGGGTCTCTCCAGAGAGCACAGTAATAAAGAGCTGAATCTCTCACAGCAGTTTTTTTAAGGATCAGTTTTGTGGATGTTCTGGATGTAGATGAATCATATTCATTAGGATGTTGTATGTCTTTGTGGCCATCTCTTGATCGGGCACCTTTCCACAGTAAATACTGAGGTTCACTGTTTGGATACTGTCTGTACCAGTAAATATCAACATATTCAAAGGATGTTTCATAAGTGCAGCTCATGGTCACACTCTCTTTCTCTTTACTGACAATAACAGCTTCATCCGGTTCAATTCCATCCCCATAAGAAACTGCAATGAAAGTAAAAAAGTGATATGTTGCTTTCTCTCTCATATATTGTCTCCCATAGTAACAATGAAAAATATTTGTTTAAATGTAAATAGGTTTAGATACCTGATGCTGCTATGAGAATCAGCAGTACTGATGTCCACATCATAAATCGATAGATCTGTTATGTGCTTCAGTTCATGTTCCTCTCAGGTATTACTGTGAGATTATTGTATTTCTCTGAAGTCTTGTGGTTGAACGCAAATGTAAGGAAACAGGAAATGATTCATTCATGATTTAAAAGTTTGTCACACTTATTACACCACAACATTTATTTACATCAGTATACATTACAGCATTATATTACAACATGACATTCATTTCAATACTTTCATCTTTTGGTTCTGAAAATGTTCTCTCTGGAAAGTGTTTCAATTTCAAAAGATTCAATGTAATCACTTCCTGTTGAAAATATTGCTACAATATTGCATTATTGACCAGTGACTGCAGGTTGTATGTAAAACATTTGTTTCTAGTTCTTGAAAAATATAGTCGAATGTAGCTACGTCAAGACAGTTTTCATTAAAATAATAAAATTTAAGAATGTAATGTTTAGCCAAACCTCATTTTCTATTTTTACTTTTTATTGTGTTTCATTACGCTGTATGTTATTGTTATAAAAATGAATTTATATCCGAATCTGTTACTTGAACTTGTTATTTTATGTATTAGGTATGTATCTATTACTGTATATTTATTCTTTTGTTCTGCACGTAGACTGTGAGACATTATAATATGTAAAGAAATGTAAATGTTATTGTGGTTTTTATCCAGAACAGTCTTGCCTGGAGTAATATGGCGGCGTCTATGATTCAAATTAGTCTGATACTGTTTTGCCCGATGCCTTGTTGTATAGACCTGATGCTTTTTAGTAAGAGGCTGTTTTGCCTGATTCATTGTTGCACGAGAACTGATGCCTTTTTGTCTGATGCTGAGGTCTGACGATGTCCTAATATGAACATGGTACAAATGAATTTTATTAGAAAACACTGAAAATATTCAATTCAGTTCAATTCAATTCAACTTTATTTATATAGCGCTTTTCACAATTTGCATTGTTCCGAAGCAGCTTTGAAATATTTACAGGTAGTGCCACGTTTTTGTCCAGATATTTTCTTTGAAATCTCGCATATCGATAGGGAGGTCTTTGCTGAAAGAAAAATGGTTTACCTTTATTCGTAGGGAACTCACAGGAAAGGCCCAGGAGCCTTAAATTTTGTTAGGCTTTATTGAAAGTGGAGATTATAAACTAATGCTGCGTTCACACCAGCGGCGAATGAAGCATTATTCCAAGTAGACATTCTGCAGCACGATTCGCGTGAATTAGATGCAGTGTTGCCAACTTAGCGCCTTTGTCGCTATATTTAGCGAGTATTCAGGCCCCTCTAGCGACACATTTTCAAAAAAGCGACTAGCGACAAATCTAACGACTTTTTCTGATGTTATTGGAGACTTTTGGAGACTCTGAAGTGAAAGCACATATTGTTCTTAATCTTCACAACGAGCAGCGGGTGCTGCCCTGAGCCGCACGCCCGCACCAAAGCACTCACAGGCGGCTCAGTCCTCGCGAAGCAGCCCCTCCCCCGGCTGCAGTCAGAGCAGGAGATGTTCACCCCTCCGTGTCCAGACTGCAAATGATCGCGCGCATGTGCAGAAAGCCGCCGCCGCCTGATCCTGCCCGGACTTACAATTCAGAATGAAATATAAAATGTTCTTTGTCTAAACTAATTAAATCACCGCAGAAAAATAAATCCTCTCACAACCTCAGTCACTTTACTCTCGTCCACTGTGTGTGTGCCTCTCTGTGACATAAGATCAATTAGCTTCCTAGCTCATCATGTCTCAGTCTAAATTTTGTTAATCTAGATTGTGTAAGCATTTAGTTTTTAAATGTTATGGTTAAAAAATTTCATGTTTTACTTTGACTTGTTGTAGGCTCCTAAGTAAACCATAAGGTTAAAAACCAAACATAAGAAAAAAAAATTTATGGTTAAAAATGTTCATGTTTTACTTTGTCTTGTTGTAGGTTAAAAACCAACCCAAAATTTTAAAAAATGTCTCTTTTGTGTCACTTTTGCCGGTCCCAAGCCCGGATAAAGTAGGAAAAATCCTCTCTCCTACAGCGTCCATCACAATTACATGCACAATGCACATGGTCAATTATGCAAAGTATGTGATGACATCATTTGGCGACTTCTAGCGACTTTTAGGACAGCCAATAGCTACTTTTCTTACTGAGGAGTTGGCAACACTGATTAGGTGGCACGAATTAAGCACTTTGTGTGTTTGACGCGCATAACACGTGATTCACGCAAATCGCGCAAGTTGAATTTTTTTTACTTTGCCGGAAATTTGCGCCGCATTAACCAATCAGGAGCTTGCTCTAGTAGTGAAATGATAATGACGTTGCGAGCGGAGGAAATCCGAAACAATAATAGAGGACAAAATCATCATCGCTGTATGTGGATAACCGGAGCTGTTCGATACATCTTCTTAATTTTATGGAAACAGGAATAAAAAGGAACTTTCTTGGAAGAAAGTAAGTCAGGAGGTTGGACAATCTGTTAAATCTTAACAAAATCCATATCAGCCATTGCGCAAAGAGACTGGAGCCGCCTGGCAAAAGCCCTCCCGTGACGCCAATTCGCGTCTGTTGTGAAGTGAATGTTTTCTCTGGTCCATGTTCAGTGTAGGCCACACAATGATACTAAACAGCACTGTGACTACTTTCCTCCGTTTAAATGGCTAAATGACTGATTACAAGATTGGATAAATGTGCAAGGCCGGATTAACCATATGCCCAGGGGCCCACGACCTCTTAAGAGCCACGGGCGATAACGCCAATCAACGTGCACTGAGCCGGTCACGTGACCGCAAGCGCTACTCCACAACTACTTACTAGCTAAACGGAAATTAAAAAGGGAGAAGGAGATCAGGACCGCAGAACATTTAAAATATATACCAAAAATAGGGAATTTCTTCACTATTAGCAACTGCTCTGCTAAGCACCCGTCAACGAGGACAGCTCAGCTGTCCAGGACCTTTTTTCACTGCCGGCTCTCGCTAATGTACACAGCCCCAAGAGCAAAGCGTACCGGGCAGCATCTTCAACTGACGGGCCAGATTCTGCTGCGAGTGCAACCGTTGAGGGAAGCGGTGATGGGTCTTGAGTCTCACTGCCATCTGAACCGCTCGTCGAGTCTGGGAGCAGCCCCTGTACCTCAACGCCTCTATACCCTGGAGATCCTTCGCTTTGGGGGGCGATTACGGAGCCGCTCCGTGAAGAGGCGATCTTCCGAGGGCCTGCAGCTTTGAAGAACCGGGCTGCCAAGTATCTTGCATCAGTGAGGGAGTCTGGACTTGGAAGTAGGACACGCTCTCTCACCAATGCTCTGCTTCATTGCTGTCTCCCAAACAATTGTGAGGCAGAACAGCAATACTGGAAAGAAGTCCTTAGACGTGTGGTTGCCGTTATACATTTTTTGGGAGTGAGAGGACTGCCATTTTGAGGTGACAATGTACTGCTGGGCTCCGCTCACAATGTGAGCTATTTGGGACAGCTTGAACTGATAGCGGAGTTTGACCCCTTTTTAAAGGAGCACCTGGAGAAGCATGGCAATAAGGGTAGAGGTAAACCATCTTACTTGTCTTCAATTGTGTGTGAAGAATTTATTTCATTAATGGGTGACAAAACTAAGCAAGTAATGTGAGTGTCATGAATCACAGAGGGAGAGAACCCAAGTGCAGGGAGACATGGGGATGACGGGGTTAACAGAGATTTTATTATACAATAAACAAAACAAAAACCCACAAGGGGGTAAAACAAGACAAGATAAGATAAGAAATAATCAGGCCACGGACTAACTAAACTGAGAAAACAAACACTAAGGACAAGACTAGACTAACTCACCAAGACCAGAACTAGAGACAGGATGCACGGATAATCAATACAAGGGTTACAGACGAGGGCCGCATACAAGGTACAATATACAGGTACAACGAACGAGCACAAGACAATAGACAAGAGGGCATCTTATAGGGGACTAACAAAGGAGATAACAATGGGCAGGTGTGGGTACTGAAACACTCAGGGAAGGTTAATGAGACAAAAGAGGCGGGAAACACTGACGAGACACGAGAAAGAACATGGCAAGTCAGAATCAAAACAAAGCCATGCCTTTCTCACACAAAACCTAGGGCTATGCCATGACTCCGCTGCAAGACCAAGAATAAACATGACATGATAGCAGAATCATGACATAAGCCCCCCCTTAAATGAACACCTCCAGGTGTTCATCAAGGGGTAGACTGACAAGACAAGGCAGACTGGGACAACGACAAGACAAGGCAAAACATACTAAACAAGATTAGGGGCAGACAAGAATACATGATAAACGGGTTGGGGTGACATAATAAAAATAACAAACAAGGGAGGGGGGGAGGGGGAACAACAAAGTTCATGGGGTGAAGTCCAAAGGAATTGGGACAAGGGGGAACAGTTTTTGTCCATGGCGCTCGAGAGCGCGAAGTCCCAGGGGACTTAGGGGACACCCTGGGGGGGCGGCGCTCGAGAGCGCAAAGTCCCAGAGGTTCTGGGAGGGACCGGCTGTGGAACTTGACGCCGGCTGGAAGGCCGGCTGAGGAACTTGACTTGACGCCGGCTGGAAGGCCGGCTGAGGAACTTGACTTGACGCCGGCTGGAAGGCCGGCTGAGGAACTTGACTTGACGCCGGCTGGAAGGCCGGCTGAGGAACTTGACTTGACGCCGGCTGGAAGGCCGGCTGAGGAACTTGACTTGAAGCCGGCTGGAAGGCCGGCTGAGGAACTTGACTTGACGCCGGCTGGAAGGCCGGCTGAGGAACTTGACTTGACCTCGGCTGGAAGGCCGGCTGAGGGACTTGGGACCACTGGACTTGGGACCACCGGACTTGGGACCACCGGACTTGGGACCACCGGACTTGACGGGACCACCGGACTTGACGGTACCACCGGACTCCGAGCCGCCCTCCGTTGCCTCTTCTTCAGCCGAGCCACCCGCCTGGTGGCCGGCTGAAGGAATGACGAGAAGGGAACGGGCGGCTCGGGATTGGAAGCCTCGGACGAGGACCCCCAGGATTCCCGTCTCCCACGCTTGCCACCAAAGCTGACTGCGGGTGGGGAGGCTGTAGGTGGTGGAGTAGATGGTGTGGTGATGCCCATAACCCCGATCTGCAGGGCACGACCCTCTGGAACTGCGGCCAGCGGAGATGAATAGCCAGGTTGGCCTGAGACCCTAAACTCAGAGCGTGCGACGGCGCACCTCCACACATCCTCAAACTCCAACGGCCTCAGCGATCTCATCTCCGCTGGCGAAAGAGGGTCCCTGAGACCGGCGTTAAAAAGCACCGCCAGCTCCTCCTCCCCACGGACCATCTCCTCTGCGGCATCCAGGAACCTGCCCAAATAACTTTCCAAGTCCATGCTCCCTTGTTGGACGCCTCAGAGGAGACAAGGTTTCCGGGACCGTGTCGTCATTGCTGCCTGCTGGGTTCAATATTGGCTCGTTCGTTCTGTCATGAATCACAGAGGGAGAGAACCCAAGTGCAGGCAGACACGGGGATGACGGGGTTAACAGAGATTTTATTATACAATAAACACAAAACAAAAACCCACAAGGGGGTAAAACAAGACAAGATAAGAAATAATCAGGCCACGGACTAACTAAACTGAGAAAACAAACACTAAGGACAAGACTAGACTAACTCACCAAGACCAGAACTAGAGACAGGATGCACGGATAATAAATACAAGGGTTACAGACGAGGACCGCATATAAGGTACAATATACAGGCTATACCATGACTCCGCTGCAAGACCAAGAATAAACATGACATGATAGCGGAATCATGACAATGAGAGGAAACCAGACACTCTAAATATTTCTCTGTAATCGTTGATTCAACACCAGATTAAGCACACATAGATCAGCTCACATTTGTTTTTCATTTTGTCAATGCAGATGGCAGAGTAGTGGAAAGATTCATTGGGTTTGAGCGCATCCACAGCCACACAGGTGCAAGCCTACTTGAATGTGTAATTGAAATGTTGCGAGGCTCTCTTGCACTTTCTCTCTTGGCTGTTGAACATGAATTTGTTAGTGCCCTTGATTTTGAAGATATTGAACACCAGTTTGCACATTCAAAGTCCAAATGCCAGTGTAAGATGTGTTTGCCAAATGAAATCAAGCATTTCAAATTTAAACATGCATTTCCCCATTATTTAGCATTTATTTTTGTCTTGTCTTATTGAGAAAAATTGACAGATTTCCAAGTGTTTATCTTGCACTAAATGTTTAACCCTGGCCTGTCTTGTTGAACTGTGATGTGACAGGTTGTTTTCTGTTTTAAAGTTCAAATGAGTTTAGGAGCAGATGATACTGCATTTTATTAATTTTTTCCTTGTGGTGGTTCCATGAAAATGCTGTAAATTGTTTATTGTTGTTGCAGATTAAAAATGTGTATATTGCACTATAACCTATCCTATTGAATTCTGAGATGACAGGGTGATTTCTGTTTAAAATGAGCTGATGACCAACATGCTCTGTGATGGCTCTATCATTTCTGCACATTTGTGTTGGTATAAGGTTTTGTTAAATAAATATTGGATGCTTTGAAAGTGGTTGCTTATTTTTTTGTGAAAATGTAGGACACTTCCTTCACTCTCTATGTAGTGGGTCAACTTTGCCAGATTTTACTGACGCCGATGTGTTTTGTTTTCATAACATGGCTGGGTGGCCTTGACAAGAAAACATAGTGGTGCATTTGTAGTTCCATAAGCATTTGCACATCTGTACATCAAAATGCACTTGATGACAGTTAATTATTGAAATATTGAGTATATTGACTGTATTACTGTAATTTATTTTGTATTTTGCCAGATTATGGTGATCCTGGGGTTGTGATGATGGGGCCCTTGAATATTGTTGCCCAGGGTACAGAAGTGTTAATCTGGCCCTGTAAATGTGTGATACTAATAAAATAAACAAATGAGTTTGAAATATCACAATACTCCAATAATGTTTTATCTTTTCTAAGGGGTACCATAAATGTGTCCAGGCCATTTTAGAATCTTTGTAGAATAAGTCATAATTCATCTCTTTCCACAGCTTCTTTGCTTTATTCTATGACATACCAAAGGCATGCAAGTATACATGATACAAAATCTTTTAAGATCATCATTCTTCAGGAGGAATGAAGCATTATTTCAATGAGCTGTAAGGGTACCAACACATTTGAGCACATCTGTTTGTATTTACATTGGGGCGTTGCTCCCTGAGAAACCTAAACGGTAAAAAATAAGATTTGTACGCACATTTTCAGCAATATTATGTCGTTTTTTTATTGACAAATGTAATGCTATCAATGTAAATGTACACTGTTTGCGCAGTTAATGTATTTTTCGGCTTCAAACGCGGAAGACTACATGCAAGTTGTCCATAAAGTTACTGATGTTATGCTGCAGTCATTGCAATTTAGAAGCGCCTCTTTAGTATTATGACATATTTCCAACTTAAAAGGAATATTTAAAGTGGGTGTGGCTCATGTTTTCTATTGTGTGTGAAATGAATGAACGAATAAAAACAGGATGTTCCTGTATTTTTGCGGTAGTTTACTGGCAACCAAAGCTTCTGGTATATTCTTGTAAAATGACGGACTATAACCTCTATAATAAACCCCACTTTCTGCTTCAGATAAAGACTGCTGTGTAAACACTGCTCTCTACTGTTCATCTACATCTGTCCTTCTGAAGGGGTAACAGACAGTTTACACTGATAGTGACTATATATTTGATGTAAACAACATATGTATGGGAAAATATTTGTGAAATATATGAAAATGGCCATTCTGAAATACATTTTTCATAAATTACAAGTATTTGAAATATATTTGGATATATTTGGAAACCATACATGAACATGTGTTTTACATATATTTCCATAATTTGTCTGTATGTCTAGGATGCATAAGATCTGTAAATAATTAATACAAAACCTATGGAAATAATATTATAAACTTAAGGTATTCACTTCATGTTCTGTCTCTTGATGAGGTTTGTGTTGAGTGTTGTTGTGTTTTGTGTCACTGTGGGCCTCAGGGCACAATAATACAGAGCAGAGTCTGATAGAGTAACAGAGGAGATCTCCAGATACACATGTTTATCTGTCACGCTCACTTCACCATCCAGTCTGGGGACACGAGGATCTGCGTATATTACACTCTTACTGGATGAAGGATAAACAAGAAGCAGAAATTCAGGTCTGGATTCAGGATACTGTCGATACCACAGCAAATTCTGTGCACTGCCTTCATATTTGCATGAGAGACGAATTGAATCCCCTTCAGTAGTGTTCACAGTGTTCTGCAATGATGTTATTGTCTGAGCGAGGCATTTATCTGCAATAATGTGTGAAAGAAACATGAAAATAAATAAATCAGTTGATGTGAAAGATGCAAAAATACCAACAAACTCTCTTAAAATAACAGAGAGCATTTATAAATAGTCAAACAGTAAAGGATTGTTAAAAACGGTCTTACCTTGTGTTACTGAGAGCAGAAGCAAAAAACACAGTAACATCATGACTGTAGAGTAAAAAAACCCAAATGAAGATCATGATGAAGTCTTCATGTGTTTCTCTATTAAAGCTCCACCTACAGTACATTTCTTGTTGTGTTACAGATCATGTCTGAATGAAGTTGATCAATATTACTATTGTTATTTCATATTAAATGATCTATCAAACACTATTGAAATATTGCACAAAAGTGGATTTGTAATGTTGAATGAGCAGCATCTGTTTTTGTACAGTGTTTTCTGTTACTGTGCACAATAATAAGTCATCTCTGTCACTGCCGCTTCAGTGTTTGTCAATCTCCATGTGTAGCTGTTTTTCTTATTGTTTTGAAACAATACATTTGTGAACCATATATATATACTCCAGTGTTTATTATTGTCCGGTAATGGTTTTTGTTTTGGATATATTTGTGTGTGGTTTTGTCTCTGATTCTTTATGGCTTCTGCTCCATATTTACTCATTGTCTCATATATATAGTTTCATGTTGTGTACCAGCTTTCTGGTTTTATTAGAACCCAGTCAACTATTTTATTTCACAGTGATGTAACCATGAGATTTCAGAAGACTAATGATGACGTCAAAATAAAACCACACAGCACTTCATTTAGAAAACCTTTATAATATCTGATTGTCTCAAAACTATCACACATTGACAGCAGAACACTGTTCTCATCAGCGTTTATTCATTATTATATTCATAATTCATATAACACCAATATTTTAATACTCTATTTTATTCAATATCTTTAATTAATTATTATCATAAGCAGATTTCTTTGCAATATACACACAGAGACTAAAGAATAGACACAGAAGAGATAAGCATTTCTGTAAATTCAATCTACTCCCAATATCAATGTAGCCTACACAACTACCACTTATGTAGAATAACAGACCGTGTCAAACTAAAGTGAATCTGCAGAGTTTTGTGTTTACAATGCATTGAACTAAACACAGTGTCATGATCCTGCCTCTCCTTGTCTTGGTTTTCGAGTCTTGTGGCAGGATCATGTCAGTCCCATGTGTTTTGTGTGGAGAAAGAGCATTGTTTTGGTTTGAGAAGCTATGCTCTCTCTCCGGTGTCACGTCCTTTAGTCCCGCCCCCTTGTTTCCCCGGTTAGCGGTCCATTAGTGTTAGTCTTGTCTCCAGCCCTGGCCCATCTTTCCCTTAGTGTTTCAGTCCCCTCACCTGCCTCGTGCAATCCTCCTGTTAGCTTTCCCTTAGTGTTTCATCCTTGTCACCTGTGGCCACTCTCCCTGTGTCATCAGTCCTTGTTAGTGTTTCCCTTTATCAAGCCCCAGTTTCCCTCTGTCCGTTGTCGGTTCATTGTCATTATATGTTATTGTCATCCCTGTTGAAGTCACCTTGTTGGATTGTACCTGTTCGTGGATTATCTTGTTCCTGTTCTAAATTTGTGGACTTCTAGTTTATTTATTATTCTTATTACCCTGTTGTTTTGTCCCCCTTGTGGGAGGTTTTAGTTTACATTCTTGTCTTGTTTTAGTTAATGTTTTCCCCATTGAGGGTCTTTGTTTAAATAAAGTTTTGTTATTTAACTCAGAACCCAAGCGCAGGCAGCAGTCTACACCACCGTGAGAGAATGAACCGACCAGAGAACCCAGCAGGCAGCCAGCGTCTGTGAGCAGTCCTCTGCCTCTTCGGCCAGCCAGGACCACCAGCATTGGTGGCAGTCGACCGCTGACTTAATCCAGCGTGGCGATGGTCCTTTCCCTCCTCAGGGAGATAGGCCAGTAGGTGAGTATGCTCGAGCGTCTGTGGCTGTGACGCTCATGAATGCCTACTTCCTGGCGGGCCTCGTTAAGCCTCCACCGTTGGAGGAACGGGAGAGGTTGATCCGGGGGTCCTTTCAGCAACTGGTCAGCAGTCTTGCCTCCAGCTGCCCCTCGGCTTCGCGCTCTCTCCTGCCTCCGATCCCAGAGAGTCGTTCCCTGAGGATTGGGGTTTTGGGCGTCACCACACACTCTGCTCCTCCACCAGCTAGCCTCCGTGGTGGTAGGCGTGGACGGCGGGAGTCGTGGGACTCCCCGTCTGACTCTTCCAGCACGGAGATAGTGGGGTCCCCCACCGCTACTCTGCAGCCGGCCACACGTCCTGTGAGCCGGTCAAAGAGGAAGAAGCAGAGGAGTGGCACCATCCTGTCCTGCCCAGCAGCCGGTATCCAGCCCTGCCCAGGCTTCAAGTCCGGTGGTCCCGTCAGGTCCGGTGGTCCCGTCGTGTCCGGTGGTCCCGTCGTGTCCGGTGGTCCCGTCGTGTCCGGTGGTCCCGTCGTGTCAGCCATTCCCTACTATGGTCGTCCTGTCATGCCCTACCCCTTCTAGTTCCTCCCACTCCAAGAGAGGTATCCCTTCCATGCCCAGACCTTCCTACCCCACCCCTCCGCCCAGCTCTAGGAAGCAGGGTCCTGTCCCTCCTAAGTCCCCACCCAGTTATGTTCCCAAGTTTTTCCCACCAATTCCGCCTCCCCCCTTCCCATTGTTTATTTTATTGTCCAACCCCAATCCCTTTCTAGTCATGTCAGCCCTGCCCCTAGTGTGTTCTGTTCTGTGTTTATGGTGTCTGTCCTCCTGTCTGTCAGTCTTGTCATGTTTAGTGTGATCTTGAAGAACTCCTGGAGGAGTTCTTTAAGACGGGGGCTCTGTCATGATCCTGCCTCTCCTTGTCTTGGTTTTCGAGTCTTGTGGCAGATTCATGTCAGTCCCATGTGTTTTGTGGAGAAAGAGCATTGTTTTGGTTTGAGAAGCTATGCTCTCTCTCCGGTGTCACGTCCTTTAGTCCCGCCCCCTTGTTTCCCCGGTTAGCGGTCCATTAGTGTTAGTCTTGTCTCCAGCCCTGCTCCATCTTTCCCTTAGTGTTTCAGTCCCCTCACCTGCCTCGTGCAATCCTCCTGTTAGCTTTCCCTTAGTGTTTCGTCCTTGTCACCTGTGGCCACTCTCCCTGTGTCATCAGTCCTTGTTAGTGTTTCCCTTTATCAAGCCCCAGTTTCCCTCTGTCCCTTGTCGGTTCATTGTCATTATATGTTATCGTCATCCCTGTTGAAGTCACCTTGTTGGATTGTACCTGTTCGTGGATTATCTTGTTCCTGTTCTAAGTTTGTGGACTTCTAGTTTATTTATTATTCTTATTACCCTGTTGTTTTGTCCCCCTTGTGGGAGGTTTTAGTTTACAGTCTTGTTTTAGTTAATGTTTTCCCCATCGAGGGTCTTTGTTTAAATAAAGTTTTGTTATTTAACTCTGCTGCCTGCGCTTGGGTTCTGTCTACACCACCGTGACACACAGAGCATTTCCTAAGATGATCTAGAACATCTGCAGTGCTTTCTTATGTGAAATATAAGTGATTTGAGACAAAACTCATGTTTTCTCATGTTGTGTCACAGGTGTTGTGAAAACATACAGTGAACCACACGCCCATCAACAAGTTTTCTTCATTCTGTTCTTTAAATGTTCTGTTCATCTCTGTGTCTAACAGGTCGAGCACATGTTGCTGTGTTTGACAAACAGATCGCACGGATGCTTGCATATTGCAGGAATTTATCATTGCTGGCAAACAATATAAATAGTTATTTTGTAAATATTTCATTTAAAGTAAATAGTTTGGGGCAAAACATATTTATTTAGTATTGAATTTTTTTTATTGGGGATTGAATTAGTGGTTGAAAAGAATCTAAAAACAAGATGTCCAGTTTATCCGGTCAAGTCATTTATTACTGTAATAAATTACTTTTCCCTTGAAAAAGTAAAGTTAGCGATTTCACTGACCCTTTTCTCTGGTTATATTTACTTTCTTTCTCGTAATCATTTTCAGTTTGTGCAAGAATAGAGCACACCGCTTGTCTTTGGGCCGCTCAAAGCATTATGCTTTGCCCGAGACCAAAAAGATGCACTTGGAGGCGAAGGTCCAGCGACAGCAGACATGCAGGAAGTCATCCATTCCTTCTCCTGTGGAAAACAGCATATAATATTTAATGTTCACAGTAGGTGTTGTATCTTAGGATATATACTTTGTATTATATACCTTAGCATCAAATTACTAAAAGAAGTTTACGCTAATGCGAGGGTGTTTCTAAACATACTGTAAAACTGAAACATGGACTAAAACATGTCAAGGTCATTTTTTTATATTTATTTGATGCCTTTTGACATATTTTGATAAAAAAACGTTAAACCACAGTGAAAAGGTCATTTTAATAGTGTTTCCATCACTGTCTCTACCTCCTGCCATCCTCAAAGACCTGTGAAGATCCAGCCTACTTGTGGCCTAAGCTCCTCCCACTTTGTGGCATTAACTCCTCCCACCTGCAGGTCTCCGGGCTGCAGAGATCATTACTTGAAAAAACTATTTGAGAATTCACATCAGTAAATACCAGACGAAAGCGTCTAATCACATCTTCTTTAGTTTTTTCTCCGTACAACTGTTTTATAAAAACACTAACATAGCAGCCAAAGAAAAATGGTGAAAAGTAAAATACCCAACTGAAGCTGGTCAGAGGAAAGTACCTAAGTTTTCTGTACCTCATCCTCTGAACTTTATTTCAACTTTAGGCCTCACAGACATTACTGGATTTTATATTGCTGTAAAATGTTGAAAAGTATTCTTAAACATGCTTTATAAGTATTTTTATGTAAATAATCATTAAACATGTGAACTGATGGTAACATTAAGTCATTAAATCATCTTTATAAGTCTCTCGTACACAATCATCTTTGAATAAATGTGTTTTCTGATTATATTACTAATACTCACATATTCTAATGTTCCTATGAATACTTCTTAATACTGAAACAGGTAGATTATAACTGTGCTATATAATAGTGCACTTTGCATGTGAAAGCTTGTGAAATCATCTCAAAACAACCCAGAAATATCCAGAAATGACACAATACTTATTACTCAGCAGCCTAGTTGGACTATTTTGACGGCAACAGAACATGTAAACTGTGATCATATCAAGAATAATCTGACTGGATCTTATTGCATAAACAATGTTCACAGTGTTTTGTGAAGAAGCATGTAGATTTAAAGCAGGGTTAAAAAGATGCAATGTGTCTGTCACAATATCCAACATGTTGACAGATTCTGCCGTGTAAAAAATCACACTAACCCCCGAGTGATGGCCGGGTGCTTGAAAGGTCACAAAAATGTTTCAATACATAAAGAGATGGATCTTAACCATGCCATAGAAGAGCCATTTTGAATGAATGGTTGAATGAAAAACTTTAGACTATAAAAAAGAAATGTTTTTAGGGAGCCATAAAGGGCATCGCTGTGAAACACTTTTGTAGCGTTTTTTAAGACTTTGTGACTCCTTCACTAATCGGAGACGTTTTTATTTTCTTTTTCATTATAATTTCACATTATAAACAAACTTTTGCTTCTCTGAAAATGTGCTTGTCGGCACTGTGTCTGTCAGTATATTTACTGAACAAAAAAACATTACTTTATTTATCAAACTTTACTCAAATTTGACAAATTTTGCTAAAATTATTGTTTTGAGCCTTTTTTGTTTTTTTTATTTATCATTATTTAAACCATATATTTTTTTTAAGCTTTTATATCAATGCTGTGTGTTTTTTTCTCCACCCTGCTTACCACCTCAAAACATTATTAAACTAAATTAACTTCTTATGATTCATTTTCAATCCAATCTGTTGCTCCATAAATATTTGATACAAACATTTATATATTTTCTGCAGTTATACATTAGGGGTGAAGTGAAAAGCACATTTATTTCTTAAGGAGAGCTTTAGCCCCGTTGTACCCTATTTGTTTTATGACTGACTTCTATAAGATCTGTACTGTTTTAAAGTTGACATCCTAAATATTGTGCGTTGTTTGGAACATCATGAATTTAGCTCGTCCTCTTATGAACGATGATACCCATTTCCTGTCTGTTGAGGAGCTTTTGGTTTGTTTGTTTGTTTGTTTGATGGAAGGCTCAGTTTAACCATAAATGATTTTCAAACGTTTTTTTATCAAGAGGCCTTTATTTGTTTTGTAATACATGTTAATGTTCATATACTGTGAGATTGTTTTTCTACATGAAGCTTTCAGTGGTTTTGGCAGACTTTTGCTTTGCTTTTAAATACGAGTCTCGTTCTGACTCCTGTTATGAGTGCAAATGCTCAAAGACATTTATGTATTTGTTAAAAATCATTTATGTGCAGCATCAGTAAAGAATGTAAGCCGACATGTTTCTTATCATGCTGTGTTCCCTGTGTGAACATTTGGCAGGCACTTTCCACACTCCACATTCTTATATTTCAAACATGTACAGGAGCAGTGCAGCGTTAACAAGAGTGAAATATCCAAATACATGTTTGAACTCGACTTGGAGTTCACAACACGTTTTGGGGACTTTCGGAAATATGGACCAATGTTCCCTTTTTTGATTGAGCCTGCGAGCTTCGATGGACATGAATTCAATGCATCTGTGATAGACTGGATGGATACAGAGGACATGGAAATGCAGGTAATTGAGCTCAAGAGTTCAAAACTCTGGATGACAAAATTTGCAGAACTTCGCAAGGAGCCGGAAACCACAGTGAACAATCAGGGATCTTACATTTTTACATGCTGGGCATTATTGCCAGAAATATTCTGCTATCTCAAAAGAGTTGCTTTGGCTTTGCTGATGGTTTCCAGATCAACGTACCTCTGCGAGGAAATATTTTCACACATGAAGATGTCCATCTCGCAATCGCTTGACTGTTGATCATACGACAGCATGCGTGAAACTTAAGGTGACGCACTACACTCCCAAGATAACAGAGCTCAGCAAAGGAAAACAGGAGCAGGGCTCACACTAAGTGGTATTTATAAGTACTGTACATCTGTTCTAGTCTTGCATTCGCCCACACTGGGCCATGTTGGTATTCCTTGGCGTAACACTGAAAAGCAGCATTAAAACGTGATTACAGTATAATTTGTTATACAAACTCTTGCTGCTCTGCTTCTTGTTCTATAAAAATGTTTATAAACATATGAACAGTTTCAGTTGTTAAAGGAATATGAACAAATACGTGTTTTTAAAAATAAAGATGGTAACTATAACACATGTGAACATGCAGCATTAGAACTGGATTCCAATACTATTTGTGTTTTACACTCTTGCTGTCTTCCTTTCAAAGGATTTTAAGAAATCTGTGCAATTTTGTTTTATTGAAAAATAAAGATGATAGTCTATTAAAAATGTTTCTTTTTCTGTTTTATAGACATATATATAGACATATTATAGATAGTATAAGTATCAATTTAAAAATATAAATTGTGGTACAATTACATGTAATACTAAACGTTGATGTTAAAATTGCACAGTGGTTCCCATGAAAAAGATAAATGGCACAGCACTTTAAAAAGGTTGCCGACCCCTGGTCTACAGTATCGAACGCAGCACTGAGGTCAAGCTGTGCTGGAATAATGTATTTGGATTCTTATATTCACTACTTGAGGGTTCCTCTGGCAAGTCAGGTTTTTACTGCTTCTCTGCCATTTTCTCAATATTGAAACAGCGGACGTGAGCGCGCTGATGACATGTGATGAGAATGTTTTTATTGTTCGAACGGTTTTTGGTCCTAAGCCTTTGACAGATGACAGATAAATACAAATAATATTTGACCACTATGCTTCTTGATCAGGATGTGAAGAACTAACTTTCCAGCTGACATGACAAAAACATTTCTGAACAGAATCACGCTTTCTGCCTTTAACCCTTTACTTCCTGAGTCTGTATTTAATGTTCAGCAGGTGTTTTGATTCTCCGTCTTCAACAGTCTTTGTGGTTTATTTCTGTGGTTTGATGTTCATTTGATTGTGTTGTTCAAAGTAATAAATGTGTGTTTGAGTTTTTGTAAAGACTTTCAGGCTTTTTGTATCACTGGGCTCCAGCTCTCAGAGCACAATAATATAAAGCTGAATCTGACAGAGTCACAGTGTTAATAGTGAGTTCAGTGGACGTGTCTGATGTAGTCGAGTGAAACCGACTGTCTGGCATATTCTCATTACCACTGTATGTTCCAGCTCCTTTATACAGTAAATACTGAAGTTCTGTGTTTGGATATTGTCTGTACCAGTAAAGATAAACACCACTGCTGTCTGTTTTATATGAACAGCTCAAGGTTACAGTCTCCTGTTCTTTCTTTATGATTATTGATTCTTTATTTGGACCGATCTGATCTGCAGACATCACACCTGAAACAAACAAACAAGAATATTCAACTTGAACACAATTATAAAGTTATATTATTTTTACATTAATTATATTATTATTATTATCCTGTATGTTTTTATAACTATCGTCATCATACAGTACATATGTTACCTGAGATGATGATGAAGATGAGAAGCAGGTGTGTGTTCATGTTTGTGAAGTCAGATCAGTTGTGTGTTGATGTTGTGTGTGATCTGAGCTGTAGATTTGTGTTACTGTCAGTCTCTGCACCTCACACATAAAGTCACATGAAACTTCCTGCTGTCTGTCAGATGATGCTGATGTGACTCTTCTTCTCTTCTTATGTTGATATTTTCGTTCCATTGTTTACATTAAAGCTTTTGCAATTTCTTTAGGGAAAGCACATATAAATGTACAGTATTTATAAATACAATTAAAAAAGTTTTATTTATGTTCATTCATCAACATCTTTTATTCATTAAATAATAAATGTGACTACATTCTGTAGAACCTGTTCAGTATTATCAATGAAGCTTTTTCAGAGCTATTTTCTTTTCCCAACTATTTCAATTTATGCAGCAAGTTTTAGAAAGAATCTCATTTTGTTTATACATTTAATATTAAAGATTACTTTATTTATTATATATTTTAACAGTTTTAAATCTATATTATATCACTTCATTTTCATGTGGTGACTAAAATATGAACAGTTGAGATGTTTAGTATTGAGTGAGATGTCAAAGACAAATGAGATGGAAAATAGCAGAGGAGGGAAGTTTGTGTCAGCGGTTTGTTCAGCGCCATCTTCTGGATTTATTGCAAAGTTTCACATGATTACCCTAATGTAAAGGGTCACAACATAAAGGAAGTAAAATCTGATTGAATATATATTTATAATATGTAATATGTTCATATTTTAACAGCTATTGTACAATAACTTACATTAATAAACAAGTGTTGTGTGTGTGAGGTTTGTGTTCAGTGTTGTGTGTGTGAGGTTTGTGTTCAGTGTTGTGTGTGTGAGGTTTGTGTTCAGTGTTGTGTGTGTGTGGTTTGTGTTCAGTGTTGTGTGTGAGGTTTGTGTTCAGTGTTGTGTGTGTGAGGTTTGTGTTCAGTGTTGTGTGTGAGGTTTGTGTTCAGTGTTGTGTGTGTGAGGTTTGTGTTCAGTGTTGTGTGTGTGAGGTTTGTGTTCAGTGTCATGTGTGTGAGGTTTGTGTTCAGTGTCGTGTGTGAGGTTTGTGTTCAGTGTGGTGTGTGTGAGGTTTGTGTTCAGTGTCGTGTGTGAGGTTTGTGTTCAGTGTTGTGTGTGTGAGGTTTGTGTTCAGTGTTGTGTGTGTGAGGTTTGTGTTCAGTGTTGTGTGTGAGGTTTGTGTTCAGTGTTGTGTGTGTGTGGTTTGTGTTCAGTGTTGTGTGTGTGAGGTTTGTGTTCAGTGTTGTGTGTGAGGTTTGTGTTCAGTGTTGTGTGTGTGAGGTTTGTGTTCAGTGTTGTGTGTTGTGTGTGTG
The DNA here is from genome assembly GCF_947034865.1 of Barbatula barbatula. Lineage (NCBI taxonomy): Eukaryota > Metazoa > Chordata > Actinopteri > Cypriniformes > Nemacheilidae > Barbatula > Barbatula barbatula. The sequence continues at coordinate 25,887,203 of NC_136764.1, forward strand.
AGGTTTGTGTTCAGTGTTGTGTGTGAGGTTTGTGTTCAGTGTTGTGTGTGTGAGGTTTGTGTTCAGTGTCGTGTGTGAGGTTTGTGTTCAGTGTCGTGTGTGAGGTTTGTGTTCAGTGTTGTGTGTGAGGTTTGTGTTCAGTGTTGTGTGTGTGAGGTTTGTGTTCAGTGTTGTGTTTGAGGTTTGTGTTCAGTGTTGTGTGTGTGAGGTTTGTGTTCAGTGTTGTGTGTGTGGTTTGTGTTCAGTGTTGTGTGTGAGGTTTGTGTTCAGTGTTGTGTGAGGTTTGTGTTCAGTGTTGTGTGTGTGAGGTTTGTGTTCAGTGTTGTGCGTGAGGTTTGTGTTCAGTGTTGTGTGTGAGGTTTGTGTTCAGTGTTGTGTGTGAGGTTTGTGTTCAGTGTCGTGTGTGTGAGGTTTGTGTTCAGTGTCGTGTGTGAGGTTTGTGTTCAGTGTCGTGTGTGTGAGGTTTGTGTTCAGTGTTGTGTGTGTGAGGTTTGTGTTCAGTGTTGTGTGTGTGAGGTTTGTGTTCAGTGTTGTGTGTGTGAGGTTTGTGTTCAGTGTTGTGTGTGAGGTTTGTGTTGAGTGTTGTGTGTGTGTGAGGTTTGTGTTCAGTGTCGTGTGTGAGGTTTGTGTTCAGTGTCGTGTGTGAGGTTTGTGTTCAGTGTTGTGTGTGTGAGGTTTGTGTTCAGTGTTGTGTGTGAGGTTTGTGTTCAGTGTTGTGTGTGTGAGGTTTGTGTTCAGTGTTGTGTGTGAGGTTTGTGTTCAGTGTTGTGTGTGTGAGGTTTGTGTTCAGTGTTGTGTGTGTGAGGTTTGTGTTCAGTGTTGTGTGTGAGGTTTGTGTTCAGTGTTGTGTGTGTGAGGTTTGTGTTCAGTGTTGTGTGTGTGAGGTTTGTGTTCAGTGTCGTGTGTGAGGTTTGTGTTCAGTGTCGTGTGTGAGGTTTGTGTTCAGTGTTGTGTGTGTGAGGTTTGTGTTCAGTGTTGTGTGTGAGGTTTGTGTTCAGTGTTGTGTGTGAGGTTTGTGTTCAGTGTTGTGTGTGTGAGGTTTGTGTTGAGTGTTGTGTGTGTGAGGTTTGTGTTCAGTGTTGTGTGTGAGGTTTGTGTTCAGTGTTGTGTGTGAGGTTTGTGTTCAGTGTTGTGTGTGAGGTTTGTGTTCAGTGTTGTGTGTGTGAGGTTTGTGTTCAGTGTTGTGTGTGAGGTTTGTGTTCAGTGTTGTGTGTGAGGTTTGTGTTCAGTGTCGTGTGTGAGGTTTGTGTTCAGTGTCGTGTGTGTGAGGTTTGTGTTCAGTGTCGTGTGTGTGAGGTTTGTGTTCAGTGTTGTGTGTGAGGTTTGTGTTCAGTGTTGTGTGTGTGAGGTTTGTGTTCAGTGTTGTGTGTGTGAGGTTTGTGTTCAGTGTTGTGTGTGTGAGGTTTGTGTTCAGTGTTGTGTGTGAGGTTTGTGTTCAGTGTTGTGTGTGAGGTTTGTGTTCAGTGTTGTGTGTGAGGTTTGTGTTCAGTGTTGTGTGTGAGGTTTGTGTTCAGTGTTGTGTGTGTGGTTTGTGTTCAGTGTTGTGTTCAGTGTTGTGTGTGAGGTTTGTGTTCAGTGTTGTGTGTGAGGTTTGTGTTCAGTGTTGTGTGTGTGAGGTTTGTGTTCAGTGTTGTGTGTGTGAGGTTTGTGTTCAGTGTTGTGTGTGAGGTTTGTGTTCAGTGTTGTGTGTGTGAGGTTTGTGTTCAGTGTTGTGTGTGAGGTTTGTGTTCAGTGTTGTGTGTGTGAGGTTTGTGTTCAGTGTTGTGTGTGTGAGGTTTGTGTTGAGTGTTGTGTGTGTGAGGTTTGTGTTCAGTGTTGTGTGTGAGGTTTGTGTTCAGTGTTGTGTGTGAGGTTTGTGTTCAGTGTTGTGTGTGAGAGGTTTGTGTTGAGTGTTGTGTGTGTGAGGTTTGTGTTCAGTGTTGTGTGTGAGGTTTGTGTTCAGTGTTGTGTGTGAGGTTTGTGTTCAGTGTCGTGTGTGTGAGGTTTGTGTTCAGTGTCGTGTGTGAGGTTTGTGTTCAGTGTTGTGTGTGAGGTTTGTGTTCAGTGTTGTGTGTGAGGTTTGTGTTCAGTGTTGTGTGTGTGAGGTTTGTGTTCAGTGTTGTGTGTGAGGTTTGTGTCCAGTGTTGTGTGTGTGAGGTTTGTGTTCAGTGTTGTGTGTGAGGTTTGTGTTCAGTGTTGTGTGTGAGGTTTGTGTTCAGTGTTATGTGTGTGAGGTTTGTGTTCAGTGTTGTGTGTGAGGTTTGTGTTCAGTGTTGTGTGTGTGAGGTTTGTGTTCAGTGTTGTGTGTGAGGTTTGTGTTCAGTGTTGTGTGTTCAGTGTTGTGTTCAGTGTTGTGTGTGAGGTTTGTGTTCAGTGTTGTTGTGTTTTGTGTCACTGTGGGCCTCATGGCGCAGTAATACAGATCAGAGTCTGATAGAGTAACAGAGGAGATCTCCACATACACATGTTTGTCTTGTTTTACAGCATGTGAATAGAGACGATGAGCAGGTTCAGATGTGTTTGAATATTCTGTGACTGACAGCAGAAACTCTGGTTTTGTGTTGAGATTCTGTCGATACCACTGGAGAGAGCTGACAGTGACACCACTAGTGATGGTGTATTTACAAGAGAGAGTCACATTTTTACCCTCAAACTCATGTTTTTCTGTAAACAACGACTCTATTGAATCAGCAAACAGAGTTCCTGTGGAAACAAAAGAGTATCAATTGATCAAGCTGTAAAATAATTATTTTGTACATTTTTACTGTATGTTTTTATTTTTATTTTGACTGAAATGTTGTTTGAATTATTATCTCTTACCAATGTAAAGTTGTATTATTATCCAGGTAAAGAGAAACATGATGTGTTCAGAGATTCTGTATATATTGAAGAAAACAACATCAGATGATTCAATCTGTCACTCTCATCTGTAAATAAGCTCCGCCCACTGCTGATGTATAATGTTAAAAAAACATTTTGTAAACAAAAAACTAATTGATTGATGACAAAAGTCCTATAAGAATGAATAAAGGTCCTTTAAAACAGTTTAAAAGCATCTCAGGCTGAGACCTCAACAAGAAGACTGAAACAAATGTTAAGAAACATTGTTTTCATTAAATTCTAGGAAACAGGAGTCTACTTTAAGCATGATAAAATATAACATATGTTCATTTAAAGGAGATTTATTTACCACAGTTAGATTTCACATTTAAATTTGTGTTAATTCATAGTTTTGATCAAATGTGAGGAAAAAAACCTTTAAGCCGTGTATGTGCTCATATCATGTGTGTTAGCAAACATCAATAATAATATAAAAAAACATCATAACATTACATATTTTGTCGATGAAAAAGAGTCAATTTACTGTTTACATTTGACATTGTGAGACTGTTAGTTTTCTCTGAACTACACACAGATGTAGGAGGAGTTTATCACCGTCTACAGTTCTGACACACGGTGGACAAGATGTGAAATTACATGATTTCCTCTAAAAATATTATTTTCCCCCTGCTTGACTTTCTACCAATAAACCTTTTTGAGTTTATATATTCTGCATATTCTAAATATGTTAGAAATGTATACGGACGATACTGTATTGTGCAAAATGACAATGTTGTTACCGTGACAGGTGACAGGTGTTACCGTGTTTTATTTTATTTGGGGCTGAATAGATTGTGGTTTTGATTATAGTTTGTGCTTCAAGTTAAATGTGAAAATATCTTTAAGGTTTTTGTACGACGTGTTTGATGTTTTGTGTCACTGGGCTTCATCTCTCACAGCACAGTAATATAGAGCTGAATCTGACAGAGAAACATCATTAATATTGACTTCAGTGGATGTGTCTGATGCTGTTGCTTTAAACCGTTGATCTGAAGTATCTTCAGCACTCAATGATCGAGCACCTTTATACGCTAAATACAGAAGATCCCTGTGAGAAAACTTTCTGTACCAATAAAGTCGAACATCATTGCTGGTTGTACTATATGAACAGCTCAGTTTTATATTTTCTTTTTCTTTTACGATGATTGTAGTCCCTTTATCTGGCTCGATTTTGTCCCCAGTCACCAAACCTGTAAACAATAAACACAAAATAAAAAAATAATTTAAGCAAAGTTGGAAAAAACGAATAATATTGCTACAAAAGTAGAAAATCAATGAAATATTGAAAGCAATATACCTGTTGCCATAATAAGAACCAGTAAACAGCATTCATTCATGTTAAATCAGATGAACTCAGTTCTGTGTTGAGTCTTTCAGATCTGTGTTTGTGTATCAGACTCTGTGAGTCACTGCAGATCAGATATCAAGACAAACATCAACTTCCTGTTCTGCTCCTATTGGTCATCGTGAGGGTCAAACTGATCAAACGGATATATTGGGTTTATATGGTACTTCTGTACGGTGAAATGTCTCCACCTGGAGCTAAAACATTAATATTGAGCATCTGAGATGTGAGAAGTTTTCAATCATAAACCGGATACTTCAAAAGACATTATTCCTCTGGGTTTTAACATTGAAAAGATTTTTCTTACAAAAATATTTTTTATTATAATTTGTCATACATTAACTTTATTTGTTTTAGTAACATTCCCATTTATTTTAAATAAACAGATTTGCATTAATCAGAAAAAAACATCATCAGTATAGAAATTGACTGTAAGTTTATTCTTTTCTCAAAACAATCATGACATCATCACATGTATTTGTTTTGTTTTTGACTCTTCTCACCCTCAGTCATGTTTGTGTTCAGTGTTGTTGTGTTTTGTGTCACTGTGGGCTGCAGGGCGCAGTAATACACATCAGAGTCTGTGACTTTAACAGAAGAGATCTTCAGATCCACAGTGCCGTCTGCTTTACTGTGTTTGATGGAGATTCCAGAAACTGGAGGATCAGCTTCAGTTATGACGCCTGAATAATCCAGTATAAGAAACTGTGGTGCTGAAGCTGCATATTGACGATACCAGTGAAGACTATAGACAGAACCAGTGTAGTTACAAGACAGGGTCACATTCTCAGATTCAACTGCAAACACTGTATCTCTGTACGGACTGATGACTTCTTTAGCTCTGTAACCTACAACACAACATTATATGAGTAGAGTTCAAATAAGAGTATAGTGATATAATGATGAATGAATATTTTACCTTCAGTTACAGTCAATAATAGAAGAACACAAGTCAACATGACAGAGGAGGTTCAGACACACTTGTCTCAGGGAATTTCAGTGATCAACATTACAGATCATTGTGTTTCACAGGTCTGTGTTAAGCTCCACCTCTTGACATTCTCAGATGACAGATGAAAATATACAGTTAAACAAACAATACAGCTGGTCACATTACATTTGGTCATTTAGCAGACACTTTTATCCAAATCGACTTACAAATGAAGCAAACAAGGAAGTTAATCGATCAACAGAAAGGGCCACAATAATGTTCTAGTGCTATGAAACTGGTCCCATTGAGCCCAACACAGTAACAAGTGATATGAAAACAACATACAGCCAACAACTCCATCACTAGAAGTCAAGGGTCAAGGGTCAAGAGCTCAACTAAAGGAAACACTAAACACTATCAGACTTTCTCCTTCACATCTTTTCTTGACTGTGTTTGTTAACAGCAGGTGTTAAAGTCTCTGTGATCCCCAGTATGAGGTGTGTGCTTTATATGATGCTGGTGAGGAGGGAGATTGGTGTGATAGCTTACTTGATGTGATGAGGAGGATTATGGGAAATAAGGTCTAAATTGTGAACAGATTATAGATAATGAACATTATTGAACAAAACTCTTTTTTATTAACTTTCAGTTCCCTTTCGAGAGCGGTCACTTCGACATTGCGGAGACCACATATGAAACTCCTCCTCTTTTTCACTTTTCCTGAAGTCCTATAGGATAACGCCAGTAAAACTGGCCAATTGTCGCAAGACATGTACAGTATGCAAATACTGACGAATCTAGACATTATAAATACAGTGCATGTGACGACAATTCCTCAGAATCTTCCTTTTCACGCTGTCATGGTTGAAGACGCAACTAGAAGTTCTTTCACCGCATCCGATGGCTTCATACTGTCGTCTTTGCGCGGGCCCCATTGGCCCGCAGGATACTCACGAGCACTGCATTGCCTGCCTGGACCTTGCTCACGTGGAGGATGCATTCTGGGAGTCTGATTGCGCGCACTGTGCGGACCTGCCGGCGCGTGTCTTGAGGACTCGCAGGAACATCGCTCTTGGACTCATAGGGTCGAGGCTCACCACCGCCAACGAGCCGCTGGTGAGTCCACCCATTCCACGAGGTGGCGGCGACGACCCGGCTCCGGGCCCCCGTCCTCTGCCGTCAACTCATTCCCCAGTCCTCTACGTGGACGAGAGCCTTCGTCCCCGCCTTCCATCGCGGAACGCCGTTTCCTTCGGCGCTGAGGAGGACTATGACTCCATGCCCATCTCTGCAAGAGGAGTGCGCAGTCCCAGAGCCCGCTCTTCATCCGCGCCTCACTCCTCGCAGAGACCCGCCAAGCAGCACGCGGCTCCCGCACCGGCTAGTCAAGGTCGCGAGCCGGACGTCCGTCCTAAACAATGGTCGGGTCCAGCTAAGAAGAGGTACGGGCCGAACAGACGTCCGCGCTACGACGGCAGAGCTTCATCGGCTGCCAAGCCGTCGTCCTGACGGACCTGGGAAGAGAAGGAGAGAGTCCGTGAGCGTGCCGGCGGCCCCCAACGCGCTGTTTGCAACAGTTTCCCCCGCGGTTGCGGGCGATTATTGCAATGTTGTAAGTGTTGTTGTGTGAATGCAATAAAAACACATACCTGCTCACAGGAAGAGCTCTTCCCCCTCACCCACACAATGCTGCGTCCCTTGCCCTGCCACGGTGCAGCGCGAAGCCGCAGTTAATCCCAGCTATAACCAGCCTTCCCTCGTCCACGGAGGCTCCCATGGATGAGAGACCGCTGGATTCTCACGCGGGAGCCATTTTCCCGCCAGTGCATTTAACCTCGCTTGGGCCAGCGTGCTCCCCTAAACGGTCCACGGACGGTAACCCCCGAACAGATTCGGCCGTTATGTCTGTTTCTGGACGCGTGGAAAGCCATTCCAGGCATCTCTCTCTGGCTACTAAACGTGATAGAACACAGGTACTCCCTGCAGTTCAGGCGCAGACCTTCCCGCTTCAGCGGTGTGGTTCCGTTGCTTACGTCACTGCAAAACGCGCCTGTGTTGAGGCAGGAAATCTGCAGCCTGCTCGATCGAGCGTGTCCCTCCGAACGAGCAGGAAAGCAGGTTTTACAGCCGGTATTTTGTAGTGCCAAAGAGAGATGGTGGTCTGCGTCCGATTCTGGACTTGAGACCCGTCAACCGAGCGCTTTACAAGCAAGCGTTCAGAATGACAACTCTAAAACAGATCCTGGCAGAAGTGCGTCCCGGGGACTGGTTTGTATCCGTAGATCTGAAGGATGCGTACTTTCATGTTCAGATAGCCAAGCACCACCGAAGGTTCCTGCGATTCGCATTCGAGGATTCAGCGTACCAATTTGCTGTCCTCCCATTCGGACTGGCATTAGCTCCGTGCACATTCTCGAAGTGCGTGGACGCGGCGCTTTCCCCTCTCAGAGCGAGCGGAATGCGCATTCTCAATTATCTGGACGATTGGCTGATTTTAGCCCACTCTCGGAAGGTGCTAATCGGTCACACGCGGATGCTGCTTTGTCACTTGACATCCCTGGGGCTGCGCGTGAACATGCAGAAGAGCAAACTCACACCGAGTCAATCTATAACGTATCTGGGGGTATGTTTCGACTCAGTGGAGATGCGTGCTCGCCTCTCCCCAGAGCGGACGGAGTCCATCTCTTCAGCTCTACATTTGCTCAGGCCGGGCCGGTCTGTTCCCCTGAGGGAGTTCCAGAGGCTTTTGGGTCTCATGGCGTCGGCGGTCTGCCGCCTAGGTCTCCTTCACATGCGACCACCACAGTTCTGGCTAAAGGCTCGGGTTCCATGAAGAGCATGGTACTCGGGTCGGGCGCGAGTCCCGGTTACACTCAGTTGTATTTCTCGCTGATCCAATCCCCCATGGGGAGCGACGCGCTGACGGTGCTTTGGCCGGACATTCGGCTTTACGCGTTTCCTCCGGGGAAGATCTTACCCCTAGTGCGTCGGTGATTCTCGTCGCTCCGTTTTGACCGAATCAACCATGGTTTCTGGACCTGAGGAAGTTGTTGACAGCGCCGCCGTGGCGGATTCCCCTCAGGAGAGACCTGTTGTCCCAGGTGAACGGCACGATTTGGCACCCCAGTCCAGAGTTGTGGAACCTCCATGCCTGGCCGCTTCGGGCGTTCTAACTAAACTCCCTCAGCATGTACTGGATACAATTTCGGAGTCTTGTGCGCCGTCTACCAGACGTTTATACGCTCTAAAATGGGAGGTGTTTGCTAAAAGGTGCAGCAGTAACAATATCGACCCGGCGTCCTGCCCCGTGTCTGATATTTTATCTTTCCTGCAGCACAGGCTGGACAACGGCGGCCTCCCTTCAACGCTGAAGGTTTATGTGGCGGCTATCGCTTCATTTCGTTCCCTGGTTGATGGGCAATTGATTGGTAGGCACATGTATTGTGTAATTTCTGGGTTGTTTTGAGATGATTTGATGAGGCTTCACTGCAAAGTGCAGTATTATGTACCACAGTTTTAATCTACCTGTTTTAGTATTAAGAAGTATTCATAGGAACATTAGAATATGTGGGAGTATTAGTAATATAATCAGAAACCACATTTAACCACAGTTGATTATGCAATGATTTAAGGGCCATGATCAGCATACTAAGCCATAATCAAGTATCATTTATTTACATTTATCAAACATATATATTTACACTTATGATTTAAGAGCACAACACTGTTTTATTCTCACTAACTATATACTCACACTTATGGTTTGAGAAAAATTCAGTGTTGTCTAAAAACGCATGACCACTCCACATTGAATTGAAGTATACAGAAGTGTTGTCTAAAAACGCATGACCACTCCACATCGAATTGAAGCAGTATGTTCATTACACCAGTTTAAAGACTTTATAGCCGCAGGTACATCATATGTATGCACGAGTTACAGTTTTACTACTATAATTATGGGCTTGAAAAAACTTGAACTTTAGATGCTTTGGGAAGATCTCACTTTGTTTGGCATGCGCAAATAAAGTTAACTTTTTGACACCTGGACCCTCTTTGTCTGAGCAATTCTTTGAAGCTACAAGAACAACATTCCACGACACATGCTGGTGGTCAGATTCCTCAGAGGAGCTAGGAGACTTTCCCCCCTGCGAACCCCTTCGGTGCCGCCTTGGGACTTAGCGCTGGTGTTGAAGGCTCTCTCTTCTCCCCCTTTCGAGCCTTTGAAAGCGGTTTCTGTAAGAGAGCTCACTCTAAAAACCGTTCTCCTTCTCGCCCTTGCTTCGGCTAAGTGCATAGGGGATTCACAAGTGCTCTCAATCGGCGCTGATTTCATTCGTTTTGGACCCGGCGACTGCAGCGTCACTCTCCGGCCGAAATCGGGTTATGTGCCAAAGTCCATGTCTACCCCTTTTAGAGCGCAGGTCATTTCTTGCCCGCTTTGTCTTCCGAGTCGTCAGACTCGCAGGATGCTAACGCTCAGAGAGCGGTCTGCCCGGTAAGGGCCTTGCGGGCTTACATTGATCGCACGGCCGGGATTCGGCAGTCTGAGCAGCTCTTTATTTGTTTTGGTGGGGGTACTAAAGGCCAGGCTGTCTCAAAACAGAGGCTCTCTCACTGGGTGGTGGACGCTATTACCTTTGGCGTACGAGAGTCAGGATCAGATCTGCCCCTCCGGTATCAGAGCTCATTCGACTAGGCTATCGTCTCTTCGTGGGCCTGGTCTAAGGGCACATCTATTCAGGACATATGCTGTGCAGCTGGCTGGTCTTCACAGAACACCTTCGCCAGGTTCTATAGATTGGATGTGTCCTCGTTGGCTTCTCAAGTCCTCTCGGTGAGTGCTGATCACGCTTATCTTCTACCTTGTAATGTATTGTGCTACACAGTTGTTGCCGCATTGCTGTTTACACTGGGCTTGGTGTACTTATGTTCGCTATTATATCGCCCGGGATTCCGTGCTGGGTCTACTGCTGTGGTGTCTGCCCTGTTCAGCGCAGCCCGCTGCGTTCGTTGGGGTTGGATATGCAAATTTGCCAAGAGCCAAATCTAGCAGTTCATTGGTGTGTTCAGTGATCTAGCAGTTCATAGGCCGGTTTCAGCCAATCAGCTGTTAACGCTTGGGGCGACCTCACGAATGGTTGATTTGTTTGCTCCACATACTTTGTGTGTTATCCCATTTGTCGGGCTGTTTTTGCTAACTCGCACGGCAGGATTGTACTACTGTTCCATATGCGGTCTCCGCAATGTCGAAGTGACCGGTCTCGAAAGGGAACGTCTCCGGCTACTTTCGTAACCTCGGTTCCCTGTGAAGCGGGAACGAGACATTGCGTAGAACGCTATGTTCGCCGCTTATCTCCGGGCAGGCGTTCTATCGTAGATTCTGAGGAATTGTCGTCACATGCACTGTATTTATACTGTCTAGATTTGTCAGTATTTGCATACTATACATGTCTTGCGTCAATTATAGTTATCCTATAGGACTTCAGGAAAAGTGAAAAAGAGGAGGAGTTTCATATGCGGTTCTCCGCAATGTCTCGTTCCCGCTTCTCAGGGAACCGAGGTTACGAAAGTAACCGGAGACGGTGTTACTGTATCCTGTCTTATACAAAGCTTTGTGGTTTACATACAGACAGTGGCGGAGGTAGGGTTTTATATATCGGGTGGCCAGGGGGACCAAGGCTACTTCAGGGGGTCCACAGACCATGACATAAAAGTCAAATAAGTTAACACATTGTATTAGCAATGTTTCTATTATATGTAAATTGTCAGTATATTTCTTTCTAATGAAATATAATAAAACAGAACATTCATATTCACAGGACCACTAAATAAAAACCAAATGCAATGACTTGCACACTATTCAAATCCCATCCATCCACGTGTTAGTTTAAAATACCTTATAGAATCTGAAAACTGTTAAAGATTGACTCTCCTGGAGAAAATGGGTCTGGTTATTTCAGACAACATATGTTTACAAAAAGTCTCTTATACAGAATTATAACTAAATTAATCAAAGTGCGCCAGTTTAAAAGTTAACATACAGCTGATTCTTAATCCAGTATGATGTTATGTTAACAACTAATAACAGCTTTTGTGATAAACTGTTGAAGACTTTCTTGTTTGATCTGAGATCATAAATTGTCCAGTGGTCTTCTGAGAAATCCTCCAGATCCTCCACAATCTTCTACATCTTTGACCTCTGTCCAGTAGTGACTGTAAAAGGTTGAGATTCATCTGATGAGAATTGAGAGACACATACACAACTATTACAAAAGATACAAACATTACTTGACGCTCAAGAAGTCAACACAATATATTTTAAGTCTGGTGGGTGTAAATCTTTAAACTAAATAAAACAAGTGATTTCAACAACATAATGTAAATTGACACTGCTCACCCAACCCAAAGGTTTACATGCACATGAATTTTAAATGTGTAGTGTTGACGTCTTGTGCATCATGGGATGTTTGTATTTTTTGTAATAGTTGTGTATGAGTCTCTCAATTCTCATTAGTGTGAAAAGATGAATCTCAACATTCAGTCACTGAGGAACAAGCGTCAATGTAACCAGGCTAAATAATGAGAAACCCGATTAAGCTGTGTAACCCGGTCACAAAAGGGTTAATTTTTACTCTCGTATCTTTGATTGATGTGTAAGTGAGCAAATGGGTGACTTCTGAGGCAGTGAGCTGACCAATCAGCTGCTAGCTAGGCTTGGTTACAGTTACGTCTCTAGTTTCGTGTCTGTGCACGTTCTTCTTTCGGCGCCAACACTCAAACATAAGAGGCTGCGTCATCCACTTGATAAGACGGAAAAAACGGAGTTCTGTAATCATTATTGCTTATACTGACTACACTGTGTTGTAATATGGAGTGTGAAAGGGAGCTGTGCCTGAATCCACTGGTTGTTACAGAACTAAAGGCAGTGAATTCCGCTAATATGGTGAGTTGTTTATTTGGCGCTAGGCCTCTGAGTTCGCTAGTATTTATGTTAACAGGCTTTGATGCCCAGTTGTATTTATCCTAGTCTGCTGAGTTTATTATGAGTTCGCTAGCATTTATGTTAACAGGCTTTGATGCCCAGTTGTATTTATCCAAGTCTGCTGAGTTTATTATGAGTTCGCTAGTATTTATGTTAATCGGCGCTAATGGGTAAATCAGTGTAAATGTGCTTATTGTGTAAAGCATAGGTAGAGCGTCTGCTGTGTTCATATGTTAATAGGGTAATTAGCCACAATTAGGCTAGCGAAATACTGGTTAATGCCTGTGAAACCAAAAGATTATTTCGTTGTGGGTTATAAAAAGAAATGTTACCTTTCCATACTGTTGCTTTATGTTTAGTTTGTTAAGTGATGTTAAAGATTGTGGTTTAAATGTGAAATGTGGTCACTGGAAGTTAAAGAGGTATATTTTTAGTGCATTATTTCCACTGTTTCCGGTGCAGTGGAGGATAAATAAGCACGCTTACACCTTAATGCCTCTAATTTAAAGTGATTAATGTTAACATGCAATTTATGCAGTATTATTCTTCGTACTGTTAATGTAAGTAAGGTTTCATGAAACTTGAATTATAAATGTGTGTTTTAATATAGGATGCAATAGAGAGATGTTTTTGTATTGCATTATAGGTATATGGAGGGATTATTGGGTCAGATTGTAAACTGAAAATCTAAAACTAAAAGTCTTAATCTAAAACTAAAAGTCTTAAACCAAAACTAAAAGTCTAAATTTAAATGAATTTGGTATTTAGGATTGGGCATTTTGTATTTAGGATTGGGCATTTTGTATTTAGGATTGGGCATTTAATCATTTAGCCATTTAGGATAGAGGATTTGGGGATTTAGGATTGGGAATTTGAGGATTGAGGATTGGCCATTTAATCATTTAGGCATTTAGGTTTGAGGATTTAGGATTGGGCATTTGAGGATTGAGGAGTGTATGCAAATTAGGAGGCGTGGCCCGAATACTGGAGGCTGGGTTTGAAATGGCTTTTGTGCAGAGGCACTTTATGGACGCTAGAGGGAGCTCCCAGTGCTAAGGAGCACAGTGTAATGTAACCAAACAGAGCGAGTGAGTGGCTGGAGCGAGGACTGTGTGATAGCTTCAATTTAATGACAGCGTTTTATGGACGCTGTGGACATGTGTGGCCTCAAACACAGAGTCACCAGTGAAACGAGTGCTATCGGTCTGACGACGAGAAAGCAGCAGGTAAGATGCTAACATTAGCTACTAGTTATGTTAGCTGATATTGCTAACATGCTTTAGTAGGGTATTATTATATTGGGACACACTGTTTTGTTTTTTAAACTGCGGTTAACCTCTCAGACAGTAGTAGATACACTCCTTTCACATTGCCAGTAGATGTGCTTGTTGCTATATAGCGTATATATATATATATCATACAGATTGTGAGGGAAAAGAAATTAGGCTTGTTCGACTTGAACCGGCACTGCACACTGCAAGACCGATCGGTTTATGACATCGAAGCACCTCGAGAGCGATTCAAAAGCATAAGGATCGTGTCAGCGTCTACTCTCTAATCGCTCTCGTGGTACTTTGATGTCATATATATATATATAATTGTGTGTGTTAACTTCCGTCCAAGTGACCACTGGTCAGCTGTGGCCTAATGGTTAGAGCGTTGGGCTTGTGATCAGAAGGTTGCCGGTTCTAATCTCTGTGCCAGCAGGTCATGGCTGAAGGGCCCTTGAGCAAGGCACCTTACCCCTGATTGCTCTGCAGTAATGTGCCACTGTATAAAAAAAACTACTTGTAAGTCGCTTTGGATAAAAGCGTCTGCCAAATGAATAAATGTAAATGTAAGTGTGCTGATCTGCATCCTTTGTATTTCGTGCGGTTGTTACAATATTATCTTGTAACCATCACAGCAGTTCAGTGTTGTGCCACTCACCTGAAGGAACTAGAGGGGACTGTTGAACCGTTAAGGCCATGTTTCAGTAACTTATCTTAATACAATATACAACCCACCCACTGACTTGTCATCCTTCTTGCAGATAGAGATGTTTCACCTGGACATGGAGGACCACTTTGTGTCACAGCCAAAGCTATGGCTCATTCTGCAAAAACTGGATCAATAGACACCCCTGGACTCAAGACTTTTTCACTCACTAAGACACAAAGTCACTTAATTCTCAATATTGTAGTTTATTTTCTCCTAGTTTTTTATTATATGACCTATAATTACATGGTTTTATTTTGTTTGTTATATCTTTAAATTACTTTTCTGTTCTTCCTGTAATTGTTGTTGTGGTGCCCCATAGAAAATGAATAAATTCTTTATAATCTTATCTTGACTAGAAACTAACACTTTATCTTTTTTTGGTATAATACAAGTCGTGTAGTAAAGCAATATACAGGCATGTTACAGTAAATGAATCTCAATTAAGGACTTCCATTTTTATTAATAATGGTCTGTGTCCTTATATGCATTTTGTCAGGAAAGGACTACGAGGAGAAGGGTCATTTGTAAGTTCCGGTCTGTTAGGGGGGTTGAATTACTGTAGTTGTAGTTGTGCTGTATCTTGAACATGCCCTGGTTCTCCTTACAATAATCTTGACAATACATCCACAGTTTCACAATAAATTCGAACACCAGTGTCACGTTGCTCTGTGCTTGGTTGAGGTAGAAGGGCAAAGTCTGCTTCAGTAAACTGCCTTGGAAGCTCAATCTCTGGAATCTCAAGATGAGTGTCCACCCCTGCTGCACTTGGTCCACTCCAGTCAGTCCCATATTCTTCACTGACCTGTTGATGAGCAAAATGGCTATTTAAAAAATTAAACAGTACAAATAAAAGCCAAGAATCAGAGTGTAAATGCAAGCTTATGAGTTGCAACAATGCATTCCAGTGACAACTTAAGAATCATTCAACTACAGGAACATTCTCTAATGTAATATTTTTTCAACAGGGAAAACATTATTGTTGACATTGAAATATCTCTAATCTTGGTAACAGCGTAACCACAGCTAGTGTTGTGTTGAGGCAAAAAAAACATTTTAAAATCCAAATTTATAAAAAGAGATGTATTTATTCTTGCAAGAATAGGCCCAGTCGCCACACAGCAGTTACCCTGTGGAGTGAGTGGATGTGTAGCAGAGGTATTTGCAGGGGAGACATATTCCTGGCAGTTCGGATGCTGTGGTTGTTCCATCGCTGGACAAAGAAGTCTAGATGGGACTGTATACAAAACACGTAGCCTATGACATGATTTTAAATTTGAAGTAATATAACATGGCTTGCTTTGGTTGAATTCCAATGTAGAATGCGGCCTGTTAGACCGCTGCAAAGATAACTGGCCGTTGCCAAGAAAAATAATAGCCTTGCTATGGACGCAGTTCTGTTTAGCTGAAGCAATAGAATAGTTTTTAAATCAATAAATTTATTTTTAAATCATTATTTTGTGTCAAAGTAATGATTTATTTGGTAGCCATGTAATAAGCTTACATAACATCGGCTCTATTAGCGCTCGCCATTGTGTGACTCGCACGCGGTTCCGATCCGATCATCATATTTAACTGTTACGTTAACTTGAATTTGACAGGAAAAATACACAGTGCACTTAATATTTTTCTAACATTAACGTAACTTACCTTGAACAGCATGGTGGGCGCGTGTCGTGGTTGCGTTTAGACCGAACACTTGCGGTGTTGGTAAAATGGACAAGCCATTGGTCGAGGAAGAAGCCTCTCCACCGTTACTGGAATCCTTTTCTTTGTCCAAAACGTCCAGCGCCCATCTCAACAAAGATGCTAGCTCTGGCTTTGCCATTGTTAATATGGCAGCCAACGTGGATCGCAGAGCACGACAACTTTAACTTTGAAGAGGACGCTCTGCCACTGTGCTCCTTAGCACTGGGAGCTCCCTCTAGCGTCCATAAAGTGCCTCTGCGCAAAAGCCATTTCAAACCCAGCCTCCAGTATTCGGGCCACGCCTCCTAATTTGCATACACTCCTCAATCCTCAAATGCCCAATCCTAAATCCTCAAACCTAAATGCCTAAATGATTAAATGGCCAATCCTCAATCCTCAAATTCCCAATCCTAAATCCCCAAATCCTCTATCCTAAATGGCTAAATGATTAAATGCCCAATCCTAAATACAAAATACCCAATCCTAAATACCAAATGCCTTATCCTAAATACCAAATTCATTTAAATTTAGACTTTTAGTTTTGGTTTAAGACTTTTAGTTTTAGATTAAGACTTTTAGTTTTAGATTTTCAGTTTACAATCTGACCCAATAATCCCTCCATATAGGTATACTGAAATACGATCTCAACTTATTTTGAAGTAGCCTGTAGCAGTCCATTTATTCACTGAATGGTAATGAGAGAAATGATTTGGCCTTATTTATAGATCAGGTTTTGGTAACGAGTTGGACACATCGTGCAGAGATCCACACGTTCCCCCAGAGATTTATAGATTCCCAGTCTAGGTGGCGAGCCAACCGTGGTTGTGATTCTGACTTTAAACGGATTGCCAGGGTCATCTTCATCTTCATGGTGGTAGGACGAACACGAACACAAACTGAGAAAAAGGGCCCCAACGGTAAAAACTGAACTCTTGTCAACAAAGGCAAGTGGAACCAAGAACGAACTGAGCTCAAAGAAACTGGAAGAAAAGGGTTTTGTTTATGTGCGCACTTTATTATTTTAGTTTGTTATTTTTCATAAATGTTTTCTGCTATGCATGTACCAGCCCTGTGTATTTAATACAGGTTATGCAAAACATCATTTTGGTGTGGTATTCCTTTGATTGGCATTCAATTCTCAGGCTCTTAACAATTTGGCGTCTTCTGATTCTGGTCCAAATTATTGATGAAAATCTCAGACTACATTAGACTACAAAATCTGTGCATTATTACTACTACCTCGTAATAAGGGTTACATCAACAATGCAGAAGATGCTGAAGAAGCAAAGATTGTGAAGGATTTACACCATTAAACTGTCAACAGGTATTCAGACAACACAACTATTACAAAACAATGTCTGGGCACAAGCCATAGAAAATACTTGTTTTCAATGCGGTCGATTCAATATCGATTTCTTTCATATTTCCGCAAACACTGAACGTTCATTAACTTGCATGTTATTGTTACTACTTTCTACTAGATGTCACTTTTCCTTTAACAACGGGTGGATGTTACAACAGAGACTCATGTGATAGCAGCCTCTCTTTATAGTTTATTTTGTGTCTTCATACTGTATCTTAAATGTTAAATGACCTGTTCTGATCTTCTTTTAGAAATATTGTGAATAGAAATGTAATGTTAACATCAGAATGGATACCCAGCTCTACTCGTACAGTATTAGGCATCAGGTGTGCAGGTATGTGAAGTCTTGAACTGGATTAGTTTTTAAATGTAGATAATTCTGTGTAAAAACTTTATTAAAAACGTGTTATGTGATATAACTCAGAAACAAACTTACTTTACTTTTCTTAAATTTTCAGATTTATGAGCACAACTCTACAGTATATAAGATTTTAAACTTCTCATTTTAATTTTGATGCCAGCAACATAAATAAATATATGGGACAAAGACAAAAAACAGCAAAACATGTCTTCATTTGGCAAACTTACAAGTAGGAAACACAGATCTCAGAAAAATCTTTTTAACAGTCAAGAACGTTCAAGACACAGAACCAGTCAAAGTGACTGAAATGATTTAAAATAAAATTATCTGAAGGTTTGGGAGTAGATGTTTGAATGAACTTTTCCAGTTGAAAATATAATTGTGCCAAAATATGAATTTCTTTCATGAGAAAACAATAATTGTATTTATATACATGTACACATTCATATAGATTTGAATCAAAGCGTGGCCATACTGAAGATGAAAAATGAATGGTCGTTTTGATTTAAGATGCTTTTAGTCACAACATCACTCATAGTTACAAATGTGTAGCTCCACGGTTTTGATAAGTTTACTATAAAAGGTGAAAAAACATAAGTGTTTGCAAAATGTTAACAGGTACTGTATATTAAAAAGATTTATGAATCAGAGAATGGATGTTAATACAGCTGTTGGCCTCCTTAGCTCCAGAACACAAGTGATTATGTCAACCGTCAATGCTGCTTTGTGTTCATTGGTGATGGAGAATTTGTTAACTTTGTGGCCTTTAGTTGGTTTGAAGTCTTTTGAAATGTCATGTTGTTGTCTTCAAAGCACAATGCAAGACCTCTGTCTGACTCCAGAACTCAGTAAAGGTGATTCCTTCCGTTTTCTCGTCTCTAAACCAATTGGGAGAAACAAAATTAAATCCCTTTCAAATTCTCTTGACAATTAACAAAACAAACAGTTTTTGGCTTTAAATGGTTTCATATAAAGTAGAGAAAACACAACTCTGTCCCCTGTAAATATTAGATAGTTATTACACACTCAAATAAAGTGGCAGAAAATATAAAAAATGAGACCCAAGTTGGTAATCCTTCTAGTTCTAAACGGAAAGAGTGACAGCCAAAAAGTGTTTGGAGGCGAAACTAGATGAAATACTAATCCTTTAATACTTGTACATTCATACTGCCCATGTTTAATGAAAATCTTTTGTTCTGAAGAGTGCCATGTACAGGAGGTCCTGCATTTACACAACCAGCAACAGAGACGTAACAGTAAAGTCAGTGGAGCTCATGTCATCCATACATATTTGTTATAACTTATTATGAACTAGTGTCATTTGTATAAGACATTTTAAGTGAAATAAAACTGATTCAAGGTCATAATGAAATGATATGAAACTACAGTGATGTTCATAACTGTTACAGACAACCAGAACGGTCAACTTCTAACAACATCAAAGAAAGAAACAGACGACAAAAATTGAAGTTGCTGGCAGTGTGAATGCACGAACCAAATGGTTATATTACACACTTATATTATGTATATATTTGTTTCAACGTTTAGGGTACACACATAAGAGGCATAGGGTTTAACTCATCCTCCACTGTGGATAAAAGTTTACTTTTAAGGACTGATTCCTCACAGTCGTCTGTTTGTGTTGTTTATCTTAAGACACAAAATGGTCAATTCGGGAACATTTGAAGAGAGAAAGAGGCGCACATGGTTTAAGACACGAAATGTGAATCCGGCCTAAGACATTATTATCAACTGGGAGTGATGTGTCTACGTGCAAATACGGCACAATACCAGTAGACATA
This sequence comes from Barbatula barbatula, assembly GCF_947034865.1. Classification (NCBI taxonomy): domain Eukaryota; kingdom Metazoa; phylum Chordata; class Actinopteri; order Cypriniformes; family Nemacheilidae; genus Barbatula; species Barbatula barbatula. The sequence goes on from NC_136764.1 coordinate 25,906,512, forward strand.
GACAGTTGTATTGTACAACACAGTTTTGACACACATGGAACCCCAGACAATCAGCCCTAACAAAAAGACAATACGGAAACAACAAATAAACTCACCCTTAGCCGGCTCTGTTGTGGAACCTAAAGTGAAGACAGAAATTCATGTTATGTTATAAGACAATTTCTCAATGAATTTATTCAATTAACTTGAAGTAGTGGTCAGGAGAAAATACATTTGTCTTTTTAATGGTGGGGAGCAGATCAGGTTTGTGGTGCATATCGGTCACCTACTGTACTGGAGTGTACATGGGCCAGAGATGAACCATGCAACGTAATAACAAGCACAACAACTTCACTTATGAGACACAGGTGCATTAACATCAGCAATGCTAACTTTACCTTCCATGACTTTTCCCAGCGTTTGCAACATGTTTGAAATGCCTTCAGAAAGAAGACGCCAGGCAGCTGCTCCACGATCTCGCCTTAGGAGAGCACTGCTGATGTATTGTCAAGAGTATTATTGTTATAAATGAATTGTACCCTAGAAATGCATTGCTAGCCCACACCTACATATATTATTGAGAAGTGATGACCAATGAAAATGATATATTGTATTAAAATAGGCTACTAAATATAATTGTATGGCAATATGACATCTATGCTTTAATACAGACTACACAAATGTGAACGCACGGATTCAGTGACCCAACGACATAATGCATGAAGTAATGTCATATGTTTTATTTACAGCAAACTGGAGAATAAACATTTAACGTGCTCATCCATGCAAGCAGTGAACAATGCTTTGTAGCACATATTAACAGACATTACTGTGATGTGTATTTTATGTTGTTTTGTGCTCATTCCCAACACTTACGGAGAAAACGACAGGTCACGTGTTACACAAACATTAAAAAGCGTCTTTAACCTGCTTATGGTTTTGATATGCGTGTGCATGTAATGCCCCTTTAAGCCAGACATATTAAAACACTGCATTGACAGCAACATCACAAATATACTTCACTATGTAGCATCTGTGGCGGGGGTCCGGAGCCAGAATCAGCATCACCTGGGAGATTAGCCCGGCGGCTAATGATGATCACGGTCACCTGTGACCGATTAGCTGCCGGGCACCGGCGGGAACACACAGACGGTGAGCTGGATTTCCCTCGCACGCCAGAACTAACATTGATCTCTCTCATCTGTCGGACTCGAGCCCCTAACACGGGAACCAAGGTCGGCACCGAGACTTCTCGCCTGCACTACCCCAATGCACCCGGGGCACCCCGGAACCTGAATCATATTGATTTCTCTCTCTCACTGTCAAACTGTTAATAAAACTTGTGCCGTCGTGTCTCTTACCTTGCCACACATCTCACAGGTTCACTTTACGCTACACGCTTTAATAAATGCGACCGCGACGCAAAGAAACGCGTTGATGGCGAGTAATACTCAGTATTGAAAACACCTGCCTGCAGTTCTCCGCTGTGCTCCTGTATGAACTGATCCTGTCCCGGGGGCTCATGGGATATAGAAGCGTCCCAAGCATCTGTCGCTGGGTGCTTCAGAATGTGGGCGTAACCAGGAAGACATCCGGGAGTTTCTCACCTGCTCTTTTATGAACACTGAGGTTTGGGACACTACTGTGTTTTCTCAACTATATAGTAGGTAAGTGGAGTATTCGGACAGTTGTATACGCACGTCCAAATCTCGCGAGAAATAGTGCACCAACAGGAAATTCTCGCCTACTGTTTTATGAAGAGCGAGGTTTCATACTATGCGTTCGCCTACTGCTTTTCGACTACTTTATAGTATGCAGTATATATATATATAGTATTATAGTATTCAGAGAGAGAGTGAGAGTGTGGAGATGTCGTTTCCATAACAACATACGAGGAACGTGATTGGTCGAGAAGGCTCAAGCGCGAAACTTAAAATGGCGGCTTTCGGAGCATAGTTTTGTATACATGTAAGTTTAATTTTCACATTCATCAACTTCTGATTGTATTTCTAATGAGAAATTAGTATTGTAGTTTTTAAATATGTGCTTAGTTGTCGCAACTTACGCTGTCTATCGGTTTCTCTGGGTTGCCTTCGTGCACAGATGCTGCCTCTGAAGACATGGCGTTCGGCTGCTATCTAACCAAACGCTGCGAGCGGTTTGTTTTACTAATAAAGCGCCTTTGTAGAGTTTTTCTTGTCAAAAAACAAGTCAAGTCTGAACACGGACTAATGTTTTTCTCTTGAGCTGATGCGCGCTTATCTATTGGCTACGAAAAGTTCTAAACATGACGTAACAATGAACATCAGCGTTCTTGCGTCTGTCTGTGTGTATTTAAACGCTGAAGTCAGTCGCTTTGCTCACTTTGCTACTCGCTCGCTTGCGGTTACTTTACAGCAGTGGATTAACAGTGAAAATGGGCCAGAAGTTTGGTAAAAGCGTTGAAGGGAACAGCGTTGACGATCGGAGCGGTGTGTACAAACAATGTTCACCTGCAGATATAGTTTTATTTCAGTAACACTGCATATAGGAATGTATAGTCTGTCTGATGTTTGACCTGTGTTTTGACTTGCATAAACTTATATGTTTTGCTTGTAGTCAAGTTTTCTTGTACAGCTGCTTTGTAACAACGCTATATTAATAAAGCTGACCCGACTTGACTTGCAGCATCCATCGCAGATGCCAGTTGTGAAGAGGAAGTGGATTTGTTTTGGTCTCAGACACCTGAACCGTCGGTTGCAAATGAGAGTTGTGAAGCGGAAGTGGATTTGTTTTGGTCTCAGACACCTGAACCGTCGATTGCAAATGAGAGTTGTGAAGCGGAAGTGGATTTGTTTTGGTCTTGGAACCCTAAACCATCGATCGCAGATACGAGTTGCGAAGGAGACGTGGAGGTGGATTGGTTTTGGTGTCGGAACCCTGAACCAACGACCGCAAACACAAGTTGTGAAGAGGAAGTAGATTTGTTCTGGTCTTGGAGGCCTGGACCATCGACCGCAAATACAAGTTGGGAAGGAGATAAAGAGGAAGATTTATTTTGGACGTGGAGAGCAGGTCAGGATAAGAGAGATCAGACTCCTGAAGTAGTCGCTGTGCCCGCTGACAGAAATACCGATGGTAAGTTTATCATTACTTGTGTAACGTTACACTTCCGTTCAAATGTTTAGGGTCAGATCACTTATCCATATCTTTATGCTTTAAACGTTATATGAATTCATGTCTATGTTTGGATCATTATTTGCTCCCATGCTTTCAAATGCCACATTTACAAAACGCCAAAAACAAATATATTTGTATGCTTTAGTTTTGTAGACCAAAAAATATATTTGTGCAAAGTCAAGAGTAATCTCAACACAACTGTCCCTTAAAGTTTTAAATACAATTTTAAAAGTCCTACTGTAACTTATTGGTTAAAAGTATCATTTTAAAATGTGCTGATGAATGAACAGGTCCTTTTGTTGAGACTCTGAGTGAAATTTGTACTGTAAAACTATCCTATAATTTGTCAATATCCTGCTTTAAATATGAGTGATTATTAATGTAAGTGTTCATTATTTCATGAATATTATTTGTTTGATCTCATTTTTCTCCACAGAGGAGATTCCAGTACAGAATGTCACTCAAGAGCTTCTGGAAAATCTGGAAACTCTTTCCAGTGAATCTTCCGTCAGTCAGACTGAGGAGAGACTGGAGGACAATGAGACGCCCAGTGTGTTCATTCAGGGTAAATTTACTTCCAAAATCCCAACATACACGTACACACATGTACACGTTCACATACACACTTACACACACAAATACACACGCATTCACATACACAACATTTATCTCATTTTTCTCCACAGAGGAGATTCCAGTACAGAACTTCCCTCAAGAGCTTCTGGAAAATCTGGAAACTCTTACCAGTGAATCTTCAGTCAGTCAGTCTGAGGAGAAGCTGGAGGACAATGAGAAGCCCAGTGTGTTCATTCAGGGTAAATTTACTTCCAAAATCCCAACATACACGTACACACATGTACACGTTCACATACACACTTACACACACAAATACACACACATGCACATACACAACATTTATCTCATTTTTCTCCACAGAGGAGATTCCAGTACAGGACTTCCCTCAAGAGCTTCTGGAAAATCTGGAAACTCTTACCAGTGAATCTTCGGTCAGTCAGTCTGAGGAGAAGCTGGAGGACAATGAGAAGCCCAGTGTGTTCATTCAGGGTAAATTTACTTCCATAATCCCAATATACACATTTACATGTACACATGCACATACACACTTTTGGTCTCATTTTTCTCCACAGATGAGATTCCAGTACAGGACGTCACTCAACAGCTTCTGGGATATCTGGAAACTATTTCCAGTGAATCTTCGGTCAGTCAGTCTGAGGAGAAGTTGGAGGACAATGAGAAGCCCAGTGTGTTCATTATGGGTAAATTTACTTCCATAATCGCAACATGCACGTTCACACTTTTGGTCATATGTAACAATAGAAGTGTATATATAAAGAGAAATGTTGTTGAAATAGATTTATGTGAAGTATTGCTAATGCTTTGTGTTTTATGTTTACTTCATTTCTCTTTTAACAGAAATCAATGGCCGGCAGTATGAGTCCGGCAGTATGCTGGGTGAAGGCGGTTATGGAATTGTCTTTGAAGGGACCCGTGTTCAGGATGGCTTGAAGGTTTTTCTTCTGTCTTGTGCTCATCTTTGTAACATCTCATCCTTTTCTTTTCAAACCTTAATGTATACCTAGTCCATGGCTTTAGTGCTTGATTTCATTGAAATCTGACTGAACTTCTGTTGGGAATGAATGCTTACACAAATCCATTTTTTGTTTTGTTGATCAGGTGGCAGTGAAAGTTGTCGAGAAGACCAAGGAAATCATCGATGACTATATCAACATTGTAAGTAGCTTGTGTTATTGTTCAATTGAAAATATCTTCATAGTTTTTATGTAGAAACTTAAGTATGTTTGAGACAGAGCTAAATCCTTGTTTGTTGAGCCATCTTCGTCTATTCGTGATTCAGTTTTTCTTCTTCTAGCCGGGTCATCGTGAAACCTTTCCACGTGAGGTGGGTCTTCAGATGCTTGCCTGTGAGGGAGAAAATGTTCCTGTGATCATCCAGTTTCTGGACTGGCAGGACTTTTCGGGCCACTACGTCATGGTCCTGGAGTGCCCGTCTCCCTGTGAGGACCTTCACAGTTTCATGAAAAGCACCGGAGGCCCCATCAAAGAGAACATGGCACTGCTTATCTTGCGGCAAGTGACCGAAGCGGTACAAATCTGCTGCCAGCGGGGGGTTTTCCACAGGGACGTAAAACTGGAAAACCTTCTGATAAACCGGAACACACTGGAGGTCAAAATGATTGACTTCGGCTGTGGCGATCTTCTTAAAGAATCAAAATACACAGTGTATTTTGGTATGTTTAATCACATTTTCCTTTATGAACAGCAGTTTACACAAATACTAAGAAGATTTTTTTAGATAATGTCTTTTCACAGTTTTTAGACATCACATTGTTTGCATGCTAATCTGTTTTCTTCAGGCACAAAAGAGTACACCTGCCCAGAATTTCATAAAAAGGGCTACTACTACGGCAAGCCAGCGACGGTGTACTCACTCGGGGTGCTGTTGTATGCCATGGTGTGCGGGTTATTTCCCAGCTCTCTGAGCCTCAAACGGATCAATGAGAAGACATGGAGAAGAGACGGCTTGACTAAGGGTAAGATCTTCACCTGGTCAACTGTAGTTCTGAATGATAGAAAACAGACAAAAAGTGGTTTGATGGAAGAATCGAATAAGATGATCAATGAGAGAATGTGTGAAGTTTAAAGTGACATTCAGATAAACTCACAGCTTAAGGTAATAATCGTCTCTTCTGTCATTCTGAACAGAATGCTGCGATTTGATTCAAGCATGTCTACAGGAGGATCCAAAGAAACGTATAAATCTGGAAAAGATCCTTAACCACAAGTGGTTTCAGGTACTGAGCTGTTTATACACCTGACACCCAGCAAAACAAAGTGTTTAGAATTTTGTTGTTGGTTTATTCTGAGATCTGGAAGTCCGTGTATGTCAAAATAATAAATACACACAACACACCACTCACATTATTGTTCATTTCAGGACAATGATCCCGCAGACGGCCTCAAGACTCCGGACACTTCGGACAGTCAGGCTGAAGAGGAGATGGAGGATGATGAGAAGTCCAGTGTGTCCGTTCAGGGTGAGTTTACTTTCATAACACAACTTATAAAACTGATGTTCTCGGAGTCCTTGGTTTTGATTGGTCAATAGCTGTGTTTTATTTCTACAACAATTCTGTGTATCACTACACACCCTTAAACATTCTGTCTCTGTAATATGTGTGTGTGTATGTAATAACATTTTCAGCTACAAAATACAGGTTAAATTCGTTTTTTTAACATGAACAGTATATTTTACATGTTAAACAAATATTAGTTAAATGGTTTTGGCTTAAGTACGGCTAATGTTTTGTGATTCATGTCTGTTGCATTTCTTTTTTAACAGAAATCAATGGCCAGCAGGATGACATCGACAGAGGCTATTTTCGAGCAGTCATTGACTTTATATATTTTTATGTTATTTTTCTGTTTGTTCTTCTGGTAATGTTTTTAATATCATATCCTGATGATTGAAGATCAACCTTAATGTAGGGCCGCTCGAGTATGACGACAAATAATCACGAATCACGATTATTTTGACCAATATTGAGATCCTGATAAACACATTTACTCACTAACTATTCAAAGAAAATGTTAAATATCCTCGGCTTTTATACTGTGAACTCAAGTGAAAAAGAAATGTAAAGAATAGCACATCTGAGCCACTATAAAGGAAAGCTGTGCGCTGTGGTTTTATACTACAAGAAAAGAGAGGATCCTTTCAAAATGGAGTCCGGTGCAATAATAGTTTTATCTCGATTATTTTGTTTTTGTAATTGTTGAATGGTTTGTAATTGACGATTACGATTCATTATGGATGAATTGCACAGCCCTACCTTAATGCATCTTAAGTCCATGACTTTAGTGCTTTATCTATTGAAACCCTCTTTAATATGTAAATGTGTTATAGTACAGTTCTGTTTAGGATGAATACACAAATCCATTTGATGTTGATCGAGTTGCAGTGAAACTTTTCGAGAAGACCGAGGAAATAATCGATGACTTTATATCAATATTGTAAGTATCTAGTTTTATTAAGTTTGAAATTGAGTTTAATCCTTGTTTGTTGAGCCATCTATTCATGGTTCAGTTTTTCTTTCTTCTAGCCGGGGCATCATGAAACCTTTCCACTTGAGGTGGGTCTTCAGATGCTTCCCTGTGAGGGAGAAAATGTTCCTGTGATGGTCAACTGTACTGATGGTCTGAATGATATAACGCAGATGTCGATTACTAATATAAAACGGGTAATTAAATAATTTTAGCTGGTATGAATTGACATTTAAATAAATTCAGTTTACTTTATTTTACACAGAATCTGATCTACAGGAGGATCCAGAAGAGCGTATCCAGCTGCAAGAGATCCTTTACCACGCATGGTTTTAGGTACTGTGCTAGATTTTGTGTTTGTTTTCAGTATTAGTCACCAGTTGCAGTATGAGGGAACAGTAATTGAGTTTTCTGTTGTTTATGTAAGGAAGTCAAACCCACTGTCATATCTTTAGATAACACACACGTTTGATTACATTTTTTACAGGTCTGTCAAGTATTCACAGAAGAGTATTTTTGCATGCGTAGGCAAGACGTTTGCAACATATTTATTTTACAAACACAAAGACAGGCTCTCTCTCTCTCTCTCTCTCTCTCTCTCTCTCTGTGTGTCTCTCTCTCGTCTCTCTCTCTCTCTCTCTCTCTCTCTCTCTCTCTGTGTGTCTCTCTCTCGTCTCTCTCTCTCTCTCTCTCTCTCTCTCTCTCTCTCTCTCTCTCTGTGTGTCTCTCTCTCGTCTCTCTCTCTCTGTGTCTCTCTCTCTCTCTCTCTCTCTCTCTCTCTCTCTCTCTCTCTCTCTCTCTGTGTCTCTCTCTCTCTCTCTCTCTGTGTCTCTGTGTCTCTGTCTCTCTCTCTCTCTGTGTCTCTGTGTCTCTGTGTCTCTGTGTCTCTGTCTCTCTCTCTCTCTCTCTCTCTCTCTCCGTGTCTCTGTCTCCCCTGTGTCTTTTTCTCTCTTGTCTCTCTCTGTGTTTCTGTCTCTCTTTCTCTATTTGTCTCTCTCTCTCTGTGTCTCTTGTCTCTCTCTCTCTGTGTTTCTGTCTCTCTTTCTCTCTATTTGTCTCTTGTCTCTCTCTCTCTGTGTCTCTTGTCTCTCTCTCTCTGTGTCTCTCTCTCTCTGTGTCTCTCGTCTCTCTGTGTCTCTCGTCTCTCTGTGTCTCTCGTCTCTCTGTGTCTCTCGTCTCTCTGTGTCTCTCTCTGTGTCTCTTGTCTCTCGTCTCTCTGTGTCTCTCGTCTCTCGTCTCTCTGTGTCTCTCTCTGTGTCTCTTGTCTCTCGTCTCTCTCTCTCTCTCTCTCTCTCTCTCTCTCTTTCTCTCTATTTGTCTCTGTGTCTGTGTCTCTTGTCTCTCTCTCTCTGTGTCTGTGTCTCTTGTCTCTCTCTCTCTCTCTCTCTCGTCTCTCTCTCTCTCTCTCTTGTCTCTCTCTCTCTCTCTCTTGTCTCTCTCTCTCTCTCTCTTGTCTCTCTCTCTCTTGTCTCTCTCTCTCTCTCTCTCTCTCTCTCTCTCTCTCTCTCTGTGTATCTGTCTCTCTTTCTCTCTATTTGTCTCTGTGTCTGTGTCTCACTGGTCCTGTATTTACACATCAGCTGTCTTTGTTTTGTGTTTTTGATATTTTGGAGATATTCTTTGAATTCATAATTTGTTTTTATACTTCGGTAAAGTAGTAATTTGCTCTGTGCTTTTGTTTCCTGTTCCCAATGTTCCAGATATGTAGTTTTAGTTTGTTTGATCATTAGATTTGTGTTGATGTTTGAGGCGGCGATGTTCTGAGACTGGTCAGTGTTAGTTAGTCTTGTAATGAGTTTGCTCAGTGGACTCTTTTCTGGGTTTAGTTCTTGTGTTTGTAAAGCTTTAGTCTGAAGGGAATCTGTGGGGCTTGATTTTAAGTGCATCCAAAATTTTAGGGATCTTTTTTGTATATTAATGGCTAATGGGAATCGGCCTAATTCTGATCTACATGCATTATTGGGGGTTTTCCGTTGTACTTTTAAAACCATTTTGCAGAATTCAGTATGTAGGGTTTCTGTGGGATGTTTCTCCCATCTAGTGTAGCTCTGATCACTGAGTGGACCCCAGACCTCACTTCCATACAGTGCTATGGGCTGTATTATACTGTCAAAGATTTTACACCATATTTTAACAGGTAAATCAATATTTTGGAATCTTTTCTTAATGACATACATAGCTCGCCAAGCTTTATCTTTGAGCGCATTTACTGCCATGCTGAAACTTCCTGAAGCGGTGATGACCAGGCCAAGATAAGTGTATTGCATTGTGTGTTGTAGGGTGGTGTGGCCAAGACTGAACTGATATTTGTGTTCCTGACATCTGGGCTTTTTCTGAAAGACCATAATATTGGTCTTTTTGAGGTTTACTGACAGTGCCCAGTTCTGACAGTAGTTCAGGAGCTGATCCAGATGCTGCTGTAGTCCCTGTGGGGTGGGAGACAGCAGCACCAGATCATCTGCGTACAGCAAGAGCTTGATGTTCTTGTCCTGGAGAGCGAGTCCGGGGCCAGTAGACTGTTCCAATTGCTCTGCCAACCCGTTAATGTAAATGTTAAAAAGTGTCGGACTCAGACTACAACCTTGACGCACTCCTCTCTTCTGGGTAAAATAGTCTGTACGTTTTTTGCCAATTCGTATTGCACATTTGTTATTTGAATACATTGATTTAATAATATCATAGACTTTACCACCTACACCATTTTGTAAGAGTTTAAAATATAATCCATCGTGCCAAATAGAATCAAATGCTTTTCTAAAATCGACAAAGCATGCAAATATTTTTCCAATTTTGGTTTGTTTAACGTGTTTATCAATGAGGGTGTTAAGTGTATAGATGTGGTCAGTAGTTCTATGATTTGGAAGGAAGCCTATCTGGCATGGGCTCAGGACATTGTGTTCACTTAGAAAGTTTATCATTCTGTTATTTAGAATACTGCAAAATAATTTCCCCAAAATACTGCTAACACAAATGCCTCTAAAATTATTAGGATCTAATTTATTTCCACTCTTATGTAGGGGTGTAATAAGTCCTTGGCTCCAGATGTCAGGAAAGTGGCCTGAATGAAGTATGAGGTTGAATAATTTGAGCACGGCCGTCTGAAGCTCAGGTGTGCTGTGTTTCAGCATTTCTCCTAGAATATTGTCCGGACCACAAGATTTTTTACATTTGAGGCTTTTGAGTTTATTGGTCAATTCCTTGTGTGTAATTGGGAAGTCCAATGGGTTTTGATTATTTTTATTGTGTTTTCATAAGTTTGTAGTTTTTGTTTGATCTGATTATAATTTTCATTAAGTTCTTTTGGAGAAATTTCTTTATATAAGTTTTCAAAATGTTTTGTCCAGATGTCTCCGTCTTGGATTGGTAAATCTTGTGGTTTTGTTGTGCTCAGATTATTCCACATGTCCCAGAACTGATTCTGGTTTATTGATTGCTCTATTTCATCAAAGCTATTTGACAGATATTGTTGCTTTTTCATTTTTATCGTTTCTTTATATTCTTTTAGTTTTAAGCAGTGTTCAGTTCTTAGTTTTGTGTTGTAAGGCTCTTTATGTTTCAGGTTTGATAATTTTCTGAGATGTTTTCTTAATGTTTTGCATTCTGAGTCAAACCACTTTTCATCTTTTGGTGTTCTCTTGGAATAATTTTTCCTTTCTTTTTTAGGTCAGTTTTACATGCTGCTTTTTGAAATATGTGATTGATTTGGTTTGTAGCCAATTGAATGTCATCTTTAGTTGTTTTAAATGTTTTATTACTAAAAGTATTGATTAGTTTTTTCAGCTCTTCAGAATTAAGGGCTTGAATAAATGTGTTGGTCCTGTCTGGAGCCCATCTGTATGTCTGCTGGATGTGATGCATTTTACAGGTCTGTGGTGTGTTTAGTGTGTGGTTAGTCAGTGTTTTAATATATATGTTAATTTGGTTGTGGTCAGAAAGAGGAGTTTGTTGTTTGACAGTAAATGCGCTAAAGGAGGATGGGTCCATGTCAGAGATGGCATAGTCAACTACACTCGCTCCATGACCTGAACAACATGTGAACCTCCCTAATGAGTCTCCTCTGATCCTGCCATTCAGTATGTACAGACCTGAGGCTCGACACAGCTGTAATAACTCTGTACCTGTTTTGTTTACGGTTTGGTCAAGGTTATTTCTTGGTTGGGGATTTATTGTAAGATTCAAAGGGTTTTGGCCAAAGACATGTTTATTGCCATTTGGATCGATGTTATCTGGTTCAGATCCAGTTCTTGCATTAAAATCTCCACACATCAGCACATTTCCCTGGGCCTGGAAACGGCTGATCTCTGTGTGGATGTTGTTTAGATATTCTTCATCATGGTAAGGGGATTCCGCAGGAGGAATGTAGATGGCACAGAGATACGTGTCGGTGGCTGAAATGCCAATTTGATTGTTAAGTTTTAACCAGCAATGATATTTTCCAACTGTTATAACAGAAATGTGTTTACTCAGATTCTCCTTGTACCACACTAAAATTCCTCCTGAGTCTCGTCCGCGATGGACTGTACTTAATTTAACCGAGGGCACAATTATTTCATAGTAGCCTGAGGGACAGTAGGTAAGTACATCACTTCGACACCATGTTTCGGTGAGAATAATGATGTCAGCATTAGTAGTATTGTTCAGAAACTCTGGGTCTGTGCTTTTAGAACCAAATGTCAAAGAATGAAGACCCTGAATATTCCAACAACTTATAAGAAATGAATGCATTAGAATTCTTAAAGATAAACCTATTTGGTAAGACAGAGAGAAAATAACATGTGAAAGTATATAACATGTGAAAATTATTTACATTAGTGCACTTTTTGTTTTGTGTGTGTGTGTGTAATAGCAGTGTTTTGTGTTTCTGAATGTGTTTTTCTTCTTATCTCTTCAGGAGCTGGCTGCACAGTGTGTGAAGCATCTCTTTGATCTGGCTCAGTTCATTGGCTGGTGTGGAGGTGTTGGGTGGAGCCGGGGGCTGGGATACGGCTTCAGCATAGCTCTGGGGTCTCCGTTGTGAGGGTCTCTCTTGTTGTGGGGTGGATTTTGGTTTTTTTCTTTCAGGGGCTTGAATAAAGGCAGGTGGATGTGGGTTTAGTGAGCGCAGGTTAACAGGTGTGTAGGGAGCCATAGGTGGGTGTGGTCTGGAGGGTGGATGATGTGAAGAGCTTGTCCAGTTGATGTCTTTTCTCACTGAGGTCGGAGGGCTGTGTCTTGGGGTGTAGGGGTGGATGGGCCGGTAGTGTTCAGGGGTCAGTAGCAGGTACTTAGCTGGTGTTGAGCTACGGCCCAAAGCTGCATCCTTTAAGCTCTTTGCACTCCATCTTTGTGTAGGTGGAGTCCATCATACAGGTGTTGGAGGCTGATGTGTTGGTGGTGGGCCAGGTGTACGTTAGGGAATGCAGAACATGCACGGGAAATGTCAGCATTGATGCTGTAGATGATGTGAGGTGGTGTGTCTCGTCGTGGGAGAAGCATGGAGATTACAATGTGGGATTCTGGGAACTTTTGGCTGGTGGTTTCTGCCATTTTCCTCACAGCATCGGCAGTGTTGTTGCGTAGAGAGTGAAGGTCATTTGTTCCGGTGTGTATGATTATACATGAAGGCTGTCCTGAGAAGTCTTGGATGATTTTCTGAGCATGGCTTGTTGTGCTGCATCGCTTTGCAGTGACTTTCTGATGTGGGAAAAGTTTCTGTGGGTCTAAGAACTTTCCATTAGAGTTCAACAGGAGAAGCACATCTGGGTCAGGGGGCTGCGGAGGTAATTCTTCAGTTTCTGCAGGCATCTCTGTGGACGTGCCGTCTGTGTGTGTGAAGTTTGAATTGACAGTAGTAGAAGCTGCACAAACATGAGGATTGTTGTCTTTCGGGGTTTTCTGTAACTGCTCTCTTATTTCTTGCAGTTGTCTGGAGAAATTCTCTTCTTTTTTCTTTGCGTCCTCCGCAAGTTTGCACATCTGTGAGCGCAGAGCTTGATTTTCCTCTTTTAGTTCTCGGAGCGCTTTCGTGAGTTCAGTGATGGATGAGCTGGAGTCTTTTTTTAACTGTTGGAGTTGATGTTTAATCTCTTGTATGTATGTGTTTGTGTTGTTTACGTCTGAGAGTTTGGTTTGGGTTTGTTCTTTAAATTCGGTGAAGTCCAGTTCTAGTAAGGCCAAAGTGTCTCTCAGTCGCTGATCAGAATGTGAAAATGAAGGATTCACTGGCCCTTCGTCTTCTGAGTCTGAGTGTTTTGCACCAGCCTGGTCTTTCTCCTCTTGTGTTCTGGCCTTCAGCTGTGGGAAAATCTCTTCAAATGAGTTCAGGCTCACCTCATTGCCTTGCACAAGGACAGTGCCTTTAGTATAGTAGGTTATGGGAAGAATTGGCTTGTCTGTGTCCAGCATTTCATCTTCACATATTGTTAATCTTCCACCTCTGCCAATTCCTTCTTTACAAATATGTGTGTATTCTTCACAAATGGCAGATTTCCACGCATTAATGCGAGCAGTGTAGAAGATGAAGTTATTTTTAAGTTTATTTCCATTGAGTTGAATGAAGTCCGCAAACAGAACATCAGGATTTTCTCTAAGAGTTTTGTCTTTGTGTTTTTCTGGCCTGAACACTCATACAGTTCTCTGGGTAACACACCTCTCTGCTCTCTGACTGCGTCGGGGTCGCCATAGTGACCAGACTACTGCTACTGCTGCTGCTGCTTTTAGCTGTTAGCTTGTAAAAATATATAGTTTTGTTCTTGTTTTGAGCCAAATAGACCTCAACTTACTGTTCAGAAGCTGAAGATCAACAATTGTGTGATGTTTTTAGCTGTAGATGTCTGTGTCTCTTGTCTCTCTTTCTCTCTCTGTGTCTCTTGTCTCTCTTTCTCTCTCTGTGTCTCTTGTCTCTCTTTCTCTCTCTGTGTTTCTGTCTCTCTTTCTCTCTATTTGTGTCTGTGTCTCTTGTCTCTCTCTGTGTCTCTTGTCTCTCTCTGTCTCTCGCGGGGTGCATTGTGGGAGTGAGTGGACTGAGTCGGTCGGTGTGAGTGTCTCTCTGTTTGGACAGACTTTTTCCCTTTTTGTGTTGACGTTCTTTTCTCTATTGGTAACAGGCTAGGGAGTTGCACGCAAGGGTCTTTTTAATTTTTCTGACCTCGGGTCAGTGGGGGGAAAAAAAAAAGAAAAAAAAAAAAAAAAAAAAAGAAAAAAGGGAAAATGGGGTTGGATGATGAGGATTTTTCGCGTTTAACACTCAGGCATGGATGTAAATGTATGCCTGAGGCCGCAGTGTCAGTGGAAGAATGTCTTTTAGCGGTGAGTGCGGTGGTCGGTGGCGCAAATATTAGATCTGCCTCCCGCATGAACAAAGCCATCGTTTTCTTTTTTTGTGAAAAACTGTATGCGGACGAACTGATTGAAACCGGGCTGGTAGTCAAAGATACGTTTATACCTGTTGTACCTTTATCAAGCCCGTTAAAGAAAGTTGTCCTATCCAATGTCCCTCCGTTTGTCAAAAACGAAATGCTAATGCCAATTCTCGAGAGGTATGGCAAAATAGTAGGCCCTATCAAAATGATACCGCTTGGGTGTAAAAACCCTGACATTAAACACGTAATGTCTTTCAGGCGCCAGGCCTTTATGATTCTCAATTGTCAGAGTAATTCATTAAATCTGTCAGCAAAACTACGAATTGATGGGAAAGATTACACCATTTTTGTTAGTTCTGATGCGATGAAATGTTTTGTGTGCGGGGAGTTTGGACATGTCAGGCAAACTTGCCCGGTTCGGGACAGGTCGGCGGGCCCTGTCGCAGCTCTGGTTGCGGACGCGGACAGCAGAGAGAGGGCGGCCGGCGCTGATGTTGCTGCGGCCGCTGTGGTGGAAAATCCTAGGCCGGTCGGAGCGACTTTAGAGCCGGGTGTTGTACTCGAAGGTAGACCGGCGCTTTCTGGCTCCAAAGACGGCCCTGTTAAGCCTTCTGAGGAGGCAGCTGGGCCGAGTCGTTTGCCCGCTGTCACGCGGACGGACACCAGCGTTGTACAGGGACCGCAGTCCTTTCCTGAGAATATTCCGCTTTCTCATGGATCGCAAACACAATCTGATGCCAAGTTTGATGACTCCTTAAACTACGAAATGGCCTCATCTCAAGACATGCTGGAACCAAGATCACAAGTGGAGGACTCTGACAATGATTATGAGGATATTGTTTTAACGGGAGATAATGCGATGGAGTTAGAGCTCGCCTCTGGAGGTAAGACAAAACTTTATTCTGTTCAACAGATAAATCGTTTTCTGGATGCTACAAAGGGATTGCGTAAACCCAAGATTGAGTCGTATTTCCCAAATTTAAAATTATTTCTTATATCATGTACGACGGCAATGAGGAAGGCCTCCTTTGACGAACTTGATAAACCAAAACGGTACCGTTTGAAAAAGCTTCTTAGCAGTGCTAGAAGTGCTTTGAATGCACAAAGTAGAAAATAAATATGGCTTGGTTACTACGAAAATGTTCACAGGAACTTGCACTAGTGAGTGCTCTTCTTTTATTTATCATTATGGCACAATTAAGATTTATCTCACTAAATATAAATGGTTGTCGTGATGCTGTGAAAAGGGCTAGTCTGTTTGACTATATGATGTTGAAGAATGCTAGTGTAGTGTTTCTGCAGGAGACGCACACAGATATCAATAATCAGACAGAGTGGCTGACTGAGTGGAATGGGCAGACTATTTTAAGTCATGGCTCTAATACTAGCGCAGGGGTCGCTGTTCTGCTGGCACCTAAATACAAAGAGCAACCTGTAGATGTGTTTGAAGTTGTTTCTGGTCGGTTGCTGAGAGTCGATATTACTGTTCATGCTACTAATTTTTCCTTTGTCAATGTTTATGCACCAAATATTGGGCCCGAGCGTGTTAATTTTTTTAAAAAACTTGGAGCTGCCTTAAGTGACATTCCGCACGACAGGGTTATTATTATGGCTGGAGATTTTAACTGCACATTAGATCACACTCTTGATAGGAATCATGATGAACCTCATAGCCCATCAGCAGATATGCTTCGATCATTAATAATTTATCACAATTTTGTAGATGTCTGGAGAGAAGCTTTTCCTCTGGTTAAGCAATACACATGGGTAAAAATAAACTCTCATATGATATCTGGAGCAAGGCTGGACAGGATCTATGTTCAGAAGAGCATAAGAGACAAATGCCTTAATACCTGTATAATTCCTACTGCTTTGTCTGATCACCACCTCCTGTCTTTTGTTTTCATCACCTCGGAGAGCACGTTTAAAAATTCTTATTGGAAATTTAATAATAGATTATTGCTAGATCACAACTTTGTGCACGCTTTCACTAATTTCTGGGAGATCTGGAGAGAGAGAAAAATGCTTTACAAATCCCTGAGCCAGTGGTGGGATATCGGCAAAGTTCAGATCAAACTGTTCTGCCAGGGTTACTCTGCTTATAATAAAAGCATCCTGGACAGCAAGATGGCACAACTTGAACAAGAAATACTTCAACTCAATATCGATGGGGACATTGTTAATACTACTGAAGTCTTAAAACGGAATAAACGCTTTTTGAGAAACATACTGGAGGAAAGAGCCCAGGACATGCTTATTCGTGCAAGATTTATGTCCTCTAACAGTATGGATGCTCCAACGTCATTCTTTTTCAACCTGGAAAAGAAGGTTGTGGATAGGAAAGTTCTTAACTGCCTGAAACTTCCAGAGGGCAAGAGAGTTACTGATACACATGGAATTATCACTTTCGCTTTGTCTTTTTACGAGGATCTTTATAGAACTGAACCCTGTGATGAAGATGGAGCGGAACTCCTGCTTCGAGACTTACCTCATCTTTCAGAGACGGCGAAATCCAATCTTGATGAACTATTGACTTTTAATGAACTATCTGCAGCTGTGGAAGAGCTGTCTTCTGGCAAAGCCCCAGGCCTGGATGGACTTAATGCTGAATTTTACAAACAATTTTGGCATATCATCGGAATGGATTTATTCTCAGTTTTTATGGAATGCTTTGAAAATGGGACACTGTCATTGAGCATGCGGAGAGCTGTCATCACCCTTATACCCAAAAAGGGTGACCTTGAGGATATTCGATGCTGGCGTCCCATCTCTTTACTCGGAGTCGATTATAAGATACTTTCAAAGTCCCTAACTAATAGGATTAAACACCACATATCCTCAGTAATTCATGTGGACCAATCATTCTGCATTCCGGAACGAACTATTTTCGATAATCTTTTTTTGATTAGGGATTTGATTTCTTTTGGCAGGGTAAATAATCTAGACATTGGTTTTGTCTCCCTGGACCAAGAGAAAGCCTTTGATCGTGTTGATCATGGGTTTCTTTTCAAATGCCTTAAGGCGTTTGGTTTTGGTCCTTCCCTCATAGCCTATGTTAAACTGCTTTATACTGAAACATACAGCATGCTAAAAATTAATGGTTCTCTTACTAGACCTTTCAGGGTAAGCAGAGGCATACGGCAGGGGTGTGGCCTTTCAGGAATCCTGTATGCCATCACAATCGAACCCCTTCTGGTTACACTTAGAACTAAGCTGGGGGGCATTTCAGCAGTATGTCCATCTACTTCAGAGCTGATAACTGCTAAGCTCAGTGCCTATGCAGATGATGTTACCATCATTATCAGATCTGCTAAAGATGTTGGAATCCTAAGTGACTCTTTGGAAGTCTATGGAAAAGCCTCGTCCTCTCGAATCAACTGGCAAAAGAGTGCAGCCTTTTTAATAGGTAAATGGAAGAATGGGGGCCCACCAGCACTCCCTCAAAACTGTTCCTGGAGTCTGGAGGGGATAAAAATATTGGGGGTTTTTTTTGGGTCTGACCAGTATGTTCAGAGAAACTGGGATGGCCTTTTTGAAAAAGTTTCTGGCCGATTACAGAGGTGGAGATGGCTTCTACCTAAATTGTCTTACCGGGGAAGAGTGATTGTTGTTAACAACTTAGCAGCTTCTATGATGTGGCATCGTTTAAATGTGCTTGACCCACCAAAAGCTTTATTGCAACATTTACAGGAAACTTTTGTTGATTTTTTTTGGGGTGGTTTCCACTGGCTTCCTCCCGCAACTCTCTATTTGCCAGTGAATGAAGGGGGGCAAGGGTTGATAAATTTAATAGCCAAAGTAAAAGCCATGAGACTGAAGACTGCGCAGAACTTGCTATATCCTGTTCATTTCAAGCCATGGGTGGTGTTTGGTTTAGCATTACTCAGAACTTTTGGGGGGCTCTGTCTTGATAGACAACTCTTTCTAATGTCATCTTATGAGGGAAAATCTACAAGTGATGTTATTTACTACGCTGCTGTGTTAAACTCGTGGACAGTTTTCAAGCTGATCAGGCATGAGAAGTATCACTTTGGGCTTGATGAACCTTTGTTTTATAACCTACTTCTAAGTGAGGATATTTGCAAATCCAATACCATTGTAAAAAGATTTTTGGCAAAAGGACTGAACAAAGTTGTTAGTCTGATTGATATTCCTACTAAAACATGGAAGTCAATGGCGGATATCTGTAATCAGACTGGCTTCAGATCAGTTAGGATAACAGAACAGATTATAGGCAGGCTGAAAGCAGCTTTTCCAAACACACTTCTTGTGTTTATAAACTGTTTTCTGTCTGGAGGTCCTTCCAAAGTTTCTTTTCCTAGGATATTTGTGTCCCCCAAGGTTTGTTCGGAAGATGAGCGGGTAGGAAAGCTGCTGAATTTAAATAAGCTGAAAGAGCTTGATTTTCAGGTGGCTGGAAAGAAAGATCTCTACCAAGCATGCATTAAAGTAGACTATTTTGAGTCGATTAAGGATAGAGCTGACACAAAATGGAGAGATTTTTTAAAAGTCTCGGACGATCTTTTTCCTTCCTGGAGGCTTTTCTATAAGAATCCCCTCCCAAAACGATCTGGGGATTTGCAGTGGAGGATATTACATTGTGTGTTACCCACTAATGCTCATGTTGCCAAATTTAACCTGGATGTGCTGTCATCTTGTGCTTTCTGTGCTTTACCAGAATCTGTTTTTCATGTGTTTACTGAGTGTTTTAGACTGGATCCATTATTTACATTGCTCCAAAAGTTAATTGGGGATTTAGGTTTTGGTTTTAACAAGACACTATTTATTTTTGGATGCAGGTATTCAAAAGCACACAGACAGCAGTGCACTGTAGCTAATTTCCTTATCGGACAAGCTAAATTAGCTATTTGGAAATCATGCAGATTGATGGTGGAAGGACGGGATATAAATCTTTGTCAGTTCTTTACTGCTTTGGTAGAATCCAGAGTAAGAGTGGAGCACAGGTTTTTTCAAATGATGGATAACCTACATGAGTTTGAGTTTAAATGGTGTATAAACGGGGCCTTACTGACTCTTGATGAGGATGGAGAAAGTGTGTTTAACTGGTGATGGTTAAATTGTTTGCTCCGGCTTTATTTTTTTACTTATTTTTCTATCTATTTATTGCCCTCTACTAAGATCCTTTTAATTTTCTAATATGTATTGATTGTTCAAATATGGTATAATAAAGTGTGTTAAAAGTCAAAAAAGTCTCTCTGTGTCTCTCTGTGTCTCTTGTCTCTCCCTGTGTCTCTTGTCTCTCTCTGTGTCTCTCTCTGTGTCTCTCTCTGTGTCTCTCTCTGTGTCTCTCTCTCTGTGTCTCTCTCTCTGTGTCTCTCTCTGTGTCTCTCTCTGTGTCTCTCTCTGTGTCTCTCTCTGTGTCTCTCTCTCTGTGTCTCTCTCTGTGTCTCTCTCTGTGTCTCTCTCTGTGTCTCTCTGTGTCTCTCTCTGTGTCTCTCTCTGTCTCTCTCTCTGTGTCTCTCTCTGTGTCTCTCTCTCTGTGTCTCTCTCTGTGTCTCTCTCTGTGTCTCTCTCTGTGTCTCTCTCTGTGTCTCTCTCTGTGTCTCTCTCTGTGTCTCTCTCTCTGTGTCTCTCTCTGTGTCTCTCTCTGTGTCTCTCTCTGTGTCTCTCTCTGTGTCTCTCTCTGTGTCTCTTGTCTCTCTCTGTGTCTCTCTCT
This sequence comes from Barbatula barbatula, assembly GCF_947034865.1. Classification (NCBI taxonomy): domain Eukaryota; kingdom Metazoa; phylum Chordata; class Actinopteri; order Cypriniformes; family Nemacheilidae; genus Barbatula; species Barbatula barbatula. The sequence continues at coordinate 25,926,750 of NC_136764.1, forward strand.
GTGTCTCTCTCTGTGTCTCTCTCTGTGTCTCTCTCTGTGTCTCTCTCTCTGTGTCTCTCTCTGTGTCTCTTGTCTCTCTCTGTGTCTCTCTCTGTGTCTCTCTCTGTGTCTCTCTCTGTGTCTCTCTCTCTGTGTCTCTCTCTGTGTCTCTCTCTGTGTCTCTCTCTGTGTCTCTCTCTGTGTCTCTCTGTGTCTCTCTCTGTGTCTCTCTCTGTGTCTCTCTCTGTGTCTCTCTCTGTGTCTCTCTGTGTCTCTCTCTGTGTCTCTCTCTGTGTCTCTCTCTGTGTCTCTCTCTGTGTCTCTCTCTGTGTCTCTCTCTGTGTCTCTCTGTGTCTCTCTCTGTGTCTCTCTCTGTGTCTCTCTCTGTGTCTCTCTCTGTGTCTCTCTCTGTGTCTCTCTCTGTGTCTCTCTCTGTGTCTCTCTGTGTCTCTCTCTGTGTCTCTCTCTGTGTCTCTCTCTGTGTCTCTCTCTGTGTCTCTCTGTGTCTCTCTCTGTGTCTCTCTCTGTGTCTCTCTCTGTGTCTCTCTCTGTGTCTCTCTCTCTGTGTCTCTCTCTCTGTGTCTCTCTCTCTGTGTCTCTCTCTGTGTCTCTCTCTGTGTCTCTCTCTGTGTCTCTCTGTGTCTCTCTGTGTCTCTCTCTGTGTCTCTCTCTGTGTCTCTCTCTGTGTCTCTCTCTGTGTCTCTTGTCTCTCTCTGTGTCTCTCTCTGTGTCTCTCTCTGTGTCTCTCTCTGTGTCTCTCTCTGTGTCTCTCTCTCTGTGTCTCTCTCTGTGTCTCTCTCTGTGTCTCTCTCTCTGTGTCTCTCTCTGTGTCTCTTGTCTCTCTCTGTGTCTCTCTCTGTGTCTCTCTCTGTGTCTCTCTCTGTGTCTCTCTCTCTGTGTCTCTCTCTGTGTCTCTCTCTCTGTGTCTCTCTCTGTGTCTCTCTCTGTGTCTCTCTCTGTGTCTCTCTCTGTGTCTCTCTCTGTGTCTCTCTCTGTGTCTCTCTCTGTGTCTCTCTCTGTGTGTCTCTCTGTGTCTCTCTCTGTGTCTCTCTCTGTGTCTCTCTCTGTGTCTCTCTCGTCTCTCTCCATTCAAGATTCAAGATTCAAAAAAGCTTTATTGACATGATAAAAAAATGTTTTACATTGCCAAAGCAGGAAGATTAAATATAAACATTCTGTATAAAATAAAATAAGAGTATCCTATATAAGAAACAATATGTACACATCAATACAGACATAAAAGTGCGAAGTATTGACAAAAGTTCTCAGTGAAAGTGACAGGATCCTGTCAGTGTTGTGTCAGTGTTGTGTCGAAGTTGTGTCAGTGTTGTGTGTCAGTGTTGTGTGTGTCAGTGTTGTGTGTGTCAGTGTTGTGTGTGTTAGTGTTGTGTGTTAGTGTTGTGTGTTGTGCTGTGTGTGTCAGTGTTGTGTTGTGTTGTGTGTTGTGTTGTGTGTGTCAGTGTTGTGTGTGTCAGTGTTGTGTTGTGTGTGTCAGTGTTGTGTTGTGTGTGTCAGTGTTGTGTTGTGTGTGTCAGTGTTGTGTCGGTGTTGTGTGTGTCAGTGTTGTGTTGTGTTGTGTGTGTCAGTGTTGTGTCAGTGTTGTGTTGTGTGTTGTGTCAGTGTTGTGTGTGTTGTGTTGTGTGTGTGGCAGTGTTGTGTGTGTCAGTGTTGTGTTGTGTGTTGTGTGTGTCAATGTTGTGTGTGTCATTGTTGTGTGTGTCAGTGTTGTGTTGTGTTGTGTGTGTCAGTGTTGTGTTGTGTGTGTCAGTGTTGTGTTGTGTTTTGTTGTGTCAGTGTTGTGTTGTGTGTGTCAGTGTTGTGTGTGTTGTGGATGTTGTGTTGTGTGTGTCAGTGTTGTGTTGTGTGTGTGTCAGTGTTGTGTCGGTGTTGTGTTGTGTCAGTGTTGTGTGTGGCAGTGTTGTGTTGTGTCAGTGTTGTGTTGTGTCAGTGTTGTGTTGTGTCAGTGTTGTGTTGTGTCAGTGTTGTGTTGTGTCAGTGTTGTGTGTGTCAGTGTTGTGTGTTGTGTGTGTCAGTGTTGTGTTGTGTGTGTCAGTGTTGTGTTGTGTTGTGTGTGTCAGTGTTGTGTGTGTCAGTGTTGTGTTGTGGCAGTGTTGTGCGTGTCAGTGTTGTGTGTTGTGTCAGTGTTGTGTGTGTTGTGTTGTGTGTGTCAGTGTTGTGTTGTGTCAGTGTTGTGTCAGTGTTTTGTGTGTCAGTGTTGTGTGTGTCAGTGTTGTGTTGTGTCGGTGTTGTGGCAGTGTTGTGTGTTGTGTTGTGTGTGGCAGTGTTGTGTGTGTCAGTGTTGTGTCAGTGTTGTGTGTTGTGTTGTGTGTGGCAGTGTTGTGTGTGTCAGTGTTGTGTCAGTGTTGTGTGTTGTGTGTGTCAGTGTTGTGTGTGTCAGTGTTGTTGTGTCAGTGTTGTGTCTGTGTTGTGTGTGTCAGTGTTGTGTTGTGTTGTGTGTGTCGGTGTTGTGTTGTGTTTTGTGTGTCAGTGTTGTGTGTGTCAGTGTTGTGTTGTGTTTTGTGTGTCAGTGTTGTGTTGTGTCTGTGTTGTGTCTGTGTTGTGTCAGTGTTGTGTCAGTGTTGTGTCAGTGTTGTGTCAGTGTTGTGTCAGTGTTGTGTCAGTGTCGTGTGTGTTGTGTCAGTGTTGTGTGTGTTGTGTCAGTGTTGTGTTGTGTCTGTGTTGTGTGTGTTGTGTCAGTGTTGTGTCAGTGTTGTGTTTTGTGTGTCAGTGTTGTGTTGTGTCTGTGTTGTGTGTGTTGTGTCTGTGTTGTGTGTGTTGTGTCTGTGTTGTGTGTGTTGTGTCAGTGTTGTGTGTGTTGTGTCAGTGTTGTGTGTGTTGTGTCTGTGTTGTGTGTGTTGTGCTGGTTGTTGCTCTTCTGTCGTGACAGGACTTGACGTATCTCGCCGCCAGGTTTGAGCTGATGGGCTTTTCTCCCAGTATGTATGAGATCTTGTCCTGTTGTTGAAACTGCTTGAAGTCTTTGTGGAAGTTTGTGAACTGGGGGAAGAATGTTTCTCTGATGTCCGTATAGTTTGGACACGAGGTTAAGAAGTGCAGCTCTGTTTCCACTTGTCTCTGTGTGCAGTGTGGACACAGTCGCTCTTCTCTTGGAGTCCATGTCTGTCTGTGTCGGCCCGTCTCCACAGTGAGCTTGTGTTCACTGAGTCTGTACATGGTCAACACTTTTCTTAGTTTAGGGTCTGATACGCTTTTGAGGTATTCTGCCGCTTTATATTCTCTGTTTAATGACCGATAGCATTCAAGCTTACTTTGCTGAGCTGTTGCTTCTGTCCAGTGTTTGAGATATTTTCCTTTTTGTGTTTTTATCATTTGGTTAATTCTGGCTGGAGTTTGGGGTTCAGTTGGACACGTTTGGGGTTTTAGAGTTAGTTCTGAGATCAGTTGGATGAGACAACGTTTCTCTGGGTTCAGCTCCTGATGACGTAAGGCTTTGTGATGGAGTGATTCTGTATCGCTGTTCTTAAGGTGGTTATAGAATTGAATCGCTCTTTTTTTGTATTTTAATTATTAGAGGATATAGTCCTAATTCTGCTCTGCAGGCGTTGTTTGGGGTTTTGCGTTGTACCCGTAGAATGTTTTTACACATTTCTGTTTGCAGAGTCTCAGTTGGGTGTTTGTCCCATTTGGTGAACTCTTGGTTGGTCAGGGGACCCCAAACCTCACATCCATAAAGTGCTATTGGTTCTATAACGGATTGGATTATTTTAAGCCAAATTCCAGCTGGGATGTCGATTTTTATATTCTTTTTGATAGCGTAAAAAGCTCTTCGTGCCTTGTCTCTCAGGTCGTTCACTGCCTTGTTTAAGTTTCCGGTGTTACTGATGTTTATACCGAGATATGTGTAGTTTTGGGTTTGCTCTAAAGGCACTTTGTTGAGTTTAAATTTGTGATGTTGGTTTTGTCGACTATGCCTTTTCTGGAATATCATAACTTTGGTCTTTTTAAGGTTCACTGATAGCGCCCATGTTTGACAGAAAGTGTCTAGATGTTGCTGTAGACCCTCTTTTGTGGGTGACAGCAGCACCAGATCATCTGCAAACAGAAGGCATTTCACTTCAGTGTCTAGTATGATGGGACCGGGTGCTGGTGACTGTTCTAAAGCTCGAGCTAATTCATTAATGTAGATGTTAAATAGAGTAGGACTCAGACTACAGCCCTGTCTTACTCCACGACTCTGGGAGAGGAAGTCTGTGTGCTTGTTGCATATTTTAACTGCAAATTTGTTATCCGTGTACATTGATTTGATGATGTCGTAGGTTTTTCCTCCAATGCCGCATTGAATAAGCTGAAAGAAAAGCCCCTCATGCCAGATTGAGTCAAAAGCTTTTTTAAAGTCAACAAAGCATGAGAAGAGTTTTCATTTATTTTGGTTAATTTCTTGGTCGATTAGAGTATGAAGGGTATAAATATGATCTGATGTGCGGTATTTTGGTTGGAAACCGATTTGGCATTTTCTCAGAATTGGGGTAATAAGACCTCGGTTCCAGATGCTGGGGAATATTCCTGTATTAAGGATGGTGTTTAACAGTTTGAGGATGGCAAGTTTGAATTTTTGGTCCGTGTTTTTAATCATCTCATTAAGAATGCCATCAATATCGCTTGCTTTTCTGGATTTAAGTTTGCATATATTATTGCATAGTTCCTCTAGTGTAATTTGGTAATCTAAAGGGTTTTGGTAATCTTTAATAGTTGATTATAGGGTGCTTAGTTTGTCTTCAAGGGTAGTTTGTTTGTGGTTGTTGTTTATATTACTAAAGAGGTTAGAGAAGTGGTTTATCCATACATCTCTGTTCTGAATGGGTAGTTCTTCATGGTGAGATTTATTAAGTGCGTTCCAATGTTCCCAGAAGCGGTTAGTTTCTAGAGATTGTTCAATTGCTCATAGCTGATTTTGTATATCTTGTTTCTTTTTTGTCCTTAGGGTGTCTTTATATTCTTTAAGTTTTTCATGGTAGAGTTGGCGTGTGTTTACATTATCCACATCTCTGTGTTTCTGATTTGACAGAATTCGTACTTCTTTTCTAAGGTTTTTACACTCATTGTCGAACCATTTCTCATTGGCAGGTCTCTTTTTTGTTTTCGTATTTGTTGATTTTAGGTTGGCTAGTGTTGCAGATATTGTAAATATTCTGTTAATTCTGTCTACTGCTAAGTTTACGCCTTCGTTATTGTGTGGAAATGGCGTATCTAGGAATTTATTAAGTAGGTTTTGAATTTTTGGTTCACATATTACGCTTTGGTATATATCTTCACCATTTTTTTTCCATCTGTATGTGCGTTTAAGGCTATGGAGTTGAGTTTGATTTGGTGCTTCAGTGCTAGGTTTAGATCTGTTTAGGTAAAGAGTAATTTTACTGTGGTCTGATAAGGGGGTTAGTGTGCTAACTGTAAACGCTCTGAGAGAATTTGGATTTAGATCGGTGATGAAGTAGTCTACTGAACTGTTACCCATCTTGGAACTATAAGTATACCTTCCATATGAGTCTCCTCGCAGTCTGCCATTGACTATGTACAGACCCAGTGTACGACACAGATGGAGAAGTTGTAATCCGTTTTTGTTTGTAGTTTTGTCATAGTTAAGTCTTTTTGTTTGCGTAGGTGGAGGAAAGACGTCTGCTCCTGGAATGTTTTTTCTCTCCCTGGGAGTGAAGTGTGTCTGATTCTTCACCGGTCCTGGCATTCAGGTCACCGCAGATCAGAACATTGCCCAGTGACTGGAAGTAGTTGATTTCTCCTTCTAGGGTTGTGAAGCTGTCTTCGATGAAGTACGGTGACTCTGCAGGCGGGATGTAGGTTGCGCACAGGAAGATATTTTTCTCTGTAGAAGTAAGGGCCTTGTTTATTTCTAACCATGTATAGAACAGACCCGTTTTAATAGTTTTTATTGAGTGGGCGAGATCGGACTTATGCCAGATCAGCATTCCGCCTGAGTCTCTGCCTTGTGTGACTCCCGGTAGTTTGGTGGACGGGAGGATGAATTCTCTGTAGTTTGTAGGGCGACCCGTGGGTCTGTCTCCTCTGTTCCATGTCTCCTGTAGGATGATAATGTCTGAGTTTTTGGTTTCTGAGGTAAAGTCTATGTTTTTGCTTTTTAGACCAAAAGCAGATGACCTCAGGCCTTGAATATTCCAACATGATATAGTAAATGCTTTGTTATCCATAAGGTGTTATTTAAATTAGCTGTTTTTTTCTTAAGATAGTAGGTGTGAACAGATCAGGTTCAGCATCTGGTGGATGTCTTTCAGCTCGGCTGTCAGAGCTTGTGCGGATGTTGGTGTGGGGTTTCTGCTCACTGTCTGGGCATAGCTGAGGCTGCCTGGGGTCTGCTGCATGTGCTGGGTGGTGGGTGTAGGCAGAAGGGATGATGTTCTCATCTGTTGACTGTTGCGATGGTAGGTGGGTGGTTGTGGTCTTTGGGTGTTTGAAGGTACTGTGTGGTTCATCCCTGTTCTAGGTGGATGCTGTCTTTGTAAGGATCTGTCTGCAATGACTCTCCCAACCACCAGGTGGCGCTGCATCACTTCTACCCTACAACGACTCTCCCAACCACTAGGTTGCACCAACCATGAACTATTACCGAGGCTCGTTAGTTATAATTTGCATCACCTGATGTTTGTCTATTTAAGTTTGGCCAGTGCTTTATTTCTCGTTCAGTCTTGAGCCTACCCATTGTATGGAGTACCTGAGTTCTTGCATTTGACACCTTTGTTTTAGTTGCTCTGTGATTTTGCCTTTTGTTTGTTTGTTAGTTTGTTTGTAATGCCAAGTAAAGCGTGCCTAAGTGTGAAGAGTTTAAGCCTCCTGGTTCTTTCTTCCTCTGCACGTGGGTCAACAGTGGTCTAGAGGTAGTTAGGTTATGCTCTCAGCTGGAAGACCCGGGTTCTAGTACCACTTCAGACCCTTCTGAGCACTTAACTCATCACAGTCTTGCTCTGTTGTTTGGAGTAGTGGTGTTGGTGCTGCGGTTTAGAGTAAAATCTTTTAGTCTCTTTGCAAAGACAGGGACAGTTGCTCTGTACAGGTGCACATGGTCATAAAGGCATGTGAGGTCCAGGGTAGGGTGATGTGCCAGGTGCACTTGAGTTTTTAGTGCGCAGGTTCTTGAGAGGGATGCATTTATTCGTTTAATTGTGTCTAGGTGGAAGTCTTTCCGTGGCAGCAGTGTGGACACTGTAATTTGAGCATTTGGGAAGGTGGATGTGGCTTTCTCGATCACTCTCTGTAGTGATGTGGCCACTCTTTCCTGTTGTGCTCTCAGGTCTTTGTGCCAGTGTGGATTATTATGTGTTTCGGTGATCCTAGTTTTTCCTCATTTAGCAGCTTTAGGGCGCTGTGAGTATTTGGGCACCAGAGTTTGGACACCCTGTGTTTAGGGAAGAGCTTCTTTTCATCTATAAACTTCCCATTTGAGTCTATTAGAAGGACAACGTCTGGTTTTGGTGTGTCACCTATGGGTGTTGGGGCGTTGTCTGATTCTTCGGTTGGTTGTGTGCTGGGTATGGGGCTTGGTGGGGGAAGAAGGTCTTGGCTGGGTTGTTCCACTGGGTTTTGAGGGCTGTGGTCAGTTTGAATAGTGACCTGTTGTAGTGGGTCCTTGGTGGATTTGAGGTCTTTGGAGTAGGTATCTTTTACTTGCTTCATTTCACCTATCTCCTCCCTTAGAGCAGTTAACTGTGCCCAGTGACTCTCTGTCTGCTGTGAGAGCTGGGATTCCAGTGATGCCAGCTGAACATTTAGTCTCTCCCTCTCATGCTGCAGCTCTTTGAGATTGGCCTGCAGTAAATACAGTTCTTTCTTGATGTCATCTTTTTCTTTTTGTTTGGCTGTGGGGGTGTTGCTGGTTTGTTCTTTAGTTTGTGTTGTTTGCAGAGAAAGAGTTATTTCTCTGAGCTGTACCAGCTCCCCCTCCAGGGCTGTGAATCTCTCTCTCATATCCATACAGTAGCAGTGTGAATGGGTGTCGTTAGTTTGTTCTGTGTTGGGGGGGTCTTTCTTCTCCAGCTGCTTATCTGAAGCTGGGGTTATATCTGGTTCTTCTGGAGTGGTGGGTTGCTCATTGTTGGGTTCTAGTTGAGACCTTTCCTTTATCCTCTGGAAGTTTTCTTCAAATAGTCCTTGGAGGCTTTTCACAACCACTTTCCCCGTTGTTTTGTATATGTTAGCGTTGATAGTTGTTATGTCATCCTCATTTTTTATTTTCACCTGGAAACCCCCACAGATGCCTTTTCTTTCGGCATTTGGGAATTCCGAGATGATGGCTTTGTGCCATGTATGAGGTCGGCTGGTGTAGAAAATCAGATTGCTGGTGCTGCCATCTTTATGAAGGTCTGCAAATAAGGTCTCTGGGTTTTCTGTAAGTTTCTTGTTTTTGAAGACTTTCCGTACTGTATCATTTGAAATCTCCTTTGGGTAGAGTAGGGGAATGGCCTCAACGCGTTGGGGTTGGGCAGCCATAGTCATATGGGCCATTTGCACCTGTGTTGGTGTTGGTTGGGGATCTCCTTTTGTTTAGGACCAGTCGCTTTCTCACCTTCCAAATCACCCGTTTAAGGCGCTGATAATGCAGTAAAGCAGGTTTGGTATCTTCAGTAACACTGTTGTCTTCGGGTCCCTGGCAACAGATATTCCTTGACCTTTTTTGTCTGATTTTGGCTTGTTTGTATTGATGGATTCTTTGGTGAGATGCTCTTCTTGGTGTCCTTGTCAGGAGTTTTTGTTAAAAGGAGGTTTAGTCTAAGGTTAAGTTATTCCTATAACTGTAGTCTTGTGTATGTCTCCTTGTAGAAATATCCAAGGAATCTTGTGTTGATCCAGTAATAATGTAAATTTGTTGCAGGAGCTCAGATGTGTATGTTTTCTCTCTCTGGTCTCTCTTTCTCTCTCTGTGTTTCTGTCTCTCTTTCTCTCTATTTGTCTCTGTGTCTGTGTCTCTCTCTCGTCTCTCTCTCTCTCTCTCTTCAAGATTCAAGATTCAAAAAAGCTTTATTGGCATGATAAAAAAATGTTTTACATTGCCAAAGCATTAACATTCTGTATAAAATAAAATAAGAGTATCCTATATAAGAAACAATATGTACATATCAATACAGACATAAAAGTGCGAAGTATTGACAAAAGTTCTCAGTGAAAGTGACAGGATCCTGTCAGTGTTGTGTCGGTGTTCTGTGTGTCAGTGTTGTGTTGTGTTGTGTGTGTCAGTGTTGTGTGGCAGTGTTGTGTGTGTCAGTGTTGTGTGTGTCAGTGTTGTGTCGGTGTCGTGTGTTGTGTCGGTGTCGTGTGTTGTGTCGGTGTCGTGTGTTGTGTCGGTGTCGTGTGTTGTGTCGGTGTCGTGTGTTGTGTCGGTGTCGTGTGTTGTGTCGGTGTCGTGTGTTGTGTCGGTGTCGTGTGTTGTGTCGGTGTCGTGTGTTGTGTCGGTGTCGTGTCGGTGTCGTGTGTCGTGTCGGTGTCGTGTGTCGTGTCGGTGTCGTGTGTTGTGTCGGTGTCGTGTGTTGTGTCGGTGTCGTGTGTTGTGTCGGTGTCGTGTGTTGTGTCGGTGTCGTGTGTTGTGTCGGTGTCGTGTGTTGTGTCGGTGTCGTGTGTTCTGTCGGTGTCGTGTGTTCTGTCGGTGTTGTGTTCTGTCGGTGTTGTGTTGTGTTGTGCTGGTTGTTGCTCTTCTGTCGTGATACTTGACGTATCTCGCCGCCAGGTTTGAGCTGATGGGCTTTTCTCCCAGTATGTATGAGATCTTGTCCTGTTGTTGTGTCTGTGTTGTGTGTGTTGTGTCAGTGTTGTGTCTGTGTTGTGTTGTGTTTTGTGTGTCAGTGTTGTGTTGTGTCTGTGTTGTGTGTGTTGTGTCAGTGTTGTGTCAGTGTTGTGTTGTGTTTTGTGTGTCAGTGTTGTGTTGTGTCAGTGTTGTGTCAGTGTTGTGTCAGTGTTGTGTCAGTGTTGTGTCAGTGTTGTGTCAGTGTTGTGTCAGTGTTGTGTCAGTGTTGTGTCAGTGTTGTGTCAGTGTTGTGTCAGTGTTGTGTCAGTGTTGTGTCAGTGTTGTGTTGTGTTTTGTGTGTCAGTGTTGTGTTGTGTCTGTGTTGTGTGTGTTGTGTCAGTGTTGTGTCAGTGTTGTGTTTTGTGTGTCAGTGTTGTGTTGTGTCTGTGTTGTGTGTGTTGTGTCAGTGTTGTGTCAGTGTTGTGTCAGTGTTGTGTCAGTGTTGTGTGTGTTGTGTCAGTGTTGTGTGTGTTGTGCTGGTGGGCTTTTCTCCCAGTATGTATGAGATCTTGTCCTGTTGTTGAAACTGCTTGAAGTCTTTGTGGAAGTTTGTGAACTGGGGGAAGAATGTTTCTCTGATGTCCGTATAGTTTGGACACGAGGTTAAGAAGTGCAGCTCTGTTTCCACTTGTCTCTGTGTGCAGTGTGGACACAGTCGCTCTTCTCTTGGAGTCCATGTCTGTCTGTGTCGGCCCGTCTCCACAGTGAGCTTGTGTTCACTGAGTCTGTACATGGTCAACACTTTTCTTAGTTTAGGGTCTGATACGCTTTTGAGGTATTCTGCCGCTTTATATTCTCTGTTTAATGACCGATAGCATTCAAGCTTACTTTGCTGAGCTGTTGCTTCTGTCCAGTGTTTGAGATATTTTCCTTTTTGTGTTTTTATCATTTGGTTAATTCTGGCTGGAGTTTGGGGTTCAGTTGGACACGTTTGGGGTTTTAGAGTTAGTTCTGAGATCAGTTGGATGAGACAACTTTTCTCTGGGTTCAGCTCCTGATGACGTAGGGCTTTGTGATGGAGTGATTCTGTATCGCTGTTCTTAAGGTGGTTATAGAATTTAATCGCTCTTTTTTGTATTTTAATTATTAGAGGATATAGTCCTAATTCTGCTCTGCAGGCGTTGTTTGGGGTTTTGCGTTGTACCCGTAGAATGTTTTTACACATTTCTGTTTGCAGAGTCTCAGTTGGGTGTTTGTCCCATTTGGTGAACTCTTGGTTGGTGAGGGGACCCCAAACCTCACATCCATAAAGTGCTATTGGTTCTATAACGGATTGGATTATTTTAAGCCAAATTCCAGCTGGGATGTGGATTTTTATATTCCTTTTGATAGCGTAAAAAGCTCTTCGTGCCTTGTCTCTCAGGTCGTTCACTGCCTTGTTTAAGTTTCCGGTGTTACTGATGTTTATACCGAGATATGTGTAGTTCTGGGTTTGCTCTAAAGGCACTTTGTTGAGTTTAAAGTTGTGATGTTGGTTTTGTCGACTATGCCTTTTCTGGAATATCATAACTTTGGTCTTTTTAAGGTTCACTGATAGCGCCCATGTTTGACAGAAAGTGTCTAGATGTTGCTGTAGACCCTCTTTTGTGGGTGACAGCAGCACCAGATCATCTGCAAACAGAAGGCATTTCACTTCAGTGTCTAGTAGGATGGGACCGGGTGCTGGTGACTGTTCTAAAGCTCGAGCTAATTCATTAATGTAGATGTTAAATAGAGTAGGACTCAGACTACAGCCCTGTCTTACTCCACGACTCTGGGAGAGGAAGTCTGTGTGCTTGTTGCCTATTTTAACTGCAAATTTGTTATCCGTGTACATTGATTTGATGATGTCGTAGGTTTTTCCTCCAATGCCGCATTGAATAAGCTGAAAGAAAAGCCCCTCATGCCAGATTGAGTCAAAAGCTTTTTTAAAGTCAACAAAGCATGAGAAGAGTTTTCCACTTATTTTTTTTTATTTCTTGGTCGATTAGAGTATGAAGGGTATAAATATGATCTGATGTGCGGTATTTTGGTTGGAAACCGATTTGGCATTTTCTCAGAATGTTTCTGTCATTTAGAAAGTTGGTGAGTCGGCTGTTTAGGATGTTACAGAAGAGTTTACCTAAGTTGCTGTTTACGCATATTCCGCGGTAGTTAGTTGGGTCGAATTTGTCTCCGCTTTTATGGATTGGGGTAATAAGACCTCGGTTCCAGATGCTGGGGAATATTCCTGTATTAAGGATGGTGTTTAACAGTTTGAGGATGGCAAGTTTGAATTTTTGGTCTGTGTTTTTAATCATCTCATTAAGAATGCCATCAATACCGCTTGCTTTTCTGGATTTAAGTTTGCATATATTATCGCATAGTTCCTCTAGTGTAATTTGGTAATCTAAAGGGTTTTGGTAATCTTTAATAGTTGATTCTAAGGTGCTTAGTTTGTCTTCAAGGGTAGTTTGTTCGTGGTTGTTGTTTATATTACTAAAGAGGTTAGAGAAGTGGTTTATCCATACATCTCTGTTCTGAATGGGTAGTTCTTCATGGTGAGATTTATTAAGTGCGTTCCAATGTTCCCAGAAGCGGTTAGTTTCTAGAGATTGTTCAATTGCTCTTAGCTGATTTTGTATATCTTGTTTCTTTTTTGTCCTTAGGGTGTCTTTATATTCTTTAAGTTTTTCATGGTAGAGTTGGCGTGTGTTTACATTATCCACATCTCTGTGTTTCTGATTTGACAGAATTCGTACTTCTTTTCTAAGGTTTTTACACTCATTGTCGAACCATTTCTCATTGGCAGGTCTCTTGTTTTGTTTTCGTATTTGTTGATTTTAGGTTGGCTAGTGTTGCAGATATTGTAAATATTTTGTTAATTCTGTCTACTGCTAAGTTTACGCCTTTGTTATTGTGTGGAAATGGCGTATCTAGGAATTTATTAAGTAGGTTTTGAATTTTTGGTTCACATATTACGCTTTGGTATATGTCTTCACTATTTTGTTTCCATCTGTCTCTCTCTCTCCTGTCTCTCTCTATCTCTCTCTCTTGTCTCTCTCTATCTCTCTCTCTAGTCTCTCTCTCTCTCTCTTGTCTCTCTCTATCTCTCTCTCTCTAACTCTCTCTCTCTCTCTCTCTCTCTCTCTCTCTCTCTCTCTCTCTCTCTGCACATGCGTGAGCGTCTGTTGAGCGAGTGCGAGGTGCAGGTGGTGAGCGTTTTTTTTGCCCGCTGTGGCAAGAAAATTATTATTTATTTATTCTTCTTTCTATTTTTTTTGTTTTGAGGGGTGGTGTATCGAGTGTTGAAATTAGGGTTTGTTTGAGGGTTTTTTTCCGGGCATCGCCTGTGAATCATGGCAGCCCAACACACAAGCACTAACGCTGGATTTGATTCTCTCACACGGCGTCACGGAGTGAAAGTGGTGTCCGCGGTGTATTCTGGCCGTTGGTGATGTCGTCGGACATGAGTGTATTTTAGCGGCATCTAGAATGAGCGGCGCTATTGTTTTGTTTCTGAGCTCAGTTGAGAAAGCAAATGAAGTTGTGGAGAGAGGAGTAGTAATTAGCGGGTTGTTTACCCCAGTGCTTCCCCTTTCTACCCCCGCGAAGAAAATCACGTTGTCTAATGTTCCACCGTTTATTAAGGATGAAATGTTAATCCAGGAATTGTCACGTTTTGGAAAAATAGTCAGTCCTTTGAAAAAAATCGCTCTCGGAAGCAAGTCAGATTTACTCAAACATGTAGTATCTTTCAGGAGATTTATTTATATGATCCTGAAAGACAATAGAAGTGAGCTTAACCTGAATTTGAAGTTTAAAGTGGACGACTTTGATTACACTGTCTAAGTAAGTACTGATGTGATGAAGTGCTTTAACTGTGGTAGAATGGGACATCTTGTGCGTGTTTGTCCAGATAAAAATGGTACAAACGTACAAGAGAATGTTTTGCAAGTCAGGGAGGAAGAAACAATTGAAAATGTTCCTGATCCGATCCAAGTTGAACCCAGGCCATCCACCAGTAACTTAAATGATACAGCGCCACTTCCACAGACAGAAGAGGTGAATCAGGTCACAATAGAAAATAATGGAGTAAATTATTTAGTTCTCATTGTCAGGAATGGGTCCGAGATTGACGAGATCATGGATGTTTCACATGTCAGTGTAGTGCCGGACAAAACGTCCCCTCAAAGAAGGGTCATTTCAAGTGATGATTTAATGATGAATTTGAATCAGGCAGTCTTTAAAACACCTTTAAAGACAAAAAAGAAGGATAAGGTTTCAGCATCGAAACAAGCTAGAAAAGCTGAAAAAGAAATGGATTCGGATGTGGATGATATTGGCAGCGAGAGTGATTTCTCTGATTCTGGTGCTTCGAGTTGTTCTCAGAGTGAATGGAAATGTCAAGACTATGATACTGAAGAAATCAGGAAGTTTTAAAAAAAAAAACTAAAAATCTAAGTGGGGTTTAGGTTGCCGACTATTTTCCGGACACCAATCGATTGGTGGAAAAGATAAGGATGTTTATGAGTGAGGGATGTTTCACAAACAGAGAGGTTTACAGGTTGAGAAAAATTGTGACAAAACTACAAAACGAGCTGACAAGTTAATGATAGTAAGCTGGTTCAAAACTTTAGCCCTCATTGGCTGCTTTTTTCTTTCTGGTTTAAGTTTAGTTTTTTATTTTCAAATGGGGGATATTCGCATTGCATCCTTAAATGTGAATGGAGCTAGAGATCGGTTAAAGCGCACAGTGATATATGAGACTATGTATCATAAACAAATTGATGTCTTACTTGTACAAGAAACACATAGTGATGCAACCAATGCTGTTGAATGGGAAAAATAATTTAAAGGTCTTTCTATTTTAAGTCATAAATCTTCACTTAGTGGAGGGGTAGCTGTTTTATTTGCTAATAGCTTTACTTCCTGTTCCATTGAGATGGAAGAGGTTGTGAAAGGCAGATTGCTAAAGGTTCGAGCTCAGTTTGACAATCACACTTTTGGTTTTATCTGTGCGTATGCTCCAACTCTACCAACAGAACGAATGGTGTTTTTATATGTTCTGGCTGAAACCTTAGAAAAATGTAATAGCGAAGAGTTTTTATTTTTAGGAGGAGATTTTAACTGTGTGGAAAGTAACATAGACAGGAATCATGTAGAACCACATATGCCTTCTCGTAATCGACTTACTCAGATGATTGAAGCAAACGACTTAAGTGATGTATGGAGAGTTCTTAATGGGAATTTAAAACAGTATACATGGGCACATGCCCGTGATAACATGTTGTCATTAGCGAGATTAGACAGATTTTATTGTTTTAAACACCATCTTAATATTTTTAAGAACCTCTGTCAAGCTGAAAAGTGCTTATTGGCATTTTAATGCCAGTTTATTAAGTGATGCATATTTCAAAGAAACTTTTAAATTCTTTTGGGAAAATTTTAGGAATGAAAAAGCAGGTTTTCAGTCTTTACAAACATGGTGGGGGTTTGGTAAAACTCAATTCAAACAACTATGTCAACAGTACACTCGTAATGTCACAAAGGATATAATGAAATCTACTAAAGCCTTAGAAGATGGAATTCTGAAATTTCAAGAAGCGGCACAGTCAAGTGGAAATCAAGCACATATTGAAGCCCTTTTTCTACAGAAATCTGTGTTGTCGGACATGCAAAGAGTGAAAGCACAGGGGGTGCTAGTTCGATCACGTTTTAAAGATGTAGACCAGATGGATATGCCTTCAAAATTCTTTTTTAGCCTGGAAAAAAAGAACGGTCAAAAGCGTGTCATACATTCTTTATTTTCTGAGACTGGTTCTTTGATATCAGACCCTACTGAAAATCGAAAAAGAGCAAATGCTTTTTTTGAAAAGCTGTATAGTTGTGAACACAGGGAAGATCAGGTTGTTGAAAAGTGTTTCTTTGAAGAATTAGCAAAAGTCTCTGAAGACTCTAATGCAGCACTCAAAAAGGCAATAAGCCTAAGTGAACTGTATGAAGCTCTCCAAAGTTTGGAGAATGGTAAGGCCCCTGGGATAGACGGAATCCCTTTTGAGTTTTATTAAGCTTTTTGGCCTGTGATAGGGGAGGATCTGCTGGCAGTTCTCAGCGACAGTTTAGTTAAAGGACTTCTGCCGCTGAGCTGTAGAAGAGCGGTCCTTACCCTCTTGCCAAAAAAAGGTGATGTGAGACATAAAAAACTGGAGACCTGTATCTTTGTTGTGCTGCGACTACAAATTGCTCTCAAAAGTATTAGCTACTAGGCTGGGAAAGGTTTTGGAGGAAGTAATTCATTCTGGTCAGTCCTACTGTGTCCCTGGACGATCCATTTTTTCGACAATATTCATTTAATAAGAGATATTTTTGATGTTTCTAAAATTCTGAAGTTAGATATGGGTTTGATTTCATTAGACCAAGAGAAAGCATTTGATCGTGTAGAATATGAATATTTGTGGAAGACTTTACAAGCATTTGTTTTTAGTTCTGATTTTATTGGATATATAAAAGTTTTATATAACGACATTGAGAGTGTATTGAGAGTTAATGGTGGCTTGTGTGCTCCATTTAAAGTGTGTCGAGGGGTAAGACAGGGATGTTCTCTGTCTGGTATACTTTACACATTGGCAGTTGAACCACTTTTAATTAAATTGAGAAGTGTTTTAGAAGGAGTATCTGTACAAGCATGTAAAAGTAATTTATGTTTATCAGCATATGCTGATGATGTTGTCATAATACTTAATAAGCAAAATGATGTGGTCACGTTATTAAAAACATTGAGGGATTTTGAAATCATCTCTTCGGCTAGAATTAACTGGGGTAAAAGCGAAGCAGTGTTGGTAGGAAAATGGGAAAACGGGGTACCAACACTCCCAATGGGGTTAACCTGGATAAAAGATGGTTTAAAATACTTAGGAGTGTTTTTAGGAAATGAAATTATGGTTCAATAAAATTGGGAGGGAATAGTTGAAAAACTTGAAGGTTGTTTAATGAAATGGATTGTAAAGAGTTTATCATATAGAGGACGTGCCCTCATTATTAATAACCTGGTTGCATCTTTCTTATGGCACCGACTGGCCTGTGTTGATCCACCTGCTTATTTACTTGGGAAAATGCAATCCATTTTAATACATTTTTTTTGGGATAAAATGCATTGGGTGCCCCATAATGTATTATATTTATCAAAGGAAGAAGGAGGACAAGGACTTATACATCTACAAAGTAGGACTGCAGCTTTTCGATGACAGTTTATACAGCGATTCCTTACTGGCCAAGAGAACTTAAGTTGGAGGCCAGTGGCCAACATGATTTTAAAGACTGCCACAGGACTATGCTTGGACAAGTCTTTGTTCCTGTTGGATCCTGCTAAAGTCATCACATCAAGGATGCCGGAGTTTTACACTAATCTTTTTAAAGATTACTCCTCTCACCCCGCTCATAGACTGTTTACTCTCCTGCCTTCCGGTAGTTGCTTCCGGTGCCTCCGGACAAGAACCAGCAGACTAAGAAACAGCTTTTTTCCCAGAGCTGTTTCATTATTGAACTCTGCCCCCACCGATTCCACTACCTCTCTTACCTTTAACTCCAAGCTGCTATAACATTGTTTACACTGCACTACAGGGCTGCATGCATGACTGAACTGTACACACCAGTACTTCATGTTATCTGCTCTACTGGACTGTTTACACACGCACAGCATCATTTGCACTCTATACTGCTCACTTGCACATCTGAAATATTTAACTGAATGCTCATTTGCACTAATGGACCACTTTCATAACTGCACTAACTTATCTACTGTCTGTAACTTTATTAACTGCATCTACTCATCTATTGCACCGTAACTTTAATAACCGCATTAACTCATCCACTGCACTGTTACTTCAACAACTGCATTAACTCACCTATTGCATTGCAACTGTAACAGCTAATGTCAATAATCTATGCACACTTAAATCACTTGCACTATTGTTTAGTCTAAATTATTATCTGCTCATATCCACCTGTACATTAATGTTCATAGTGTTAATGTTCATAGTATATAGTCATCTCTATATATTGTTCATAGTACATACCTACTGTCAAATATTTTCATAACTGTATAATATTTTATCAATATTGTATTCTGTATTTATTCTAACTGTATATCCTGCACTTGCTAACTGCACTTCTGGTTAGACCTAAACTACATTTCGTTACACTGTACTTGTATATGTGTAATGACAATAAAGTTGAATCTAATCTAAAAAAAAGTATGGAACCTTTTTAAAGTGGAAAGAACTTGCTCTATGACATCTTTATTCTGGCTGTTGAAGGAACCATTGATCTATGGATCACGTTTGGACAGTTTAGGTCAATATGGGACAATGACTGCAGCTTTTATTAAGTCTAAGATTTTAACTGTTGAGTGTTTGTTCAAAGTGGCTGGTACAAGTTTTGGAAAAGCTGAAGATGTAGCAGTTATTTTAGGAGTGAAATCCAGTCGAATTATTTCACAAGTACTTAAGAATTTACAATCTGCTTTTACAACAGAAGAATTAAAAATGCTTCAAGGTTACTATGAAGGAGAACTCATCCCTAATGAGAAGGACCAGTTTCCTAATCTGGTTCTGTCCCCAAATTTAGGTGATTGTACAGGGTTTTTTTTGGAATCTGAAAAGGTGACAGATATCAATTTGGAAGAGAGTAATGGGAAAACGCTGTAAAATCTTTTAATAAAAAGGGACTACATGAAAGAGTTGACACACCGTGGCGTACTGTTTTTAAGTTGAGTAATAATATTAGACCGGAGTGGAGAGCACTATACAAGCCACCGTTGACTAAAAGAGCTGGAGATCTTCAATGGCGAATTCTGCATGATATTATCACTGTTAATGCTTTTTATATTGTTCAAGACTTAAGCCTTTATTTGATGGTTTGCAAAACCTTTTTAAATGTTTTAACGAAGACTTTTCTATGCAAACTTTGATTTTGGGTTTTAAATGTGTTCAAAATGGAAAGGATGTATGTCAGTTGCTTAATTTTATTTTGGGAAAAGCCAAAATGGCCAACTACATTAGTAGAAGGGATAAGATTGAGCGAGGAATTGTTTATAAGGTGGAAATGGTGTAAGCAGCTATGATTAAATCAAGGCTTCTAATGGATTTTTGTATTTACAAAGCTATGGATTCCTTAGATGTCTTTGAAAGAAAGTCATAGTGGAGCTCTGTGCTCTGTTATTGAAAGAGAATTTTATTTTACGCTTTATTTATAAATGGGCTTAAATGTTGTGGAAATGTTATGTGATTTGATCGGAGTCATTCTTTCTGTTAAATAAAGAGGTTTGAAAAAAAAATTATCTCGTCTCTCTGTGTCTCTCTCTCTTGTCTCTCTGTGTCTCTCTCTCTTGTCTCTCTGTGTCTCTCGTCTCTCTGTGTCTCTCGTCTCTCTGTGTCTCTCGTCTCTCTCTGTCTCTCTGTGTGTCTCTCTGTGTCTCTCTCTCGTCTCTCTGTGTCTCTTGTCTCTCTCTGTGTCTCTCGTCTCTCTGTGTCTCTCGTCTCTCTGTGTCTCTCTCTCGTCTCTCTGTGTCTCTTGTCTCTCTGTGTCTCTCGTCTCTCTGTGTCTCTCTCTCGTCTCTCTGTGTGTCTCTCTGTGTCTCTCTCTCGTCTCTCTGTGTCTCTCGTCTCTCTGTGTCTCTCGTCTCTCTGTGTCTCTCTCTCGTCTCTCTGTGTGTCTCTCTGTGTCTCTCTCTCGTCTCTCTGTGTCTCTCGTCTCTCTGTGTCCCTCTCTCTCTGTGTCTCTAGTCTCTCTGTGTCTCTCTGTGTCTCTCGTCTCTCTGTGTCCCTCTCTCTCTGTGTCTCTAGTCTCTCTGTGTCTCTCTGTGTCTCTCGTCTCTCTCTGTGTCTCTCTGTGTCTCTCGTCTCTCTCTCTCTCTCTCTCTCTTGCATGCGAAAAATAATTGTCTCTGTCAGATTATAAAATAATCTGTCTCTCTCTGTGTCTCTGGAGGACAATGAGAAGCCCAGTGTGTTCATTCAGGGTAAATTTACTTCCATAATCGCAACATGCACGTTCACACTTTTGGTCATATGTAACAATAAGAAGTGTATATATAAAGAGAAAAGTGGTTGAAATAGATTTATGTGAAGTATTGCTAATGCTTTGTGTTTTATGTTTACTTCATTTCTCTTTTAACAGAAATCAATGGCCGGCAGTATGAGTCCGGCAGTATGCTGGGTGAAGGCGGTTATGGAATTGTCTTTGAAGGGACCCGTGTTCAGGATGGCTTGAAGGTTTTTCTTCTGTCTTGTGCTCATCTTTGTAACATCTCATCCTTTTCTTTTCAAACCTTAATGTATACCTAGTCCATGGCTTTAGTGCTTGATTTCATTGAAATCTGACTGAACTTCTGTTGGGAATGAATGCTTACACAAATCCATTTTTTGTTTTGTTGATCAGGTGGCAGTGAAAGTTGTCGAGAAGACCAAGGAAATAATCGATGACTATATCAACATTGTAAGTAGCTTGTGTTATTGTTCTTTTGAAAATATCTTCATAGTTTTTATGTAGAAACTTAAGTATGTTTGAGACAGAGCTAAATCCTTGTTTGTTGAGCCATCTTCGTCTATTCCTGATTCAGTTTTTCTTTTTCTAGCCGGGTCATCGTGAAACCTTTCCACGTGAGGTGGGTCTTCAGATGCTTGCCTGTGAGGGAGAAAATGTTCCTGTGATCATCCAGTTTCTGGACTGGCAGGACTTTTCGGGCCACTACGTCATGGTCCTGGAGTGCCCGTCTCCCTGTGAGGACCTTCGCAGTTTCATGAAAAGCACCGGAGGCCCCGTCAAAGAGAACATGGCACTGCTTATCTTGCGGCAAGTGACCGAAGCGGTACAAATCTGCTGCCAGCGAGGGGTTTTCCACAGGGACGTAAAACTGGAAAACCTTCTGATAAACCGGAACACACTGGAGGTCAAAATGATTGACTTCGGCTGCGGCGATCTTCTTAAAGAATCAAAATACACAGTGTATTTTGGTATGTTTAATCACATTTTCCTTTATGAACAGCAGTTTACACAAATACTAAGATGATATTTTCAGATAATGTCTTTTCACAGTTTTTAGACATCACATTGTTTGCACGCTAATCTGTTTTCTTCAGGCACAAAAGAGTACACCTGCCCAGAATTTCATAAAAAGGGCTACTACTACGGCAAGCCAGCGACGGTGTACTCACTCGGGGTGCTGTTGTATGCCATGGTGTGCGGGTTATTTCCCAGCTCTCTGAGCCTCAAACGGATCAATGAGAAGACATGGAGAAGAGACGGCTTGACTAAGGGTAAGATCTTCACCTGGTCAACTGTAGTTCTGAATGATAGAAAACAGACAAAAAGTGGTTTGATGGAAGAATCGAATTTTCGAGTGTGTCTGCGTGAGCGTAGAGTGTGTCTGCGTGAGCGTCGAGTGTGTCTGCGTGAGCGTCGAGTGTGTCTGCGTGAGCGTCGAGTGTGTTTGCGTGAGTGTCGAGTGTGTCTGCGTGAGCGTAGAGTGTGTCTGCGTGAGCGTCGAGTGTGTCTGCGTGAGCGTCGAGTGTGTCTGCGTGAGCGTCGAGTGTGTCTGCGTGAGCGTCGAGTGTGTCTGCGTGAGCGTCGAGTGTGTCTGCGTGAGCGTCGAGTGTGTCTGCGTGAGCGTCGAGTGTGTCTGCGTGAGCGTCGAGTGTGTCTGCGTGAGCGTCGAGTGTGTCTGCGTGAGCGTCGAGTGTGTCTGCGTGAGCGTCGAGTGTGTCTGCGTGAGCGTCGAGTGTGTCTGCCTGAGTCTCGAGTGTGTCTGCGTGAGTGTCGAGTGTGTCTGCGTGAGTGTCGAGTGTGTCTGCGTGAGCGTCGAGTGTGTCTGCGTGAGCGTCGATTGTGTCTGCGTGAGCGTCGAGTGTGTCTGCGTGAGCGTCGAGTGTGTATGCGTGAGTGTGTCTGCGTGAGTGTCGAGTGTGTCTGCGTGAGCGTCGACTGTGTATGCGTGAGTGTGTCTGCGTGAGCGTCGAGTGTGTCTGCGTGAGCGTCGAGTGTGTCTGCGTGAGTGTCGAGTGTGTCTGCGTGAGTGTGTTTGCTAGAGTGTGTCTGCGTGAGCGTCGAGTGTGTTAGTGTGAGTGTCGAGTGTGTTAGTGTGAGTGTCGAGTGTGTTTGTGTGAGTGTCGAGTGTGTTTGTGTGAGTGTCGAGTGTGTCTGCGTGAGTGTCGAGTGTGTTTGTGTGAGTGTCGAGTGTGTTTGTGTGAGTGTCGAGTGTGTCTGCGTGAGTGTCGAGTGTGTTTGTGTGAGTGTCGAGTGTGTTTGTGTGAGTGTCGAGTGTGTTTGTGTGAGTGTCGAGTGTGTTAGTGTGAGTGTCGAGTGTGTTAGTGTGAGTGTCGAGTGTGTTTGTGTGAGTGTCGAGTGTGTTTGTGTGAGTGTTGAGTGTGTTTGTGTGAGTGTCGAGTGTGTTTGCGTGAGCGTCGAGTGTGTTTGCGTGAGTGTCGAGTGTGTTTGCGTGAGCGTCGAGTGTGTTTGCGTGAGTGTCGAGTGTGTTTGCGTGAGTGTCGAGTGTGTCTGCGTGAGCGTCGACTGTGTATGCGTGAGTGTGTCTGCGTGAGCGTCGAGTGTGTCTGCGTGAGCGTCGAGTGTGTCTGCGTGAGTGTCGAGTGTGTCTGCGTGAGTGTGTTTGCTAGAGTGTGTCTGCGTGAGCGTCGAGTGTGTTAGTGTGAGTGTCGAGTGTGTTAGTGTGAGTGTCGAGTGTGTTTGTGTGAGTGTCGAGTGTGTTTGTGTGAGTGTCGAGTGTGTCTGCGTGAGTGTCGAGTGTGTTTGTGTGAGTGTCGAGTGTGTTTGTGTGAGTGTCGAGTGTGTCTGCGTGAGTGTCGAGTGTGTTTGTGTGAGTGTCGAGTGTGTTTGTGTGAGTGTCGAGTGTGTTTGTGTGAGTGTCGAGTGTGTTAGTGTGAGTGTCGAGTGTGTTAGTGTGAGTGTCGAGTGTGTTTGTGTGAGTGTCGAGTGTGTTTGTGTGAGTGTTGAGTGTGTTTGTGTGAGTGTCGAGTGTGTTTGCGTGAGCGTCGAGTGTGTTTGCGTGAGTGTCGAGTGTGTTTGCGTGAGCGTCGAGTGTGTTTGCGTGAGTGTCGAGTGTGTTTGCGTGAGTGTCGAGTGTGTTTGCGTGAGTGTCGAGTGTGTTTGCGTGAGCGTCGAGTGTGTTTGCGTGAGTGTCGAGTGTGTTTGCGTGAGTGTCGAGTGTGTTTGCGTGAGCGTCGAGTGTGTTTGCGTGAGTGTTGAGTGTGTTTGCGTGAGCGTCGAGTGTGTCTGCGTGAGCGTCGAGTGTGTCTGCGTGAGCGTCGAGTGTGTTTGCGTGAGCGTCGAGTGTGTTTGCGTGAGTGTCGAGTGTGTTTGTGTGAGCGTCGAGTGTGTCTGCGTGAGCGTCGAGTGTGTTTGCGTGAGCGTCGAGTGTGTTTGCGTGAGTGTCGAGTGTGTTTGCGTGAGTGTCGATTGTGTGTTTGCGTGAGTGTCGAGTGTGTTTGCGTGAGTGTCGAGTGTGTTTGCGTGAGTGTCGAGTGTGTGTTTGCGTGAGTGTCGAGTGTGTTTGCGTGAGTGTCGAGTGTGTTTGCGTGAGCGTCGAGTGTGTTTGCGTGAGCGTCGAGTGTGTTTGCGTGAGTGTTGAGTGTGTTTGCGTGAGCGTCGAGTGTGTCTGCGTGAGCGTCGAGTGTGTCTGCGTGAGCGTCGAGTGTGTCTGCGTGAGCGTCGAGTGTGTTTGCGTGAGCGTCGAGTGTGTTTGCGTGAGTGTCGAGTGTGTTTGTGTGAGTGTTGAGTGTGTTTGTGTGAGCGTCGAGTGTGTCTGCGTGAGCGTCGAGTGTGTTTGCGTGAGTGTCGAGTGTGTTTGCGTGAGTGTCGAGTGTGTGTTTGCGTGAGTGTCGAGTGTGTTTGCGTGAGTGTCGAGTGTGTTTGCGTGAGTGTCGAGTGTGTTTGCGTGAGTGTCGAGTGTGTTTGCGTGAGTGTCGAGTGTGTGTTTGCGTGAGTGTCGAGTGTGTTTGCGTGAGTGTCGAGTGTGTGTTTGCGTGAGTGTCGAGTGTGTTTGTGTGAGTGTCGAGTGTTTTTGTGTGAGTGTCGAGTGTGTTTGTGTGAGTGTCGAGTGTGTTAGTGTGAGTGTCGAGTGTGTTAGTGTGAGTGTCGAGTGTGTTTGTGTGAGTGTCGAGTGTGTTTGCGTGAGTGTTGAGTGTGTTTGCGTGAGTGTCGAGTGTGTGTTTGCGTGAGTGTCGAGTGTGTTTGCGTGAGTGTCGAGTGTGTTTGCGTGAGTGTCGAGTGTGTTTGCGTGAGTGTCGAGTGTGTTTGCGTGAGTGTCGAGTGTGTTTGCGTGAGTGTCGAGTGTGTTTGCGTGAGTGTCGAGTGTGTTTGTGTGAGTGTCGAGTGTGTTTGCGTGAGTGTCGAGTGTGTTTGCGTGAGTGTCGAGTGTGTTTGCGTGAGTGTCGAGTGTGTTTGCGTGAGTGTCGAGTGTGTTTGCGTGAGTGTCGAGTGTGTTTGTGTGAGTGTCGAGTGTGTTTGTGTGAGTGTCGAGTGTGTTTGTGTGAGTGTCGAGTGTGTTTGCGTGAGTGTCGAGTGTGTGTTTGCGTGAGTGTCGAGTGTGTTTGCGTGAGCGTCGAGTGTGTCTGTGTGAGCGTCGAGTGTGTTTGCGTGAGCGTCGAGTGTGTTTGCGTGAGTGTCGAGTGTGTTTGCGTGAGTGTTGAGTGTGTGTTTGCGTGAGTGTCGAGTGTGTTTGCGTGAGTGTCGAGTGTGTTTGCGTGAGTGTCGAGTGTGTTTGCGTGAGTGTCGAGTGTGTTTGCGTGAGTGTCGAGTGTGTGTTTGCGTGAGTGTCGAGTGTGTTTGCGTGAGTGTCGAGTGTGTTTGCGTGAGTGTCGAGTGTGTTTGCGTGAGTGTCGAGTGTGTTTGCGTGAGTGTCGAGTGTGTTTGCGTGAGTGTCGAGTGTGTTTGCGTGAGTGTCGAGTGTGTTTGCGTGAGTGTCGAGTGTGTTTGCGTGAGTGTCGAGTGTGTTTGCGTGAGTGTCGAGTGTGTTTGCGTGAGTGTCGAGTGTGTTTGCGTGAGTGTCGAGTGTGTTTGCGTGAGTGTCGAGTGTGTTTGCGTGAGTGTCGAGTGTGTTTGCGTGAGTGTCGAGTGTGTTTGCGTGAGTGTCGAGTGTGTTTGCGTGAGTGTCGAGTGTGTTTGCGTGAGTGTCGAGTGTGTTTGCGTGAGTGTCGAGTGTGTTTGCGTGAGTGTCGAGTGTGTTTGCGTGAGTGTCGAGTGTGTTTGCGTGAGTGTCGAGTGTGTTTGCGTGAGTGTCGAGTGTGTTTGCGTGAGTGTCGAGTGTGTTTGCGTGAGTGTCGAGTGTGTTTGCGTGAGTGTCGAGTGTGTTTGCGTGAGTGTCGAGTGTGTTTGCGTGAGTGTCGAGTGTGTTTGTGTGAGTGTCGAGTGTGTTTGTGTGAGTGTCGAGTGTGTTTGTGTGAGTGTCGAGTGTGTTTGTGTGAGTGTCGAGTGTGTTTGTGTGAGTGTCGAGTGTGTTTGTGTGAGTGTCGAGTGTGTTTGTGTGAGTGTCGAGTGTGTTTGTGTGAGTGTCGAGTGTGTTTGTGTGAGTGTCGAGTGTGTTTGTGTGAGTGTCGAGTGTGTTTGTGTGAGTGTCGAGTGTGTTTGTGTGAGTGTCGAGTGTGTTTGTGTGAGTGTCGAGTGTGTTTGTGTGAGTGTCGAGTGTGTTTGTGTGAGTGTCGAGTGTGTTTGTGTGAGTGTCGAGTGTGTTTGTGTGAGTGTCGAGTGTTTTTGTGTGAGTGTCGAGTGTTTTTGTGTGAATGTCTCAGTGTGTTTAGTGACTGTGGGCCTCAGAGCGCAGTAATACACAGCAGAGTCACTCACATGAACATCCTGAATCATCAGAGGAACTGATCTTGAAGATGTGCTGAGATCTGCTGTAAATCTTGCTTTAAACTTTTCATTTTCACCACCAAAGGAACCGACTCTGTTCAGTATGTATTCAGGGAATCCATTTACTGTTTGCTGGTACCAGAAGAGAGTCGGAGATCCAGAAGATTCATATGTACAGTTTATTGAAACAGTTTCTCCTTCAGAAGCAGTTTGAGCTCTTGTATTCTGCTCAACACTGTCCTGAGATTTGATTCCTGTAGAGTTTCATGATAAACTAAATAAGTCAAAATAATGACAAGACATTGATTGAAAAGAACCTGTTGATGTTTTAAACAGACATAAATTCTACATACCCATGAAATATTTGAAAACAATGAGAATTTGTTGTATCCAGTGTGTGGTCATGTTTCCTGGTGAAGAGATGAAAAACATACGTTTATTCTCAACAAAACTTCAGACACATTTCCAGCATCTGCTTTAGTCTGTGACCGAGTCACTGAAAGTGTCAGACTGACATCTCATGACTCCTCTGTCCCTCTGAATACAGCAGGTTTACTTCAATAGTGGATCTTAACATAAGCCGCCTCCTCTTTCATTCTGTTCCCATCATCACAATGAGATTATAAAAGAGAAATCAAGTGAAAGTAAAACATGATGTAAGACAGAAGACCATGAGAGATAGTTTTCTTATAAGATTGTGGGAGTTCTTCAGTTATTAAATTGTTACAATATTTTATCATGAGAATCTTCTTGAACCTCCTCACACTTCCACATTAATATTGTTTATTAGTTTAGTTTAGACTTCTGTTTGGATGCCTTACGTATACAGTATGTATCAACCTTATAGCTTGAGTGGGTTTATTGTGAGATCATGTGAAGGTTTGATTCGTGTTCAGTTTGACAACACTGCGACCATGTGGCTATAATGTGCTTGTACAGTGTTGCATGTGTTATGAATGAACTTTAATGCATTAATCGTATTATAGACTTTATCAAATATTGTATAGGATAGTCTTCATTTCAGTAATGTTGTGCTGTATATAACAAAACAATAAGAAACTGTATTGAAGTGTGTATTTAATAAACATGATCTCATGTACCTCTGAGGTTTTTGTCGGGGTCTGTATGGTCTTGTGTCACTGTGGGCCTCATGGCGCAGTAATACAGATCAGAGTCTGATAGAGTAACAGAGGAGATCTCCAGATGAACGTGTTTCTGCTTCTGTTTACTGAGTTTCACAGACATTCTTGGATCTACATCAGACTTTTTGTCATGTGTTGTGCCATCAAGAATAAGCACAAGAAATTCAGGAGCTGATCCAGGATACTGACGGTACCAGTACAGGTAATCATTAGACGTATAACTGCAGGATAATGTGACACGTGAATCCTCCTCAGCAGAAATCTCTTCTTCATCTGCTGTGATGGCACTTCCAGAAACACTATCTGAAAAACAAGAGGAACAATAACAATACATCATCTTTTCCCCTGAAAACACATCTGATCAAATATATAAATGCACTGTAAGTCGCTTTTGATAAAAGCATTAAAAATAAATACATACATGCTAAAGCACAGAAGAGAAGAACATCCATTATTCAGCACTGAATTCAAGAGAGGACACAGAATAGTTTCATCTCAGTGTGAAGTGAGTAGATCTATAAATCTACTGTATGAAGCTCCTCCTCTTTAAAACACATCATGATTTTCATTTATATTTCACACTCACTCTCTTCTGAGCATTTAATGTGTGTGTAACAAATGATTTTATTCATCAGAAATGTGGAAAATAAAGGTATGACATGTCTTACTCAATGTAGTCCACGTCCATTATTATTGTGTGTGGAGCTTTTGTTGGGGCTTCTTAAAGAAACATAATGTCTTATTTTAATATATAAGGTCATTTTAGATATTTCAGTTATGATATTGTTTAATAATTCTTCAGCCTGTCTATCCTGATCAGCCTGTAGAAGGTAAATCATGTTTCCTTTCACGTGTGTCAGGTTTGTGTTCAGTGTTGTTGTGTCTCCAGGGCACAGAAATAAAGAGCAGCGTCTGATAGAGGAACAGAGGAGATCTCCACATACACATGTTCATCTTTTCCTTTAGTAAGTTTAGCAGTGAATCTTGGATCTACATCAGATCTCTTGTGTTCTTTCACACCATCTATGATGTTCACGAGGAACTGAGGAGCTGATCTGGGATACTGACGGTACCAGAATAAAGTGAGTGCAGATGAATAACTGCAGGATAATGAAACACTTGAACCCTATGCGGTTAAAGAAGATTAAAAAATAAAATAAAATAAATAAAATCCAAGATATTAGAGAAAAAATTATAACTATGCAACCAGAAGTGAAACCAGCTGAACAAACGACTAACTACAGCGCCTCTAAGGAGAAATTACGTTTATTGTCTACTATAGATCACGATGAACTCTCTAAAATCATTAGATCATCTAAATCAACTTCATGCATGTTAGACCCTATACCTACAAATCTACTGAAAGAGATGCTCCCAGAAATTATAGATCCTCTACTTAGCATTATTAACTCATCTCTGACATTAGGAAATGTGCCTAAAGCATATAAGGTGGCTGTTATAAGGCCCCTTGTCAAAAAACCCCATCTGGACCCTGGAGAACTAGTTAACAACAGACCTATTTCGAATCTATCTTTCTTATCTAAAGTTCTGGAAAAAGTAGTCTCAATTCAAATATGCTCCTTCCTCCAAAGGAATGAGATTAATGAAGATTTCCAGTCTGTATTTAGAGCACATCACAGTACAGAGACTGCTCTGATTAGAGTTAAAAATGATCTGCTTATGGCGTCCGACCGAGGTTGTATTTCCTTATTGGTGCTGCTAGATCTTAGTGCTGCATTCGACACCATTGACCACAGCATGCTCCTACATAGACTCGAAAATGATGTCGGTATTAAGGAAATAGCTTTGGAATGGCTTAGATCTTATTTATGCGACCGTTTCTAATATGTAGCAATAAACAATGAGGTATCACGCAAATCGAAAGTCCAGTACGGTGTACCACAGGGCTCAGTCTTAGGGCCTATGCTCTTCGCATTATACATGCTACCTCTAGGAGATATAATAAAGTGACACGGAGTAAGCTTTCACTGTTATGCTGATGATAAGCAACTTTATATTTCCTCGAAGCCTCATGAAACACAGCAATTCCGTCGAATAGTGGAATGCATAGTCGATATCAAAAAGTGGATGAGTAGCAATTTTTTATTACTGAACTCGGACAAAACTGAAGTGTTACTTATCGGACCAAAAACCGCCCTACGTAACAACCAAGAATACTGCTTAACTATTGATGGATGTTCCATAAAACCCTCATCTTTAGCTAAGAATCTTGGCTTTATATTCGATAGTACTCTGTCATTTGAGAACCAGGTCACCAACACCTGTAAAATTGCGTTTTTCCATCTTAAAAATATATCTAAACTACGTCATATGCTGTCACCATCAGATGCAGAGAAGCTTATACATGCCTTTATGACATCAAGACTAGATTACTGTAATGCACTATTAGGTGGTTGCCCTGCAGGCCTATTACAAAATCTCCAACTGGTCCAAAATGCGGCAGCTCGAGTTCTTACGCGTACAAAAAAGTATGAGCATATTAGCCCGGTTCTGTCAACCTTGCACTGGTTACCTGTAAAGCATTGCATAAACTTTAAAATCTTGCTTATTACCTATAAAGCCTTGCATGGTTTAGCTCCTCACTACTTGAGAGAACTTCTAACGTATTATAGTCCATCACGTGCACTACGCTCTCAGGTGTCAGGTCAGTTGGTAATACCTAGAATTTCAAAATCAAGTGCAGGCGGCAGATCATTTTCCTATCTAGCGCCTAAACTTTGGAACAGTCTTCCCTGCACTGTCCGGGAGGCAGACACACTCTGTCAGTTTAAATCTAGACTAAAGACGCATCTTTTTAATCTTGCATACACTACACTATCATAATATATATAT
The DNA here is from genome assembly GCF_947034865.1 of Barbatula barbatula. Taxonomy (NCBI): domain Eukaryota; kingdom Metazoa; phylum Chordata; class Actinopteri; order Cypriniformes; family Nemacheilidae; genus Barbatula; species Barbatula barbatula. The sequence goes on from NC_136764.1 coordinate 25,956,312, forward strand.
TTCAAAGATCTAGGCTGCACTAGTTAGATCAACCGGAACCAGGGACACTTCCAATAACAACTGATGCATTTGTTGCATCAAAGAGTGCAGAACAGTACTCTACTCTCAGCCAGTCTTGTCTCATTGTTCCAAGGTAACCAGAGCGGGCAGGACGCAGTCCAAGGTTACCGGAGCGGGCAGGGCGCAATCCATTCCCAGACCTGACAAATGCTGGACGAAGGACGTGGCGACTCTACAAAACTTCAGTCACTATTAGATTATTAATGATAATTTTAAATCTAACTTTGTTTTTATTTTGCCTTGTTGTGCGCGCACTGTTGAGCTTGTGCAGAGGCTGCAGTTTTTGCCAGAGGGGAACTGGAATCCCCTGATTAGGCCTGGTCTCCCTCTGAGGTTTTTTTTCTCCTCCAATGGAGTTTTGGGTTCCTCGCCACCGTTTGCATACTGTTTTGCACTGTTTGCCTGGCCGGGGGGGCTGCTAGAATTTGATAGTCTTATTTAATTAACTCTGCATATAGGAATTTATTGTGTGTCTGATATTTGACCTGTGTTTTGACTTCCATAACCTTTTATGTTTTACTTATAGTCAATGTTTTCTTGTACAGCTGCTTTGTAACAATGAAAATTGTAAAAAGCGCTATATAAATAAAGCTGACTTGACTTGACCTGTTTGTGTGAGTGTCGAGTGTGTTTGTGTGAGTGTCGAGTGTGTTTGTGTGAGTGTTGAGTGTGTTTGTGTGAGTGTTGAGTGTGTTTGTGTGAGTGTTGAGTGTGTTTGTGTGTTTGTTGAGTGTTTTTGTGTGAGTGTCTTAGTGTGTTTAGTGACTGTGGGCTTCAGAGCGCAGTAATACACAGCAGAGTCACTCACATGAACATCCTGAATCATCAGAGGAACTGATCTTGTGTCCAATCTGGCATCAAATCTTTCTTTAAACTCAGAACTGTTGCTTGATCCATATTTGTATCTCATCAGTATATATTCAGGGTGTTTGTTTGAGCGCTGAATGTACCAGTAAAGATATGGAGCATCTTGAACTGATTCATATTCACAGTTCAGAGTAATCTGCTCTCTCTCAATGACAGTTCTTTCCTCCTTTGGTTGATCGACGGCGTCTTTACCTAAAGATCCTGTTATACAGAAGATCACAGTCACAAACTGAGATTTATAGACAAATCATAAAAACTTACATCACAAAAAGGTTTATAAAGGATTTTTGATTGCTTACCATAATAATGAAACACAAAAATGAGTAAAATAAATAACCTATAAGTCATCTTTGATCAGTAAAAGGTTCTACTGTCGTGTAAATGCTCAGCTGTAGGAGAAACTTTGTTTGCTGTTTGTCATGTGGACTGATGTTATGATGATGTTCAACAACTGATGAGTTTCTAAAACAGTCTCTTTCATCATGTGTTGTCATGTATGTGTAGACACTGCCATCTACAGGTTAAGAGGGATTTATAGTTGAAGAATGAATAGTTGATGTTACACAATACAATAATCTACGGTCTGTTATAGATTATAGTTGTGCTGTGTCTTCATCAAGAGCTCAATGGTAACAGTTTACGTTTCAGTCCATGTGGAGATCAAACCACAAAAGGAAGTCGAGAAAACACTTTATGAGACACAGTGCAACAAAACACAGTGAAGTCAATTTGTCAAAAAGAACATTTGTATGTTTAAGGCACCGTTTACATGCGTGTGTAATGGAGCAGGTGTACGTTTCTATTGTACCAACTAACACTTTAAACATATGACAATTTCATGAATCAGAAGATTTACATCAGAATGACTGAAGCCTATGAGAAATGTACACAAAAAAATTGTGTTTCATGAACGAGGATCATTGTGTGCAACTGAGCACTTGCACTTATCAGATCTGTCCAAACACACACATAATGACAACAAGAAAGAACAAAGTCTAACATAAAATGACTTTATAGTTATTTACTCATTAGATAAGCAATAAGGGATGAAAAGCTGTGCTTTATGGTGAATAAATCATGGCCGCAGGGCGTTGTTGAACACAACGGTAGGAGAACAAATATTGAGTGCAAATTTTTTTTTTTTCAATAATTAAGTTAAATCCCTAAAAGTCTTCCATCATCTGGTAAAATATCACTGGTCAACTCCATCAAAATGTTTCGTTTACTTTGCCCACATGTGCATTAAGAAACAGACTTTAGCAGCGTCTAGAAATGCAGGAATGGCAGATAAAGTTTGAGAAACATTGTGTTGGGTGCAGTGGTCCGCTGTCCTTTATCATGAATAAAACACAGATATTAATCCATCAGAATCAAGGACTGGAACTACAGAAACTGTTTTATAAATGACTGTATGTGTCGAGTCTGCAACAATTGAATGTGTAAGACCTGCTTTACTTTAACTGAATGATCACAGAAGAGATTTGACTTTTACTAAACAAATGACATTTATCTGCGTTGACTGTGTAATATTGTTAACAGAACAGCAGCAGACTGACTGTGTTCTCTGTTTTATGTTATTTTATTAGTATATTTATTTCATAGGGACGATTTAGGTTCATGAACATAAGCAAATGTAAACAAGCCAGATTATAGCAAGTGTGTTTTTTTTCTTTTGTATACAGTTGTTATGTTCTTCTTCTGTACTTTGTGTCAACTGTAAGTGACCTTGAGCCTTGATCTTTATTTACTGTAAAGGTTTAAGGTGCGATATCAAATAAACTTGATTTGATTTCACACATTTGATTTATCATTCATGAGCCACTTTTAAGATGACATTTCAAAACATGATATATTGTCTGACAGCAGTAAACAGTAATAATATTTTCAAACATATATGTGAATGAAGTGTTTTACTTTAATTTAATAAAATACATTTAAACCAGACACAACTGTAAATGATTGCTTGTGTTCGCTATAGGTGAATATAAGTCTATACAGCATATAGCGGTTTAGGGGCGGAGTTACAGTAACTATTTATCAACGCTTTACCAACATAAATGTCCATGCACACGCGTCCTGTGTATTTAAAGTTGTGTTGAGTGACATTAAAAAAGGGCAAAAGTCCATAAACGCCCATAAACACGAATCCATAGATCCCAAATGTCATGTCTATGCCATGAACTGCCTTGAGACTGGGTTGGAAAAGACTTATGAAACTTTGATAAAAATCCAGGGTATCCAAATGGAAACAATGTTTTTATTACAAATGTCACCCATTGACCACAACAATATTTAAAGGCTCCTCACTCATTTAAAGTCTTGAAGCCCCCTTTGAGTTTCTATGAAGACCCGGCCCCTGGTTTAGAAACACTTTTAGGGTGAGCGGCGCCCTCTTCTGGTTATATCGAGCCATTGTAATCTTAACATGCAGGTGATGTGTTTGTGTTCAGTGTTGTTGTGTTTTGTGTCACTGTGGGCTCCAGGGCACAATAATACAGAGCAGAATCTGTGACTTTAACAGAAGAGATCTCCAGATACACTTGTTGTTTTTCTTTTTCTTTTCTGAGTTCAGTAGTGAATCTGGGATCTATTTCAGATGTCCTGTTCTCTTTCACTCCATCAATAATGAGCACAAGACATTCAGGAGCTCTTCTGGAATACTGACGGTACCACTGAAGATTATAAGCAGAGGAATAATTGCAGGAGAACTGAACACTTGAACCTTCCACAACAACCTCTTCAGTCCTGCCTGATGTGATTTCATTTCCAAAACTGACATCTGGAGAAATAGACAAACATTTCATTCATTGTCAAATAGAGATCTTATGCTGTGTTTAAAATATAACATACGATATAACATTTGATGTATTAATGACATTAAGGGTTTTATGTTGTTATGGTATAATTCCATATTAAGCAAGTCAAATAAAATGAAGACAAATGTACTTACACACAAAGACAGAAAGCAGAATAAGTGAATGAAGTGTCATTGTGTTCTCAGTGAATCTCTGCTACAGTCTCTGTCAAACTGAACAAGATCTCACATCTCACATACAAACCCCTCCTACCATCACATCAAATAAAAGGAACGGAAATACAGACTTGATCCTGTTCAGAGAAACTAACATGAAGAAGAACCCATTATACTTCATAGTTCTGTACATAATATACATACATTAGTATTGTTTAAAGACATTTACTGTGAATGCCATTTGAGGAAATCTAAACAGCAGATCAGAGTCTGTGACTTTAACAGAAGAGATCTTCAGATCCACACGGCTCTCAGCTTTTCTGTGTTTGATGGAGATTCCAGAAACTGGAGGATCAGCTTCAATAACTGTGTCATGTGTATCCAGTATGAGGAACTGTGGTGGTGAATCATTCTGCATATTTCTCATCAGTGTTGGTGTATATAGTTACTGAGTCATTAGTTATATATAGTTACTGAGTCATTAGTTATATATAGTTACTGAGTCATTAGTTATATATAGTTACTGAGTCATTAGTTATATATAGTTACTGAGTCATTAGTTATATATAGTTACTGAGTCATTAGGTATATATAGTTACTGAGTCATTAGTTATATATAGTTACTGAGTCATTAGTTATATATAGTTACTGAGTCATTAGTTATATATAGTTACTGAGTCATTAGTTATATATAGTTACTGAGTCATTAGTTATATATAGTTACTGAGTCATTAGTTATATATAGTTACTGAGTCATTAGTTATATATAGTTACTGAGTCATTAGTTATATATAGTTACTGAGTCATTAGTTATATATAGTTACTGAGTCATTAGTTATATATAGTTACTGAGTCATTAGTTATATATAGTTACTGAGTCATTAGGTATATATAGTTACTGAGTCATTAGTTATATATAGTTGCTGAGTCATTAGTTATATATAGTTGCTGAGTCATTAGTTATATATAGTTGCTGAGTCATTAGTTATATATAGTTGCTGAGTCATTAGTTATATATAGTTGCTGAGTCATTAGTTATATATAGTTGCTGAGTCATTAGTTATATATAGTTACTGAGTCATTAGTTATATATAGTTCCCTTTCTGTCGGTCTCTCGACGTTGTGTCGACAGAATGGGGTTTGACTTGAGAACCTACCTTCTCTGACTGACTTGAACAGGCCAATGAAAATTGGCGAATGAAATTTGCATGCCGGACTCCGCCCCCGGATATCCGGGTATAAAAGGGAGCCGGCGTGCCGCATTCATTCACCTTTTGTTCTTCGGAGCCTTCGCATCCTGATGCTGACGACTCTGCAGATACTATCTACGTGTTGCTGGTCTTACGACGTGGTGCAGCGGACTGTCCCTTTTCCTGTGACTTCCCCTGGGCGTCTCGGCAACTTCCAAGGCATCTCTCTAAAGAGCGAGCCCTTTTCAGGGCTCAATATTTCTTCAGCGCGGCATGTCCCGCTGTGCTCATGGGTGCGGCGCAATCATCGAGGAAGGGGACGGACACGATGTCTGCCTCGTGTGTCTGGGACTCCAGCACGCTGAGGCAGCGTTTGTGGATACATCTTGCCCGCACTGCGGGCGGATGGTAATTCAGACGTTGCGTTCACGGGTAGCTGCGTTCTTCCGAGAATCAGCCGCCACCTCGAGTGCTTCCCGTTCTGCGGCAGCAGTGGCATCAGCCCTGCCGTCCGCTTCGGCGAGCACCGAGGGTGATCGGGGAATTACCGTGAGCCTCAATCCGTCAGCCACCGGCTCGCGGACCGTTCACGCCCCGCCTCGCTCGTCTGGCCGTCCCAGAATAGGCGGTACGCCGCCTTGTTCCTCCGTCACGTACTCGGACTCGGGGCGTGACGACGATGAGATGTCGCTCGCAGCAACGGAGGGCGACCTCCTGGCATCCGACATCGACGATTCCTTGGAGCTTCCTCCCCCGGGGGGTCGAGCTCAGGATGAAGCGGACGTCGAGATGTCAGCCATGCTTTCCCGGGCCGCCGCGAGTATTGGGCTGCAGTGCACCGCACTGCCAGGTAAGTCCGCCCAGCGCTCGCGGTTGGACACGTGGTATCTGGGGACCGGCCGTGACTCTAAGCCACGGTCGGCACCGGTACCATTCTTCCCGGAAGTGCATGAGAAGCTCAGTCGGACCTGGAACGCCCCCTTCTCGGCGTGTGCACGTCAGACTAGCTCGGTCGCCCTGACTTCCCTCGATGACGGGGCAGCTGAGGGCTACGTCGACATCCCTCAGGTGGAACGTGCAGTCGCGGTGCACCTGTGCCCGCAGACAGCTGCCACCTGGAGAGATCGACCAAGGCTCCCTTCCAAGGCTTGTAAGTTTTCGGCATCGCTGGTGTCGAGGGCTTACAACGCTGCGGATCAAGCTGCCTCGGCTCTTCGCGCCATGGCCATCCTGCAGGAGGCCAGGGCGTTGGAGGAGTTGCACGAGGGAAAGTCCGACCCTGGGCTACTGCAGCACTGCCACTGACCTCGCTCTTCGGGCGACAAAGGTGGCGGCGCGAGCCCTGGGGTCGTACGATGTCCACACTGGTGGTCCAGGAGAGACACCTTTGGCTGAACCTTGCACAGATGCGGGACGCTGAGAAGGTTCGCTTTCTCGGCGCTCCCATCGCGCAGGGTGGGTTGTTTGGTGATACAGTCGAGGGCAGCAGTTCTCGACTGTACAGAAGCAGACGGAGGCGATTCTGCCCCGCCGCGACCCGGCCGCCTATCGTCCGTCGAGGTCCCGAGCGGCGTCTGCTTCCCAGCAGCCCCGCCCCTCTCCGACTCAGACTCCGGCTCCAGCGCCCCCTGCACAGGCGGCCTCCCGGAGAAGGATGTCGAAGTGGCGAGCACCATCCCGTCACCAACCTCCGCGGAAGCAGAAGTGTTCTGACGGGGTGAACCCAGGGAGATCGAGTTCACCGGGCCCGACCCGAGCAACTACATCGCTAGAGGGTCGGACTGGGACGGTGCCTGCCCCGTCCCAGCAACACCAGCCGGGCCCCTTTCAGGGCCTGGTGCCCACATTCTCGCAGAAAGAGCTTTCTCTCTCCCTGGGTCTTTCTCACAGCCGCTCTCACCCTCCGCAGGACGGTGCTCGGCAACCCCACGTTGTGTTTCGGCGAGACACACGGTTGGGTATACTCTCAGTGGCCACCAGCACCCTCAGTCAGACGGTGCGGTATGCCGCGATATCGCCCGACAGGCACCTCGGCAGAGCCGCTCTCCTCCCCGGGGTCCCCCCCGCGTCGAGGGAGCCGTACTGCCAGCCATCGAACCACCCCCCACGGGGGCAATGACTCAGATCGAAACTCTGGTCCCCCTGTCTCGGTACCTGGGAGCCTGGTTGGCTCTTCCCAGACCAGCACGGTGGCTAGAGTGAACGATCCGTCTCGGCTATGCGATTCAGTTCGCCAAGCGCAAGTTTCGGGGCGTCCTCTTCACCTCAGGGGAGGGGTAGATGCTCCCGTGCTTCGGGCAAGTTTCGGGGCGTCCTCTTCACCTCAGGGGAGGGGTAGATGCTCCCGTGCTTCGGGCAAGTTTCGGGGCGTCCTCTTCACCTCAGGGGAGGGGTAGATGCTCCCGTGCTTCGGGCCGAGGTCGCTACCCTTCTGGCGAAGGGGGCGATCGAGCTCGTCCCTCTGGCCGAGATGTACTCCGGGTTTTACAGCCCGTATTTCATTGTCCCCAAGAAAAGTGGCGGGCTGCGCCCCATCTTGGACCTGCGTACCCGGAACAGGCACCTACACAAGCTGCCGTTCAGGATGCTAACGCAGAAGCGCATTCTGACGTCCGTCAGGCGTCAGGATTGGTTCATGGCGATCGACCTGAAGGACGCGTACTTCCATGTGTCCATCCTCCCTCGTCACCGGCCGTTCCTACGGTTCGCTTTCGAGGGACAGGCATATCAGTACCGCGTCCTCCCATTTGGTCTGTCCCTGTCTCCTCGAGTCTTTACGAAGGTCGTGGAGGCCGCCATCACTCCCCTCAGGGAGCAGGGGGTGCGCATACTCAACTATCTCGACGACTGGCTCATCTTGGCGCACTCGCGAGATCTGTTGTGTACACACAGGGACCTGGTGCTCCGGCACCTAGACCATTTGGGGTTACAGGTCAACCGAGAGAAGAGCAGGCTCTCCCCTGTGCAGAGCATCCTTTTCCTCGGTATGGAACTCGACACTGTCTCCATGATGGCACGTCTTTCTTCCGAGCGTGCCCAGTCGGTGCTGACCTGCCTGAGGAGCTTCAGGCAGCAGCCAGCGGTCCCCCTGAAACGTTTTCAGAGGCTCCTGGGACACATGGCATCCTCGGCGGCGGTGATCCCCCTCGGGTTGATGCACATGAGACCGCTACAGCACTGGCTACAGAGCAGAGTTCCTTGGAGTGCGTGGCACACCGGCAGCAGGCGCGTCCCGATCACGCCCTTCTGAGGGCGCACCCTAACCCCATGGTCTTCAATGACCTTTTTGCGGACAGGGGTCCCTCTTGGGCAGGTTTCGAGGCGCGTCGTGGTGACGACCGACGCCTCCCTGCAGGGTTGGGGTGCTGTGTGCAACGGGCACGCAGTGTCGGGTCTCTGGACGGGCCCCCGCCTGCGCTGGCATATCAATCGCCTAGAGTTGTTGGCGGTGCTGCTTGCACTGAGGAGGTTCCTTCCCCTCGTGCAGGACAAGCATGTGCTGGTCCGGTCGGACAGCACGACTGCTGTGGCGTATATCAACCGACAGGGTGGTATTCGTTCACGGCAGCTATCGCAACTCGCCCGACGCCTCCTCCTGTGGAGCCAGCAGGTGACGAAGTCCCTGTTAGCCACTCACATCCCGGGCGACCTGAACCAGACAGCCGATGCGCTCTCTCGTCAGTCGACGCCCCGTGGAGAGTGGCGGCTCCACCCCCGCGCAGTCCAGCTTATTTGGGTGCAGTTCGGGCAGGCACAGGTGGTCCTGTTCGCCTCCCTGGACACCACCCATTGCCCGCTTTGGTACTCCCTGACCGAGGCCCCCCTCGGCACGGATGCTTTGGCGCACAGCTGGCCGCGGGACAAGCGGAAGTACGCCTTCCCCCCAGTGAGCCTCATTGCACACGTCCTATGCAAGGTCAGGGAAGAGGAGCATCAAGTGCTACTAGTTGCGCCTTACTGGCCCAACCGGACTTGGTTCTCGGAGCTAATGTTCCTGACGACAATTCCCCCCTGGCAGATTCCCCTGACGAAGGACCTTCTTTCTCAGGGGAAGGGCACGTTGTGGCATCCGAGACCAGACCTCTGGAACCTCCATGTCTGGCCCCTGGACGGGACGAGGAGATCCTGAGTGGTCTACCCCCAGCGGTGGTAGAGACCATTGTTCAGGCTAGGGCCCTGGCCACGAGGCGGTTATACGCATTGAAGTGGTGCCTCTTCTCGTCCTGGTGTTCTTCTCGTGGAGAAGACCCACGGATATGCTCGATCGGGAGCGTGCTGTCCTTCCTGCAGTCGAGACTCGAGAGAAATCTCTCCCCTTCCACGCTGACGGTGTATGTAGCCGCTATTGTCGCTCATCACGGACCAGTTAGTGGGAAGTCTCTAGGACAGCACGACCTTGTCATTAGGTTCCTGAGGGGCGCGAGGAGGCTGAATTCAGCCCGTCCGCGCCCCGTTCCCTCTTGGGACCTCAATGTGGTCCTGGCGGGCCCCCAGAGGCCCCCCGTCGAGCCCCTCAAAGATGCCGCTCTTTCTCATCTCTCGATGAAGACGGCTCTCCTAGTGGCGCTCGCCAAGAGGGTAGGGGACCTACATGCATTTTTCGTGGCCACGGATTGCCTAGAGTTCGGGCCTGGTCAATCTCACGTTATCCTGAGACCCCGGCCTGGCTACGTGCCCAAAGTTCCCACCACTCCCTTTCGGGACCAGGTGGTGAACCTGCAGGCGCTCCCTTCTGGGGAGGAAGACCCAACCCCTTCCGTGTTGTGTCCAGTGCGCGCGCTGCGCCTCTGCCTGGACCGCACGCAGAGCGTCTGGAGCTCTGAGCAGCTTTTTTTGTCTGTTTTGGGAGGTCAGCACAAGGGGAGGGCTGTCTCCAAACAGAGGTTGGCGCACTGGATCGTGGACGCATTCAATGGCTTACCGATCACAGGATCTCCCGTGCCCGCTTGCAGTGAGGGCACACTCCACCAGGGGTGTGGCCTCCTCGTGGGCACTGGCGCAGGGCGCCCCTCTGGCAGACATATGTAGAGCTGCGGGTTGGGCTACGCCCAGCACCTTCGCGAGGTTCTACAGCCTCCGCGTGGAACCGGTATCAGCCGGAGTCTTACGAGACACTGCCAGGTAAGTCCGGCAGCCGGTGGGCGTACGCCTGCGATAGCACTCCTCCATAGGTGAGACGTGGTGCTATCCAGCCTCCCCTCTTCCCCCCACGTGGGCGAAGAGTAGGCATTCCATCCATCACTAAGCACTCCTCGGCGGCAGGCTCGGCGGAGCAGCCCTGCCTCCCTTGGCCTGTTTCTGAGCTCTAGCAGTGACTCAAACAAGGCCTAGTGCTCCACACGTAGTAACCCCTCCACAGGGCGGTTCCGTCTGATGTCTTCTCATGAATGGCTCTCAATCGATGGCCCATGACCTCTCCCAGGTGTACTTCACCTGCTCGCGACACCATCTCGTGTCTGCATGTCTCCCACGTGCTCTCCCCTATCCGGTGAGACCGTGTGTGAATCTCCACTAAAGCTCCTCCCTGCGGTAGGAAGTGGTCTCCGTAGCGCGTTCCCTCAGGGGGGAATGACGCTTCCCAGTGGCCTTACGGTGCCGGGCGGCTTCTCGCTGTTAAGAGAACTAGGCCGCCGTCCGTGACGGCCGGTGGAAGGGGCTCCCATCTTTTTTGAAAGCTCTGGACTCCTTCCCTTCCGCTGGAAGGTTGCAATTCATGTTAAGCGCTCACGTCTGACACGCCCAGGCCAGTCAGCGTCGCTTCGCGAGGAATTGTGACGCGGCACAGCGCTGTGGCGTTTTCCGAGGAACCCCATTCTGTCGACACAACGTCGAGAGACCGACAGAAAGGGAACGTCTCGGTTACATATGTAACCTCCGTTCCCTGATGGAGGGAACGAGACGTTGTGTCCTTCATGCCACAACACTGGCCGCCCGCTGCAGCAGTCGGGGCAAGATCCTCAGGCTCCTCAGCACAAACGATGATTGAATGCGGCACGCCGGCTCCCTTTTATACCGGATATCCGGGGGCGGAGTCCGGCATGCAAATTTCATTCGCCAATTTTCATTGGCCTGTTCAAGTCAGTCAGAGAAGGTAGGTTCTCAAGTCAAACCCCATTCTGTCAACACAACGTCTCGTTCCCTCCATCAGGGAACGGAGGTTACATACGTAACCGAGACGTTACTGAGTCATTAGTTATATATAGTTACTGAGTCATTAGTTATATATAGTTACTGAGTCATTAGTTATATATAGTTACTGAGTCATTAGTTATATATAGTTACTGAGTCATTAGTTATATATAGTTACTGAGTCATTAGTTATATATAGTTACTGAGTCATTAGTTACTGTCATTGAAATACTTTCCCTTGAAAAAGAAAAGTAAGGGATTACTCTTATTTTACTGTCATTTCATTACAGTTATTTCTGATGAAATTGAACTAAATACTGTGTAATATATTCAATAGTGTAAATAACATCAAAATTATGAGTCTAACTTTAAAATGTAGGCTTTCATTTATCCTTCTCACATTTGTATAATTTAGTCAGTTAATAAGAATCATTTATGTAGTTATTTATTATTTATTTGAATGAATGAAATAAGCCGTTTCATGAATCAATTCTTATCAAGGTTGAAGTAAGATGTAGAAGTGATCAGTAATAATAAGTTAGTAAATACTGTATGGAGAGAGTCATTTGTACAGTAATGTCATTACACTATTGAATATGTCTTTAGGAACTAGTAGAAATGGTTGTCCATGTCGTTTCATCACATTAAAAACATTACACATACTCTCTATTTTCAGACTTTAAATTGAAACACAAAGTGTGAAGTAATTCTGTGCAGTTTGAGTTTCTTACTCAATTGATGCTTTTATGCAGATCATCATGATGTTCTCTAAATGGACTTATAAATGTGATATAGATGCCATCTGCTCTGTGGAGGTTTGTTTAAAGTGCCCATTATGTTCTATTGTTAAGTGTCCTAATATTGTATTTCACTCCGCTTATTTGCATGTTTTGCCTTTAAACATGTGTGTTTGAGTTTTTGTATTCTTTTTAGACACGTGTTTATATATTAACATGTTCGGTCCCAAAACACTGTGTGCTTGAGATGACTAATGTATTTTTCTTCACATCTCCAGCAGGTGTGAACACATTGTAGTGTTCAGTGGAGGATTGAGATGTTTCTGACTGAAAGTGATGGTCTGGTATATTGTCCTCACGTGTCCATGATGGAGCATCTTTCCTCATATATACTGCGGTTCTGTGTTGTGAACGTGTCTGTACCGGTAAAGCAGAACATCAATGCTGATGGTATCATATGAACAGCTCAGTGTCACAGACTCTTCTTCTCTTCTGAACACATTCATGTGTTTGTCATTTGGACAAATGCTGTCAGGAAATAAACCTGAATATAAATGATAGACACATCTCAGTACATTAAAAAGCAGTTTGTTTAATAACAATGACAAGAGTCCGTCTCACCTTAACAATGATGTCACTGAAATTCCCTTAAAAAGTCCTTTAGCTGAAAGTGTCATAAACATCAGCAGTAGACATCTCTCCATGTTAATACTTCTGATCAGATGTGTGTTGTTTCTTCATGAATCACAGATTTGACTTGAAGGTTTTATCCTGTAAGATTCAATGATGATTTATAGTAACAGGAGTTTGTGTAATCTGTGTTGTAACTGATGGAGGTCAACACCCCTCACATCATTTCTCAGTGTTTGATCCGACCCTGTTAATAGTGTAGTGACATTGTAATGCCACTCGGTGGATAGTTGACAGAACAGTCACATGAATTTTCAAGGCTGGATTATCAATATCACAAACACTTTTCCCTTCAACGTTATTGAATAGTCATTGAGGGCATTCATCACATGTCCTGATGCAAGTTTCAGCTTTGATCGATGGAAAAGCCACAGCCACTGAAATCTCTCCTGTAACTCCATGTCAATACTTCAACCTCCATGAGAGATTTAACACATTCAGGAAGGTTAATATTGATTTATAATCTTTTTTACTGCTGTCATTTCATCATCTTTTATCCATTACAGTCAGTGTTGAGGCTTTAAAACCTTTCCTGTAGATTCCTCTCTGTTCATTCACATCCTGAGTCTGTATTTAATGTTCAGCAGGTGTTTTGATTCTCCGTCTTCAACAGTCTTTGTGGTTTATTTCTGTGGTTTGATGTTCAGTTGATTGTGTTGTTCAAAGTAATAAATGTGTGTTTGAGTTTTTGTAAAGACTTTCAGGCTTTTTGTATCACTGGGCTCCAGCTCTCAGAGCACAATAATATAAAGCTGAATCTGACAGAGTCACAGTGTTAATAGTGAGTTCAGTGGACGTGTCTGATGTCTTTGACTGAAACCGATGGTCTGGTATATCTTCATAACTACTACTTGATCGAGCTCCTTTATACAGTAGATACTGAGGTTCTCTGTTAGGATTCTGTCTGTACCAGTAAAGAAAAATATAGTTGCTGGCGGCTTTATATGTGCAGCTCAGTGTCACAGATTCTCCATTACTTGTGATTATATTTGTGTCTTTTGGATCAATGCTGTCAGCAAATGCACCTGCACGAGAATAAATACAAATATTAACATTAAGAATATAAATACCATGAAAGTTCAGTGGGAGAAACCAACATATGTAAGTCTGACAGTCTTGAAGGTCACTTTACCTGCTGCTGTTATAAGGATCAGTAGCAAACATCTCTCCATGAATAATATCATTACTGTCTTCATGAATCAAAGTTGAAAGATAAATATGCAGATTCAGTGAAGTCTTCTTGGTATGATGCTATAAAGTTTGTAAAGGTGGGTGTGGTTTATGACATTAATATCACTGTGGTGAGGAAGGCGGGACGAGAGCCGTGAGTGAAAGCTGGAATCAGCTGTGGGTCCCACATATCTCACGGAGGAGAGCAGGAGCATAAGAGGACGAGCAATGGTCTGAAACTGTCCTGTTTTATTATTTATTAAAGTCTATTTGTTAACCCCTTCATCCCCATTTCGCTGCCTGCAATTGGGTTCTCACACAGTTCATAACATTAACAGGATATCTTCAATATATCGTTAATAATAGCGTGTGATGACATGTTATATTAAAGGGGAGGTCTGATGGAGGTCTTGAGTTAGTGAGCAGTACAGCTGTTTGAGATACACAACATCTGCCAAATAGAAACATCTCAAAGGTCACAGAAAAGGAAGATATCATCTTCAACAGAAATCACTTTTTAAAGCCAATGAAGGGCTCAGTGGGACTACAACAAATCTTTTTCCTGGGAAAGTGACGTCATAAATCCCAAAACTTACATTGATCTTCTCTCTGGACAACACGGTATCACATGTGTAACAGACACGCCGCTCCACTCGAAATCATGTGTCAGTGTCACGCTTTGACTCCTCTAGGCACGAACATTACACACTCAGTTCTTTGCACTTTCAAAAGCTATTAATTGTGCTTTTATATAAAATAATAGATATTTTAGAGCACTTAACCCCACTCCCTGAACCAACCCGCCTCCTGCCGATTAAAAACACAATATGCATTAGATATATTTACCATGAACTACTCAAACTAATAATTCAAGTATCAAATAACTTAATAATAAATCAAATGAACGACTAAATGTATTTCGTGAATCTACTTAAAATAGTTGATTTAAAATGAAGCATCATTACTGAGGTTCTCTGTACCAGTAAAGCCAGACATAGCTGCTGGTTGTTTCATATGAACAGTTCGGCTCTACTGCATTGCACATTTAATTCTTATCTTTGTTTGGTTCAATACTGTCAGCCATAAACCAGCATAGTAATTGATATTATTATATAAATAATTTAAGATATTAATGATTTTATATATATTATCTAATTAAAATATTACTTTTTATGTTGATACAGTAAAACATGGGTGTTAACAATGAACAACATTAGCAACTGAACATGAAAAAAAATGAATAATATTTAAAATACTGACAAAGAATTCGTCAAATATATTTCATTGTGTATTCTTTATGATCATTACGGGCATTTAAATACATGTATGCATGCTCTGGACATTATTGTAAAACTGAGTGTTTTGCACCATTCACTCAAAACATCCCTCCAGATGTGAACAAGAATCTCAGTGTCAAGGCCGAGAGAGAACTGCTGTTATTTAGACCCCATTCCTTTAAAGCATACTGTAGCATAAAGGTTTGCTTGAGTGATCAGCTATTATTTCACACAAAAACCTAATTATTCATTTTAAACCAGTCATATATTTCCACATATGTCCACATAATAAAATAACACCAGTTCAAGATTTATTTTTAAATAAATGAAAAGGTCTCATGCACAATGATGAAGGAAAGTAGTTTGCATTGCAGATATTTCTGATTGACATTTTTACAGTTTAAGGTTTTCTGGTGACATGTCTCCCCCTAGTGGTGATATGAGTAAATAGTCTATACACCATCTGTACAGGCTGTACACTTCAACAAAATACTTTATTTGTGTATTTAAAATAAAAGTGCTGTTGCATGTAATATTTACCTTAAGTTTCTGTCAATAATATAAGCACATATTTAAACATCAGTTATAAAATAGCAGCAGTCCTCTTGTAATGATAGACAGTGACAATTATTAGTATAAAACGGCTTTCAGGACAAGTCAATATCTTAACTCAATAAAAATACACAAATGTATCATTATAATGTTTTTACTTGGATTAAATGGACTTAAAACACAGGCTGTTGGATAGTTTGGGTTAATATACGTAACTTTAAATATACCAAACCATAACATTATAGAATGTGTCCTATCGTCTTTACGCATCATGAGGTTTGTGTTCAGTGTTGTTGTGTTTTGTGTCACTGTGGGCTGCAGGGCGCAGTAATACACACCAGAGTCTGTGACTTTAACAGAAGAGATCTCCAGATACACAGTTTGATCTTTATTCACTTTTCCTGAGAATCGAGGATCCTGATCCACAATTTCTGACTGTTGTAAAACATTTCCAGTAGCATGTAGAATGACAAGAAGATATTGAGGAGAAGATCCGGGATATTGGCGATACCACTGTAGTGTGGATGCTGAAGAATATTTACAGGACAAAGTTAAAGTTTCACCCTCTGTCCCATAAACCTCAGTGTCGTCTGGTGTGATGACAGTCGCAAATATACAACCTTCAAAATCAAACATCTAAATTAAATCAATGCCATGAACATCAAAATGAATGAAAAATATTTAATGTAAATAATAGAAAATACAAACATGAAGTCTCAAATGAAATACTTACATACTAGACAATAAATCAAAGAAAATAAAAAGAGCAACATTGTGAAGAGAAACACAAGGATGTTTTGCTTTAACACAAACTGTTGTTCAACTGAATGATATGCAGTAATGCCTTGTCAAGCAGAGGATGTCTTAACTCCTCCCCTTAAAGCTACAGAACACAATTACTGTCACCGCATTTGACACATATGGCCAGATTTACTAAACAAAGCAAATTAGCATGAATGTGAAAAAGTGCAGATCTCATTTCCATAATGATCAACACAGATGAATGTAGGGTTTAAGACGTGCTTTTAAAGTGTTCAATAATGCTGCTAATACCAGTTCACTTTCATTTGCAAATATTAGTAAAACATGATGCGAGATTCATTGAAACACTTTCTTCTCGTACATTTTGGGTCTGAAAGAGAAACTCCTACAAACGCATATGCAATAAGGTCACAAGACATGACCGTGACGTTTGAGCCTTGACCCTCTGCGCACGCACAACACCCCCAACACACACACTTACCACAGTACAGTTAGGTATTTGACCTTATTGTGCTTTCCTATAGAAGTGAGAATACATCATTATACCATCAGACTCACCACATGATACATTTACAATGCTACTTCATACCCTAAACGCAACAAGCCGAACACAGCAAGACATTTATCACCAAATAAAACGCAATACAAATACAAAGCATTAATACACATATACATTATGATCGGCGTGTTGTGTGTATGTGCTCTTCAACAGAATAATGGAGCTCATGACAGACACTGCCTCCCAGTCTGATCATAAAACCAACACAGACTAACATACACAATGCCAGTTTAAAAAGCAACACAGAGACACTCTCAGCAAAGAAAACTGGTGCTACACTAGCAGACATAACAGAGATTCAGCAGCGTATGATTATAATAAATCTTAATATTAAACCTGTAACGTTACAGTGAACTAAACGTATGGAACTGACCGTAGTAACTTGACCATTTATCTGATAAAGTGTCACTGTTATGCAGAATAACAGCAAATATGCACAATATGTGACATTTAAAACTGATCACAGTCATAATCACTCGTCTCAATTAAAGCGAATGTTAAAGGTGGGGTGGATGATAGGGAAAGGTGCAAACTTTAGCCTGCTAGCACTGATAGTCCCACCCCTTGCTTTTCAAAGCCACGCCTCCTCCAAACACATGGACGTATTTTGTAATGAGTTGCGAACTAAATCCATTAAATTCTTCTGGTAGCATGTACATACCTGTCCAAAAGAAAGAGAGCAACCATTGTCTTTCAGGACCTTTGTCTGCCGGAGCTGTCTTCATCGTGTAAAAGCTGAACCGATGTTAATTCAAGTTTTTCCTCTTTCATTATGCAAAATACGTTGACTGAAAATATACACATGACCAGTCACAGCGTTCGGCCAGAATGTTTATGGTCCTACTCCTTTCACAGACGATTTTTAATAATACAAATATTATTTGACCTCTAAACGTCTCGATTGCTATCAGGATACAAAGACATTTCCAACCAACATGACTAAAAATGTTTCTTGAAGAGATCACCTCTCCTGTAAAAAATGCGGCCATTTATAAAAATGATATGATTTTGAGTTTTACTGTCACTCAAATGAATCTCTCCCATTGATTTACTGTACTGTCAGCCAGCGGTTTGCTACTAGAAGGCGCCCAACCCTGTGTATGCACACGTTTGACTTCTCGAGCATGCCAGGCTGCGCAAACACCATATGACATCCCAGAACTGCGACTTCTCCATAATCTTGAATTATACTTGGAAATCTCACGTGGATAGAGTCCAGATCGATCGAGGAAGTTAAAATATATAATAACATTTTGGGTGTTTAACATCTGATGTATGTAAATGATGAATATATCAACACAGATGGTATTTTACCTGAGGATTGAGCATCACTGTCTCTGCAGTTATAACAGAGCAAGAGAAAAAGACAGAATCTGCTCTGATGTCCCCAAGAAATGTAGAGAAACAGACAATATGCCATTTGACCTCATCCTATCAATTAAATGTATAGTTTACTTGTTCTAAACCTTTTTTACGCAGTATTATATTTCTGTTTTATATATATTCCTATATTTTACAATATCACTTATTTAATTTTGCAATGCATACATCTCATTTTCTTCGACACTTTCACTATATGTGCGTAAACCAGAATCATTCCCCAAGACCAACGAGTCTCAGATTTCAGGCAATTCTGCAGCCACGGCCACCTGGCAAAGACAAGGAGTCTTTGAATCCAGCGATCCGAGTTCAAACCTCTTTGTGGGTCCCGATGTTTGCCAAAATTACCTGTGGACTTTGAAGTGTGAGGCACTGCACAAACAAAACAAGGTTAGGGCACTCATGATAGAATACGTTTCGTTTCTTCAAGATATGTTCTAACGTTTATATCTGATGGTGGATTACAGGCGGCTGGACGAGGGAGCGTATCTCAGCATGGCACAGGGGAATTAGCTCCAATGGTAGAGCGCTCGCTTAGCACGCGAGAGGTAGCGGGAATCGATGGCCGCATTCTCCAGCTGATGTTTGTCATACACTTGCTTGTATGGGGAAGGTCCGAGTCAGCAATGCGAACGATACCTGTGGCTTCGAATGTATAGTGGGAAGACCTCTGGGACAAGGCTCATTTAAAATGGACAGTGGCAAAGTGGAAAACTGTTCTGTGGTCAGACGAATCAAAAAGTTATTTTTTGAAAACTGGGACGCCATGTCATCTGGACTAAAGAGGACAAGGACAACCCAAGTTGTTATCAGCGCTCCGTACAGAAGCCTGCATGTCTGATGGTATGGGGTTGCATGAGTGCAAGAAGAAGTGTTATAAAAGAAGAGGAGATGCCACACAGTGGTAAACATGGCCATGTCCCAACTTTTTTGAGATGTGTTGATGCCATGAAATTTAAAATGAACTTATTTTTTCCTTAAAATGATACATTTTCTCAGTTTAAACATTTGATATCTCATCTATGTTGTATTCTGAATAAAATAGTGAAATTTGAAACTTCCACATCATTGCATTCTGTTTTTATTCACAACTTGTACAGTGTCCCAACTTTTTTGAATTCGGGTTTGTATTTATCAGTCTGTTTTTTGTTGTTGTTGCACTACTGCTAATAAACTAACATCTACCATAATATGTATTTTATTATGATGTCTTCTTTATTCTTCTGTACAGCACTTTGATCAGCTTTGGTTGTTTTAAATCGCTTAACAAATAAAGTTGGATTTGATTGTATAATGACAAACTGCTTAATAGTGAGTGAAGTACATAAGAGGCTGAATCTGGACAGTCTGGTATAATCTCACCCCTGATCCATCATCATTCATCTTTGTGTCCCAATGCAATGACTTCAGTTTTCTCCTTGTTTCAGTTTTAAAAACTGAACATATCTTTGAAAAGGTGACTGTACTCATAGATGTATCGACTTGAATAGAAACATCTCTTTTAGTGAAATAGTTAAAAATGGATAAATGTTGATATGATTTCTGAGAGATATTTTCTTTGGAGTAAATTTATGAGATGAGATCATGTGACTAATATAGAGTGAAATGTCTCCACCTAGTGATTTTGTGCCTTTACAACACATTTGTATGATCCCAGATTTAAGGACACGTTTTAAATCATTTACCTAATATTTCAACATCTTCTGCTTTAATGAATCTGTAAGAAGTTGTTCCTTCATCGCTTTACAATGTGTAGTGTGTCTAACATAAGACAAAATGTACATTATTTATTTTAATAAAATTTAATTTTTGAATAAACATCTATATATTAGCAGACAGAAGACTCTTAAGATAATTTATTAAATATCACGACATCACATGTGTTTGTTGTGTTTTCACACAATATCACATAATAACTGTGAATCCGTGAGGTTTGTGTTCAGTGTTGTTGTGTTTTGTGTCACTGTGGGCTCCAGGGCGCAGTAATACACATCAGAGTCTGTGACTTTAACAGAAGAGATCTTCAGATCCACACTGCCGTCTGCTTTTCTGTGTTTGATGGAGATTCCAGAAACTGGAGGATCAGCTTCAGTTATGACGCCTGAATAATCCAGTATAAGAAACTGTGGTGCTGAAGCTGCATATTGACGATACCAGTGAAGACCAAAGACAGAACCAGTGTAGTTACAAGACAGGGTCACATTCTCAGATTCAACTGCAAACACTGTATCTCTGTACGGACTGATGACTTCTTTAGCTCTGTAACCTACAACACAACATTATATGAGTAGAGTTCAAATAAGAGTATAGTGATATAATGATGAATGAATATTTTACCTTCAGTTACAGTCAATAATAGAAGAACACAAGTCAACATGTCAGTATTGAAAGAGCAGTTCAAACACACGTCCTCTTCTCGTCTCAGATCCGCATCACAGATGTGTTAAGCTCCACCTCTTGACATAAACTTAATAGTCACATATGTACAACCTTTAAAATCAAAATGAACTGAAAGCCATTATTGACCATACAGCATCTGACATATAGTCAACATAAAGACATGTACGAGGAGGAAAGACTGAGGAAGGCTTTTGCTTGTCATGTACAGTGGACACACAGAAGTTTAGATTCATTCTGACAGAGAGAGAACATGAGAACTCCACACATGACCTTACGACTCAGCCGAGGATTAAACCGGGACGTTCTCTATGAGGCAAGATGTACAGTAACTATTATTGTACTCACAGAGAGAAGTAGCAATATGGGCTTGAACGCATGAGTTTTTGAAAAGAGAAAAGTCCAGTCCAAGAACATGAAAACATATTAAAGATTGAGGAATTGAAAGGCACTTGGAACACTGAGACCAGCAGTAAACCCCTGATGTCTGAAAGCCAAGAGTTGAAGACCAGAAGACCAGAAGCCGACTTTAACTGAGGATTGTGTTTCAGTCATTAGATGTTATTTACCTCTACACTTGTATTTATTATATAAAAAAGAATTACATGTATTTTTAAATGTCATGTATTTATTACAAAACTGCCTTATAGTTGTATTTCATTCATCTTAGATTCATTTTCAGCAGGTGTTACTGTATCCTGTCATATACAAAGCTTTGTGGTTTACATACAGAACAGCTGTGGTTTGATTTACTTGATAAAAACCCTTCAAAGAAATAACTGTGTTTGAGTTTTTGTAAAGACTTTCAGGCGTTTTGTGTCACTGGGCTTCATCTCTCACAGCACAGTAATATAAAGCTGAATCTGACAGAGAAACACTCTTAATAATGACTTCAGTGGATGTGTCTGATGTCTTTGACTGAAACCGATGGTCTGGTATATCTTCATAACTACTACGTGATCGAGCTCCTTTATACAGTAGATACTGAGGTTCTCTGTTAGGATTCTGTCTGTACCAGTAAAGATAAATATAACGGCTGGTTGCTTCATACGTGCAGCTCAGTGTCACAGAATCTCCTTCACTTTTCATTATATTAGTTTCTTTTGGATCAATGCTGTCAGCAAATACACCTGCAAGGGAATAGAAAAGTAAATAAACAACATTTATAGTAATACAAGTATTATAAACCCGTTTTATCTAATATATTCACATAGTAAATTCAGTAGTTCAAGATGATTTTTGAGGCTTACAATTTAAGATGCACTTTACCTGACACTGTAACAAGAATCAGCAGGACACATCTCTTCATGTTTATAAAGAAACTATATCATCACTGTCTTCATGAATCAACGCTGAAAGAGAAAGAAGTGAATTGGGTGGAGATGGCTGTAGGCTGTAAAGTGGGTAAATGTGGGTGTGGTGTATAGCAGGGGTTCTCAACCTTTTGCAACTCACGGCCCACCAAAGACTGTTAAAAACATTTCTGAGGACCACCTTTCCAAATATGACAGTATGAACACAGACTATTCAAAGAGTAGATATACTCTACTGTTAATATGCCACAGTAACAGACTTAGTCAAGTCAGCTGTATGTAGATGAAAACTGTTGTAATATTATAGAAAAGATTTGGCAGGTCTGTTCTGTAACCATTTATTCCTGTAACAATAACAGGGCCGGTCACAGACCGGTGTTCTGTGTTCAAATGTCTCTGATGGTTTTAGCGCATTGTTAGAAAACATTTCTCCACATATAACACACTGTCCAACAACTGAAGGGCTACAAATAGCAACTATCACTTTTATTACATTTATATTTGCAGGATTCTCAAGTTTTATCAAAAGCTTGGAGCGAGATCACATGTGGTTAGGGGAGGAGCCCTAATAGAGACCCTGTTAGTTCAATCTGACATTGAATGTTGCAACACCAAACACGTCACAAATATTAATGGACTTTAAGAAAATGCATCTTGACTCGGACATGTAAATTCAAAAGACTTATTAAATCATTACAAAATGTGTCAATTTAAAAATAAATACAAATTGGAAGAAAAAAATAATTTGGTGGTAGTCTACCACTGACTATACGGCCCACCAGATGGCGCTCCAAAGCCCACCAAAGGGCCGCGGCCCGCCGGTTGAGAATCACTGGTTTATGGCATTAAGACGTTAACACAATGAAAACCCGAAAAGTTTTTCCTTCATTTCTGAAAATTTTCACGTACACAAGACAGCGTTGTCAAAACAATCTGCATTTACACGGATCTGGGAAAACAAATAAAAGGCTGTATTATGAGTGCCAGGCCAGTGGATGGCGATGTTGCTCCTAGAGACACGACGGCCACGACGGCCAGCACCAAAAGTGCTTTAAACACACATATATGTCAACCAAGGGCATTTAAAAGTCGGTGAATGTAAATAATGTGTCTGGGCTGGTCTCAGTGTTGCAGTAAATCCACTCTTTGCTGGAGAAACGTGAAAACATATGCAGAGAAGCTCAAGCACACAACACCGGAGACGTCATACTGTTCTGGGCCTACTCACGTGACTGAACACGTAATACACATGTGCGTGACGTCATCGCTCTCAGAAAGCTTCGTCTTGCAGTTTACACAGAGATGAGAACGCCGCCATTTTCAAAAACTTGCACTTTGAAACATGTTTATAAAAGTTCATGTTTTCTTTCCCCAAAACAACCAACTAAACAGCCTCTAAGACCCTCTCATCCTCCTCGCTCCATTTCTATAAGAACATGTTATAACAGTATGCTGATGTTTACTGTATTTAGTGTATTATAAGGACAATAGAAGTCACACAGAAATGATGTCTAGATTAACATACTAATAAATTGTGATGATGAAGTTTTCTTCTTGTACTGTAATAAATGTTATTATCAGAATGTTCACTGTATGTCACTGTATCACATCTTTTATTTCCCACAGTATGACATGAACATGCTGTTTAGACAATAAACATGAAGACCCACAGTTACAGTATACAGATACCATTGGGATATTTTTGAGAAAACTGTGATGTGATGTACAGTTTGTTCATCTTGTTGTTTTGTGTTTCCTGTCACTGTTATAATCATCTATTCACAGGGAACCATTGAATGTTTCTGGTACAACATCTTCCCCTACTGGCACTCTTCTACAGCCCTGCGTTACACTTACAGGACCCAAAAATACATCTTCCCCACATCATTACAAACCCTTATGCCATCATATGTGTATATGACTTCCTTTTATCAGCTGAACACAATATTATAAAACAGTTTGGTTCTCAAATCTGATTGGCTGAGAGCCGTCTCCAGCACTGAGATATTCACCACATGATGTTTCCAAAACTGTCTCCTGTGTAAAACAAAGATCAAAGTTTATGAAAATGTTTTAATGTCATAAAGTAACAGGCCAGAATAAAATCAACATACATGTTATTGTTCTGTTACAGAATAGCACTTACTTGCTAAAGAACAAAGAAAAGCCAAAACAAACAGCATCGCTTTACAGGATGATCATCCGCAGCACACACTGAAGTGAATACTAGTTTATTTATCAAGTTGTTTCCACTAGAAGCTCCTCCTCTATAAACTTGTGGGTGAATGTAGTCTGTGGTATTTCAACAATCCTGAGACAACTGTATCACTATTCATAAGAAATCTTCATTCACACACAGTGTGTCTTTAAAAAGAGATTCAGCCTCCTCAAGATTGACCTCTAGTGCATTAAACCAGCAGTGTAAACGCCACTCTAATCGTTTTCATTGAAATATCAGCCTCTAGTGACAGATGACAAACAATAAATAATAAACATATTTGTTTTCATAATGCCTTGGTATGTTTGAGGGCTATTGCACTTGAGACACTATTTTATCTCACATCTCAAGTCAGGGAGGTTTCTGTATGATGTATCTGTTTCTGTTTTCTACGGCCTGTCATTGATAAAAGTTTGATTCATATATAACCTTTTAAATATGATCACATATTATGTATATTATACAGTATAGATGCAAGTGTTGTGAAATAATGACACAATGTTCAGTTTTACCTTCAGTTACAGTCAGTAATGTGAGTATCATAGTCAACATTGCAGAGATGAAAAAGCTATCAAACATTTCTGCTGCTTGTTTCAGTGATCTGTGATGTTAGTTCTGTATCAGACTTCATCTCCTGTCTGACAGATACAGAATACATCAGATATAGTGTGAGATCATACACAACCACGACTCATGCTTGATGTCCATTTGTAGGATTTAAAGCAACATTTAGAAAACATTTTCTAATCCTGATCATCATATGAATCTAGCAGATGACAATCTGATCTCGTTCCTCAGTTCCTGCAGTGAACTTCACAGATCTTTCTTTAATAGTCACTTTTTGAGTGTCTTGAAGAGCAAGTATACTTTTTATGACAGCGTTTGTTAAGTTAGAAAACATGTTTTGGTGTTTAATGCACTGAACAGTTTGTTTTATTGATGTAATTGTGTGTTTGTGTTCAGTGTTGTTGTGTCTTGTGTCACTGTGGGCCTCATGGCACAGTAATACAGATCAGAGTCTGATAGAGTAACAGAAGAGATCTCCAGAATCAACTGAGTTTTCTTCTCATTCAGTTTTCCAGAGAATCGATGATCGACATCCAAACCTTTAGACTTTTGTAAAACGTTTCCTGTAGCGTGCAGAATGAGGAAAAGAAAACCAGGAGCTGATCCAGAATATTGGAGATACCAATAAAGATAAAGTGCTGAAGAGAAGTCACATGATAGAGAGATAATACAGAACGCTGCGGCAAGGATTCTGAGCAGAACCATAAAATATGATCATATCACACCAGTCCTCAGGTCTTTACACTGGCTACCAGTTACATATAGGATAGATTTTAAAGTTGTATTACTGGTATATAAATCGTTCAATGGCCTAGGACCTCAATACATTGCAGATATGCTCATTGAATACAGACCCAAAAGAACACTCAGGTCATTAGGATCGCATCAGCTAGAAATACCAAGAGTTCTCTCCAAGCAAGGAGAATCTGCATTTAGCTATTATGTGAGCGGCAGCTGGAACAAGCTTCCAGAAAAGATCAGATGTGCTCCCACAGTAGTCAAATCCAGACTCAAAACACATCTGTTCAACTTTGCATTTAATGAATGTGCACTGTGCCTCTGACCGTCCGACTGTTAAACTGTTAAAACATTAGTTTTTACTCTTACATATGTTGTCAGCTATAGCTCCTCCTCTTAAAGCGACAGTGCAGTGTTTCCTTAAGCACTCTTACGGTTTATGATCATGAAGATGATACAACAGTGAATTATTTCATCTCAAACACATGATGCCCAATGAAGGTTTATGTTCAGAACTTTGTATGTCTGTGTCATGTTTGACCGCTGCTGTATTTTCTGTCATGATTATAAGACGAATATGTGGCTAAAGATCAGTAACTGTACAGAACTCAGACTGGTACAAAATAATAGTAAAATCACTGTATTTCTATTTAGTTGTAAGGTTGAATGCGTTGGGCCTGACTGAGGGAGATGTTTTCTTTGTTTTGGTCCTCTTGCATCACTAAGCAGGTGTTAACACATCCTGTCTTGTGTTATTTTACAGACAGAACTGTGGTTTGTCACTTCATGGATCACTGACTCTAGTTGTGTGTTCGTTTTTGTAAAGCGTCTGTGGACTTTGTATCGCTGTGCTCTTAACAGCACAGTAATAGAGAGCCGAATCTGACAGAGTCACAGATTTAATAGTGAGTGAAGTGGATGTGTGAGAGGTTGTCGACTGATACCGACCGTCCGACACGTTTCCTCCGCGAGTCTTAAAGCGAGCACCTTTAAACAGTAAATACTGAAGTTCTCTGTTAGGATTCTGTCTGTACCAGTAAAGATAAACATTATTTCTGCTTGTATTATATGTGCAGCTCAGCGTCACTGATTCTCCTTCTCTTCTCATTTTACCTTCTTCTTTTGGTATGATAGTGTCAGCAAACACACCTGCAAAGAGAATATGGATTAAGATTTAGAAGAAATAATAAAACAATCCTCTAGTACAGGGGTGTCAAACTCATTTTAGGGTAAGGGCCAGATGGAGAGAAAAGTGACAATGTGCGGGCCGAATCACCTTTTTTAAACCATATTGCACCAAATTACAAATGAATTAGCAAAAAAACTAGAAAGACATACTGTTCTGTAAAAGGTGCATTTAATAAATCCTCAGAACGGTTCAATAACACTCTTATTCCTCTTTGAAAAAACTATTTTGTTTAGGTAAAGGCAATCAAAACCCTTTCCTTTGAATATGAATATTTTTTGTCAGATACTTTTTAAACTAGTAATGACAAAAATGCAACAGACTCTATTTGTGTACAGACGGTCACATTAAATATGAACCATACAAGCTATACAATATAATTCACTAATAGGAAAAACTGCCTTAACATATTTAACAATTAGTACAGTAGTACAACTTCACTTTGGATATGAACATTAAATATATACTAGAAATTTCCTTTAACAACAAAAGATCTAGATCGCATCTGCATTATGATTTTAATTCCTGACATCTCTTTTCTTCAACCACATCAATCTCATGATGTCATTTAGCTGTCTGTTTGTGAGTCGAGAGCGCAGGTTGGACTTGTTAATGTTCATTACCGATTCTTGATGAATTCTCCCTCTGAAAACGGCTTTGATCCCGCTGCGATTTCGTTGGCAATCAAATAGCGTTACAGCTTCATCAGTCCCTGTTGTTTTTGTGATCATTGACTGCTTTTTTCCGAGGCTAAAGTTAAATTATTGACTTTTCGAAGTTGTCCAGTGTATTTATCATATTTCTCTGCGTGTGTGCCGTTTAATATTGTACTCGTTTTGCACAGCCACGGCTTGTGAGCAGATTAAACATACCGGCCTACCGTTGAACTCACAGAAGAAATACATCTTCTTCCGTCAGCTTTCTTTATTTGGACATTTTAAAATCACTAGTCCTTGCCGCACAACTTAGCCGACTTTGTTTTCGAAATGTAGGCGGCGCTTTAGAATGCGCATGCTTGTTAGGGGTTCCGGCAGAAGCCCAATTAAATGATCAATGATAAAATAAAAAATTTAATAAAACAAAACATAATCTGGCAGCGAAAACCTGATTGTATTAATAAACTTTAAATTAATTAAAATAATAATAAACTTTTATTTCATATTTGTATTATTTTTCAAATCTTCCCTCGGGCCGTATTGGACGCCTTATCGGGCCGGATACGGCCCGCGGGCCGTATGTTTGACACCCCTGCTCTAGTAGAGTTGAGCACCGTTACAAAACTCAAATGTACCTGTCATGAGAATCAGCAGTTGACATCCGTCCATGTTTACATTAAAACATATATATTTAATAACAGAACAAATCATGTTTTAAGAAAAGTAGACATATAAATAAATGAATTTAGGCAATCCTCAAATCCCTCGTTTGAATGTGAATCCAGTTAGAAGATTATTTTTGCTGACACTGAAAATCAGATGCAGAAATATATTTTGAAGCTTTAACATGTGTTTGTAATGTGGGTGTGGTCAGAGATATTCCTGCTACCAATGAACATACTGGAAATGTTGTTTTACTACAAACATTCTGACTAAATAGGCCAAACTAAAATAACTACATTTAATATTCACTTGTGTACAATGATTTGAGTTATTAACTGTAAAGAAAACATATTCCTATATTGTGTGCACAGAAACAGCGCGTCATGTTTAAGTTACTTGTTTAAACGGATGTCTGCACCCTAAATAGTGCATTTACTGCAAAAAACAACAACGATTACCAGATTATCGGCACTATACCAAGATGTTTCTAACACATGCTGGTCTATATAATGTGTTACCGTCAGATCTCTCGCCCGTCAGCTGAAGTGCCCTCATGCTCCACCAGAGGGCCCTCCACACATTACCCGGACCGCCATTACTCACTACATTCCCCATAATCCTTTGCTGGACTCATTAAGATCAATCAGATCCACCTGTGTGTTGTTAACTTGTTTAGTCTGCCTATATATACCAAGGGGCCTTCAGAAAGCAGGTAAGTGCAAACTCAGAGTAAGTTAACGCCGGAAAACGCAAGTAACCATAGTAGTAACCATAGTAGTAACCATAGTAGTAACCATAGTAGTAACCATGGTAACCATAGTAACCGTGCACAGTAACCGTGCACAGTAACCATAGTAACCGTGCACTGTAACCATAGTAACCGTGCATCGTAACCAGGCTGTTTGTTTCTTTATTTGTTTTCCTTAAGTTCGTAACACAGACATTAAAATGGCATGTCCGTTTATTCAGGAACCCGTAGATGAGGAAGCTGCATTCATTCAGAGAGAGTTACATTTTCGTCGGGAGAGAATATATGGTGAAGCCCCGTTTGGATGTTTTATTTGAGTGATACTGTTTTTCTTTACAGTCCGTTACATATATCCACACTCCGCTTCATACTTACATCACAAACCTCACTCGTCGTGGCCGCGCTCTTACATCTGAGCAGATTCTCTGTATGGCCTTACGTTTCTTTGCTAATGGATGCTTTCTATATAACAGCAGAGATGCAGAACACGTTAGCAAGGCAACTGTATGTAGAGCAGTAAGATAAGTGTGCATCGCTCTCAAGCACTTTTTATACATTAAGTTTCCTGTGAGAGCCTTCAAAGAGGAGTTTCATAGGATTGCAGGGGAATGGTTTACATCTTTCTGAATTAGTCTGATCAAATAAATGTGGTCTTGCTGTCACCTCTGGAAGTAGATAATCAATTATTATCAATTATCAAGAACTATTATGTCAATGGGAAGTCCATCCACAGCATTAATGTGCAGGTACACTGACATGGTCTAATGTTTCCTAAAGTCAAAGTACAGTCACTCTAATGTCTTTGTCACTGTGAAGATCATATGTGATGCTGCACACATAATAACAAATGTGGAGGCTAAGTGGCCGTCTCGGTTCATGACTCACGGATATATGGTGAGTAATCTGTGAGCAACAGAATGGACCAAGGTAAGTGAACATATGCCCTGAACACATTGTCATGTCTGTCTGTGGAAAAGCACTAAACCAATGTGACCTTACAGGAGAGACCGATGGCCTTCTGCTGGGTGATGGGGGTTACCCGTGCCAACCTACACTCATAACCTCTTACCCAGAACCTGAGACGGGACCCCAGCAGAACTTCAATGTGGCACACAGCAGGACAAGAGCCCTGTATGCAGGACTATATGATGCAATGACTTTGGACACTAATACACCACACAAACACAGCACTGTTAAATAAACTCAATTTATTCAGATTTCATGTAATCTTCTTTATGTCCTACAAATACAAAAGTGAAATAAATGTAACTATCAGAAAGGGCCTGTACAAACCAAGATCAGTGGCCTCTTACATATGACATCAGCACTTGTATCCTGGGGAGTGACAGGTGCTGATGAACTGTTACTGGTCGCCTCTTCATCCGTCAGAGAAGGAAGGACCTACATGAAAAAAATAGTGTATATTGGTGTATATATATACAGTATAAGTTTATATATATAATATATATACACTGCAACCTCCTGCAAGTTACCCAGAGTAAACACTCTCTCACAGAAACAACATGAAGACATTGGATCACAGTTGAGAAGCTTAAAGTTTTTGACTGTGAAACAACATTATGTATTATTATTTTTGCTTAGTATTTTAATACTAAGATACTTAAAATATATATTCATCATGGCTATCTCTGTTAGGTTTGTTGAGATGTTTGGAAATATTATTTTACCATGTAATCTACTGTATCATGAAGTAAACTCCTCCTTCTTACAGTTCTCACAAATGACATTCAACATCTTTTCTTCAAGTATCACCGGCAGCCATGTGTGTAAAATAACATTTGTTTATAGGTGATTTAATAACAGGTGGTGTTTTATTAACACTGTACTAATGTTATATAGCTTTAGCTTCAGTAATCCGACATACGAAGGGCTGGAAGTGTGGACACATTTACTGTTACATGGATCATTTAGCTTTAACAAAACAAGACTTTTATTTAAAGGACATCAACTCTCTTCTTCTTCTTCTTTTGTGTGTGAGAAAAGAAAATGTCTGCAGAAATGTGCTTGATTCTGAAATATTCTCACACAACAATAATAAGTTTGTGTTCAGTGTTGTTGTGTTTTGTGTCACTGTGGACATCACAGCGCAGTAATACACATCAGAGTCTGTGACTTTAACAGAAGAGATCTGCAGAAACACTTGATCTTCTTTCACTTCAGCAGAGAATCGAGGATCTGATTCCACAATTTGTGACTTTTGTAAAACTGTCCCAGTAACATGAAGAATGACAAAAAGAAATTCAGGAGCTGATCTGTGAGACTGCGATACCACTGTACAGTATCTGCTGAGGAGTAGTTACAGGACAGAGTTATATTTTCTCCTTCTGCTCCAGACATCTCCGTTTCAACAGCTGTGATTCTACTCGCAGAGCTGTAACCTGTCAAGAAGAGCAAGTGTGTTTATTAGACAACAAAACAACAAATAAAAGCATCAAAGACAAGCAAAGAAACAGAGTTTAATGCAGGTGTCCAGTCCTGCTCCTGGAGGGTCAGAGCCCTGATTTAATGGAACTGAATTGTGAATATTGAACACTTACAGACAAGAGAAGAAAGTAAAACCAAACAACAGATCATCATATTGAATGAGTTCATCTGCAGCACAAACTGATCCTTACACACTAAAGTTTCATTGTCAAGTACATGATGTCTCCTCTGTTAGCACCTCCCCTAAACACTGAACAATTCACTTCATGAATAACATTCAATTTCAATCCTCTCTTAATCTCTATAAGGTTCATTTATAGAGTTAAAACACAAAACATGGAATGTGCACAAAAAGAAACAGGCAAATATTCATCTTTAGAAAGGTTGAGAACCCTGGTGTAAGGTGTTTAGCCTTGTTTTTACAGACACAGACTCGTACTGTATATTCATGTTTAATAGCCACACTGAGTGGGATGCTTTGGGCGATAGGGTTTGATTTGGGGTCAGATATGTTCTTACATGTAAGCAAGAGTAAGTTTCTGTTCAAGCGCTGAATATGGTTTTGTCACAGTGGGCTGCAGAGCGCAGTAATACACATCAGAGTCACACACATGCAGATGTTGAATTATCAGAGAAACTGATCGTGATGAAGAATCAAGTTTGGACTGAAATCTACTCTTGAATTCAGCAGCTTTATCTCCATCTCCATATTTAGATTTCAAAAGGATGTATTTTGGAGAGTCATAGTTGTGTTGTCTGTACCACAGGAGAGTGGGGTTTGAGCTTGTAGTATTGTATTCACAGTCCAAAATAATGTTGCAGATTGAAAACCTTTCGGCTGATGAACAGAATCCTGTGCTTTAGTTTCTGTGAGAAGAGAAAATGGTTGTTTGTCCGTCTAATAAGATAAAACAGTCCATAAAAATGTGTTTATAAAGGTTCAACTGAAACTTACCGGAGTAAATTGACAAAAGTATTAAAACAGTTCTCACAAAGTTTCTCATGGTAAAGCACATTATTTGTCACAGAGCGTTCACAACTAAACCTGTTCTCTACTGCTGCAGTTCATTTAAAGCTGTGATTTCTGTGACCTCTGCTGGTGAAAGATAAAAACACTTCTGATCTGTGTGTTGTGTTCACAGCTTTTACAGTAAAACTACAGACTTCAGTTTTCATAAAGTTGAGCAGCATTCAGAATTGAGGATGTGATACTAGAATTTAAATTAGGAGAGAAAAATGGGAAAAAACTGCAGAGGAGAGAGAAATCTGCTTTAGTTTGTTTAAAAAAATAAAGTGAATCTTTGTACTTTATTTTACCTGAAATGATGATGAAGATGAGAAGCAGGTGTGTGTTCATGTTTGTGAAGTCAGATCAGTTGTGTGTTGATGTTGTGTGTGATCTGAGCTGTAGATTTGTGTTACTGTCAGTCTCTGCACCTCACACATAAAGTCACATGAAACAAAATATTTACTCTTCTGTCATCTGGGCAGTATGAGGTATAATCCACAGCTAGCTGTGAGTTAAAGGGTTTTAATGCACGATGTGGAGTCCTGAAACAACCCGAAGTGAAGCAGAAAAACCTTTAACACCCGACTGGTGTGGATTATTCTGCTTATACCAGGTCATTTGCCAAGTTAAAGCTTTTGTTGATGTTTACAGTGTAATTTTAGATCAAATAACAGGTGAAAATAACAGTTATTTTGTAAGGTAATTTCTCCAATGTGTTAAAGGCCTTTAATGCACAACCTCCAGCCAATCAGAATCCAGTATTCAGACAGACCATGGGATAAATAACATGGTCTTGTGTGAGTGTTGAGTGTGTTTGTGTGAGTGTTGAGTGTGTTTGTGTGAGTGTCGAGTGTGTTTGTGTGAGTGTTGAGTGTTTTTGTGTGAGTGTTGAGTGTTTTTGTGTGAGTGTCGAGTGTGTTTGTGTGAGTGTGTTTGTGTGAGTGTTGAGTGTTTTGTGTGAGTGTTGAGTGTTTTTGTGTGAGTGTTGAGTGTTTTTGTGTGAGTGTTGAATGTTCTTGTGTGAGTGTTGAGTGTGTTTGTGTGAGTGTCGAGTGTTTTTGTGTGAGTGTCGAGTGTGTTTGTGTTGAGTGTGTTTGTGTGAGTGTTGAGTGTGTTTGTGTGAGTGTTGAGTGTGTTTGTGTGAGTGTTAAGTGTGTTTGTGTAAGTGTTGAGTGTTTTTGTGTGAGTGTTGAGTGTGTTTGTGTGAGTGTCGAGTGTGTTTGTGTGAGTGTCGAGTGTGTTTGTGTGAGTGTTGAGTCTGTTTGTGTGAGTGTTGAGTGTGTTTGTGTGAGTGTCGAGTGTGTTTGTGTGAGTGTTGAGTGTGTTTGTGTGAGTGTTGAGTGTGTTTGTGTGAGTGTTGAGTGTGTTTGTGTGAGTGTTGAGTGTGTTTGTGTGAGTGTTGAGTGTTTTTGTGTGAGTGTCGAGTGTGTTTGTGTGAGTGTTGAGTGTTTTTGTGTGAGTGTTGAGTGTGTTTGTGTGAGTGTTGAGTGTGTTTGTGTGAGTGTTGAGTGTTTTTGTGTGAGTGTCGAGTGTTTTTGTGTGAGTGTTGAGTGTGTTTGTGTGAGTGTTGAGTGTGTTTGTGTGAGTGTTGAGTGTTTTTGTGTGAGTGTTGAGTGTGTTTGTGTGAGTGTGAGTGTTGAGTGTGTTTGTGTGAGTGTTGAGTGTGTTTGTGTGAGTGTTGAGTGTGTTTGTGTGAGTGTCGAGTGTGTT
This sequence comes from Barbatula barbatula, assembly GCF_947034865.1. Taxonomy (NCBI): domain Eukaryota; kingdom Metazoa; phylum Chordata; class Actinopteri; order Cypriniformes; family Nemacheilidae; genus Barbatula; species Barbatula barbatula. Next base: position 25,990,306 of record NC_136764.1, read on the forward strand.
TGTGTGAGTGTTGAGTGTGTTTTTGTGAGTGTTGAGTGTGTTTGTGTGAGTGTTGAGTGTGTTTGTGTGAGTGTTGAGTGTGTTTGTGTGAGTGTTGAGTGTGTTTGTGTGAGTGTTGAGTGTGAGTGTGAGTGTTGAGTGTGAGTGTGAGTGTTGAGTGTGTTTGTGTGAGTGTTGAGTGTTGAGTGTGTGAGTGTTGAGTGTGTTTGTTTGAGTGTTGAGTGTGTTTGTGTGAGTGTTGAGTGTGTTTGTGTGAGTGTTGAGTGTGTTTGTGTGAGTGTCGAGTGTTTTTGTGTGAGTGTCGAGTGTTGAGTGTGTGAGTGTTGAGTGTGTTTGTTTGAGTGTTGAGTGTGTTTGTGTGAGTGTTGAGTGTGTTTGTTTGAGTGTTGAGTGTGTTTGTGTGAGTGTTGAGTGTGTTTGTGTGAGTGTTGAGTGTGTGAGTGTTGAGTGTGTTTGTGTGAGTGTTGAGTGTTGAGTGTGTGAGTGTTGAGTGTGTTTGTTTGAGTGTTGAGTGTGTTTGTGTGAGTGTTGAGTGTGTTTGTGTGAGTGTTGAGTGTGTTTGTGTGAGTGTTGAGTGTGTTTGTGTGAGTGTTGAGTGTTGAGTGTGTGAGTGTTGAGTGTGTTTGTTTGAGTGTTGAGTGTGTTTGTGTGAGTGTTGAGTGTGTTTGTGTGAGTGTTGAGTGTGTTTGTGTGAGTGTTGAGTGTGTTTGTGTGAGTGTTGAGTGTGTTTGTGTGAGTGTTGAGTGTGTTTGTGTGAGTGTTGAGTGTGTTTGTGTGAGTGTTGAGTGTGTTTGTGTGAGTGTTGAGTGTGTTTGTGTGAGTGTTGAGTGTGTTTGTGTGAGTGTTGAGTGTGTTTGTGTGAGTGTTGAGTGTGTTTGTGTGAGTGTTGAGTGTGTTTGTGTGAGTGTTGAGTGTGAGTGTGAGTGTTGAGTGTGTTTGTGTGAGTGTTGAGTGTGTTTGTGTGAGTGTTGAGTGTGTTTGTGTGAGTGTTGAGTGTGTTTGTGTGAGTGTTGAGTGTGTTTGTGTGAGTGTTGAGTGTTTTTGTGTGAGTGTTGAGTGTGTTTGTGTGAGTGTTGAGTGTGTTTGTGTGAGTGTTGAGTGTGTTTGTGTGAGTGTCGAGTGTGTTTGTGTGAGTGTCGAGTGTGTTTGTGTGAGTGTCGAGTGTGTTTGTGTGAGTGTTGAGTGTGTTTGTGTGAGTGTTGAGTGTTTTTGTGTGAGTGTTGAGTGTGTTTGTGTGAGTGTTGAGTGTGTTTGTGTGAGTGTTGAGTGTATTTGTGTGAGTGTTGAGTGTGTTTAGTGACTGTGGGCTTCAGAGCGCAGTAATACACAGCAGAGTCGCTCACATGAACATCCTGAATCATCAATGGGACAGTTTTTGTTGTGAAGTTCATTGTTGCAGAAAATCTCTTCTGATATTCAGGCTCAGTTGTTCCTTTACTAAATGTAAATTCACTCAGAATGAATGCTGGTGATGTGTTTGGCAGCTGTTTGTACCAGAAAAGATATGCAGTTGTGTCAGAGGTAGAAAAACTGCACGGTAGAGTAACTTGATGTCCTTCATTTGCAGTCATTTCTCTTGGAGTCTGTTCAACACTGTCCTTCCCCTCACATGCTGAAAAAACAGATTTATTCATGAATCATTTAAATATACTGAAGATCTCAAACAGATATAGTGTCAATAATAAAACAATATCCTCACCAGAATAAAGTGCTGTGAAGATAAGAGTAATGATCACTAGTTTTTCCATCATCACTTACACTCACTGATCAACTTTAAAACTGTTTTCTTCTAGTGAGTCTCTGTGTGTTTAACATGTTTTCTCTTTGTGTTGTCAGATTCTCACATCACAGACTTATATTTGAGGAGCGTTGCCCCCTTCTGGGCAGAAACTTTAATACTTTGAGCAATCTACTTTGAAATGAAAGTACATAAACTGTGTTGCCCCCAATGGAAAAGTTTGTTTTGGACTCAAGGTTCAAGTGCAAAAATACACCAAAAACACAAAACACATAAATAATAAACACAACATGACAACTCAACATCAAAAAGCACTATAGCCAGTCCTAAAACACACTCATTCATTAGTTAAGAGTTTGACTGAAATGGGTATAAAAATGTTTAATGGATTATATTGGATTTCCATCTTCAGAAGGTTATAATTCATATTGTGCAGAACATGCAATGAATCAGTTTAGATGAAAATCTGCACACAGAGTGTTTCCTGAAGAACACTGAACATACAGCGACTAAAGGGACATTCAGCATCACATCAATGACTTGATGCTTTATCGTGAGTTAAGTCGCCATTATGGTGATCAGTGTTTGTTTATTTGACCTCTTCACCCTTGAGGTCACTGATGTTATAGCTGCTGTCATTGTGTTTGTTTATTATATCACTCGTTGGAATGCTTGATTCTGATTGGCCAGTCGTGACATTCCAAGGGTTTTTATTTTCATTAACAGCTGCTTAAAACTAATAACATCCTGTAACCCGGATGCTGCAAATCATTATTTCTTTGATCACAACCGGCTGCTTGTACATCATCCCTCACTGAAAACATGCTTGTCACAGCAGTGAAAGTAGAAATGTGATCAGATGATTTTCTCTGTTTGTGTGTTTTAGTAGTTAAATGAAGAGACATAGAGATTCTAACTCAGTTTTTCATCACTTTTGTCATTTAACATCTTATGTGCTTTATGCAGGAATCTCAATATGAAAAGTGTTTTAAACACATAACGTACTGTAACAGCTGCTGACTTTTCACATATAAACATGAAGAATCAGCCTCCTAATCTCAACAGTGGTGACCATCGAATGAAGCGCTGCATGCTGGGTACCATCATAGAACAAACTCATCCGTGACTCCCAGCATGCATTGTGACATGAAGCTTTTCATTTGGTCGTCAGCGCTGTTGAGATTAACAGTCTGATTCTTGATGTGTCGGTGTGTTTAACTCAAGCTGAAGTTTATGATGTTTAAAATCCTTTAGGACGTCAGTCTCAGTTATAGAGTCATGATCCAGTACAGACTACAGCATCCACAAGCAGAAGAAAACACTTGTCATCAGTATATAAGATCTGATTGAAAACATTACAGTAGATGATGCACATCTTCAATAGCCGTAATGTTTTATATGATGCTTTATCTTTTCCATTGTAAGATGTTCACATAATTACAACAGTTAAAAGCTAAAGAAAATCTAAACTAATATAAGAAACCAACGGTCAAGAGCCTCACTAATACAAACACTGATGACCACAATGAAGACTCAACAATAAAACATCAACCTGTGTAAATGTGAACAAGAACTTGTAGATGTCTGACAGAAATGAAGTGAAAGTGGTTTGTAATAAGTGAAGATGGTTTTTGTGTTTGTGGAGTTGTTTAATGGTGAGATCTTGACAGATGTAGATGTTGTGTTTCTGTTGCTCTTTTCTTTTTTTCTGTTGTTCTCCTCTGTTAAAATGCTATTTATTGTTAAATAAACCTGATAATTGATCAACTTTAAAAACACTTCACAAATACAGTGAATAAATATTAGAGATGTGCTTCAGTGGAATCAGAATAGTCACGTCTTGTCTAAAGTCAAACTGCACGTGTGTGTGTGTGCATGTGGGGACGACACCAGTGGCCTGTAACACAAAGTTGGTTTGTGTTTTTTCAGGTAAGTTCATGTTTAGTTTGAGCAGACGCTACGTCTTTGGGCTCCAGAAGGTGGATTGGTTTTGAGTGAGTTAATAATATAAATAATAAATCATATTTTTGCCCGTCTGCTATGCCACTGCCCATATAACCAGAATGACATGATTTCATATTGCATTACACCTCTGAGAAGATTTGACTGTGAGATTGGTGGTCGAGTCAGACTCCTCCTATCAAAGCATTGAATCTTCCTCTGTTCGGGGTCACCCCTAATAAATATACAAAACATGCAACAAGATATTACACTTGATTTGATTGTAAAATAGTGAACATTTAATACAATAATAAATCATAATAAAAACATTTCAGTGGACTCAAATGAAACAAGTCCACACAACTAAGAGTTTGCAGTCAAACAAACGGTTAAGGATTGTAAAACATACAAATATTTTCTGTCATTTTCACTGTAAACTGTTCAGATGTTTTTTCAGGTAACCACAGCTGACAGTTGGTTTAAAAACTACAGAATTTCACTGTAATTTTATGGACATTTTTTGTGAAATCAGATTCATTTATTTCATTAATCTTAATTTGATTTATGTGAAGAACATTTATATTATTGTATTTGATTCATTTGTTTGTCTTATATGTTCACATGTGTCTCTCTGTGTGCAGCTGCAGGTAATGAACCGTATGAATCTCATAAATCTGGGGATGTCACATGTATTATTACAGATATCTACTGTGTATTTCAATGAGTTTAATTTCATACACAACCACACACAGGTGTTGTGTTATCATTATTGTGTGTTATAGATTGTGGGTTTGATGTGGTTTGAGATCAAAGTGAAAAGTGAATTTCAGTTTTTGTTCAGCGTCACATAGACTTTGTATCACTGGGCTCCAACTCTCAGAGCACAATAATATAAAGCTGAATCTGACAGAGTCACAGTGTTAATAGTGAGTTCAGTAGTTGTGAGTGTTGTAGTGGAACTAAACCGACGATCAGAGGGGTTCCCACTTGCAGAAGCCGATCCAGCAGGTTTATATATTAAATACTGTGGTTCTCTGTTTGGATATTGTCTGTACCAGTAAAGTAAAACAACACTGTTGTCTGTTTTATATGAACAGCTCAAGGTTACAGTCTCCTGTTCTTTCTTTATGATTATTGATTCTATATTTGGACCGATCTGATCTGCAGACATCACACCTGAAACAAACAAACAAGAATATTCAACTTATTATTATTATTAAATTATTTGCAACATTGATACTTGAATTATATTATTATTATTATCCTGTATGTTTTTATAACTATTGTCATCATACAGTACATATGTTACCTGAGATGATGATGAAGATGAGAAGCAGGTGTGTGTTCATGTTTGTGAAGTCAGATCAGTTGTGTGTTGATGTTGTGTGTGATCTGAGCTGTTGTGTTACTGTCAGTCTCTGCACCTCACACATAAAGTCACATGAATCTTCCTGCTGTCTGTCAGATGATGCTGATGTGACTCTTCTTCTTTTCTTATGTTGATTTAACATGATTTTATTGAATAATGAGTAATAGAGATCCAACGACATTAACACATTTTCAAAATGACCAGGAATGCCTAGCATCCCAAAAATGTCCCACCTGCAAATTACGCTACACTGAAAAATAATATTCTTGAGAGTTAGTAAATATTACCCAATGCAAATCAGTTCAATTTACTCACATATATTAGGTACCAAAGTAAACTATATGCAAACTTACTGAATGTGAATTGAGGAAACAATTTGCACTGAGTTAGATTGAGTAGATTTTATTCTATGTTTTTAAGTAAAGAGCATCTACATTTATCAGCTATGAGTCATGACACACTAAAAGAAATGAGATCAAGTCTACCTTATATTTCTCAATATGAATTACTTAAAAAAGTTGAGTAATATTAGTTTACATGACCGACAACAGTTCATCTACTTATTATAAATAATTGATATTGAATAATAAAACAATAAATATGACTTATTCAGAGAAGCTTGAATTGAGCTAATAATGGTCAGAAACAGGAGATCGCATCAATCGCTTTGATTGACCAAATAACAAACGTCTACAAAACCCCTTTATGACAATGAACACAAGAATCATTTGATGTCTCAGTTATTGTGATCAGTGTTCAGTTTAGTTGAGCTCTTGACTCTTGCACTTCTCTTTTATCAGTCACAGCTGTGTTATATGTGCTTCACTTCTTTCTTAATAACAAGACCGTTTGCTATAATAGAAGTTCGAAATTAAGCTTTCTTTGTTTATTGTCACCATTGTTGAGTTTCATAAATCAAATTTAAAATTGACTCCACTCAGTCTAGCTCAGAAATTCACAACTCAACAGCTTCATAATAAACACTAATCTGATTTACATTTGCTACGGCAAATAAGGTTTTAGTTCAACATCTTAACAGTCAGAGATGTCACGGGGACATAGGACATAGAGCGTCAGACTCTCGGTCAAAGTCAGTTTCAACACTCTGAGCAGATTTGAGAATGCATATCAAAATCAATAGTTTATTACCTTCATGGCTTCATATCTGCATGTTTCTCTGTATTTCTTCACTTCTGTACGTTTCTCTGTATTTCTTCATTTCTTCACGTCTGCATGTTTCTCTGTATTTCTTCATTTCTTCACTTCTGTACGTTTCTCTGTATTTCTTCATTTCTTCACTTCTGCATGTTTCTCTGTATTTCTTCATTTCTGTACGTTTCTCTGTATTTCTTCATATCTGCATGTTTCTTCATTTCTTCACTTCTGCATGTTTCTCTGTATTTCTTCATTTCTGTACGTTTCTCTGTATTTCTTCATTTCTGTACGTTTCTCTGTATTTCTTCATTTCTGTACGTTTCTCTGTATTTCTTCATTTCTGTACGTTTCTCTGTATTTCTTCATTTCTGTACGTTTCTCTGTATTTCTTCATTTCTGTACGTTTCTCTGTATTTCTTCATTTCTGTACGTTTCTCTGTATTTCTTCATATCTGCATGTTTCTCTGTATTTCTTCATTTCTTCATATCTGCATGTTTCTCTGTATTTCTTCATTTCTGTACGTTTCTCTGTATTTCTTCATTTCTGTACGTTTCTCTGTATTTCTTCATTTCTGTACGTTTCTCTGTATTTCTTCATTTCTGTACGTTTCTCTGTATTTCTTCATATCTGCATGTTTCTCTGTATTTCTTCATTTCTTCATATCTGCATGTTTCTCTGTATTTCTTCATTTCTGTACGTTTCTCTGTATTTCTTCATTTCTGTACATTTCTCTGTATTTCTTCATTTCTGTACATTTCTCTGTATTTCTTCACTTCTGCATGTTTCTCTGTATTTCTTCATTTCTTCATATCTGTACGTTTCTCTGTATTTCTTCATTTCTGTACGTTTCTCTGTATTTCTTCATTTCTTCATTTCTGCATGTTTCTCTGTATTTCTTCATTTCTTAATTTCTGCATGTTTCTCTGTATTTCTTCATTTCTGCATTTCTGTACGTTTCTCTGTATTTCTTCATTTCTTAATTTCTGCATGTTTCTCTGTATTTCTTCATTTCTGCATGTTTCTCTGTATTTCTTCATTTCTTCACTTCTGCATGTTTCTCTGTATTTCTTCATTTCTTCACTTCTGCATGTTTCTCTGTATTTCTTCATTTCTGTACGTTTCTCTGTATTTCTTCATTTCTTCACTTCTGCATGTTTCTCTGTATTTCTTCATTTCTGTACGTTTCTCTGTATTTCTTCATTTCTGTATGTTTCTCTGCATTTCTTCATTTCTGTACGTTTCTCTGTATTTCTTCATTTCTGTACGTTTCTCTGTATTTCTTCATTTCTGTACATTTCTCTGTATTTCTTCATTTCTGTACATTTCTCTGTATTTCTTCATTTCTTCATATCTGCATGTTTCTCTGTATTTCTTCATTTCTGTACGTTTCTCTGTATTTCTTCATTTCTTCATTTCTGCATGTTTCTCTGTATTTCTTCGTTTCTTAATTTCTGCATGTTTCTCTGTATTTCTTCATTTCTGTACTTTTCTCTGTATTTCTTCATTTCTGCATGTTTCTCTGTATTTCTTCATTTCTTTACTTCTGCATGTTTCTCTGTATTTCTTCATTTCTGTACGTTTCTCTGTATTTCTTCATTTCTTCACTTCTGCATGTTTCTCTGTATTTCTTCATTTCTGTACGTTTCTCTGTATTTCTTCATTTCTTCACTTCTGCATGTTTCTCTGTATTTCTTCATTTCTGTACGTTTCTCTGTATTTCTTCATTTCTGCATGTTTCTCTGTATTTCTTCATTTCTTCACTTCTGCATGTTTCTCTGTATTTCTTCATTTCTTCACGTCTGCATGTTTCTCTGTATTTCTTCATTTCTTCATTTCTGCATGTTTCTCTGTATTTCTTCATTTCTTCACTTCTGCATGTTTCTCTGTATTTCTTCATTTCTTCACTATATTTTTACCCTTTATTGAGTCAATCCTCATCGTCCATAGAAAATGATGCTCTGATGTAATACACATATGTTATTGATGTACGGATGGATGAGATATATTTTGATATCTAATTCACTGTGAAGAAAAACGGTGGAGTTTTAATAAAGGGAAATGACTCAATTCCACTCGGGTCCCAAATTGCTCTCCTGAAATAAAAGTACATCCCTATGAATGAATGCAGCCTCTTCACATACATGCTCCTCTATAAAAGCACATATGACATATAAGTCACTGAGATGGTCTCTGTGTGATCATACTGTGTGTCATGAATGACTGTATTAATGAATGAGTTACACCACTTGCACTTTAAAAGAGGGAAGAGATGGAAATAAACTCTGGGTTTACCAAAGAAAACCTGCTTCTGACCAGGGGTCCGTTCTTCGTACGTCGCTTATTATATCAGAGATCAAAAGACACATCCAAGATAATATCATCGTGGTAATCATGATCCGGTTAATTGGGTTCTTCGAACACACCTGCCGCTTATGATTAGTATCGCTGGATTGAGTTATCTGAGATCATTGCGCGTTCTTGCACTGGTTTAAAAGGCGATATGTATTGATAGTAGAAACAATGATCAGCAACGCTGTGATTGGCTGTTCAGTATGGCTAAAGAACAAGCCCAGTTTTTCTCCCAAGCAGAACATGAGCTTTTAATGGCAGGTTATGCCCAATTTGAACATTTCATTCAAACAAATTAAATGCGTAAGTGGTGTCCATGTTAGATGTTTCTATCACTTTCTACAGTATGTATTTTTTATTTATTTCATATTTACTTATGTCAGAGCCACCACGGGACCCACTAGAACATGGGAACAAGTAAATGTGAAGTACAAGAATATTCTACAAAATAGTAGCCTTTACTTCTTATACAGTCCTTATTTTAAAAGCCACTGTTAAATGATGTGTCTATTTTTGACAGCCACCAAGAAAAAGGCTGAAAGATTACAGGTGGTGGTCCTGCACCCACACAATATACCCCAGCAGAAGAGCTGGCCCTTGGGTTGAATTCAAACCGACTCATTGTAGAGGGCATCTCTGGGAGCAGCTCTTCCTTCGACCCAAAGCCAGGGACCAGTAGCAGCAACACTTTCATTACTGTTAGGCTAAATGAGCTTTCAATTCTCTTGTATACTGTAAAATGGTTTGTTGCTGCATTAAATGAAGTATAATCCAAATGGCTGGTACAGTCATTTCAAATGTTTGTGCAAGTGAAAACTTCTAAACTTTTAGTTCATTTAAAATATGTTGCCACGAGTAATTGATCACATTCTTTTTTTTAACAGTGTAGTTAATTGTAATGACATTATTTCCCAAGTGACAAGTGGTGGCTGAAGCATATGCAGTAAGTTGTGTTTTTTTACATCAAAAGGGAAGAGTCCAATACTTTGTAATACCCATTTATTTCCATTGCACAGGACGGTGAAGAAACCCTCTCAGATGACTGTCCTTTGGAGGAAGACCATGCAAGTGCATAAATAACTTGACCCTAATTTGTATATACTTGTGTACCTATTCTTTCTGTCTACAACATGAGTTGCAGGAGTCCACACCTAGAGAAAGGCCTACAGAACAGTCTGCACAAAGAACTGATACAGAGGTGGGCAGTGTTTTGTTGCATGAGGCATGTTTTGACCCTTTTTTTTCACGAAAATACACAGGGTGACATCCGTACCCTATATAAATGGCATCTTAAACAGAAAATTTAGTATTTTGAGTTGAAAAAAGAGAAATTAAGAGGAGAAATAGAACTCGACATCTTGAAAAAGAGAAAAATTGCACTGGAGATAGAGATGCTTCAAAAGGACCTTCAGAGCAAGTGCTAATACACTATCACACATCGTAGTATTTCTGACTTATTGCAGGCAAAAGATGACTTGCTGGCTTTTCTTTATAAAGAATATTTTCAATAAAACTCAAGGAACTAAGTATATTTGTCTTGTCTTTTATTATATTCAAAAATGGTGTTCCACAATTCTGTCCCGTGCAGCTCTGCCACTAGGTTGGTCCAAGTGCACTGGCTGGAGGTCATCATCAGGCTGAACCCCCACCACAGGGGTCCTCTCCTTTCTGATAGTGGCAATGTTATGCAATATGGCACATGCAACAATTATGTCACAGGCCCTGTCAGGTGCAACTCTCCCTTTAGTTGCCCAAAGGTCATTTCAATGCGTGCCCTTGTCCTGGCTAGAGCTGCATTGTAACAGGTTTGTGGTCCGGGGTTTGGCTCAGGGAAGGGCGTCATAAAATACTGGCTGCAGGCATAGCCCCTGTCTCCAAGCAAATCCCGTCAAAATCCGCTGTATAATGGAAAAATGCCAGTTCTGTTAGACTCAGCATAATACTGTGAGCTTGAAATGTATGTTCCCTTATCACGTTCAAATAATGTGCATAAATGTGACTGTCTGAAAGTTCTTGAGTCATGCACTGATCCTGGCCATTTTGCTTCCACATTGGTGATATGGAACATAGAGTCAGTCACACACCATCTAAGAGGTTTTATTTAGTCAACTGCATACTTTCTGATTTCATTCCAATTTTTTGACTTATCAGGAATATTATAAATTGTAATAGTAATTTACCTGCACATTTACACTGTGAACCCCCTTTCGGATCACAAAATCCCCCTCATTGGGGCCTGGTGGGGTCTTGATGGGGACGTGTGTGCAGTCTATGGCACCAATAACGTTAGGGAAGCCTGAAGGACACATACTGTTAGTCATACTTATTGGTATGGTCATGATTGCATGTCATTATCAATTATAAATGTACCTGCAATAGCAAAAAAATCCTGCTTTACAAGTTGGGGTCTTAAGTGGCTTGGAAATACCACAAAAACCCCTTAAAACTGCTTGAGCGCCAGGTAAACTTTGCGAATGGCACGACAGACAGCACTTTTCACAAAGTTCTCTGCATCTCCAATAGTGTAAAGGAAAGTGCCACTCGCAAAGAATATCAGGCCAATGCACACAGTCTGTGCTGTTGTTAAAGCCTGACTCCTCCGTGTTGAACACGTAATGTTTGGTTCCAACAAATGAATGATGTAAATAACAACCTCAGGAGAAAAACGGTATCTCTCAACAATGACACTATCGGGCTGCGCTAAAGGATCCTGTCTATCACGCAATACGCGATTCATTTGAAAAGCTCTGCGAATTATTCTTGCACCTTGTTGCTGTCGTATAAATGGACAAGACATGGATGCGACAGACTTACCTATCTCCTCCGCTTATAAAGCCGCAATCTAATCCTGTTTACATGAAGTTAGCCTGCTCCCGAGCAGGTTCAAGCTTACGGACCTGTTGCTATGACAGCAAGTCGGATGAGCGTCAAAGAACCGAACAATCCAAGATCATGCCAAATCATCAACAATCAAATCCAGCCAGGGCTGGACTGGTAATCTGGCATACCGGGCAAATGCCCGGTGGGCCGACACACTTGGGGGCCAGTCGATATAATATGATTTTTTTTATTTATTTGGCCAACGACCGGCCCATAAAGCAGGGACAGCGGCCCATTGGTTCATTTTCCATACTGACACTGGGCTGGCCCAATCATCTCTTAACAGGCTCCACCCCTCCCCCTCTGTTTCTTGTGTCAGATGCACTCAGTTGCTCAGAGCCAGAAATTTGTGGATTAAGGATGGATAAACAAAAGCGCAAGGGCAAGGGGGGTGCGGAGAAGCTGCGGGCCAAAAAAATAAAAAATCTAGAGGTTGATGCCTCAACATGTGCAAAGATAACTGACATGTTTAGTGCTGTAGCTTCAGTTTCCAATACAACAGTACCTGACGACACTCAGCAAAATCAGGTGAATATAGCACATGGAGGAGAGGTGACTAGCCATGGCGGCGCCGGCGGCACCCAGGCAGAGGAGCATGTGTCTGAAGTCAAGGAGGGACCGAGTGAGCAGGAGAGTGAAATTGAAACGGTAAGCATGGTAGCTACATGATTAACAGGGAGGGAGTGTTAATCAGGGCAGGTGCAGGAGGATAGTGTGTGTGTGTGCACGCCTGGTTTGGCCACGCTGAAGATGATGATTTACCCAAATTAATGAATATTATAATAAAACAACATAATCGTTGTTGCTATTATAAAGTCTGTCAGATTGTCACCTACTGCACAAGCCAGCTAAAGTCAAATAACACAGCATAAGCTATTTTACGTTGCTTTTGTAGCTAGGTTAGCAGAGTTAACTTATTCAATTGCAACTTCGGCTGACTTTTCTAATGTTAATTAAAACCCATAACGGCCGTGGCCGTTCTATAGAAAAACTTAAATGATGCCTTTTGATTATTTTAAGTATTAATCTAAATCGCTGCGTCAAAGCGCCCAAGACGAGTTACACGTTGGAAGAGAGGTAGCTAACGCATGCTATTTGGGGATTAAAACGCGCCTTGCATTTTGAAAGCTGTATATTTTTGTTTAGCTGTATATTCAACGAAGTAGATATTTTCTCATGTTTCTAATGAATTTCCAATATCATTAATATGCAATATTTACGGTGAGTGAATAATATGAATATCATATAAATTATTAGGACGTTTTGTGTGAGTAATTTGGTAGTATAGTTAGTTTTTCTTTTTTTATGGGAAGCATCTCAACAATGAGAGGTAAATGTTGTTAAGTGTCATATTAAAGAGGGGTTTGTGCTCTTTAAAACAAAGTAGCCTATACTTGCAATTGTAAAGTAGTTTTTCTGCTGTCTGGTTCATTGAAATAAAAACATTTCTTTTTAGAATTAGCAGTATTCTACATCCACATTCTATGGGGTTCTAAAGGGTTAACTAGCTTTTATAACATGGAGCACATTGTCCATCCAGAAATTCTGCTCTTCAAGAATACAGGACTATATAACCAAAATGGTTACTTACTAAGTGTACTTCTAATAACTCTTCCAAATAATTGTTTGGATAATTGTCTTCCAAACCATCTCTCTCTCTGTCCTTATGTATAGTCAAGCCAGGTTGAGTTAGCAGTGGAGGAGAGAGACAGGGAGGAACAGGCTGTAGACTACTTTGCCCGTCCTGAGCCTGCCATGATGCAGGTGTTTTTAAATCATCACCCCAAACAGGATGCTAAAAACCCTGTGGTGAAGAAGGTGTTCACCAGTAAAGATGGCAAAAGCAGAAAGTGGCTGACATATTGTCAAGAACGTCATGCTTTATTTTGTTTTTTATGTCTGGCCTTCAGCAAGACAACTGACTCCAACATTTTCATAAATGGAATGTCAGATTGGAGACATGTGCACCAGAGATCGGAAGAGCATGAAAAAAGCATGGCACACAGAAATTGTGCCGAAGCTTATTTTTTAAACTGCTCAAAAGCTGACATCAAAAACCTACTGGGGGGCAGACAGCTGACAGAGCAGAGAAATCAGGTCAAGAAGAGGCGTCAGGTTTTGGAACGGGTAGTGGAGGTCGTAAAAGTGATAGGAAAGAGGGGCCTAAGCTACAGACAGGTGGAGAATGAGGCTGCGTATACCCTGGACAACGATAGCCTCGACCATGGAAATTTTTTGGAGCTGATCATTTTATTGGGAAAATATGATGTGTGTTTAAAAGAGCATCTGAGTAATGTGATTGAGAAGAGCAAAAAGTTGCATGTGACACCAGGATCAAGAGGCAGAGGTTCCCTCATCTCTTTACTGTCTAAAACGACCGTCAACTCTGTGATTGATACCCTCCAGAACTTAATTCAGCTAAACATCTCCACTGAGATCCGGAAAGCTGGAATGTTTTCTGTCCAGCTGGATACAACACAGGACATAACAGCGCAAGACCAATGCTCAGTCATTTTGAGGTATGTGACTGATGTTGTCAATGAGAGGCTTGTCGCAGTGGTCCGGTGCAGCGCATCCACTGGACAGTCCTTTGTCGACTTGTTAAAAGAGGTCCTTGAGCATCTGAAACTGGACCCAAGTCTGTGCATTGGAAATGCAACAGATGGAGCTTCAAATATGCAGGGACATTACAGAGGCTTCTCTGCACTGCTGGCATCACAGTCCCCCAACCATGTACATGTATGGTGCTATTCACATGTCCTCAATCTTGTGCTGTCTGATACCACTCATATAGTGATAGAGAGTGGATCACTGTTTGATCTCCTCAATGACACAGCAGTCTTCATCAGGGAGTCATATCAGAGAGTGAACATTTGGGAGAAGGAAAGCCATGACAAGAGACACAGACGCATTGCTCCAATTGGAGAGACACGTTGGTGGGCTAAGCACGATGCTCTGAACAAAATATTTGGATCATTTGGAAAGCCTCAAGAAAGTTTGTACATTGATGTGTTGTCCACGCTCACAGCCATACAGGAACTGAAGACTGTGAAAGGAAATGTACGCACCAAAGCCAGAGGCTACAAAGAGGGCCTACTCAGGTATGAGACTATACTTACAGCTCAATTATTCCTTAGGATATTTGAGCATACATCACCATTGTCAAAGTACCTGCAGACGGAAGGGATGGACATCCTCTCTGCCCATAGGATGGTCATGTCAACACAAGGTGCCCTAAAAAAGATGGCGAGAGATTTCCTGGCTGTCAAGGCTGCTGCTGATGACTTTGTGAAATGGGCAAATGAAAAACTTGAGCAGCAAGATGAGGAGACCGACATGGAAGTGGAGGCTGCACTGCCACAGAAAAGAAGAAAGAAGAAGAAAGCCATGCCGGGTGAGATGTCTCAGGATGACACCATTATTGATGCTGAGAGAGCCTACGAGGTAAAGGTTCATAACCAAATTGTTGATACAGCTATTGAGGCCATCCACCAAAGATTTCTGACACATGGCACTCTTTATGCAGATTTGTCATTTCTGGATCCAAAAAACTTCTCCCTGATCCGAAACCATGCTCTTCCTAAATCTGCACTTGAAGACCTCAGCAAGTGCCTGCTTAAATTTGATGATAAGGCAACAGTTGACAACCTGCAGTATGAGCTGAAAAGCTTAGCGGGACAGTGGGACAAGCTAAAAGAGTCACCACTGGATGAATATGTGACCAGGACAGTGGAGGATGGACCTGATGAAAAGGAAGAGGACATGGAAATCATCAACAAAAGCTGTGCCTCCTGCAAAGACTGCCCACTGTGCTGCTATCAGATTCTACAGAGATTCAACATGCTCACTGATGCATATCCCCTGCTTGGACTTGCGTACAAGTTTTTGCTGACACTTTCAATAACCCAGGTGGCATGCGAACGATCATTTTCAACCCTAAAATATATTAAAAGCCGACTGAGGAGCAGCCTGTCTGCCAGTAAATTGGAAGCCTTCATGTTGATGGCCACTGAAAAGGACATCCTTGTGGCCCTGGACACAGACACTGTAATTGACAGAGTTGCAGAGAAGAGCAAGCTACTGCGGAAACTGCTGTTATTGTAAGGTGAGATGAGATCATTGATATTATTATAAAAATATATTTATAATATTGTAGACTGAAAATGTGACTCATTATTCCCTTTACTCTCTCTCTCTCTTTGTCCCTCTCTCTCTCTTTCTCTCTCTCAGGATGCCCAAACTGAAGTTTGTTGTTTTGAGGATGTTCAGAGCCCCATGGAGCCATTTCCACTGAGTAAGTATAAAATATGTGCAACCATCTCTCTACATTGTTATTTATTAAAGATACTTGTATGGTGATCATTTTACTAATTCAGTTATCATTCTCGTCGCTCTCTCTCTCTTTCTCTCTCTCAGGATGCCTAAACTGAAGTTTGTTGTTTTGAGGATGTTCAGAGCCCCATGGAGCCATTTCCACTGAGTAAGTATAAAATATGTGCAACCATCTCTCTACATTGTTATTTATTAAAGATACTTGTATGGTGATCATTTTACTCATTCAGTTATCATTCTCGTCGCTCTCTCTCTCTTTCTCTCTCTCAGGATGCCCAAACTGAAGTTTGTTGTTTTGAGGATGTTCAGAGCCCCATGGAGCCATTTCCACTGAGTAAGTATAAAATATGTGCAACCATCTCTCTACATTGTTATTTATTAAAGATACTTGTATGGTGATCATTTTACTCATTCAGTTATCATTCTCGTCGCTCTCTCTCTCTTTCTCTCTCTCAGGATGCCCAAACTGAAGTTTGTTGTTTTGAGGATGTTCAGAGCCCCATGGAGCCATTTCCACTGAGTAAGTATAAAATATGTGCAACCATCTCTCTACATTGTTATTTTTTAAAGATACTTGTATGGTGATCATTTTACTCATTCAGTTATCATTCTCGTCGCTCTCTCTCTCTTTCTCTCTCTCAGGATGCCCAAACTGAAGTTTGTTGTTTTGAGGATGTTCAGAGCCCCATGGAGCCATTTCCACTGAGTAAGTATAAAATATGTGCAACCATCTCTCTACATTGTTATTTTTTAAAGATACTTGTATGGTGATCATTTTACTCATTCAGTTATCATTCTCGTCGCTCTCTCTCTCTTTCTCTCTCTCAGGATGCCCAAACTGAAGTTTGTTGTTTTGAGGATGTTCAGAGCCCCATGGAGCCATTTCCACTGAGTAAGTATAAAATATGTGCAACCATCTCTCTACATTGTTATTTATTAAAGATACTTGTATGGTGATCATTTTACTCATTCAGTTATCATTCTCGTCGCTCTCTCTCTCTTTCTCTCTCTCAGGATGCCCAAACTGAAGTTTGTTGTTTTGAGGATGTTCAGAGCCCCATGGAGCCATTTCCACTGAGTAAGTATAAAATATGTGCAACCATCTCTCTACATTGTTATTTATTAAAGATACTTGTATGGTGATCATTTTACTCATTCAGTTATCATTCTCGTCCCTCTCTCTCTCTTTCTCTCTCTCAGGATGCCCTCACTTTGTGTAGGCCCTACTCCACTGCCACCTTTGATCACCAGGGAGTCAGTCAAGAGAGAGTGAGTACACTGGTCCACTTGCACTGGTACACTGGTCCATGGAGCTTAGTTCTCAGCTTTGTAGGTTTTTTTGGGAATGGAACAGTAGATATGCATATCTACAGGGTTTGCAAGGATGGTGTACTGTTTGGATGTGTCCGACCGATTGTGGTGGGCCGGTCTGAGCAAAAATGCCAGGGCCCTTTTTTTCTCCCAGTCCAGCCCTGAATCCAGCTAACCGAGTTAGCGACGTACGAAGAACGGGCCCCAGGTTAGGTTCTATGGACTCTCTCACACTTATCAACACTCGGATTATCCTTCACACTACATTTCCCATAAGTCATTGCCTGGAATGATTGTTTAATCACCTTCACCTGTGTCTTGTTATGTGCTGCACCTCTCAGTTATACTTTGCGAAGTTTTGTCAGTTTATCTGCCCACCTGTAGTTCATCATATGATCTTCTCACACGTGGAGAGATCAATGCTGACCCCTTGAGGATGACAAGTGAACTCACTACACATGTAAACCCTCAACACGTCAGTACAATCTGTAAATGTTTTTTAGTAGTAATCTGAATTTTAACAAAGGTCTGAAGCCACTGAAAGCTTTGTCAGCACATTCACAGCGGGTTTAAGTCACATATAGATCCTGAATCATTAAAGAAACAGACAGTGAGGACACAATTGAGATTTGCATTAAATCTCTCAGTCAATTCTTCTTCTTTGCTCTCAGATAAAAGAGAACATGTGAGAATGAATTGGCACAAATGCAGGTAAATTATTTATATTCATTTTTAAGTGAACCCTTTAAAATAATATTACCCAAATATCACTGTGATATGAATCGCATTTGATCTTTTAAATCCAAATCACTTCAGATCCAATGAATCAATACTTTACAGTTTTTTACAATCGCTATGACAGTTTTTTCATTACATTTAACAAGTTTCCTAAACTCTTAACACGGTTAGCACAACATACGTCTTTGTATGCTATACAATTAACACATTTCTTGTTGCTATGACACAAAATGCATACAGTTAACACAAATTTAAAATGCTTGAACTTCTTTTACACACAAGCTCAACCAATAACAAAACAATGTAATTTTACAGCCAAATTTACAAATGCTTTCACACTGTATGTCAGAACAGATAACATCATGTTCTAAACATAACTTATATAGGCTAAAGTCAAAGTGAACAGCTGTTCATATTGTGAATTGAAACACAAATATATTCCCTGTATTTTATTCCATTGCTAATGAGAAAAAGCTTATTGAAGTTATGCAAATATATAAATCACAGCTGATTCCCATCTAGGAAGTACACTCAGGTGTTGAGTTTCTTTCAATCGCATGACCATATGTTATAAAAGAAGACTCTTTGGGCTGATCTTGTGTGGAAAAGGAACAATATAGAGCAACACAAAGAGAGAAAGAAAGAAAGAAAATGCCTGCACAAGGGAGAGGAAGACGAGTACCAGGACAAGGGAGAGGAGTGGGGAAAGGGCAAGGGAGAGGAGTGGGGCAAGGGCAAGGCAGAGGAGTGGGGCAAGCGCAAGGGAGAGGAGTGGGGCAAGCGCAAGGGAGAGGAGTGGGGCAAGGTAGAGGAGTAGGGCAAGGTAGAGGGAGGGGAGTTTCGAATGCGTGGTGGCGCTCAAAGAAGGACCAGAGCTAGGGTAACTGATCAAATAAGAGCTACTATCATTGATCATGTCATAAACCACGGGCTATCATACAGAGAGGCTGGTGAACGAGTACAGGCAAATCTCAGCCGGGACACAGTGGCATCCATTGTCCGTATTTTCAGAGAAACCAACAGGTAGGATGTGCTTCTAGTAAAGTGTAAATAATTTTACCATTTAGTAGAGTGACTCTATGCCTCCGATCTCTAATATGTAACTGTATTTTGTCCCTCTAAGGATTCAACGTCTACCTCCCTCGGGGCAGAGGAAAGCTCCTAAATGAAGAACAGGAACTTGCTATTGTCAACATGGTGATTGCTGAAAATGAAATAAAACTGAAGGACATTCAGTCCAGTGTTGTAGAGGACAACCTTGTCTTTGGGAACATTGCAGCAATCAGCATAACATCCATTTCTCGGACTCTAGCTAAACACAGAGTCCGAGTGAAGTAACTATACGAAGTTCCTTTTGAAAGGAACACTGAGCGTATCAAAGAACTACGTCACCAATATGTCCAGGTAAGGTTATGCAATACAGTCATTACTGTACTATACATTGTGTGTTTTGCAGTAAACTACTCTATAAACCTGGAGAACATTAGGACATACAGTAAATATACAGCACAGCATTTACATACACTGAGTAATTACTACACTGTGTAATTACTCAAAGAGTCATGGAGTTGGAGGCCAATCAAGTCCCAAACATAATTGGCAGAAGGGCCACAGTCACCGTGCCGGGGCAGAGAGGAGCCAATATTACCATGTGCGCCGCAATCTCCAACAACGGTGCACTCCTGCATAAATGTGAGATTGGCCCCTACAACACCGACCGCCTTCTCCTGTTTTTAGAAGACCTTCACGAAAGACTGGTGCCAGAGGTAGAAAGGGGACAGGTGGAAGACCACTTGCCAATATATGTGATCACATGGGACAATGTGGCATTCCACCATTCCCGTGCAGTCACAGCCTGGTTTGACGCCCATCCAAGGATAATGTCCCATTTCCTTTCTCCTTACTCCCCTTTCCTCAACCCCATTGAGGAGTTTTTCTTAGCCTGGAGATGGAAGGTTTTTGACCATCGTCCACATGACCAAATGTCCCTCCTGGATGCAGGATTCTTCCCAAGATGCCTTGCCAGAGAATATATCAGGTGTGATATGGATGAGAACATGTGGCCAAATGCAGAAGACCGAGCAGATTAGAAGATTACTTTTTTTATTATTATTATTATTCCGGTGCTTTTTCTGTTTGTATATCTTGCAGTAATGTCCTTTTTCAAATAAAGTCTTCACTGCAGCAATTCTGTCTCTGTCTTTTTTTTCATAAACTGTGCATTCTATAAAGCTACGCTGAGATGGTCATACATTTTTGTATTATATTTCTGCAGCAAAAGAAACAAAATGCATGCATTTACTAAACCCACCAAAACTAAAATGTAGAGAGGCTTCAAAAGAAACTACAGTGCAAAACACAATCTATGATCAATACAATAAACTGTCTATTGTATAAGGGCAGACCTGACACATAAAATAATGCAGTTTCTGTAAATTCAGCTGATGTTAGTGTTTTTTTTGTCATTGTGTTATGATTGACTAAATGTTCCTGTTGGAAGAGAACATGTGTTAGTGTTTTGAAACATGTTTGCAATGTTTTGTTAGACATAGTGTATTGTGTTAGTGAATTATTGTATTTTGAAAATTAGTTTTGGAGTTTAGTTTACAATGTGTGATTTTGAGCATGAAATTAACCGTTTTGCCAATTGTGTGTTTTAGGTGTGTTGGTGCGTTAAGAGTTTAGGAAACTTGTTAAATGTATTGAAAAAACTGTCATAGCGATTGTAAAAAACTGTAATACAATATTATCATTTAAATGAAACAACAATACTGTTCAATTCATTGAGATCAGCTCTGTCTCACTGACTGCTTGTTATTATTATAACTCACTTTTATTGACTGCAGTGTTTATAACACATGAAAATGAGTCAAATGTACAAAACCCGACATTAAATAACAACAAATAAAGACACAAGCTTGAATAAAAGAACTGTAGCAGAAAAACTGTGTGTCAAAATAAGTTATTTATGTGTGATACAGTCATAGTGTTGTGTGTGAGGTTTGTGTTCAGTGTTGTGTGTGAGGTTTGTGTTCAGTGTTGTGTGTGTGAGGTTTGTGTTCAGTGTTGTGTGTGTGAGGTTTGTGTTCAGTGTTGTGTGTGAGGTTTGTGTTCAGTGTTGTGTGTGAGGTTTGTGTTCAGTGTTGTGTGTGAGGTTTGTGTTCAGTGTTGTGTGTGAGGTTGGTGTTCAGTGTTGTGCGTGAGGTTTGTGTTCAGTGTTGTGCGTGAGGTTTGTGTTCAGTGTTGTGCGTGAGGTTTGTGTTCAGTGTTGTGCGTGAGGTTTGTGTTCAGTGTTGTGTGTGTGAGGTTTGTGTTCAGTGTTGTGTGTGAGGTTTGTGTTCAGTGTTGTGTGTGTGAGGTTTGTGTTCAGTGTTGTGTGTGAGGTTTGTGTTCAGTGTTGTGTGTGTGAGGTTTGTGTTCAGTGTTGTGTGTGAGGTTTGTGTTCAGTGTTGTGCGTGAGGTTTGTGTTCAGTGTCGTGTGTGAGGTTTGTGTTCAGTGTCGTGTGTGTGAGGTTTGTGTTCAGTGTCGTGTGTGTGAGGTTTGTGTTCAGTGTTGTGTGTGAGGTTTGTGTTCAGTGTCGTGTGTGAGGTTTGTGTTCAGTGTCGTGTGTGTGAGGTTTGTGTTCAGTGTTGTGTGTGTGAGGTTTGTGTTCAGTGTTGTGTGTGAGGTTTGTGTTCAGTGTTGTGTGTGTGAGGTTTGTGTTCAGTGTTGTGTGTGAGGTTTGTGTTCAGTGTTGTGTGTGAGGTTTGTGTTCAGTGTCGTGTGTGTGAGGTTTGTGTTCAGTGTTGTGTGTGAGGTTTGTGTTCAGTGTGTTCAGTGTTGTGCGTGAGGTTTGTGTTCAGTGTTGTGCGTGAGGTTTGTTTTCAGTGTTGTGTGTGAGGTTTGTGTTCAGTGTGTTCAGTGTTGTGCGTGAGGTTTGTGTTCAGTGTTGTGCGTGAGGTTTGTGTTCAGTGTTGTGTGTGAGGTTTGTGTTCAGTGTCGTGTGTGTGAGGTTTGTGTTCAGTGTCGTGTGTGTGAGGTTTGTGTTCAGTGTTGTGTGTGAGGTTTGTGTTCAGTGTTGTGCGTGAGGTTTGTGTTCAGTGTTGTGCGTGAGGTTTGTGTTCAGTGTTGTGCGTGAGGTTTGTGTTCAGTGTTGTGCGTGAGGTTTGTGTTCAGTGTTGTGTGTGAGGTTTGTGTTCAGTGTCGTGTGTGTGAGGTTTGTGTTCAGTGTCGTGTGTGTGAGGTTTGTGTTCAGTGTTGTGTGTGTGAGGTTTGTGTTCAGTGTTGTGTGTGTGAGGTTTGTGTTAAGTGTTGTGTGTGTGAGGTTTGTGTTCAGTGTAGTGTGTGAGGTTTGTGTTCAGTGTTGTGTGTGAGGTTTGTGTTCAGTGTTGTGTGTGTGAGGTTTGTGTTCAGTTTTGTGCGTGAGGTTTGTGTTCAGTGTTGTGCGTGAGGTTTGTGTTCAGTGTTGTGCGTGAGGTTTGTGTTCAGTGTTGTGTGTGAGGTTTGTGTTCAGTGTCGTGTGTGTGAGGTTTGTGTTCAGTGTTGTGTGTGAGGTTTGTGTTCAGTGTGTTCAGTGTTGTGCGTGAGGTTTGTGTTCAGTGTTGTGCGTGAGGTTTGTTTTCAGTGTTGTGTGTGAGGTTTTTGTTCAGTGTTGTGTGTGAGGTTTGTGTTCAGTGTTGTGTGTGTGAGGTTTGTGTTCAGTGTCGTGTGTGTGGTTTGTGTTCAGTGTTGTGTGTGTGAGGTTTGTGTTCAGTGTTGTGTGTGTGAGGTTTGTGTTCAGTGTTGTGTGTGTGAGGTTTGTGTTCAGTGTCGTGTGTGTGGTTTGTGTTCAGTGTCTTGTGTATGAGGTTTGTGTTCAGTGTTGTGTGTGAGGTTTGTGTTCAGTGTTGTGTGTGAGGTTTGTGTTCAGTGTTGTGTGTGAGGTTTGTGTTCAGTTGTGTGTGTGAGGTTTGTGTTCAGTGTTGTTGTGTGTGAGGTTTGTGTTCAGTGTTGTGTGTGTGAGGTTTGTGTTCAGTGTTGTGTGTGAGGTTTGTGTTCAGTGTTGTGTGTGAGGTTTGTGTTCAGTGTTGTGTGTGTGAGGTTTGTGTTCAGTGTTGTGTGTGAGGTTTGTGTTCAGTGTTGTGTGTGTGAGGTTTGTGTTCAGTGTTGTGTGTGAGGTTTGTGTTTAGTGTTGTGTGTGAGGTTTGTGTTCAGTGTTGTGTGTGTGAGGTTTGTGTTCAGTGTTGTGTGTGTGAGGTTTGTGTTCAGTGTTGTGTGTGAGGTTTGTGTTCAGTGTTGTGTGTGTGAGGTTTGTGTTCAGTGTTGTGTGTGAGGTTTGTGTTCAGTGTCGTGTGTGAGGTTTGTGTTCAGTGTCGTGTGTTTGAGGTTTGTGTTCAGTGTTGTGTGTGTGAGGTTTGTGTTCAGTGTCGTGTGTGTGAGGTTTGTGTTCAGTGTTGTGTGTGAGGTTTGTGTTCAGTGTCGTGTGTGTGAGGTTTGTGTTCAGTGTCGTGTGTGTCAGGTTTGTGTTCAGTGTTGTGTGTGAGGTTTGTGTTCAGTGTCGTGTGTGTGAGGTTTGTGTTCAGTGTTGTGTGTGAGGTTTGTGTTCAGTGTCGTGTGTGAGGTTTGTGTTCAGTGTTGTGTGTGAGGTTTGTGTTCAGTGTTGTGTGTGTGAGGTTTGTGTTCAGTGTTGTGTGTGAGGTTTGTGTTCAGTGTTGTGTGTGAGGTTTGTGTTCAGTGTTGTGTGTGAGGTTTGTGTTCAGTGTTGTGTGTGTGAGGTTTGTGTTCAGTGTTGTGTGTGAGGTTTGTGTTCAGTGTCGTGTGTGAGGTTTGTGTTCAGTGTTGTGTGTGAGGTTTGTGTTCAGTGTTGTGTGTGTGAGGTTTGTGTTCAGTGTTGTGTGTGTGAGGTTTGTGTTCAGTGTTGTGTGTGAGGTTTGTGTTCAGTGTTGTGTGTGAGGTTTGTGTTCATTGTTGTGTGTGTGAGGTTTGTGTTCAGTGTTGTGCGTGAGGTTTGTGTTCAGTGTTGTGTGTGTGAGGTTTGTGTTCAGTGTTGTGTGTGAGGTTTGTGTTCAGTGTTGTGTGTGAGGTTTGTGTTCAGTGTCGTGTGTGTGTGGTTTGTGTTCAGTGTTGTGTGTGTGAGGTTTGTGTTCAGTGTTGTGTGTGAGGTTTGTGTTCAGTGTTGTTGTGTTTTGTGTCACTGTGGGCCTCATGGCGCAGTAATACACATCAGAGTCTGATAGAGTAACAGAGGAGATCTCCACATACACATGTTTGTCTTGTTTCACAGCATGTGAATAGAGACGATGAGCAGGTTCAGATGTGTTTGAATATTCTGTGACTGACAGCAGAAACTCTGGTTTTGTGTTGAGATTCTGTCGATACCACTGGAGAGAGCTGACAGTGACACCACTAGTGAAGGTGTATTTACAAGAGAGAGTCAAATTTTTACCCTCAAACTCATGTTTTTCTGTAAACAACGACTCTATTGAATCAGCAAACAGAGTTCCTGTGGAAACAAAAGAGTATCAATTGATCAAGCTGTAAAATTATTATTTTGTACATTTTTACTGTATGTTTTTATTTTTATTTTGACTGAAATGTTGTTTGAATTATCATCTCTTACCAATGTAAAGTTGTATTATTATCCAGGTAAAGAGAAACATGATGTGTTCAGAGATTCTGTATATACTGAAGAAAACAACATCAGATGATTCAATCTGTCACTCTCATCTGTAAATAAGCTCCGCCCACTGTTGATGTATGATGTTAAAAAAACATTTTTTAAACAAAAAACTAATTGATTGGTGATAAAAGTCCTATAAGAATGAATAAAGGTCCTTTAAAACAGTTTAAAAGCATCTCAGGCTGAGACCTCAACAAGAAGACTGAAACAAATGTTAAGAAACATTGTTTTCAATAAATTCTAGGAAAAAGGAGTCTACTTTAAGCATGATCAAATATAACATAGGTTCATTTAAAGGAGATTAATTTATTCACAGTTTGATTTTACATTTACATTTGTGTTAATTCATAGTTTTGATCAAATGTGAGGAAAAAAAACTTTAAGCCGTGTATGTGCTCATATTATGTGTGTTAGCAAACATCAATAATAATATCAAAACAACATCATAACATTACAGGCATGTTATTATTATTATTATTATTATTATTATTCAACAGTTACATATAAAGAACTGAACATTTAAGTCAACATTAAATACAGTTTACCTTGAATTGCCGTCATTAAAAGTAAATGTATCAGACAGATGATCAACAGGCAACAAATATTGTGCCGATGAAAAAGAGTCAATTTACTGTTTACATTTGACATTGTGAGACTGTTAGTTTTCTCTGAACTACACACAGATGTAGGAGGAGTTTATCACCGTCTACAGTTCTGACACACGGTGGACAAAATGTGAAATTACATGATTTCCTCTAAAAATATTATTTTCCCCCTGCTTGACTTTCTACCAATAAACCTTTTTGAGTTTATATATTCTGCATATTCTAAATATGTTAGAAATGTATACGGACGATACTGTATTGTGCAAAATGACAATGTTGTTACCGTGACAGGTGACAGGTGTTACCGTGTTTTATTTTATTTGGGGCTGAATAGATTGTGGTTTTGATTATAGTTTGTGCTTCAAGTTAAATGTGAAAATATCTTTTGTACGACGTGTTTGATGTTTTGTGTCACTGGGCTTCATCTCTCAGAGCACAGTAATATAGAGCTGAATCTGACAGAGAAACATCATTAATATTGACTTCAGTGGATGTGTGTGATGCTGTTGCTTTAAACCGTTGATCTGAAGTATCTTCAGCACTCAATGATCGAGCACCTTTATACGCTAAATACAGAAGATCCCCGTGAGAAAACTTTCTGTACCAATAAAGTCGAACATCATTGCTGGTTGTACTATATGAACAGCTCAGTTTTATATTTTCTTTTTCTTTTACGATGATTGTAGTCCCTTTATCTGGCTCGATTTTGTCCCCAGTCACCAAACCTGTAAACAATAAACACAAAATAAAAAAATAATTTAAGCAAAGTTGGAAAAAACGAATAATATTGCTACAAAAGTAGAAAATCAATGAAATATTGAAAGCAATATACCTGTTGCCATAATAAGAACCAGTAAACAGCATTCATTCATGTTAAATCAGATGAACTCAGTTCTGTGTGGAGTCTTTCAGATCTGTGTTTGTGTATCAGACTCTGTGAGTCACTGCAGATCAGATATAAAGACAAACATCAACTTCCTGTTCTGCTCCTATTGGTCATCATGAGGGTCAAACTGATCATGTATCTGGTGAAACCGGATAGATTGGGTTTATATGGTACTTCTGTACGGTGAAATGTCTCCACCTGGAGCTAAAACATTTATATTGAGCATCTGAGATGTGAGAAGTTTTCAATCATAAACCGGATACTTCAAAAGACATTATTCCTCTGGGTTTTAACATTGAAAAGATTTTTCTTACAAAAATATTTTTTATTATAATTTGTCATACATTAACTTTATTTGTTTTAGTAACATTCCCATTTATTTTAAATAAACAGATTTGCATTAATCAGAAAAAAACATCATCAGTATAGAAATTGACTGTAAGTTTATTCTTTTCTCAAAACAATCATGACATCATCACATGTATTTGTTTTGTTTTTGACTCTTCTCACCATCAGTCATGTTTGTGTTGAGTGTTGTTGTGTTTTGTGTCACTGTGGGCTGCAGGGCGCAGTAATACACATCAGAGTCTGTGACTTTAACAGAAGAGATCTTCAGATCCACACTGCCGTCTGCTTTTCTGTGTTTGATGGAGATTCCAGAAACTGGAGGATCAGCTTCAGTTATGATGCCTGAATAATCCAGTATAAGAAACTGTGGTGCTGAAGCTGCATATTGACGATACCAGTGAAGACTATAGACAGAACCAGTGTAGTTACAAGACAGGGTCACATTCTCAGATTCAACTGCAAACACTGTATCTCTGTACGGACTGATGACTTCTTTAGCTCTGTAACCTACAACACAACATTATATGAGTAGAGTTCAAATAAGAGTATAGTGATATAATGATGAATGAATATTTTACCTTCAGTTACAGTCAATAATAGAAGAACACAAGTCAACATGACAGAGGAGGTTTCAACACACTTGTCTCAGGGAATTTCAGTGATCAACATTACAGATCATTGTGTTTCACAGGTCTGTGTTAAGCTCCACCTCTTGACATTCTCAGATGACAGATGAAAATATACAGTTAAACAAACAATACAGCTGGTCACATTACATTTGGTCATTTAGCAGACACTTTTATCCAAATCGACTTACAAATGAAGCAAACAATGAAGTTAATCGATCAACAGAAAGGGCCACAATAATGTTCTAGTGCTATGAAACTGGTCCCATTGAGCCCAAAACAGTAACAAGTGAAATGAAAACAACATACAGCCAACAACTCCATCACTAGAAGTCAAGGGTCAAGGGTCAAGAGCTCAACTAAAGGAAACACTAAACACTATCAGACTTTCTCCTTCACATCTTTTCTTGACTGTGTTTGTTAACAGCCGGTGTTAAAGTACCCGTGATCCCCAGTATGAGGTGTGTGCTTTATATGATGCTGGTGAGGAGGGAGATTGGTGTGATGGCTTACTTGATGTGATGAGGAGGATTATGGGAAATAAGGTCTAAATTGTGAACAGATTATAGATAATGAACATTATTGAACAAAACTCTTTTTTATTAACTTTCAGTTCCCTTTCGAGAGCGGTCACTTCGACATTGCGGAGACCACATATGAAACTCCTCCTCTTTTTCACTTTTCCTGAAGTCCTATAGGATAACGCCAGTAAAACTGGCCAATTGTCGCAAGACATGTACAGTATGCAAATACTGACGAATCTAGACAGTATAAATACAGTGCATGTGACGACAATTCCTCAGAATCTGCCATCGTTGAAGACGCAACTAGAAGTTCTTTCACCGCATCCGATGGCTTCATACTGTCGTCTTTGCGCGGGCCCCATTGGCCCGCAGGATACTCACGAGCACTGCATTGCCTGCCTGGACCTTGCTCACGCGGAGGATGCATTCTGGGAGTCTGATTGCGCGCACTGTGCGGACCTGCCGGCGCGTGTCTTGAGGACTCGCAGGAACATCGCTCGTGGACTCATAGGGTCGAGGCTCACCGCCGCCAACGAGCCGCTGGTGAGTCCACCCATTTCACGAGGTGGCGGCGACGACCCGGCTCCGGGCCCCCGTCCTCTGCCGTCAACTCATTCCCCAGTCCTCTACGTGGACGAGAGCCTTCGTCCCCGCCTTCCATCGCGGAACGCCATTTCCTTCGGCGCTGAGGAGGACTATGACTCCATGCCCATCTCTGCAAGAGGAGTGCGCTGTTTTTCCCAGACGTCCACGAGCACGTGGTGAAATCCTGGTCTGCACCTTAGTCGGCGCGCGTTCACGCTGCTACGCCAGCCATGTTCGACCACGTGGTCGGGGCTGAAGCCCACGGTTACGTGCGCATGCCACAAAAGCGCACCAAGGCTATGAGTCACATGCTGCCTCGACGATCTTATCAACCGTCTCCCAGAGCCCGCTCTTCATCCGCGCCTCACTCCTCGCAGAGACCCGCCAAGCAGCACGCGGCTCCCGCACCGGCTAGTCAAGGTCGCGAGCCGGACGTCCGTCCTAAACAAGGGTCGGGTCCAGCTAAGAAGAGGTACGGGCCGAACAGACGTCCGCGCTACGACGGCAGAGCTTCATCGGCTGCCAAGCCGTCATCCTGACGGACCTGGGAAGAGAAGGAGAGAGTCCGTGAGCGTGCCGGCGGCCCCCAACGCCGCTGTTTGCAACAGTTTCCCCCGCGGTTGCGGGCGATTATTGCAATGTTGTAAGTGTTGTTGTGTGAATGCAATAAAAACACATACCTGCTCACAGGAAGAGCTCTTCCCCCTCACCCACACAATGCTGCGTCCCTTGCCCTGCCACGGTGCAGCGCGAAGCCGCAGTTAATCCCAGCTATAACCAGCCTTCCCTCGTCCACGGAGGCTCCCATGGATGAGAGACCGCTGGATTCTCACGCGGGAGCCATTTTCCCGCCAGTGCATTTAACCTCGCTTGGGCCAGCGTGCTCCCCTAAACGGTCCACGGACGGTAACCCCCGAACAGATTCGGCCGTTATGTCTGTTTCTGGACGCGTGGAAAGCCATTCCAGGCATCTCTCTCTGGCTACTAAACGTGATAGAACACAGGTACTCCCTGCAGTTCAGGCGCAGACCTTCCCGCTTCAGCGGTGTGGTTCCGTCGCTTACGTCACTGCAAAACGCGCCTGTGTTGAGGCAGGAAATCTGCAGCCTGCTCGATCGAGCGTGTCCCTCCGAACGAGCAGGAAAGCAGGTTTTACAGCCGGTATTTTGTAGTGCCAAAGAGAGATGGTGGTCTGCGTCCGATTCTGGAATTGAGACCCGTCAACCGAGCGCTTTACAAGCAAGCGTTCAGAATGACAACTCTAAAACAGATCCTGGCAGAAGTGCGTCCCGGGGACTGGTTTGTATCCGTAGATCTGAAGGATGCGTACTTTCATGTTCAGATAGCCAAGCACCACCGAAGGTTCCTGCGATTCGCATTCGAGGATTTAGCGTACCAATTTGCTGTCCTCCCATTCGGACTGGCATTAGCTCCGTGCACATTCTCGAAGTGCATGGACGCGGCGCTTTCCCCTCTCAGAACGAGCGGAATGCGCATTCTCAATTATCTGGACGATTGGCTGATTTAAGCCCACTCTCGGAAGGTGCTAATCGGTCACACGCGGATGCTGCTTTGTCACTTGACATCCCTGGGGCTGCGCATGAACATGCAGAAGAGCAAACTCACACCGAGTCAGTCTATAACGTATCTGGGGGCATGTTTCGACTCAGTGGAGATGCGTGCTCGCCTCTCCCCAGAGCGGACGGAGTCCATCTCTTCAGCTCTACATTTGCTCAGGCCGGGCCGGTCTGTTCCCCTGAGGGAGTTCCAGAGGCTTTTGGGTCTCATGGCGTCGGCGGTCTGCCGCCTAGGTCTCCTGCACATGCGACCACCACAGTTCTGGCTAAAGGCTCGGGTTCCATGAAGAGCATGGTACTCGGGTCGGGCGCGAGTCCCGGTTACACTCAGTTGTATTTCTCGCTGATCCAATCCCCCATGGGGAGCGACGCGCTGACGGTGCTTTGGCCGGACATTCGGCTTTACGCGTTTCCTCCGGGGAAGATCTTACCCCTAGTGCGTCGGTGATTCTCGTCGCTCCGTTTTGACCGAATCAACCATGGTTTCTGGACCTGAGGAAGTTGTTGACAGCGCCGCCGTGGCGGATTCCCCTCAGGAGAGACCTGTTGTCCCAGGTGAACGGCACGATTTGGCACCCCAGTCCAGAGTTGTGGAACCTCCATGCCTGGCCGCTTCGGGCGTTCTAACTTAACTCCCTCAGCATGTACTGGATAGAATTTCGGAGTCTTGTGCGCCGTCTACCAGACGTTTATACGCTCTAAAATGGGAGGTGTTTGCTAAATGGTGCAGCAGTAACAATATCGACCCGGCGTCCTGCCCCGTGTCTGATATTTTATCTTTCCTGCAGCACAGGCTGGACAACGGCGGCCTCCCTTCAACGCTGAAGGTTTATGTGGCGGCTATCGCCTCATTTCGTTCCCTGGTTGATGGGCAATTGATTGGTAGGCACATGTATTGTGTAATTTCTGGGTTATTTTGAGATGATTTGATGAGGCTTCACTGCAAAGTGCAGTATTATGTACCACAGTTTTAATCTACCTGTTTTAGTATTAAGAAGTATTCATAGGAACATTAGAATATGTGGGAGTATTAGTAATATAATCAGAAACCACATTTAACCACAGTTGATTATGCAATGATTTAAGGGCCATGATCAGCATACTAAGCCATAATCAAGTATCATTTATTTACATTTATCAAACATATATATTTACACTTATGATTTAAGAGCACAACACTGTTTTATTCTCACTAACTATATACTCACACTTATGGTTTAAGAAAAATTCAGTGTTGTCTAAAAACGCATGACCACTCCACATTGAATTGAAGTATACAGAAGTGTTGTCTAAAAACGCATGACCACTCCACATCGAATTGAAGCAGTATGTTCATTACACCAGTTTAAAGACTTTATAGCCGCAGGTACATCATATGTATGCACGAGTTACAGTTTTACTACTATAATTATGGGCTTGAAAAAACTGTAACTTTAGATGCTTTGGGAAGATCTCACTTTGTTTGGCATGCGCAAATAAAGTTAACTTTTTGACACCTGGACCCTCTTTGTCTGAGCAATTCTTTGAAGCTACAAGAACAACATTCCACGACACATGCTGGTGTTCAGATTCCTCAGAGGAGCTAGGAGACTTTCCCCCCTGCGAACCCCTTCGGTGCCGCCTTGGGACTTAGCGCTGGTGTTGAAGGCTCTCTCTTCTCCCCCTTTCGAGCCTTTGGACGCGGTTTCTGTAAGAGAGCTCACTCTAAAAACCGTTCTCCTTCTCGCCCTTGCTTCGGCTAAGTGCATAGGGGATTCACAAGTGCTCTCAATCGGCGCTGATTTCATTCGTTTTGGACCCGGCGACTGCAGCGTCACTCTCCGGCCGAAATCGGGTTATGTGCCAAAGTCCATGTCTACCCCTTTTAGAGCGCAGGTCATTTCTTGCCCGCTTTGTCTTCCGAGTCGTCAGACTCGCAGGATGCTAACGCTCAGAGAGCGGTATGCCCGGTAAGGGCCTTGCGGGCTTACATTGATCGCACGGCCGGGATTCGGCAGTCTGAGCAGCTCTTTATTTGTTTTGGTGGGGGTACTAAAGGCCAGGCTGTCTCAAAACAGAGGCTCTCTCACTGGGTGGTGGACGCTATTACCTTTGGCGTACGAGAGTCAGGATCAGATCTGCCCCTCCGGTATCAGAGCTCATTCGACTAGGCTATCGTCTCTTCGTGGGCCTGGTCTAAGGGCACATCTATTCAGGACATATGCTGTGCAGCTGGCTGGTCTTCACAGAACACCTTCGCCAGGTTCTATAGATTGGATGTGTCCTCGTTGGCTTCTCAAGTCCTCTCGGTGAGTGCTGATCACGCTTATCTTCTACCTTGTAATGTATTGTGCTACACAGTTGTTGCCGCATTGCTGTTTACACTGGGCTTGGTGTACTTATGTTCGCTATTATATCGCCCGGGATTCCGTGCTGGGTCTACTGCTGTGGTGTCTGCCCTGTTCAGCGCAGCCCGCTGCGTTCGTTGGGGTTGGATATGCAAATTTGCCAAGAGCCAAATCTAGCAGTTCATTGGTGTGTTCAGTGATCTAGCAGTTCATAGGCCGGTTTCAGCCAATCAGCTGTTAACGCTTGGGGCGACCTCACGAATGGTTGATTTGTTTGCTCCACATACTTTGTGTGTTATCCCATTTGTCGGGCTGTTTTTGCTAGCTCGCACGGCAGGATTGTACTACCGTTCCATATGCGGTCTCCGCAATGTCGAAGTGACCGCTCTCGAAAGGGAACGTCTCCGGTTACTTTCGTAACCTCGGTTCCCTGTGAAGCGGGAACGAGACATTGCGTAGAACGCTATGTTCGCCGCTTATCTCCGGGCAGGCGTTCTATCGTAGATTCTGAGGAATTGTCGTCACATGCACTGTATTTATACTGTCTAGATTTGTCAGTATTTGCATACTATACATGTCTTGCGTCAATTGGGCAGTTATACTGGCGTTATCCTATAGGACTTCAGGAAAAGTGAAAAAGAGGAGGAGTTTCATATGGGTTCTCCGCAATGTCTCGTTCCCGCTTCTCAGGGAACCGAGGTAACGAAAGTAACCGGAGATGGTGTTACTGTATCCTGTCTTATACAAAGCTTTGTGGTTTACATACAGACAGTGGCGGAGGTAGGGTTTTATATATCGGGTGGCCAGGGGGACCAAGGCTACTTCAGGGGGTCCACAGACCATGACATAAAAGTCAAATAAGTTAACACATTGTATTAGCAATGTTTCTATTATATGTAAATTGTCAGTATATTTCTTTCTAATGAAATATAATAAAACAGAACATTCATATTCACAGGACCACTAAACAAAAACCAAATGCAATGACTTGCACACTATTCAAATCCCATCCATCCACTTGTTAGTTTAAAATACCTTATAGAATCTGAAAACTGTTAAAGATTGACTCTCCTGGAGAAAATGGGTCTGGTTATTTCAGACAACATATGTTTACAAAAAGTCTCTTATACAGAATTATAACTAAATTCATCAAAGTGCGCCAGTTTAAAAGTTAACATACAGCTGATTCTTAATCCAGTATGATGTTATGTTAACAACTAATAACAGCTTTTGTGATAAACTGTTGAAGACTTTCTTGTTTGATCTGAGATCATAAATTGTCCAGTGGTCTTCTGAGAAATCCTCCAGATCCTCCACAATCTTCTACATCTTTGACCTCTGTCCAGTAGTGACTGTAAAAGGTTGAGATTCATCTGATGAGAATTGAGAGACACATACACAACTATTACAAAAGATACAAACATTACTTGACGCTCAAGAAGTCAACACAATATATTTTAAGTCTGGTGGGTGTAAATCTTTAAACTAAATAAAACAAGTGATTTCAACAACATAATGTGAATTGACACTGCTCACCCAACCCAAAGGTTTACATGCACATGAATTTTAAATGTATAGTGTTGACGTCTTGTGCATCATGGGATGTTTCTGTTTTTTTGTAATAGTTGTGTATGAGTCTCTCAATTCTCATTAGTGTGAAAAGATGAATCTCAACATTCAGTCACTGAGGAACAAGCGTCAATGTAACCAGGCTAAATAATGAGAAACCCGATTAAGCTGTGTAACCCGGTCACAAAAGGGTTAACTTTTACTTTCGTATCTTTGATTGATTTGTAAGTGAGCAAATGGGTGACTTCTGAGGCAGTGAGCTGACCAATCAGCTGCTAGCTAGGCTTGGTTACAGTTACGTCTCTAGTTTCGTGTCTGTGCACGTTCTTCTTTCGGCGCCAACACTCAAACATAAGAGGCGCGTTATCCACTTGATAAGACGGAAAAACGGAGTTCTGTAATCATTATTGCTTATACTGACTACACTGTGTTGTAATATAGAGTGTGAAAGGGAGCTGTGCCTGAATCCACTGGTTGTTACAGAACTAAAGGCAGTGAATTCCGCTAATATGGTGAGTTGTTTATTTGGCGCTAGGCCTCTGAGTTCGCTAGTATTTATGTTAACAGGCTTTGATGCCCAGTTGTATTTATCCTAGTCTGCTGAGTTTATTATGAGTTCACTAGCATTTATGTTAACAGGCTTTGATGCCCAGTTGTATTTATCCTAGGGCCCGTTCTTCGTACGTCGCTAACTCGGTTAGCTGGATTTGATTGTTGACGATTTGGCATGATCTTGGATTGTTCGGTTCTTGGACGCTCATCCTGGACTTGCTGTCATAGCAACAGGTCCGTAAGCTTGAACCTGCTCGGGAGCAGGCTAACTTCATGTAAACAGGATTAGATTGCAGCTTTATAAGCGGAGGAGATAGGTAAGTCTGTCGCAGCCATGTCTTGTCCATTTGTACGACAGCAACCTGTTGCGGAAGGTGCAAGAATAATTCGCAGAGCTTTTCGAATGAATAGACAGGATCATTTAGTGCAGCGCGATAGCGTCATTGTTGAGAGATACCGTTTTTCTCGTGAGGGTGTTATTTACATCATTCATTTGTTGGAACCACACATAACGTGTTTAACACGGAGGAGTCGGGCTTTAACAACAGCACAGACTGTGTGCATTCGCAAACTTTACCTGCCGCTCAAGCAGTTTTTAGGGCTTTTTGTGTTATTTCTAAGCCACTTAAAAATTTTTTTTAGCTATTGCAAGAACATTTATAATTGTTAATGACATGCAATCATGACCATACCAATAAGTATGAATAACAGTATGTGTCCTTTAGGCTTCCCTAACGTGATTGGTGCCATAGACAGCACACATGTCCCCATCAAGGCCCCCTCCGGCAAAATATAATTTTATAATTATAAAATATAAATATAATGAGGGGGATTTTGTGAAGCGAAAGGGCGTTCATAGTGTAAATGTGCAGGTAAATTACTATTACAATTTATAATATTCCAGATTATTTCATGGAAAAAAAGTAATGAAATCAAAAAGTATGCAGTTGACTGACTAAAATCTCTTTGATGGTGTGTAACTCTATGCTCCACGTCACCAATGTGGAAGCATAATGGCCAGGATCAGTGTATGACTCAAGAATTTTCAGAGAGTCACATTTATGCACATTATTTGAACGTGGTAAGGGAACAAACATTTCAAGCTCACAGTATTATACACAGTATTATGCTGAGCCTAACAGAACTGCATTTTTCCATTATACAGGGGCTTGTGACAGGATCCTGCTTGGAGACAGGGGCTATGCCTGCAGGCAGTATTTTATAACGCCCTTCCGTGAGCCAAACCCTGGACCACAAACCCGTTACAATGCAGCTCTAGCCAGGACAAGCATTGAAATGACCTTTGGGCAACTAAAGGGAAGATTTCAGTGTCTGAAAAGTCTGAGGGTTGCACCTGACAGGGCCTGTGACATAATTGTTCCATATGCCATATTGCATAACATTGCCACCATCAGAAAGGAGAGGACCCCTGTGGTGGGGGTGCAGACTGATGATGACCTCCGGCCAGTGCACTTGAACCAACCTAGTGGCAGAGCTGCACGGGACAGAATTGTGGAACACCATTTTTTTACTGAATAAAAGACTAGACAAATATGCTTAGTTTCTTGAGTTTTATTTAAAAGATTATTTATAAAGAAAAGCCAGCAAGTCATATTTTGCCTGCAATAAGAGATAGTTATGGAAAGTCAGCAATACTACTATGTGTGAAATAGTGTATTAGCACTTACTCTGAAGCAACTCTATCTCCAGTGAAATTTTTCTCTCTTTCAAGTTGTCGAGTTCAATTTCTCCTCTAATTTCTCTTTTTTCACCTTAAAATACTCTATTTTTGGTTAAAGATGTCGTTTATATAGGGAACGGATGTCACCCGGTGTAATTTTGTGAAAAAAAGGGTCAAAACATGCCTCATGCAACAAAAGTAAAAGTACAACACTGCCCACCTCTGTATCAGCAGTTCTTTGTGCAGACTGTTCTGTGAGCCTTTCTGTAGACCTTTCTCTAGGTGTGGACTCCTGCAACTCATGTTGCAGACAGAAAGAATAGGTACACAAGTATATACAAATTATAGTTAAGTTATTTATGCACTTACAGGTTCTTCCTCCAAAGGACAGTCATCTGAGAGGATTTCTTCACGTGCAATGGAAATAAATGGGTATTACAATGTGTTGCACTCTTGGGGGGGGGGGGAATAATGTCATTACAATTAACTACACTGTAAAAAAATTATGTGATCAATTACTCATGGCAACATATTTTATATGAACAAAGTTTATTAGTTTTCACTTTCACAAACATTTGAAATGACTGTACCAAATTCATTTAATGCAGCAACAAACCATTTTACAGTATACTAAGAGAAATAAAAGCTCATTTAGCCTAACAGTAATGTAGGTGTTGCTGCTACTGGTCCCTGGCTTTGGGTATAAGGAAGAGCTGCCCCCAGGGATGCCCTCCACACTGGGTTGGTTTGAATTCAACCCAAGGGCCAGCTCTTCTGCTGGGGTATATTGTGGGGGTGCAGGACCACCACCTGTAATCTTTCAGCCTTTTACTTTGTGGCTGTCATAAATAGACACATCATTTAACAGTGGCTTTTTACATAAGGACTGTATAAGAAGTAAAGGCTACCATTTTGTAGAATATTCTTGTACTTCACATTTACTTGTTCCCATGTTCTAGTGGGTCCCGTGGTGGCTCTGACATATGTAAATATGAAATAAATAAAAAATGCAAAAATACATACTGTAGAAAGTGATAGAAACATCTGACATGGACACTATTTATGCATTTAATTTGTTTGAATTAAATGTTCAAATTGGGCATAACCTTCCATTAAAAGCTCTCGTTCTGCTTGAGAGGAAAACTGGGCGTGTTCTTTAGCCATGCTGAACAGCCAATCACAGCGTTGCTGATCATTGTTTCTACTATCGATACATATCCCCTTTTAAACCAACGCAAGAACGCGCAATGATCTCAGATAACTCAATCCAGCGATACTAATCATAAACAACAGTTGTGTTCGAAGAACCCAATTAGCCGGATCATGATTAGCACGATGATGTCATCTTGGATGTGTCTTTTGATCTCGGATGTAATAAGCGACGTACGAAGAACGGGCCCCTAGTCTGCTGAGTTTATTATGAGTTCGCTAGTATTTATGTTAACAGGCTTTGATGCCCAGTTGTATTTATCCTAGTCTGCTGAGTTTATTATGAGTTCGCTAGTATTTATGTTAACAGGCTTTGATGCCCAGTTGTATTTATCCTAGTCTGCTGAGTTTATTATGAGTTCGCTAGTATTTATGTTAACAGGCTTTGATGCCCAGTTGTATTTATCCTAGTCTGCTGAGTTTATTATGAGTTCGCTAGTATTTATGTTAACAGGCTTTGATGCCCAGTTGTGTTTATCCTAGTCTGCTGAGTTTATTATGAGTTCGCTAGCATTTATGTTAACAGGCTTTGATGCCCAGTTGTGTTTATCCTAGTCTGCTGAGTTTATTATGAGTTCGCTAGTATTTATGTTAACAGGCTTTGATGCCCAGTTGTGTTTATCCTAGTCTGCTGAGTTTATTATGAGTTCGCTAGTATTTATGTTAACAGGCTTTGATGCCCAGTTGTGTTTATCCTAGTCTGCTGAGTTTATTATGAGTTCGCTAGTATTTATGTTAACAGGCTTTGATGCCCAGTTGTATTTATCCTAGTCTGCTGAGTTTATTATGAGTTCGCTAGTATTTATGTTAACAGGCTTTGATGCCCAGTTGTATTTATCCTAGTCTGCTGAGTTTATTATGAGTTCGCTAGTATTTATGTTAACAGGCTTTGATGCCCAGTTGTGTTTATCCTAGTCTGCTGAGTTTATTATGAGTTCGCTAGTATTTATGTTAACAGGCTTTGATGCCCAGTTGTATTTATCCTAGTCTGCTGAGTTTATTATGAGTTCACTAGCATTTATGTTAACAGGCTTTGATGCCCAGTTGTATTTATCCTAGTCTGCTGAGTTTATTATGAGTTCGCTAGCATTTATGTTAACAGGCTTTGATGCCCAGTTGTATTTATCCTAGTCTGCTGAGTTTATTATGAGTTCGCTAGTATTTATGTTAACAGGCTTTGATGCCCAGTTGTATTTATCCTAGTCTGCTGAGTTTATTATGAGTTCGCTAGTATTTATGTTAACAGGCTTTGATGCCCAGTTGTATTTATCCTAGTCTGCTGAGTTTATTATGAGTTCGCTAGTATTTATGTTAACAGGCTTTGATGCCCAGTTGTATTTATCCTAGTCTGCTGAGTTTATTATGAGTTCGCTAGTATTTATGTTAACAGGCTTTGATGCCCAGTTGTATTTATCCTAGTCTGCTGAGTTTATTATGAGTTCGCTAGTATTTATGTTAACAGGCTTTGATGCCCAGTTGTGTTTATCCTAGTCTGCTGAGTTTATTATGAGTTCGCTAGCATTTATGTTAACAGGCTTTGATGCCCAGTTGTATTTATCCTAGTCTGCTGAGTTTATTATGAGTTCGCTAGTATTTATGTTAACAGGCTTTGATGCCCAGTTGTGTTTATCCTAGTCTGCTGAGTTTATTATGAGTTCGCTAGTATTTATGTTAACAGGCTTTGATGCCCAGTTGTATTTATCCTAGTCTGCTGAGTTTATTATGAGTTCGCTAGTATTTATGTTAACAGGCTTTGATGCCCAGTTGTATTTATCCTAGTCTGCTGAGTTTATTATGAGTTCGCTAGTATTTATGTTAACAGGCTTTGATGCCCAGTTGTATTTATCCTAGTCTGCTGAGTTTATTATGAGTTCGCTAGTATTTATGTTAACAGGCTTTGATGCCCAGTTGTATTTATCCTAGTCTGCTGAGTTTATTATGAGTTCACTAGCATTTATGTTAACAGGCTTTGATGCCCAGTTGTATTTATCCTAGTCTGCTGAGTTTATTATGAGTTCGCTAGTATTTATGTTAACAGGCTTTGATGCCCAGTTGTGTTTATCCTAGTCTGCTGAGTTTATTATGAGTTCGCTAGTATTTATGTTAACAGGCTTTGATGCCCAGTTGTATTTATCCTAGTCTGCTGAGTTTATTATGAGTTCGCTAGTATTTATGTTAACAGGCTTTGATGCCCAGTTGTATTTATCCTAGTCTGCTGAGTTTATTATGAGTTCGCTAGTATTTATGTTAACAGGCTTTGATGCCCAGTTGTATTTATCCTAGGGCCCGTTCTTCGTACGTCGCTAACTCGGTTAGCTGGATTTGATTGTTGACGATTTGGCATGATCTTGGATTGTTCGGTTCTTGGACGCTCATCCTGGACTTGCTGTCATAGCAACAGGTCCGTAAGCTTGAACCTGCTCGGGAGCAGGCTAACTTCATGTAAACAGGATTAGATTGCGGCTTTATAAGCGGAGGAGATAGGTAAGTCTGTCGCAGCCATGTCTTGTCCATTTGTACGACAGCAACCTGTTGCGGAAGGTGCAAGAATAATTCGCAGAGCTTTTCGAATGAATAGACAGAATCATTTAGCGCAGCGCGATAGCGTCATTGTTGAGAGATACCGTTTTTCTCCTAAGGGTGTTATTTACATCATTCATTTGTTGGAACCACACATAACGTGTTTAACACGGAGGAGCCGCGGGCTTTAACAACACCACAGACTGTGTGCATTCGCAAACTTTACCTGGCGCTCAAGCAGTTTTTAGGGGTTTTTGTGTTATTTCGAAGCCACTTAAAACCGCAGGATTTTTTAGCTATTGCAGGTACATTTATAATTGTTAATGACATGCAATCATGACCATGCCAATAAGTATGAATAACAGTTTGTGTCCTTCAGGCTTCCCTAACGTGATTGGTGCCATAGACAGCACACATGTCCCCATCAAGGCCCCCCCCAGGCAAAATATAATTTTATAATTATAAAATATCAATATAATGAGGGGGATTTTGTGAAGCGAAAGGGCGTTCATAGTGTAAATGTGCAGGTAAATTACTATTACAATTTATAATACTTAAGATTATTTCATGGAAAAAAAGTAATGAAATCAAAAAGTATGCAGTTGACTGACTAAAATCTCTTCGATGGTGTGTGACTCAATGCTCCACATTACCAATGTGGAAGCAAAATGGCCAGGATCAGTACATGACTCAAGAATTTTCAGAGAGTCACATTTATGCACATTATTTGAACGTGGTAAGGGAACATACATTTCAAGCTCACAGTATTATACACAGTATTATGCTGAGCCTAACAGAACTGCATTTTTCCATTATACAGGGGATGTTGATGGGATCCTGCTTGGAGACAGGGGCTATGCCTGCAGGCAGTATTTTATGACGCCCTTCCCTGAGCCAAACCCTGGACCACAAACCCGTTACAATGCAGCTCTAGCCAGGACAAGCATTGAAATGACCTTTGGGCAACTAAAGGGAAGATTTCAGTGTCTGAAAAGTCTGAGGGTTGCACCTGACAGGGCATGTGACATAATTGTTCCATATGCCATACTGCATAACATTGCCACCATCAGAAAGGAGAGGACCCCTGTGGTGGGGGTGCAGCCTGATGATGACCTCCAGCCACTGCACTTGAACCAACCTAGTGGCAGAGCTGCACGGGACAGAATTGTGGAACACCATTTTTTTACTGAATAAAAGACAAGACAAATATGCTTAGTTTCTTGAGTTTTATTTAAAAGATTATTTATAAAGAAAAGCCAGCAAGTCATATTTTGCCTGCAATAAGAGATAGTTATGGAAAGTCAGCAATACTACTATGTGTTAAATAGTGTATTAGCACTTACTCTGAAGCAACTCTATCTCCAGTGAAATTTTTCTCTCTTTCAAGTTGTCGAGTTCAATTTCTCCTCTAATTTCTCTTTTTTCACCTCAAAATACTCTATTTTTGGTTAAAGATGCCGCTTATATAGGGAACGGATGTCACCCGGTGTAATTTTGTGAAAAAAAGGGTCAAAACATGCCTCATGCAACAAAAGACAAAAGTAAAAGTACAACACTGCCCACCTCTGTATCAGCAGTTCTTTGTGCAGACTGTTCTGTGAGCCTTTCTGTAGACATTTCTCTAGGTGTGGACTCCTGCAATTCATGTTGCAGACAGAAAGAATAGGTACACAAGTATATACAAATTATAGTTAAGTTATTTGTGCACTTACAGGTTCTTCCTCCAAAGGACAGTCATCTGAGAGGATTTCTTCACAGGACGTGCAATGGAAATAAATGGGTATTACAATGTGTTGCACTCTTGGGGGGGGGTCAATAATGTCATTACAATTAACTACACTGTAAAAAAATAATGTGATCAATAACTCATGGCAACATATTTTATATGAACAAAGTTTATTAGTTTTCACTTTCACAAACATTTGAAATGACTGTACCAAATTCATTTAATGCAGCAACAAACCATTTTACAGTATACTAAGAGAAATAAAAGCTCATTTAGCCTAACAGTAATGTAGGTGTTGCTGCTACTGGTCCCTGGCTTTGGGTCTAAGGAAGAGCTGCCCCCAGGGATGCCCTCGGTTTGAATTCAACCCAAGGGCCAGCTCTTCTGCTGGGGTATATTGTGGGGGTGCAGGACCACCACCTGTAATCTTTCAGCCTTTTTCTTTGTGGCTGTCATAAATAGACACATCATTTAACAGTGGCTTTTTACATAAGGACGGTATAAGAAGTGAAGGCTACCATTTTGTAGAATATTCTTGTACTTCACATTTACTTGTTCCCATGTTCTAGTGGGTCCCGTGGTGGCTCTGACATAAGTAAATATGAAATAAATAAAAAATGCAAAAATACATACTGTAGAAAGTGATAGAAACATCTGA
Source organism: Barbatula barbatula (assembly GCF_947034865.1). Lineage (NCBI taxonomy): Eukaryota > Metazoa > Chordata > Actinopteri > Cypriniformes > Nemacheilidae > Barbatula > Barbatula barbatula. The sequence continues at coordinate 26,032,151 of NC_136764.1, forward strand.
CATGGACACCATTTATGCATTTAATTTGTTTGAATTAAATGTTCAAATTGGGCATAACCTTCCATTAAAAGCTCTTGTTCTGCTTGAGAGGAAAACTGGGCGTTTTCTTTAGCCATGCTGAACAGCCAATCACAGCGTTGCTGATCATTGTTTCTACTATCGATACATATCCCCTTTTAAACCAACACAAGAACGCGCAATGATCTCAGATAACTCAATCCAGCGATACTTATCATAAACAACAGGTGTGTTCGAAGAACCCAATTAGCCGGATCATGATTAGCACGATGATGTCATCTTGGATGTGTCTTTTGATCTCGGATGTAATAAGCGACGTACGAAGAACGGGCCCCTGGTCTGCTGAGTTTATTATGAGTTCGCTAGTATTTATGTTAACAGGCTTTGATGCCCAGTTGTGTTTATCCTAGTCTGTTGAGTTTATTATGAGTTCGCTAGTATTTATGTTAACAGGCTTTGATGCCCAGTTGTGTTTATCCTAGTCTGCTGAGTTTATTATGAGTTCGCTAGTATTTATGTTAACAGGCTTTGATGCCCATTTGTATTTATCCTAGTCTGCTGAGTTTATTATGAGTTCGCTAGTATTTATGTTAATCGGCGCTAATGGGTAAATCAGTGTAAATGTGCTTATTGTGTAAAGCATAGGTAGAGCGTCTGCTGTGTTCATATGTTAATAGGGTAATTAGCCACAATTAGGCTAGCGAAATACTGGTTAATGCCTGTGAAACCAAAAGATTATTTCGTTGTGGGTTATAAAAAGAAATGTTACCTTTCCATACTGTTGCTATATGTTTAGTTTGTTAAGTGATGTTAAAGATTGTGGTTTAAATGTGAAATGTGGTCACTGGAAGTTAAAGAGGTATATTTTTAGTGCATTATTTCCACTGTTTCCGGTGCAGTGGAGGATAAATAAGCACGCTTACACCTTAATGCCTCTAATTTAAAGTGATTAATGGTTACATGCAATTTATGCAGTATTATTCTTCGTACTGTTAATGTAAGTAAGGTTTCATGAAACTTGAATTATAAATGTGTGTTTTAATATAGGATGCAATGTTTGATACTATAGAGAGATGTTTTTGTATTGCATTATAGGTATACTGAAATACGATCTCAACTTATTTTGAATTAGCCTGTAGCAGTCCATTTATTCACTGAATGGTAATGAGAGAAATGATTTGGCCTTATTTATAGGTCAGGTTTTGGTAACGAGTTGGACACATCGTGCAGAGATCCACACGTTCCCCCAGAGATTTATAGATTCCCAGGTGGCGAGCCAACCGTGGTTGTGATTCTGACTTTAAACGGATTGCCAGGGTCATCTTCATCTTCATGGTGGTAGGACGAACACTAACACAAACTGAGAAAAAGGGCCCCAACGGTAAAAACTGAACTCTTGTCAACAAAGGCAAGTGGAACCAAGAACGAACTGAGCTCAAAGAAACTGGAAGAAAAAGGTTTTGTTTATGTGCGCACTTTATTATTGTAGTTTGATATTTTTCATAAATGTTTTATGCTATGCATGTACCAGCTCTGTGTATTTAATAGAGGTTATGCAAAACGTCATTTTGGTGTGGTATTCCTTTGATTGGCATTCAATTCTCAGGCTCTTAACAATTTGGCGTCTTCTGATTCTGGTCCAAATTATTAATGAAAATCTCAGACTACATTAGACTACAAAATCTGTGCATTATTACTACTACCTCGTAATAAGGGTTACATCAACAATGCTGAAGAAGCAAAGATTGTGAAGGATTTACACCATTAAACTGTCCACAGGTATTCAGACAACACAACTATTACAAAACAATGTCTGGGCACAAGCAATAGAAAATACTTGTTTTCAATGCGGTCGATTCAATATCGATTTCTTTCATATTTCCGCAAACACTGAATGTTCATTAACTTGCATGTTATTGTTACTACTTTCTACTAGATGTCACTTTTCCTTTAACAACGGGTGGATGTTACAACAGAGACTCATGTGATAGCAGCCTCTCTTTATAGTTTATTTTGTGTCTTATACTGTATCTTAAATGTTAAATGACCTGTTCTGATCTTCTTTTAGAAATATTGTGAATAGAAATGTAATGTTAACATCAGAATGGATACCCAGCTCTACTCGTACAGTATTAGGCATCAGGTGTGCAGGTATGTGAAGTCTTGAACTGGATTAGTTTTTAAATGTAGATAATTCTGTGTAAAAACTTTGTTAAAAACGTGTTATGTGAAATAACTCCGAAACAAACTTACTTTTCTTAAATTTTCAGATTTATGAGCACAACTCTACAGTATATAAGATTTTAAACTTCTCATTTTAATTTTGATGCCAGCAACATAAATAAATATATGGGACAAAGACAAAAAAAACAGCAAAACATGTCTTCATTTGGCAAACTTACAAGTAGGAAACACAGATCTCAGAAAAATCTTTTAACAGTCAGAACGTTCAAGACACAGAACCAGTCAAAGTGACTGAAATGATTTAAAATAAAATTATCTGAAGGTTTGGGAGTAAATGTTTGAATGAACTTTTCCAGTTGAAAATATAATTGTGCCAAAATATGAATTTCTTTCATGAGAAAACAATAATTGTATTTATATACATGTACACATTCATATAGATTTGAATCAAAGCGTGGCCATACTGAAGATGCAAAATGAATGGTCGTTTTGATTTAAGATGCTTTTAGTCACAACATCACTCATAGTTACAAATGTGTAGCTCCACGGTTTTGATAAGTTGACTATAAAAGGTGAAAAAACATAAGTGTTTGCAAAATGTTAACAGGTACTGTATATTAAAAAGATTTATGAATGAGAGAATGGATGTTAATACAGCTGTTGGCCTCCTTAGCTCCAGAACACAAGTGATTATGTCAACCGTCAATGCTGCTTTGTGTTCATTGGTGATGGAGAATTTGTTAACTTTGTGGCCTTTAGTTGGTTTGAAGTCTTTTGAAATGTCATGTTGTTGTCTTCAAAGCACAATGCAAGACCTCTGTCTGACTCCAGAACTCAGTAAAGGTGATTCCTTCTGTTTTCTCGTCTCTAAACAAATTGGGAGAAACAAAATCAAATCCCTTTCAAATTCTCTTGACAATTAACAAAACAAACTGTTTTTGGCTTTAAATGGTTTCATATAAAGTAAAGAAAACACAACTCTGTCCCCTGTAAATATTAGATAGTTATTACACACTCAAATAAAGTGGCAGAAAATATAAAAAATGAGACCCAAGTTGGTAATCCTAATTCTAAACGGAAAGAGTGAAAGCCAAAAAGTGTTTGGAGGCGAAACTCTAGATGAAATACTAATCCTTTAATACTAGTACATTCATACTGCCCATGTTTAATGAAAATCTTTTGTTCTGAAAAGTGCCATGTACAGGAGGTCCTGCATTTACACAACCAGCAACAGAGACGTAACAGTAAAGTCAGTGGAGCTCATGTCATCCATACATATTTGTTATAACTTATTATGAACTAGTGTCATTTGTATAAGACATTTTAAGTGAAATAAAACTGATTCAAGGTCATAATGAAATGATATGAAACTACAGTGATGTTCATAACTGTTACATACAACCAGAACGGTCAACTTCTAACAACATCAAAGAAAGAAACAGACGACAAAAATTGAAGTTGCTGGCAGTGTGAATGCACGAACCAAATGGTTATATTACACACTCATATTATGTATATATTTGTTTCAACGTTTAGGGTACACACATAAGAGGCATAGGGTTTAACTCATCCTCCACTGTGGATAAAAGTGTAACAAACTACTTTTAAGGACTGATTCCTCACAGTCGTCTGTTTGTGTTGTTTATCTTAAGACACAAAATGGTCAATTCGGGAACATTTGAAGAGAGAAAGAGGCGCACATGGTTTAAGACACGAAATGTGAATCCGGCCTAAGACATTATTATCAACTGGGAGTGATGTGTCTACGTGCAAATACGGCACAATACCAGTAGACATAGACAGTTGTATTGTACAACACAGTTTTGACACACATGGAACCCCCAGACAATCAGCCCTAACAAAAAGACAATACGGAAACAACAAATAAACTCACCCTTAGCCGGCTCTGTTGTGGAACCTAAAGTGAAGACAGAAATTCATGTAATGTCTTTTTAATGGCGGGGAGCAAATCAGGTTTGTGGTGCATATCGGCCACCTACTGTACTGGAGTGTACATGGGCCAGAGATGAACCATGCGACGTAATAACAAGCACAACAACTTCACTTATGAGACACAGGTGCATTAACATCAGCAATGCTAACTTTACCTTCCATGACTTTTCCCAGCGTTTGCAACATGTTTGCAATGCCTTCAGAAAGAAGACGCCAGGCAGCTGCTCCACGATCTCGCCTTAGGAGAGCACTGCTGATGTATTGTCAAGAGTATTATTGCTTATAAATGAATTGGACCCTAGAAATGCATTGCTAGCCCACACCTACATATATTATTGAGAAGTGATGACCAATGAAAATGATATATTGTATTAAAATAGGCTACTAAATATAATTTTATGGCAATATGACATCTATGCTTTAATACAGACTACACAAATGTGAACGCATACAGATTCAGTGACGCAACGACATAATGCATGAAGTAATGTCATATGTTTTATTTACAGCAAACTGGAGAATAAACATTTAACGTGCTCATCCATGCAAGCAGTGAACAATGCTTTGTAGCACATATTAGCTACATTACTGTGATGTGTATTTCATGTTGTTTTGTGCTCATTCCCAACACTTACGGAGAAAACGACAGGTTACGTGTTACACAAACATTAAAAAGCGTCTTTAACCTGCTAATGGTTTTGATATGCGTGTGCATGTAATGCCCCTTTAAGCCAGACATATTAAAACACTGCATTGACAGCAACATCACAAATATACTTCACTATGTAGCATCTGTGGTGGGGGTCCGGAGCCAGAATCAGCATCACCTGGGAGATTAGCCCGGCGGCTAATGATGATCACGGTCACCTGTGACCGTGATCGCTGCCGGGCACCGGCGGGAACACACAGACGGTGAGCTGGATTTCCCTCGCACGCCAGAACTAACATTGATCTCTCATCTGTCGGACTCGAGCCCCTAACACGGGAACCAAGGTCGGCACCGAGACTTCTCGCCTGCACTACCCCAATGCACCCGGGGCACCCCGGAACCTGAATCATATTGATTTCTCTCTCTCACTGTCAAACTGTTAATAAAACTTGTGCCGTCGTGTCTCTTACCTTGCCACACATCTCACAGGTTCACTTTACGCTACACGCTTTAATAAATGCGACCGCGACGCAAAGAAACGCGTTGATGGCGAGTAATACTCAGTATTGAAAACACCTGCCTGCAGTTCTCCGCTGTGCTCCTGTATGAACTGATCCTGTCCCGGGGGCTCATGGGATATAGAAGCGTCCCAAGCATCATGTCGCTGGGTGCTTCAGAATGTGGGCGTAACCAGGAAGACATCCGGGAGTTTCTCACCTGCTCTTTTATGAACACTGAGGATTGGGACACTACTGTGTTTTCTCAACTATATAGTAGGTAAGTGGAGTATTCGGACAGTTGTATACGCACGTCCAAATCTCGCGAGAAATAGTGCACCAACAGGAAATTCTCGCCTACTGTTTTATGAAGAGCGAGGTTTCATACTATGCGTTCGCCTACTGCTTTTCGACTACTTTATAGTATGCAGTATATATATATAGTATTATATTATTCAGCGAGAGTGAGAGAGAGAGAGAGTGAGAGTGTGGAGATGTCGTTTCCATAACAACATACGATGAACGTGATTGGTCGAGAAGGCTCAAGCGCGAAACATAAAATGGCGGCTGTCGGAGCATAGTTTTGTATACATGTAAGTTTAATTTTCACATTCATCAACTTCTGATTGCATTTCTAATGAGAAATTAGTATTGTAGTTTTTAAATATGTGCTTAGTTGTCGCAACTTACGCTGTCTATCGGTTTCTCTGGGTTGCCTTCGTGCACAGACGCTGCCTCTGAAGACATGGCGTTCGGCTGCTATCTAATCAAACGCTGCAAGCGGTTTGTTTTACTAATAAAGCGCCTTTGTAGAGTTTTTCTTGTCAAAAAACAAGTCAAGTCTGAACACGGACTAATGTTTTTCTCTTGAGCTGATGCGCGCTTATCTATTGGCTACAAAAAGTTCTAAACATGACGTAACAATGAACATCAGCGTTCTTGCGTCTGTCTGTGTGTATTTAAACGCTGAAGTCAGTCGCTTTGCTCACTTTGCTACTCGCTCCCTTACGGTTAATTTACAGCAGTGGATTAACAGTGAAAATGGGCCAGAAGTTTGGTAAAAGCGTTGAAGGGAACAGCGTTGACGATCGGAGCGGTGTGTACAAACAATGTTCACCTGCAGATATAGTTTTATTTCAGTAACACTGCATATAGGAATGTATAGTCTGTCTGATGTTTGACATGTGTTTTGACTTGCATAACCTTATATGTTTTGCTTGTAGTCAAGTTTTCTTGTACAGCTGCTTTGTAACAACGCTATATAAATAAAGCTGACCCGACTTGACTTGCAGCATCCATCGCAGATGCCAGTTGTGAAGCGGAAGTGGATTTGTTTTGGTCTCAGACACCTGAACCGTCGATTGCAAATGAGAGTTGTGAAGCGGAAGTGGATTTGTTTTGGTCTTGGAACCCTAAACCATCGATCGCAGATACGAGTTGCGAAGGAGACGTGGAGGTGGATTGGTTTTGGTGTCGGAACCCTGAACCAACGACCGCAAACACAAGTTGTGAAGAGGAAGTAGATTTGTTTTGGTCTTGGAGGCCTGGACCATCGACCGCAAATACAAGTTGGGAAGGAGATAAAGAGGAAGATTTATTTTGGACGTGGAGAGCAGGTCAGGATAAGAGAGATCAGACTCCTGAAGTAGTCGCTGTGCCCGCTGACAGAAATACCGATGGTAAGTTTATCATTACTTGTGTAACGTTACACTTCCGTTCAAATGTTTAGGGTCAGATCACTTATCCATATCTTTATGCTTTAAACGTTATATGAATTCATGTCTATGTTTGGATCATTATTTGCTCCCATGCTTTCAAATGCCAAATTTACAAAACGCCAAAAACAAATATATTTGTATGCTTTAGTTTTGTAGACCAAAAAATATATTTGTGCAAAGTCAAGAGTAATCTCAACACAACTGTCCCTTAAACTTTTAAATACAATTTTAAAAGTCCTACTGTAACTTATTGGTTAAAAGTATAATTTTAAAATGTGCTGTTGAATGAACAGGTCCTTTTGTTGAGACTCTGAGTGAAATTTGTACTGTAAAACTATCCTATAATTTGTCAATATCCTGCTTTAAATATGAGTGATTATTAATGTAAGTGTTCATTATTTCATGAATATTATTTGTTTGATCTCATTTTTCTCCACAGAGGAGATTCCAGTACAGAATGTCACTCAAGAGCTTCTGGAAAATCTGGAAACTCTTTCCAGTGAATCTTCCGTCAGTCAGACTGAGGAGAGACTGGAGGACAATGAGACGCCCAGTGTGTTCATTCAGGGTAAATTTACTTCCAAAATCCCAACACACACGTACACACATGTACACGTTCACATACACACTTACACACACAAATACACACACATGCACATACACAACTTTTATCTCATTTTTCTCCACAGAGGAGATTCCAGTACAGGACTTCTCTCAAGAGCTTCTGGAAAATCTGGAAACTCTTACCAGTGAATCTTCGGTCAGTCAGTCTGAGGAGAAGCTGGAGGACAATGAGAAGCCCAGTGTGTTCATTCAGGGTAAATTTACTTCCATAATCCCAATATACACATTTACATGTACACATGCACATACACACTTTTGGTCTCATTTTTCTCCACAGATGAGATTCCAGTACAGGACGTCACTCAACAGCTTCTGGAATATGTGGAAACTATTTCCAGTGAATCTTCGGTCAGTCAGTCTGAGGAGAAGTTGGAGGACAATGAGAAGCCCAGTGTGTTCATTATGGGTAAATTTACTTCCATAATCGCAACATGCACGTTCACACTTTTGGTCATATGTAACAATAAGAAGTGTATATATAAAGAGAAAAGTTGTTGAAATAGATTTATGTTAAGTATTGCTAATGCTTTGTGTTTTATGTTTACTTCATTTCTCTTTTAACAGAAATCAATGGCCGGCAGTATGAGTCCGGCAGTATGCTGGGTGAAGGCGGTTATGGAATTGTCTTTGAAGGGACCCGTGTTCAGGATGGCTTGAAGGTTTTTCTTCTGTCTTGTGCTCATCTTTGTAACATCTCATCCTTTTCTTTTCAAACCTTAATGTATACCTAGTCCATGGCTTTAGTGCTTGATTTCATTGAAATCTGACTGAACTTATGTTGGGAATGAATGCTTACACAAATCCATTTTTTGTTTTGTCGATCAGGTGGCAGTGAAAGTTGTCGAGAAGACCAAGGAAATAATCGATGACTATATCAACATTGTAAGTAGCTTGTGTTATTGTTCAATTGAAAATATCTTCATAGTTTTTATGTAGAAACTTAAGTATGTTTGAGACAGAGCTAAATCCTTGTTTGTTGAGCCATCTTCGTCTATTCGTGATTCAGTTTTTCTTCTTCTAGCCGGGTCATCGTGAAACCTTTCCACGTGAGGTGGGTCTTCAGATGCTTGCCTGTGAGGGAGAAAATGTTCCTGTGATCATCCAGTTTCTGGACTGGCAGGACTTTTCGGGCCACTACGTCATGGTCCTGGAGTGCCCGTCTCCCTGTGAGGACCTTCGCAGTTTCATGAAAAGCACCGGATGCCCCGTCAAAGAGAACATGGCACTGCTTATCTTGCGGCAAGTGACCGAAGCGGTACAAATCTGCTGCCAGCGAGGGGTTTTCCACAGGGACGTAAAACTGGAAAACCTTCTGATAAACCGGAACACACTGGAGGTCAAAATGATTGACTTCGGCTGCGGCGATCTTCTTAAAGAATCAAAATACACAGTGTACTTTGGTATGTTTAATCACATTTTCCTTTATGAACAGCAGTTTACACAAATACTAAGATGATATTTTCAGATAATGTCTTTTCACAGTTTTTAGACATCACATTGTTTGCATGCTAATCTGTTTTCTTCAGGCACAAAAGAGTACACCTGCCCAGAATTTCATAAAAAGGGCTACTACTACGGCAAGCCAGCGACGGTGTACTCACTCGGGGTGCTGTTGTATGCCATGGTGTGCGGGTTATTTCCCAGCTCTCTGAGCCTCAAACGGATCAATGAGAAGACATGGAGAAGAGACGGCTTGACTAAGGGTAAGATCTTCACCTGGTCAACTGTAGTTCTGAATGATAGAAAACAGACAAAAAGTGGTTTGATGGAAGAATCGAATAAGATGATCAATGAGAGAATGTGTGAAGTTTAAAGTGACATTCAGATAAACTCACAGTTTAAGGTAATAATCGTCTCTTCTGTCATTCTGAACAGAATGCTGCGATTTGATTCAAGCCTGTCTACAGGAGGATCCAAAGAAACGTATCAATCTGGAAAAGATCCTTAACCACAAGTGGTTTCAGGTACTGAGCTGTTTATACACCTGACACCCAGCAAAACAAAGCGTTTAGAATTTTGTTGTTGGTTTATTCTGAGATCTGGAAGTCCGTGTATGTCAAAATAATAAATACACACAACACACCACTCACATTATTGGTCATTTCAGGACAATGATCCCGCAGACGGCCTCAAGACTCCGGACACTTCGGACAGTCAGGCTGAAGAGGAGATGGAGGATGATGAGAAGTCCAGTGTGTCCATTCAGGGTGAGTTTACTTTCATAACACAACTTATAAAACTGATGTTCTCGGAGTCCTTGGTTTTGATTGGTCAATAGCTGTGTTTTATTCCTACAACAATTCTGTGTATCACTACACACCCTCAAACATTCTGTCTCTGTAATATGTGTGTGTGTATGTAATAACATTTTCAGCTACAAAATACAGGTTAAATTCGTTTTTTTAACATGAATAGTATATTTTACATGTTAAACAAATATTAGTTAAATGGTTTTGGCTTAAGTACGGCTAATGTTTTGTGATTCATGTCTGTTGCATTTCTTTTTTAACAGAAATCAATGGCCAGCAGGATGACATCGACAGAGGCTATTTTCAAGCAGTCATTGACTTTATATATTTTTATGTTATTTTTCTGTTTGTTCTTCTGGTAATGTTTTTAATATCATATCCTGATGATTGAAGATCAACCTTAATGTAGGGCCGCTCGAGTATAACGACAAATAATCACAAATCACGATTATTTTGACCAATATTGAGATCCTGATAAACACATTTACTCACTAACTTTTCAAAGAAGATGTTAAATATCCTCGGCTTTTATACTGTGAACTCAAGTGAAAAAGAAATGTAAAGAATAGCACATCTGAGCCACTATAAAGGAAAGCTGTGCGCTGTGGTTTTATACTACAAGAAAAGAGAGGATCCTTTCAAAATCCGGTGCAATAATAGTTTTATCTCGATTATTTTGTTTTTGTAATTGTTGAATGGTTTGTAATTGACGATTACGATTCATTATGGATGAATTGCACAGCCCTACCTTAATGCATCTTAAGTCCATGACTTTAGTGCTTTATCTATTTAATATGTAAATGTATTATAGTACAGTTCTGTTTAGGATGAATACACAAATCCATTTGATGTTGATCGAGTTGCAGTGAAACTTGTCGAGAAGACCGAGGAAATAATCGATGACTTTATATCAATATTGTAAGTATCTAGTTTTATTAAGTTTGAAATTGAGTTTAATCCTTGTTTGTTGAGCCATCTATTCATGGTTCAGTTTTTCTTTCTTCTAGCCGGGGCATCATGAAACCTTTCCACTTGAGGTGGGTCTTCAGATGCTTCCCTGTGAGGGAGAAAATGTTCCTGTGATGGTCAACTGTACTGATGGTCTGAATGATATCACGCAGATGTCGATTACTAATATAAAACGGGTAATAAAATAATTTTAGCTGGTATGAATTGACATTTAAATAATTTCAGTTTACTTTTTTTTACACAGAATGCTTGAATTAGATTCAATCTGATCTACAGGAGGATCCAGAAGAGCGTATCCAGCTGCAAGAGATCCTTTACCACGCATGGTTTTAGGTACTGTGCTAGATTTTGTGTTTGTTTTCAGTATTAGTCACCAGTTGCAGTATGAGGGAACAGTAATTGAGTTTTTGTTGTTTATGTAAGGAAGTTGACAAGTCAAACCCACTGTCATATCTTTAGATAACACACACGTTTGATTACATTTTTTACAGGTCTGTCAAGTATTCACAGAAGAGTATTTTTGCATGCGTAGGCAAGACGTTTGCAACATATTTATTTTACAAACACAAAGACAGGCTCTCTCTCTCTCTCTCTCTCTCTCTCTCTCTCTCTCTCTCTCTCTCTCTCTCTCTCTCTCTGTGTCTCTGTTTCTCTTTCTCTCTATTTGTCTCTGTTTCTCTTTCTCTCTCTGTGTTTCTGTTTCTCTTTCTCTCTATGTGTCTCTGTCTCCCCTGTGTCCTTTTCTCTCTATTTGTCTCTGTGTCTCTTTCTCTGTGTCTCTCTCTCTCTCTCTCTCTCTCTCTCTCTCTCTGTGTCTGTCTCTGTGTCTGTCTCTGTGTCTGTCTCTGTGTCTGTCTCTGTGTCTGTCTCTGTGTCTGTCTCTGTGTCTGTCTCTGTCTGTCTCTGTCTGTCTCTGTCTGTCTCTCTGTCTGTCTCTCTGTCTCTGTCTGTCTCTCTCTCTCTGTGTGTCTTTTTCTCTCTTGTCTCTCTCTCTCTGTGTCTCTCTGTGTCTCTGTCTCTCTTGTCTTTTTCTCTCTTGTCTTTTTCTCTCTTGTCTTATTCTCTCTTGTCTTATTCTCTCTTGTCTCTCTCTCTCTTGTCTCTCTCTCTGTCTCTCTCTCTCTTGTCTCTCTCTTGTCTCTCTCTCTCTCTCTCTCTCTCTCTCTCTCTCTCTCTCTCTCTCTCTCTCTCTCTCTCTCTCTCTCTCTCTCTTGTCTCTCTCTGTGTCTCTTCTCTCTCTCTCTCTCTCTCTCTCTCTCTCTCTCTCTCTCTCTCTCTCTCTCTCTCTCTCTCTCTCTCTCTCTCTCTCTCTCTTGTCTCTCTCTCTCTCTTGTCTCTCTCTGTGTCTCTCTCTGTGTCTCTTGTCTCTCTCTGTGTCTCTTGTCTCTCTCTCTCTGTGTCTCTCTGTGTCTCTGTCTCTCTTGTCTTTTTCTCTCTTGTCTTTTTCTCTCTTGTCTTTTTCTCTCTTGTCTCTCTCTCTCTTGTCTCTCTCTCTGTCTCTCTCTCTCTTGTCTCTCTCTCTCTTGTCTCTCTCTCTCTCTCTCTCTCTCTCTCTCTCTCTCTCTCTCTCTCTCTTGTCTCTCTCTGTGTCTCTTGTCTCTCTCTCTCTCTCTCTCTCTCTCTCTCTTGTCTCTCTCTCTCTCTCGTCTCTCTGTGTCTCTCTCTGTGTCTCTTGTCTCTCTCTGTGTCTCTTGTCTCTCTCTGTGTCTCTTGTCTCTCTCTGTGTCTCTTGTCTCTCTCTGTGTCTCTTGTCTCTCTCTGTGTCTCTTGTCTCTCTCTCGTCTCTCTCTCGTCTCTCTCTGTGTCTCTCGTCTCTCTCTGTGTCTCTCGTCTCTCTCTGTCTCTCTCTGTGTCTCTCTCTCGTCTCTCTCTCGTCTCTCTCTCGTCTCTCTGTGTCTCTCGTCTCTCTCTCGTCTCTCTCTCGTCTCTCTCTCGTCTCTCTCTCGTCTCTCTCTCGTCTCTCTCTCGTCTCTCTCTCGTCTCTCTCTCGTCTCTCTCTCGTCTCTCTCTCGTCTCTCTCTCGTCTCTCTCTCGTCTCTCTCTGTGTCTCTCTGTGTCTCTCTGTGTCTCTCTCGTCTCTCGATTCAAGATTCAAAAAAGCTTTATTGGCATGATAAAAAGTGTTTTACATTGCCAAAGCAGGAAGATTAAATATAAACATTCTGTATAAAATAAAATAAGAGTATCCTATATAAGAAACAATATGTACATATCAATACAGACATAAAAGTGCGAAGTATTGACAAAAGTTCTCAGTGAAAGTGACAGGATCCTGTCGGTGTTGTGTCGGTGTTGTGTGTGTCAGGGTTGTGTTGTGTTGTGTTGTGTGTGTCAGTGTTGTGTTGTGTGTGTCAGTGTTGTGTGTGTCAGTGTTGTGTCGGTGTTATTGTGTGGTAGTGTTGTGTCGGTGTTGTGTGTTGTGGCAGTGTTGTGTGTGGCAGTGTTGTGTGTTGTGTGTGTCAGTGTTGTGTGTTGTGTTGTGTGTGTCAGTGTTGTGTTGTGTCGTGTGTTGTGTCAGTGTTGTGTGTGTTGTGTTGTGTGTGTCGGTGTTGTGTTGTGTCGGTGTTGTGTTGTGTCAGTGTTGTGTGTTGTGTTGTGTGTGTCAGTGTTGTGTTGTGTCAGTGTTGTGTGTGTCAGTGTTGTGTGTGTCAGTGTTGTGTGTGTCAGTGTTGTGTCTGTGTTGTGTTGTGTCTGTGTTGTGTCGGTGTACTCTCTGTGTTGTGCCGGTGTCGGTGTTGTGTCGGTTTTGTGTCGGTGTTGTGTTGTGTCGGTGTTGTGTCGGTTTTGTGTCGGTGTTGTGTCGGTGTTCTGTCTGTGTTGTGTCGGTGTTATGTCGGTGTTGTGTTGTGTGTGTCGTGTTGTGTCGGTGTTGTGTCGGTGTTGTGTGTTGTGTGTGTCAGTGTTGTGTTGTGTTGTGTCTGTGTTGTGTTGTGTGTGTCGGTGTTGTGTTGTGTGTGTCGTGTTGTGTCGGTTTTGTGTCGGTGTTGTGTTGTGTCGGTGTTCTGTCTGTGTTGTGCCGGTGTCGTGTCGGTGTTGTGTGTGTCGTGTTGTGTCGGTGTTGTGTGTTGTGTTGTGTCGGTGTTCTGTCTGTGTTGTGCCGGTGTCGGTGTTGTGTCGGTGTTGTGTTGTGTGTGTCGTGTTGTGTCGGTGTTGTGTGTTGTGTGTGTCAGTGTTGTGTTGTGTTGTGTCTGTGTTGTGTTGTGTTGTGTCGGTGTTGTGTTGTGTGTGTCGTGTTGTGTCGGTGTTGTGTCAGTGTTGTGTGTTGTGTGTGTCAGTGTTGTGTTGTGTTGTGTCTGTGTTGTGTTGTGTGTGTCGTGCTGGTTGTTGCTCTTCTGTCGTGACAGGACTTGACGTATCTCGCCGTCAGGTTTGAGCTGATGGGCTTTTCTCCCAGTATGTATGAGATCTTGTCCTGTTGTTGAAACTGCTTGAAGTCTTTGTGTCTGTGTTGTGTGTGTTGTGTGTGTTGTGTTGTGTGTGTTGTGCTGGTTGTTGCTCTTCTGTCGTGACAGGACTTGACGTATCTCGCCGCCAAGTTTGAGCTGATGGGCTTTTCTCCCAGTATGTATGAGATCTTGTCCTGTTGTTGAAACTGCTTGAAGTCTTTGTGGAAGTTTGTGAACTGGGGGAAGAATGTTTCTCTGATGTCCGTATAGTTTGGACACGAGGTTAAGAAGTGCAGCTCTGTTTCCACTTGTCTCTGTGTGCAGTGTGGACACAGTCGCTCTTCTCTTGGAGTCCATGTCTGTCTGTGTCGGCCCGTCTCCACAGTGAGCTTGTGTTCACTGAGTCTGTATATGGTCAACACTTTTCTTAGTTTAGGGTCTGATACGCTTTTGAGGTATTCTGCCGCTTTATATTCTCTGTTTAATGACCGATAGCATTCAAGTTTTTTTTTCTGAGCTGTTGCTTCTGTCCAGTGTTTGAGATATTTTTCTTTTTGTGTTTTTATCATTTGGTTAATTCTGGCTGGAGTTTGGGGTTCAGTTGGACACGTTTGGGGTTTTAGAGTTAGATCTGAGATCAGTTGGATGAGACAACGTTTCTCTGGGTTCAGCTCCTGATGACGTAAGGCTTTATGATGGAGTGATTCTGTATCGCTGTTCTTAAGGTGGTTATAGAATTGAATCACTCTTTTTTTTATTTTAATTATTAGAGGATATAGTCCTAATTCTGCTCTGCAGGCGTTGTTTGGGGTTTTGCGTTGTACCCGTAGAATGTTTTTACACATTTCTGTTTGCAGAGTCTCAGTTGGGTGTTTGTCCCATTTGGTGAACTCTTGGTTGGTGAGGGGACCCCAAACCTCACATCCATAAAGTGCTATTGGTTCTATAACGGATTGGATTATTTTAAGCCAAATTCCAGCTGGGATGTTGATTTTTATATTCCTTTTGATAGCGTAAAAAGCTCTTCGTGCCTTGTCTCTCAGGTCGTTCACTGCCTTGTTTAAGTTTCCGGTGTTACTGATGTTTATACCGAGATATGTGTAGTTCTGGGTTTGCTCTAAAGGCACGTTGTTGAGTTTAAAGTTGTGATGTTGGTTTTGTCGACTATGCCTTTTCTGGAATATCATAACTTTGGTCTTTTTAAGGTTCACTGATAGCGCCCATGTTTGACAGAAAGTGTGCAGGATGTCTAGATGTTGCTGTAGACCCTCTTTTGTGGGTGACAGCAGCACCAGATCATCTGCAAACAGAAGACATTTCACTTCAGTGTCTAGTAGGATGGGACCGGGTGCTGGTGACTGTTCTAAAGCCCGAGCTAATTCATTAATGTAGATGTTAAATAGAGTAGGACTCAGACTACAGCCCTGTCTTACTCCACGACTCTGGGGGAGGAAGTCTGTGTGCTTGTTGCCTATTTTAACTGCAAATTTGTTATCCGTGTACATTGATTTGATGATGTCGTAGGTTTTTCCTCCAATGCCGCATTGAATAAGCTGAAAGAAAAGCCCCTCATGCCAGATTGAGTCAAAAGCTTTTTTAAAGTCAACAAAGCATGAGAAGAGTTTTCCTTTATTTTGGTTAATTTCTTGGTCGATTAGAGTATGAAGGGTATAAATATGATCTGATGTGCGGTTTTTTGGTTGGAACCCGATTTGGCATTTTCTCAGAATGTTTCTGTCATTTAGAAAGTTGGTGAGTCGGCTGTTTAGGATGTTACAGAAGAGTTTACCTAAGTTGCTGTTTACGCATATTCCGCGGTAGTTATTTGGGTCGAATTTGTCTCCGCTTTTATGGATTGGGGTAATAAGACCTCGGTTCCAGATGCTGGGGAATATACCTGTATTAAGGATGGTGTTTAACAGTTTAAGGATGGCAAGTTTGAATTTTTGGTCTGTGTTTTTAATCATCTCATTAAGAATGCCATCAATACCGCTTGCTTTTCTGGATTTAAGTTTGCATATATTATCACATAGTTCCTCTAGTGTAATTTGGTAATCTAAAGGGTTTTGGTAATCTTTAATAGTTGATTCTAGGGTGCTTAGTTTGTCTTCAAGGGTAGTTTGTTCGTGGTTGTTGTTTATATTACTAAAGAGGTTAGAGAAGTGGTTTATCCATACATCTCTGTTCTGAATGGGTAGTTCTTCATGGTGAGATTTATTAAGTGCGTTCCAATGTTCCCAGAAGCGGTTCGTTTCTAGAGATTGTTCAATTGCTCTTAGCTGATTTTGTATATCTTGTTTCTTTTTTGTCCTTAGGGTGTCTTTATATCCTTTAAGTTTTTCATGGTAGAGTTGGCGTGTGTTTACATTATCCGCATCTCTGTGTTTCTGATTTGACAGAATTCTTACTTCTTTTCTAAGGTTTTTACACTCATTGTCGAACCATTTCTCATTGGCAGGTCTCTTTTTTGTTTTCGTATTTGTTGATTTTAGGTTGGCTAGTGTTGCAGATATTGTAAATATTTTGTTAATTCTGTCTACTGCTAAGTTTACGCCTTTGTTATTGTGTGGAAATGGCGTATCTAGGAATTTATTAAGTAGGTTTTGAATTTTTGGTTCAGATATTACGCTTTGGTATATGTCTTCACTATTTTGTTTCCATCTGTCTCTCTCTCTCTTGTCTCTCTCTATCTCTCTCTCTAGTCTCTCTCTCTCTCTCTCTCTCTCTCTCTCTCTCTGCGCATGCGTGAGCGTCTGTTGAGCGAGTGCGAGGTGCAGGTGGTGAGCGTTTTTTTGCCCGCTGTGGCAAGAAAATTATTATTATTTATTTATTCTTCTTTTCTTTTTCTTTTCTATCTTTTTTTGTTTTGAGGGGTGGTGTATCGAGTGTTGAAATTAGGGTTTGTTTGAGGGTTTTTTTCGGGCATCGCCTGTGAATCATGGCAGCCCAACACACAAGCACTAACGCTGGATTTGATTCTCTCACACGGCGTCACGGAGTGAAAGTGGTGTCCGCGGTGTATTCTGGCCGTTGGTGATGTCGTCGGACATGAGTGTATTTTAGCGGCATCTAGAATGAGCGGCGCTATTGTTTTGTTTCTGAGCTCAGTTGAGAAAGCAAATGAAGTTGTGGAGAGAGGAGTAGTAATTAGCGGGTTGTTTACCCCAGTGCTTCCCCTTTCTACCCCCGCGAAGAAAATCACGTTGTCTAATATTCCACCGTTTATTAAGGATGAAACGTTAATCCAGGAATTGTCACGTTTTGGAAAAATAGTCAGTCCTTTGAAAAAAAATGGCTCTCGGAAGCAAGTCAGACTTACTCAAACATGTAGTATCTTTCAGGAGATTTATTTATATGATCCTGAAAGACAATAGAAGTGAGCTTAACCTGAATTTGAAGTTTAAAGTGGACGACTTTGATTACACTGTCTAAGTAAGTACTGATGTGATGAAGTGCTTTAACTGTGGTAGAATGGGACATCTTGTGCGTGTTTGTCCAGATAAAAATGGTACAAACGTACAAGAGAATGTTTTGCAAGTCAGGGAGGAAGAAACAATTGAAAATGTTCCTGATCCGATCCAAGTTGAACCCAGGCCATCCACCAGTAACTTAAATGATACAGCGCCACTTCCACAGACAGAAGAGGTGAATCAGGTCACAATAGAAAATAATGGAGTAAATGATTTAGTTCTCCCTGTCATTGTCAGGAATTGGTCCGAGATTGACGAGATCATCATGGATGTTTCACATGTCAGTGTAGTGCCGGACAAAACGTCCTCTCAAAGAAGTGTCATTTCAAGTGATGATTTAATGATGGATTTGAATCAGGCAGTCTTTAAAACACCTTTAAAGAGAAAAAAGCAGCGATTGGCAGCGAGAGTGATTTCTCTGATTCTGGTGCTTCGAGTTTTTCTCAGAGTGAATGGAAATGTCAAGTTTTTAAAAAAAAAACTAAAAATCTAAGTGGGGTTTAGGTTGCCGACTATTTTCCGGACACCAATCGATTGGTGGAAAAGATAAGGATGTTTATGAGTGAGGGATGTTTCACAAACAGAGAGGTTTACAGGTTGAGAAAAATTGTGACAAAACGAGCTGACAAGTTAATGATAGTAAGCTGGCTCAAAACTTTAGCCCTCATTGGCTGCTTTTTTCTTTCTGGTTTAAGTTTAGTTTTTTATTTTCAAATGGGGGATATTCGCATTGCATCCTTAAATGTGAATGGAGCTAGAGATCGGTTAAAGCGCACAGTGATATATGAGACTATGTATCATAAACAAATTGATGTCTTACTTGTACAAGAAACACATTGTGATGCAACCAATGCTGTTGAATGGGAAAAATAATTTAAAGGTCTTTCTATTTTAAGTCATAAATCTTCACTTAGTGGAGGGGTAGCTGTTTTATTTGCTAATAGCTTTACTCCCTGTTCCATTGAGATGGAAGAGGTTGTGAAAGGCAGATTGCTAAAGGTTCGAGCTCAGTTTGACAATCACACTTTTGGTTTTATCTGTGCGTATGCTCCAACTCTACCAACAGAACGAATTGTGTTTTTATATGTTCTGGCTGAAACCTTAGAAAAATGTAATAGCGAAGAGTTTTTATTTTTAGGAGGAGATTTTAACTGTGTGGAAAGTAACATAGACAGGAATCATGTAGAACCACATATGCCTTCTCGTAATCGACTTACTCAGATGATTGAAGCAAACGACTTAAGTGATGTATGGAGAGGTCTAAATGGGAATTTAAAACAGTATACATGGGCACATGCCCGTGATAACATGTTGTCATTAGCGAGATTAGACAGATTTTATTGTTTTAAACACTATCTTAATATTTTTAAGAACCTCTGTCAAGCTGAAAAGTGCTTATTGGCATTTTAATGCCAGTTTATTAAGTGATGCACATTTCAAAGAAACTTTTAAATTCTTTTGGGAAAATTTTAGGAATGAAAAAGCAGGTTTTCAGTCTTTACAAACATGGTGGGGGTTTGGTAAAACTCAATTCAAACAACTATGTCAACAGTACACTCGCAAAGTCACAAAGGATATAATTAAATGTACTAAAGCCTTAGAAGATGGAATTCTGAAATTTCAAGAAGCGGCACAGTCAAGTGGAAATCAAGCACACATTGAAGCCCTTTTTCTAAAGAAATCTGTGTTGTCGGACATGCAAAGAGTGAAAGCACAGGGGGTGCTAGTTCGATCACGTTTTAAAGATGTAGACCAGATGGATATGCCTTCAAAATTCTTTTTTAGCCTGGAAAAAAGAACGGTCAAAAGCGTGTCATACATTCTTTATTTTCTGAGACTGGTTCTTTGATATCAGACCCTACTGAAAATCGAAAAGAGCAAATGCTTTTTTTGAAAAGCTGTATAGTTGTGAACACAGGGAAGATCAGGTTGTTGAAAAGTGTTTCTTTGAAGAATTAGCAAAAGTCTCTGAAGACTCTAATGCAGCACTCAAAAAGGCTATAAGCCTAAGTGAACTGTATGAAGCTCTCCAAAGTTTGGAGAATGGTAAGGCCCCTGGGATAGACGGAATCCCTTTTGAGTTTTATAAAGCTTTTTGGCCTGTGATAGGGGAGGATCTGCTGGCAGTTCTCAGCGACAGTTTAGTTAAAGGACTTCTGCCGCTGAGCTGTAGAAGAGTGGTCCTTACCCTCTTGCCAAAAAAAGGTGATGTGAGACATAAAAAACTGGAGACCTGTATCTTTGTTGTGCTGCGACTACAAATTGCTCTCAAAAGTATTAGCTACTAGGCTGGGAAAGGTTTTGGAGGAAGTAATTCATTCTGGTCAGTCCTACTGTGTCCCTGGACGATCCATTTTTTCGACAATATTCATTTAATAAGAGATATTTTTGATGTTTCTAAAATTCTGAAGTTCGATATGGGTTTGATTTCATTAGACCAAGAGAAAGCATTTGATCGTGTAGAATATGAATATTTGTGGAAGACTTTACAAGCATTTGTTTTTAGTTCTGATTGTATTGGATATATAAAAGTTTTATATAACGACATTGAGAGTGTATTGAGAGTTAATGGTGGCTTGTGTGCTCCATTTAAAGTGTGTCGAGGGGTAAGACAGGGATGTTCTCTGTCTGGTATACTTTACACATTGGCAGTTGAACCACTTTTAATTAAATTGAGAAGTGTTTTAGAAGGAGTATCTGTACAAGCATGTAAAAGTAATTTATGTTTATCAGCATATGCTGATGATGTTGTCATAATACTTAATAAGCAAAATGATGTGGTCACGTTATTAAAAACATTGAGGGATTTTGAAATCATCTCTTCGGCTAGAATTAACTGGGGTAAAAGCGAAGCAGTGTTGGTGGGAAAATGGGGTACCAACACTCCCAATGGGGTTAACCTGGAAAAAAGATGGTTTAAAATACTTAGGAGTGTTTTTAGGAAATTAAATTATGGTTCAAAAAAATTGGGAGGGAATAGTTGAAAAACTTGAAGGTCGTTTAATGAAATGGATTGTAAAGAGTTTATCATATAGAGGACGTGCCCTCATTATTAATAACCTGGTTGCCTCTTTCTTATGGCACCGACTGGCCTGTGTTGATCCACCTGCTTATTTACTTGGGAAAATCCAATCCATTTTAATAAAATTTTTTTGGGATAAAATGCATTGGGTGCCCCATAATGTATTATATTTATCAAAGGAAGAAGGAGGACAAGGACTTATACTTCTACAAAGTAGGACTGCAGCTTTTCGATTACAGTTTATACAGCGATTCCTTACTGGCCAAGAGAACTTAAGTTGGAGGCCAGTGGCCAACATGATTTTAAAGACTGCCACAGGACTATGCTTGGACAAGTCTTTGTTCCTGTTGGATCCTGCTAAAGTCATCACATCAAGGATGCCGGAGGTTTACACTAATCTTTTTAAAGATTACTCCTCTCACCCCGCTCATAGACTGTTTACTCTCCTGCCTTCCGGTAGGCGCTTCCGGTGCCTCCGGACAAGAACCAGCAGACTAAGAAACCCAGCAGACTTTCCCAGAGCTGTTTCATTATTGAACTCTGCCCCCCCCCCCCCCACCGATTCCACTACCTCTCTTACCTTAAACTCCAAGCTGCTATAACATTGTTTACACTGCACTACAGGGCTGCATGCATGACTGAACAGTACACACCAGTACTTCATGTTATCTGCTCTACTGGACTGTTTACACACGCACAGCATCATTTGCACTCTATACTGCTCACTTGCACATCTGAAATATTTAACTGAATGCTCATTTGCACTAATGGACCACTTTCATAACTGCACTAACTTATCTACTGTCTGTAACTCTATTAACTGCATCTACTCATCTATTGCATTGTAACCTCAATAACTGCATCAACTCATCTATTGCACTGTAACCTAATTAACTGCATCAACTCATCTTCTGGACTGCAACCTATTATTAACTCTTATACTGCCCCGTGACTTTAATAACCGCATTAACTCATCCACTGCACTGTTACTTCAACAACTGCATTAACTCACCTATTGCATTGCAACTGTAACAGCTAATGTCAATAATCTATGCACACTTAAATCACTTGCACTATTGTTTAGTCTAAATTATTATCTGCTCATATCCACCTGTACATTAATGTTCATAGTGTTAATGTTCATAGTATATAGTCATCTCTATATATTGTTCATAGTACATACCTACTGTAAAATATTTTCATAACTGTATAATATTTTATCAATATTGTATTCTGTATTTATTCTAACTGTATATCCTGCACCAGGGCTGGACTGGTAATCTGGCATACCGGGCAAATGCCCGGTGGGCCGACACACTTGGGGGCCAGTCGATATAATATGATTTTTTTTATTTATTTGGCCAACGACCGGCCCATAAAGCAGGGACAGCGGCCCATTGGTTCATTTTCCATACTGACACTGGGCTGGCCCAATCATCTCTTAACAGGCTCCACCCCTCCCCCTCTGTTTCTTGTGTCAGATGCACTCAGTTGCTCAGAGCCAGAAATTTGTGGATTAAGGATGGATAAACAAAAGCGCAAGGGCAAGGGGGGTGCGGAGAAGCTGCGGGCCAAAAAAATAAAAAATCTAGAGGTTGATGCCTCAACATGTGCAAAGATAACTGACATGTTTAGTGCTGTAGCTTCAGTTTCCAATACAACAGTACCTGACGACACTCAGCAAAATCAGGTGAATATAGCACATGGAGGAGAGGTGACTAGCCATGGCGGCGCCGGCGGCACCCAGGCAGAGGAGCATGTGTCTGAAGTCAAGGAGGGACCGAGTGAGCAGGAGAGTGAAATTGAAACGGTAAGCATGGTAGCTACATGATTAACAGGGAGGGAGTGTTAATCAGGGCAGGTGCAGGAGGATAGTGTGTGTGTGTGCACGCCTGGTTTGGCCACGCTGAAGATGATGATTTACCCAAATTAATGAATATTATAATAAAACAACATAATCGTTGTTGCTATTATAAAGTCTGTCAGATTGTCACCTACTGCACAAGCCAGCTAAAGTCAAATAACACAGCATAAGCTATTTTACGTTGCTTTTGTAGCTAGGTTAGCAGAGTTAACTTATTCAATTGCAACTTCGGCTGACTTTTCTAATGTTAATTAAAACCCATAACGGCCGTGGCCGTTCTATAGAAAAACTTAAATGATGCCTTTTGATTATTTTAAGTATTAATCTAAATCGCTGCGTCAAAGCGCCCAAGACGAGTTACACGTTGGAAGAGAGGTAGCTAACGCATGCTATTTGGGGATTAAAACGCGCCTTGCATTTTGAAAGCTGTATATTTTTGTTTAGCTGTATATTCAACGAAGTAGATATTTTCTCATGTTTCTAATGAATTTCCAATATCATTAATATGCAATATTTACGGTGAGTGAATAATATGAATATCATATAAATTATTAGGACGTTTTGTGTGAGTAATTTGGTAGTATAGTTAGTTTTTCTTTTTTTATGGGAAGCATCTCAACAATGAGAGGTAAATGTTGTTAAGTGTCATATTAAAGAGGGGTTTGTGCTCTTTAAAACAAAGTAGCCTATACTTGCAATTGTAAAGTAGTTTTTCTGCTGTCTGGTTCATTGAAATAAAAACATTTCTTTTTAGAATTAGCAGTATTCTACATCCACATTCTATGGGGTTCTAAAGGGTTAACTAGCTTTTATAACATGGAGCACATTGTCCATCCAGAAATTCTGCTCTTCAAGAATACAGGACTATATAACCAAAATGGTTACTTACTAAGTGTACTTCTAATAACTCTTCCAAATAATTGTTTGGATAATTGTCTTCCAAACCATCTCTCTCTCTGTCCTTATGTATAGTCAAGCCAGGTTGAGTTAGCAGTGGAGGAGAGAGACAGGGAGGAACAGGCTGTAGACTACTTTGCCCGTCCTGAGCCTGCCATGATGCAGGTGTTTTTAAATCATCACCCCAAACAGGATGCTAAAAACCCTGTGGTGAAGAAGGTGTTCACCAGTAAAGATGGCAAAAGCAGAAAGTGGCTGACATATTGTCAAGAACGTCATGCTTTATTTTGTTTTTTATGTCTGGCCTTCAGCAAGACAACTGACTCCAACATTTTCATAAATGGAATGTCAGATTGGAGACATGTGCACCAGAGATCGGAAGAGCATGAAAAAAGCATGGCACACAGAAATTGTGCCGAAGCTTATTTTTTAAACTGCTCAAAAGCTGACATCAAAAACCTACTGGGGGGCAGACAGCTGACAGAGCAGAGAAATCAGGTCAAGAAGAGGCGTCAGGTTTTGGAACGGGTAGTGGAGGTCGTAAAAGTGATAGGAAAGAGGGGCCTAAGCTACAGACAGGTGGAGAATGAGGCTGCGTATACCCTGGACAACGATAGCCTCGACCATGGAAATTTTTTGGAGCTGATCATTTTATTGGGAAAATATGATGTGTGTTTAAAAGAGCATCTGAGTAATGTGATTGAGAAGAGCAAAAAGTTGCATGTGACACCAGGATCAAGAGGCAGAGGTTCCCTCATCTCTTTACTGTCTAAAACGACCGTCAACTCTGTGATTGATACCCTCCAGAACTTAATTCAGCTAAACATCTCCACTGAGATCCGGAAAGCTGGAATGTTTTCTGTCCAGCTGGATACAACACAGGACATAACAGCGCAAGACCAATGCTCAGTCATTTTGAGGTATGTGACTGATGTTGTCAATGAGAGGCTTGTCGCAGTGGTCCGGTGCAGCGCATCCACTGGACAGTCCTTTGTCGACTTGTTAAAAGAGGTCCTTGAGCATCTGAAACTGGACCCAAGTCTGTGCATTGGAAATGCAACAGATGGAGCTTCAAATATGCAGGGACATTACAGAGGCTTCTCTGCACTGCTGGCATCACAGTCCCCCAACCATGTACATGTATGGTGCTATTCACATGTCCTCAATCTTGTGCTGTCTGATACCACTCATATAGTGATAGAGAGTGGATCACTGTTTGATCTCCTCAATGACACAGCAGTCTTCATCAGGGAGTCATATCAGAGAGTGAACATTTGGGAGAAGGAAAGCCATGACAAGAGACACAGACGCATTGCTCCAATTGGAGAGACACGTTGGTGGGCTAAGCACGATGCTCTGAACAAAATATTTGGATCATTTGGAAAGCCTCAAGAAAGTTTGTACATTGATGTGTTGTCCACGCTCACAGCCATACAGGAACTGAAGACTGTGAAAGGAAATGTACGCACCAAAGCCAGAGGCTACAAAGAGGGCCTACTCAGGTATGAGACTATACTTACAGCTCAATTATTCCTTAGGATATTTGAGCATACATCACCATTGTCAAAGTACCTGCAGACGGAAGGGATGGACATCCTCTCTGCCCATAGGATGGTCATGTCAACACAAGGTGCCCTAAAAAAGATGGCGAGAGATTTCCTGGCTGTCAAGGCTGCTGCTGATGACTTTGTGAAATGGGCAAATGAAAAACTTGAGCAGCAAGATGAGGAGACCGACATGGAAGTGGAGGCTGCACTGCCACAGAAAAGAAGAAAGAAGAAGAAAGCCATGCCGGGTGAGATGTCTCAGGATGACACCATTATTGATGCTGAGAGAGCCTACGAGGTAAAGGTTCATAACCAAATTGTTGATACAGCTATTGAGGCCATCCACCAAAGATTTCTGACACATGGCACTCTTTATGCAGATTTGTCATTTCTGGATCCAAAAAACTTCTCCCTGATCCGAAACCATGCTCTTCCTAAATCTGCACTTGAAGACCTCAGCAAGTGCCTGCTTAAATTTGATGATAAGGCAACAGTTGACAACCTGCAGTATGAGCTGAAAAGCTTAGCGGGACAGTGGGACAAGCTAAAAGAGTCACCACTGGATGAATATGTGACCAGGACAGTGGAGGATGGACCTGATGAAAAGGAAGAGGACATGGAAATCATCAACAAAAGCTGTGCCTCCTGCAAAGACTGCCCACTGTGCTGCTATCAGATTCTACAGAGATTCAACATGCTCACTGATGCATATCCCCTGCTTGGACTTGCGTACAAGTTTTTGCTGACACTTTCAATAACCCAGGTGGCATGCGAACGATCATTTTCAACCCTAAAATATATTAAAAGCCGACTGAGGAGCAGCCTGTCTGCCAGTAAATTGGAAGCCTTCATGTTGATGGCCACTGAAAAGGACATCCTTGTGGCCCTGGACACAGACACTGTAATTGACAGAGTTGCAGAGAAGAGCAAGCTACTGCGGAAACTGCTGTTATTGTAAGGTGAGATGAGATCATTGATATTATTATAAAAATATATTTATAATATTGTAGACTGAAAATGTGACTCATTATTCCCTTTACTCTCTCTCTCTCTTTGTCCCTCTCTCTCTCTTTCTCTCTCTCAGGATGCCCAAACTGAAGTTTGTTGTTTTGAGGATGTTCAGAGCCCCATGGAGCCATTTCCACTGAGTAAGTATAAAATATGTGCAACCATCTCTCTACATTGTTATTTATTAAAGATACTTGTATGGTGATCATTTTACTAATTCAGTTATCATTCTCGTCGCTCTCTCTCTCTTTCTCTCTCTCAGGATGCCTAAACTGAAGTTTGTTGTTTTGAGGATGTTCAGAGCCCCATGGAGCCATTTCCACTGAGTAAGTATAAAATATGTGCAACCATCTCTCTACATTGTTATTTATTAAAGATACTTGTATGGTGATCATTTTACTCATTCAGTTATCATTCTCGTCGCTCTCTCTCTCTTTCTCTCTCTCAGGATGCCCAAACTGAAGTTTGTTGTTTTGAGGATGTTCAGAGCCCCATGGAGCCATTTCCACTGAGTAAGTATAAAATATGTGCAACCATCTCTCTACATTGTTATTTATTAAAGATACTTGTATGGTGATCATTTTACTCATTCAGTTATCATTCTCGTCGCTCTCTCTCTCTTTCTCTCTCTCAGGATGCCCAAACTGAAGTTTGTTGTTTTGAGGATGTTCAGAGCCCCATGGAGCCATTTCCACTGAGTAAGTATAAAATATGTGCAACCATCTCTCTACATTGTTATTTTTTAAAGATACTTGTATGGTGATCATTTTACTCATTCAGTTATCATTCTCGTCGCTCTCTCTCTCTTTCTCTCTCTCAGGATGCCCAAACTGAAGTTTGTTGTTTTGAGGATGTTCAGAGCCCCATGGAGCCATTTCCACTGAGTAAGTATAAAATATGTGCAACCATCTCTCTACATTGTTATTTTTTAAAGATACTTGTATGGTGATCATTTTACTCATTCAGTTATCATTCTCGTCGCTCTCTCTCTCTTTCTCTCTCTCAGGATGCCCAAACTGAAGTTTGTTGTTTTGAGGATGTTCAGAGCCCCATGGAGCCATTTCCACTGAGTAAGTATAAAATATGTGCAACCATCTCTCTACATTGTTATTTATTAAAGATACTTGTATGGTGATCATTTTACTCATTCAGTTATCATTCTCGTCGCTCTCTCTCTCTTTCTCTCTCTCAGGATGCCCAAACTGAAGTTTGTTGTTTTGAGGATGTTCAGAGCCCCATGGAGCCATTTCCACTGAGTAAGTATAAAATATGTGCAACCATCTCTCTACATTGTTATTTATTAAAGATACTTGTATGGTGATCATTTTACTCATTCAGTTATCATTCTCGTCCCTCTCTCTCTCTTTCTCTCTCTCAGGATGCCCTCACTTTGTGTAGGCCCTACTCCACTGCCACCTTTGATCACCAGGGAGTCAGTCAAGAGAGAGTGAGTACACTGGTCCACTTGCACTGGTACACTGGTCCATGGAGCTTAGTTCTCAGCTTTGTAGGTTTTTTTGGGAATGGAACAGTAGATATGCATATCTACAGGGTTTGCAAGGATGGTGTACTGTTTGGATGTGTCCGACCGATTGTGGTGGGCCGGTCTGAGCAAAAATGCCAGGGCCCTTTTTTTCTCCCAGTCCAGCCCTGTCCTGCACTTGCTAACTGCACTTCTGGTTAGAAGTTTCTTTACTACATTTCTTTACACTGTACTTGTATGTGTTAATGACAATAAAGTTGAATCTAATCTAATCTAAAAAAAAGTATGGAACCTTTTTAAAGTGGAAAGAACTTGCTCTATGACATCTTTATTCTGGCTGTTGAAGGAACCATTGATCTATGGATCACGTTTGGACAGTTTAGGTCAATATGGGACAATGACTGCAGCTTTTATTAAGTCTAAGATTTTAACTGTTGAGTGTTTGTTCAAAGTGGCTGGTCCAAGTTTTGGAAAAGCTGAAGATGTAGCAGTTATTTTAGGAGTGAAATCCAGTCGAATTATTTCACAAGTACTTAAGAATTTACAATCTGCTTTTACAACAGAAGAATTAAAAATGCTTCAAGGTTACTATGAAGGAGAACTCATCCCTAATGAGAAGGACCAGTTTCCTAATCTGGTTCTGTCCCCAAATTTAGGTGATTGTACAGGGTTTTTTTTGGAATCTGAAAAGGTGACAGATATCAATTTGGAAGAGAGTAATGGGAAAACGCTGTATAAAGCTTGTGTAAAATCTTTTAATAAAAAGGGACTACATGAAAGAGTTGACACACCGTGGCGTACTGTTTTTAAGTTGAGTAATAGTATTAGACCGGAGTGGAGAGCACTATACAAGCCACCGTTGACTAAAAGAGCTGGAGATCTTCAATGGCGAATTCTGCATGGTATTATCGCTGTTAATGCTTTTTATATTGTTCAAGACTTAAGCCTTTATTTGATGGTTTGCAAAACCTTTTTAAATGTTTTAACGAAGACTTTTCTATGCAAACTTTGATTTTGGGTTTTAAATGTGTTCAAAATGGAAAGGATGTATGTCAGTTGCTTAATTTTATTTTGGGAAAAGCCAAAATGGCCAACTACATTAGTAGAAGGGATAAGATTGAGCGAGGAATTGTTTATAAGGTGGAAATGGTGTAAGCAGCTATGATTAAATCAAGGCTTCTAATGGATTTTTGTTTTTACAAAGCTATGGATTCCTTAGATATCTTTGAAAGAAAATGGTGTCATAGTGGAGCTCTGTGCTCTGTTATTGAAAGAGAATTTTATTTTACGCTTTATTTATAAATGGGCTTAAATGTTGTGGAAATGTTATGTGATTTAATCAGAGTCATTCTTTCTGTTAAATAAAGAGGTTTGAAAAAAAAATTCTCTCTGTCTCTCTCTCTCTTGTCTCTCTCTCTTGTCTCTCTGTGTCTCTCGTCTCTCTGTGTCTCTCTCTCTCTGTGTCTCTCTGTGTCTCTCGTCTCTCTGTGTCTCTCTCTCTCTGTGTCTCTCTGTGTCTCTCTGTGTCTCTCTCTCTCTGTGTCTCTCTGTGTCTCTCGTCTCTCTCTCTCTCTCTCTCTCTTGCATGCGAAAAATAATTGTCTCTGTCAGATTATAAAATAATCTGTCTCTCTCTGTGTCTCTGGAGGACAATGAGAAGCCCAGTGTGTTCATTCAGGGTAAATTTACTTCCATAATCGCAACATGCACGTTCACACTTTTGGTCATATGTAACAATAAGAAGTGTATATATAAAGAGAAATGTTGTTGAAATAGATTTATGTGAAGTATTGCTAATGCTTTGTGTTTTATGTTTACTTCATTTCTCTTTTAACAGAAATCAATGGCCGGCAGTATGAGTCCGGCAGTATGCTGGGTGAAGGCGGTTATGGAATTGTCTTTGAAGGGACCCGTGTTCAGGATGGCTTGAAGGTTTTTCTTCTGTCTTGTGCTCATCTTTGTAACATCTCATCCTTTTCTTTTCAAACCTTAATGTATACCTAGTCCATGGCTTTAGTGCTTGATTTCATTGAAATCTGACTGAACTTCTGTTGGGAATGAATGCTTACACAAATCCATTTTTTGTTTTGTTGATCAGGTGGCAGTGAAAGTTGTCGAGAAGACCAAGGAAATAATCGATGACTATATCAACATTGTAAGTAGCTTGTGTTATTGTTCAATTGAAAATATCTTTATAGTTTTTATGTACAAACTTAAGTATGTTTGAGACAGAGCTAAGTGTGTCTGCGTGAGTGTCGAGTGTGTTTGTGTGAGTGTCTGCGTGAGTGTGTTTGTGTGAGTGTCGAGTGTGTTTGTGTGAGTGTCGAGTGTGTTTGTGTCTGCGTGAGCGTCGAGTGTGTCTGCGTGAGTGTCGAGTGTGTCTGCGTGAGTGTCGAGTGTGTCTGCGTGAGTGTCGAGTGTGTCTGCGTGAGCGTCGAGTGTGTCTGCGTGAGCGTCGAGTGTGTCTGCGTGAGCGTCGAGTGTGTCTGCGTTAGCGTCGAGTGTGTCTGCGTGAGCGTCGAGTGTGTCTGCGTGAGCGTCGAGTGTGTCTGCGTTAGCGTCGAGTGTGTCTGCGTGAGCGTCGGGTGTGTCTGCGTGAGCGTCGAGTGTGTCTGCGTGAGTCTCGAGTGTGTCTGCGTGAGCGTCGACTGTGTATGCGTGAGTGTGTCTGCGTGAGTGTCGAGTGTGTCTGCGTGAGTGTCGAGTGTGTCTGCGTGAGTGTCGAGTGTGTCTGCGTGAGTGTGTTTGCGTGAGTGTGTCTGCGTGAGCGTCGAGTGTGTTAGTGTGAGTGTCGAGTGTGTTAGTGTGAGTGTCTAGTGTGTTTGTGTGTGTGTCGAGTGTTTTTGTGTGAGTGTCGAGTGTGTTAGTGTGAGTGTCTAGTGTGTTTGTGTGTGTGTCGAGTGTTTTTGTGTGAGTGTTGAGTGTGTTTGTGTGAGTGTTGAGTGTGTTTGTGTGAGTGTCGAGTGTTTTTGTGTGAGTGTCGAGTGTGTTAGTGTGAGTGTCTAGTGTGTTTGTGTGTGTGTCGAGTGTTTTTGTGTGAGTGTCGAGTGTGTTAGTGTGAGTGTCGAGTGTGTTTGTGTGTGTGTCGAGTGTTTTTGTGTGAGTGTCGAGTGTGTTAGTGTGAGTGTCTAGTGTGTTTGTGTGTGTGTCGAGTGTTTTTGTGTGAGTGTTGAGTGTGTTTGTGTGAGTGTTGAGTGTGTTTGTGTGAGTGTCGAGTGTGTTTGTGTGTGTGTCGAGTGTTTTTGTGTGAGTGTCGAGTGTGTTAGTGTGAGTGTCTAGTTTGTTTGTGTGTGTGTCGAGTGTTTTTGTGTGAGTGTTGAGTGTGTTTGTGTGAGTGTTGAGTGTGTTTGTGTGAGTGTCGAGTGTTTTTGTGTGAGTGTCGAGTGTGTCTGCGTGAGTGTCGAGTGTGTCTGCGTGAGCGTCGAGTGTGTCTGCGTGAGTGTCGAATGTGTCTGCGTGAGTGTCGAGTGTGTCTGCGTGAGTGTCGAGTGTGTCTGCGTGAGCGTCGAGTGTGTTAGTGTGAGTGTCGAGTGTGTTTGTGTGAGTGTCGAGTGTGTTTGTGTGAGTGTCGAGTGTGTTTGTGTCTGCGTGAGCGTCGAGTGTGTCTGCGTGAGTGTCGAGTGTGTCTGCGTGAGTGTCGAGTGTGTCTGCGTGAGTGTCGAGTTTGTCTGCGTGAGCGTCGAGTGTGTCTGCGTGAGCGTCGAGTGTGTCTGCGTGAGCGTCGAGTGTGTCTGCGTGAGCGTCGAGTGTGTCTGCGTTAGCGTCGAGTGTGTCTGCGTGAGCGTCGGGTGTGTCTGCGTGAGCGTCGAGTGTGTCTGCGTGAGTCTCGAGTGTGTCTGCGTGAGCGTCGACTGTGTATGCGTGAGTGTGTCTGCGTGAGTGTCGAGTGTGTCTGCGTGAGTGTCGAGTGTGTCTGCGTGAGTGTCGAGTGTGTCTGCGTGAGTGTCGAGTGTGTCTGCGTGAGTGTGTTTGCGTGAGTGTGTCTGCGTGAGCGTCGAGTGTGTTAGTGTGAGTGTCGAGTGTGTTAGTGTGAGTGTCTAGTGTGTTTGTGTGTGTGTCGAGTATGTTTGTGTGAGTGTCGAGTGTTTTTGTGTGAGTGTCGAGTGTGTCTGCGTGAGTGTCGAGTGTGTCTGCGTGAGCGTCGATTGTGTCTGCGTTAGTGTCGAGTGTGTCTGCGTGAGTGTCGAGTGTGTCTGCGTGAGTGTGTTTGCGTGAGCGTCGAGTGTGTTAGTGTGAGTGTCGAGTGTGTTAGTGTGAGTGTCGAGTGTGAGTGTCGAGTGTGTTTGTGTGAGTGTCGAGTGTGTTTGTGTGAGTGTCGAGTGTGTCTGCGTGAGTGTCGAGTGTGTCTGCGTGAGCGTCGAGTGTGTCTGCGTGAGCGTCGAGTGTGTCTGCGTGAGCGTCGAGTGTGTTTGCGTGAGTGTCGAGTGTGTTTGTGTGAGTGTCGAGTGTGTTTGTGTAAGTGTCGAGTGTGTTTGTGTGAGTGTCGAGTGTGTTTGTGTGAGTGTCGAGTGTGTTTGCGTGAGTGTCGAGTGTGTTTGTGTGAGTGTCGAGTGTGTTTGCGTGAGTGTCGAGTGTGTTTGTGTGAGTGTCGAGTGTGTTTGCGTGAGTGTCGAGTGTGTTTGTGTGAGTGTCGAGTGTGTTTGTGTGAGTGTCGAGTGTGTTTGTGTGAGTGTCGAGTGTTTTTGTGTGAGTGTCGAGTGTGTTTGTGTGAGTGTTGAGTGTGTTTGTGTGAGTGTTGAGTGTGTTTGTGTGAGTGTCGAGTGTTTTTGTGTGAGTGTCGAGTGTGTTTGTGTGAGTGTCGAGTGTTTTTGTGTGAGTGTCGAGTGTGTTTGTGTGAGTGTCGAGTGTTTTTGTGTGAGTGTCGAGTGTGTTTGTGTGAGTGTCGAGTGTGTTTGTGTGAGTGTCGAGTGTGTTTGTGTGAGTGTCGAGTGTGTTTGTGTGAGTGTCGAGTGTGTTTGTGTGAGTGTCGAGTGTGTTTGTGTGAGTGTCGAGTGTGTTTGTGTGAGTGTCGAGTGTGTTTGTGTGAGTGTCGAGTGTGTTTGTGTGAGTGTCGAGTGTGTTTGTGTGAGTGTCGAGTGTGTTTGTGTGAGTGTCGAGTGTGTTTGTGTGAGTGTCGAGTGTGTTTGTGTGAGTGTCGAGTGTGTTTGTGTGAGTGTCGAGTGTGTTTGTGTGAGTGTCGAGTGTGTTTGTGTGAGTGTCGAGTGTGTTTGTGTGAGTGTCGAGTGTGTTTGTGTGAGTGTCGAGTGTGTTTGTGTGAGTGTCGAGTGTGTTTGTGTGAGTGTCGAGTGTGTTTGTGTGAGTGTCGAGTGTGTTTGTGTGAGTGTCGAGTGTGTTTGTGTGAGTGTTGAGTGTTTTTGTGTGAGTGTTGAGTGTGTTTGTGTGTTTGTTGAGTGTTTTTGTGTGAGTGTGTTTGTGTGATTGTTGAGTGTTTTTGTGTGAGTGTCTCAGTGTGTTTAGTGACTGTGGGCCTCAGAGCGCAGTAATACACAGCAGAGTCGCTCACATGAACATCCTGAATCATCAGAGGAACTGATCTTGAAGATGTGCTGAGATCTGCTGTAAATCTTGCTTTAAACTTTTCATTTTCACCACCAAAGGAACCGACTCTGTTCAGTATGTATTCAGGGAATCCATTTACTGTTTCCTGGTACCAGAAGAGAGTCGCAGATCCAGAAGATTCATATGTACAGTTTATTGAAACAGTTTCTCCTTCAGAAGCAGTTTGAGCTCTTGTATTCTGCTCAACACTGTCCTGAGATTTGATTCCTGTAGAGTTTCATGATTAACTAAATAAGTCAAAATAATGACAAGACATTGATTGAAAATAACCTGTTGATGTTTTAAACAGACATAAATTCTACATACCCATGAAATATATGAAAACAATGAGAATTTGTTGTATCCAGTGTGTGGTCATGTTTCCTGGTGAAGAGATGAAAAACATACGTTTATTCTCAACAAAACTTCAGACACATTTCCAGCATCTGCTTTAGTCTTTGACCGAGTCACTGAAAGTGTCAGACTGACATCTCATGACTCCTCTGTCCCTCTGAATACAGCAGGTTTACTTCAATAGTGGATCTTAACATAAGCCGCCTCCTCTTTCATTCTGTTCCCATCATCACAATGAGATTATAAAAGAGAAATCAAGTGAAAGTAAAACATGATGTAAGACAGAAGACCATGAGAGCTAGTTTTCTTATAAGATTGTGTGAGTTCTTCAGTTATTAAATTGTGACAATATTTTATCACGAGAATCTCCTTGAACCTCCTCACACTTCCACATTAATATTGTTTATTAGTTTAGTTTAGACTTCTGTTTGGATGCCTTACGTATACAGTATGTATCAACCTTATAGCTTGAGTGGGTTTATTGTGAGATCATGTGAAGGTTTGATTCGTGTTCAGTTTGACAACACTGCGACCATGTGGCCATAATGTGCTTGTACAGTGTTGCATGTGTTATGAATGAACTTTAATGCATTAATCGTATTATCGACTTTATAAAATATTGTATAGGATAGTCTTCATTTCAGTAATGTTGTGCTGTATATAACAAAACAATAAGAAACTGTATTGAAGTGTGTATGTAATATACATGATCTCATGTACCTCTGAGGTTTTTGTCGGGGTCTGTATGGTCTTGTGTCACTGTGGGCCTCATGGCGCAGTAATACAGATCAGAGTCTGATAGAGTAACAGAGGAGATCTCCAGATGAACGTGTTTCTGCTTCTGTTTACTGAGTTTCACAGACATTCTTGGATCTACATCAGACTTTTTTTCATGTGTTGTGCCATCAAGAATAAGCACAAGAAATTCAGGAGCTGATCCAGGATACTGACGGTACCAGTACAGATCATCATTAGACGTATAACTGCAGGATAATGTGACATGTGAATCCTCCTCAGCAGAAATCTCTTCTTCATCTGCTGTGATGGCACTTCCAGAAACACTATCTGAAAAACAAGAGGAACAATAACAATACATCATCTTTTCCCATGAAAACACATCTGATCAAATATATAAATGCACTGTAAGTCGCTTTTGATAAAAGCATTAAAAATAAATACATACATGCTAAAGCACAGACGAGAAGAACATCCATTATTCAGCACTGAATTCAAGAGAGGACACAGAATAGTTTCATCTCAGTGTGAAGTGAGTAGATCTATAAATCTACTGTATGAAGCTCCTCCTCTTTAAAACACATCATGATTTTCATTTATATTTCACACTCACTCTCTTCTGAGCATTTAATGTGTGTGTAACAAATGATTTTATTCATCAGAAATGAGGAAAATAAAGGTATGACGTGTCTTGCTCAATGTAGTCCACGTCCATTATTATTGCGTGTGGAGCTTTTGTTGGGGCTTCTTAAAGAAACATAATGTCTTATTTTAATATATAAGTTCATTTTAGATATTTCAGTTATGATATTGTTTAATAATTCTTCAGCCTGTCTATCCTGATCAGCCTGTAGAAGGTAAATCATGTTTCCTTTCACGTGTGTCAGGTTTGTGTTCAGTGTTGTTGTGTCTCCAGGGCACAGAAATAAAGAGCAGCGTCTGATAGAGGAACAGAGGAGATCTCCACATACACATGTTCATCTTTTCCTTTAGTAAGTTTAGCAGTGAATCTTGAATCTACATCAGATCTCTTGTGTTCTTTCACACAATCTATGATGTTCACGAGGAACTGAGGAGCTGATCTGGGATACTGACGGTACCAGAATAAAGTGAGTGCAGATGAATAACTGCAGGATAATGAAACACTTGAACCCTATGCGGTTAAAGAAGATTAAAAAATAAAATAAATAAAATCCAAGATATTAGAGAAAAAATTATAACTATGCAACCAGAAGTGAAACCAGCTGAACAAACGACTAACTACAGCGCCTCTAAGGAGAAATTACGTTTATTGTCTACTATAGATCACGATGAACTCTCTAAAATCATTAAATCATCTAAATCAACTTCATGCATGTTAGACCCTATCCCTACAAATCTACTGAAAGAGATGCTCCCAGAAATTATAGATCCTCTACTTCGCATTATTAACTCATCTCTGACATTAGGAAATGTGCCTAAAGCATATAAGGTGGCTGTTATAATGCCCCTTGTCAAAAAAAACCATCTGGACCCTGGAGAACTAGTTAACTACAGACCTATTTCGAATCTATCTTTCTTATCTAAAGTTCTGGAAAAAGTAGTCTCAATTCAAATATGCTCCTTCCTCCAAAGGAATGAGATTAATGAAGATTTCCAGTCTGGATTTAGAGCACATTACAGTACAGAGACTGCTCTGATTAGAGTTACAAATGATCTGCTTATGGCGTCCGACCGAGGTTGTACTTCCTTATTGGTGCTGCTAGATCTTAGTGCTGCATTCGACCCCATTGACCACAGCATGCTCCTACATAGACTCGAAAATGATGTCGGTATTAAGGAAATAGCTTTGGAATGGCTTAGATCTTATTTAAGCGACCGTTTCTAATATGTAGCAATAAACAATGAGGTATCACGCAAATCGAAAGTCCAGTACGGTTTACCACAGGGCTCAGTCTTAGGGCCTATGCTCTTCGCATTGTACATGCTACCTCTAGGAGATATAATAAAGCGACACGGAGTAAGCTTTCACTGTTATGCTGATGATACGCAACTTTATATTTCCTCGAAGCCTCATGAAACACAGCAATTCCATCGAATAGTGGAATGCATAGTCGATATAAAAAAGTGGATGAGTAGCAATTTTTTATTACTGAACTCGGACAAAACTGAAGTGTTACTTATCGGACCAAAAACCGCCATACGTAACAACCAATAATACTGCTTTACTATTGATGGATGTTCCATAAAACCCTCATCTTCAGCTAAGAATCTTGGCTTTATATTCGATAGTACTCTGTCATTTGAGAACCAGGTCACCAACACCTGTAAAATTGCGTTTTTCCAACTTAAAAATATATCTAAACTACTTCATATGCTGTCACCATCAGATGCAGAGAAGCTTATACATGCCTTTATGACATCAAGACTAGATTACTGTAATGCACTATTAGGTGGTTGCCCTGCAGGCCTATTACAAAAACTCCAACTGGTCCAAAATGCGGCAGCTCGAGTTCTTACGCGTACAAAAAAGTATGAGCATATTAGCCCGGTTCTGTCAACCTTGCACTGGTTACCTGTAAAGCATTGCATAAATTTTAAAATCTTGCTTATTACCTATAAAGCCTTGCATGGTTTAGCTCCTCACTACTTGAGAGAACTTCTAACGTATTATAGTCCATCACGTGCACTACGCTCTCAGGTGTCAGGTCAGACTCTTACATCAACTTACATCACAAAAAGGTTTTGTAAAGGATTTTTAATTGCTTACCATAATAATGAAACACAAAAGTGAGTAAAATAAATAACCTATAAGTCATCTTTGATCAGTAAAAGGTTCAACTGTCGTGTAAATGCTCAGCTGTAGGAGAAACTTTGTTTGCTGTTTGTCATGTGGACTGATGTTATGATGATGTTCAACAACTGATGAGTTTCTAAAACAGTCTCTTTCATCATGTGTTGTCATGTATGTGTAGACACTGCCATCTACAGGTTAAGAGGGATTTATAGTTGAAGAATGAATAGTTGATGTTACACAATACAATAATCTACGGTCTGTTATAGATTATAGTTGTGCTGTGTCTTCATCAAGAGCTCAATGGTAACAGTTTATGTTTCAGTCCATGTGGAGATCAAACCACAAAAGGAAGTTGAGAAAACACTTTGTGAGACACAGTGCAACAAAACACAAGTCAATTTGTCAAAAAGAACATTTGTATGTTTAAGGCACCGTTTACACGCGTGTGTAATGGAGCAGGTGTACGTTTCTATTGTACCAACTAACAGTTTAAACATATGACAATTTCATGAATCAGAAGATTTACATCAGAATGACTGAAGCCTATGAGACATGTACACAAAAATAATGTGTTTCATGAACGAGGCTCATTGTGTGCAACTGTGCACTTGTACTTATCAGATCTGTCCAAACACACACATAATGACAACAAGAAAGAACAAAGTCTAACATAAAATGACTTTATAGTTATTTACTCATTAGATAAGCAATAAGGGATGAAAAGCTGTGCTTTATGGTGAATAAATCATGGCTGCAGGGCGTTGTTGAACACAACGGTAGGAGAACAAATATTAAGTGCAAAAAAAATATTTTTAAATAATTAAGTTAAATCCCTAAAAGTCTTCCATCATCTGGTAAAATATCACTGGTCAACTCCATCAAAATGTTTCGTTTACTTTGCCCACATGTGCATTAAGAAACAGACTTTAGCAGCGTCTAGAAATGCAGGAATGGCAGATAAAGTTTGAGAAACATTGTGTTGGGTGCAGTGGTCCGCTGTCCTTTATCATGAATAAAACACAGATATTAATCCATCAGAATCAAGGACTGGAACTACAGAAACTGTTTTATAAATGACTGTAAGTGTCGAGTCTGCAACAATTGAATGTGTAAGACCTGCTTTACTTTAACTGAATGATCACAGAAGAGATTTGACTTTTACTAAACAAATGACATTTATCTGCGTTGAGTGTGTAATATTGTTAACAGAACAGCAGCAGACTGACTGTGTTCTCTGTTTTATGTTATTTTATTAGTATATTTATTTCATAGGGACGATTTAGGT
Source organism: Barbatula barbatula (assembly GCF_947034865.1). Classification (NCBI taxonomy): domain Eukaryota; kingdom Metazoa; phylum Chordata; class Actinopteri; order Cypriniformes; family Nemacheilidae; genus Barbatula; species Barbatula barbatula. Next base: position 26,070,377 of record NC_136764.1, read on the forward strand.
TCATGAACATAAGCAAATGTAAACAAGCCAGATTATAGCAAGTGTGTTTTTTTTCTTTTGTATACAGTTGTTATGTTCTTCTTCTGTACTTTGTGTCAACTGTAAGTGACCTTGAGCCTTGATCTTTATTTACTGTAAAGGTTTAAGGTGCGATATCAAATAAACTTGATTTGATTTCACACATTTGATTTATCATTCATGAGCCACTTTTAAGATGACATTTCAAAACATGATATATTGTCTGACAGCAGTAAACAGAAATAATATTTTCAAACATATATGTGAATGAAGTGTTTTACTTTAATTTAATAAAATACATTTAAACCAGACACAACTGTAAATGATTGCTTGTGTTCGCTATAGGTGAATATAAGTCTATACAGCATATAGCGGTTTAGGGGCGGAGTTACAGTAACTATTTATCAACGCTTTACCAACATAAATGTCCATGCACACGCGTCCTGTGTATTTAAAGTTGTGTTGAGTGACATTAAAAAAGGGCAAAATTCCATAAACGCCCATAAACACGAATCCATAGATCCCAAATGTCATGTCTATGCCATGAACTGCCTTGAGACTGGGTTGGAAAAGACTTATGAAACTTTGATAAAAATTCAGGGTATCCAAATGGAAACAATGTTTTTATTACAAATGTCACCCATTGACCACAACAATATTTAAAGGCTCCTCACTCATTTAAAGTCTTGAAGCCCCCTTTGAGTTTCTATGAAGACCCGGCCCCTGGTTTAGAAACACTTTTAGGGTGAGCGGCGCCCTCTTCTGGTTATATCGAGCCATTGTAATCTTAACATGCAGGTGATGTGTTTGTGTTCAGTGTTGTTGTGTTTTGTGTCACTGTGGGCTGCAGGGCACAATAATACAGAGCAGAATCTGTGACTTTAACAGAAGAGATCTCCAGATACACTTGTTGTTTTTCTTTTTCTTTTCTGAGTTCAGTAGTGAATCTGGGATCTATTTCAGATGTCCTGTTCTCTTTCACTCCTTCAGTAATGAGCACAAGACATTCCAGAGCTCTTCTGGAATACTGACGGTACCACTGAAGATTATAAGCAGAGGAATAACTGCAGGAGAACTGAACACTTGAACCTTCCACAACAACCTCTTCAGTCCTGCCTGATGTGATTTCATTTCCAAAACTGACATCTGGAGAAATAGACAAACATTTCATTCATTGTCAAATAGAGATCTTATGCTGTGTTTAAAATATAACATACGATATAACATTTGATGTATTAATGACATTAAGGGTTTTATGTTGTTATGGTATAATTCCATCCTATTAAGCAAGTCAAATAAAATGAAGACAAATGTACTTACACACAAAGACAGAAAGCAGAATAAGTGAATGAAGTGTCATTGTGTTCTCAGTGAATCTCTGCTACAGTCTCTGTCAAACTGAACAAGATCTCACATCTCACATACAAACCCCTCCTACCATCACATCAAATAAAAGGAACGGAAACACAGACTTGATCCTGTTCAGAGAAACTAACATGAAGAAGAACCCATTATACTTCATAGTTCTGTACATAATATACATACATTAGTATTGTTTAAAGACATTTACTGTGAATGCCATTTGAGGAAATCTAAACAGCAGATCAGAGTCTGTGACTTTAACAGAAGAGATCTTCAGATCCACACGGCTCTCAGCTTTTCTGTGTTTGATGGAGATTCCAGAAACTGGAGGATCAGCTTCAATAACTGTGTCATGTGTATCCAGTATGAGGAACTGTGGTGGTGAATCATTCTGCATATTTCTCATCAGTGTTGGTGTATATAGTTACTGAGTCATTAGTTATATATAGTTACTGAGTCATTAGTTATATATAGTTACTGAGTCGTTAGTTATATATAGTTACTGAGTCGTTCGTTATATATAGTTACTGAGTCGTTAGTTATATATAGTTACTGAGTTGTTAGTTATATATAGTTACTGAGTCATTAGTTATATATAGTTACTGAGTCATTAGTTATATATAGTTACTGAGTCATTAGTTACTGTCATTGAAATACTTTCCCTTGAAAAAGCGAAGTAAGGGATTACTCTTATTTTACTGTCATTGGGCTCACACCTGATCATCAGAACTATTTCAGTAGGACAGAAGCTGCTGTAGCTGAACACCACATAACACACAGCATGAGCCATTTCAACACTCAATAGACCATATAACTTACACGTCTTATTTATCACACTTACAGGTCACTTTACACGAGGTTGGAGAAAAAGTTGTCAGTAAAATGACAAAAGGTTTGTTGGTGGAAATATTTGGATCCTCTGGTTGTTTACATCATCATCATCATCATCTTTTGGATTCGGATTGTGCTTGATTCTGCAGAACTCAGCGTCTATGGCTATATGATGTAAACACTGAACTATCAGAAGTGTCTGTGGTCAGGTCAGAGTGTTCATGTTTAATGTGATCATGCAAATGTGTTTAGTTGTGACATCTTAAGGAAATCCAAGAGGCTTTTTAATATCCAGTTGATGTTGTGTTTAGCTCCTCCTCCTCATTAAATTACATTTAAGTTAAGCCCAGTAAACAAGCAGCGTTTTAAATATAGTTTTATATTCTTAGTTGCATAAAATGTGTGTTTGAGTTTTTGTATTCTTAATAGACACGTGTTTATATATTAACATGTTCGGTCCCAAAACACTGTGTGCTTGAGATGACTAATGTATTTTTCTTCACATCTCCAGCAGGTGTGAACACATTGTAGTGTTCAGTGGAGGATTGAGATGTTTCTGACTGAAAGTGATGGTCTGGTATATTGTCCTCACGTGTCCATGATGGAGCATCTTTCCTCATATATACTGCGGTTCTGTGTTGTGAACGTGTCTGTACCGGTAAAGCAGAACATCAATGCTGATGGTATCATATGAACAGCTCAGTGTCACAGACTCTTCTTCTCTTCTGAACACATTCATGTGTTTGTCATTTGGACAAATGCTGTCAGGAAATAAACCTGAATATAAATGATAGACACATCTTAGTACATTAAAAAGCAGTTTGTTTAATAACAATGACAAGAGTCCGTCTCACCTTAACAATGATGTCTCTGAAATTCCCTTAAAAAGTCCTTTAGCTGAAAGTGTCATAAACATCAGCAGTAGACATCTCTCCATGTTAATACTTCTGATCAGATGTGTGTTGTTTCTTCATGAATCACAGATTTGACTTGAAGGTTTTATCCTGTAAGATTCAATGATGATTTATAGTAACAGGAGTTTGTGTAATCTGTGTTGTAACTGATGGAGGTCAACACCCCTCACATCATTTCTCAGTGTTTGATCCGACCCTGTTAATAGTGTAGTGACATTGTTATGCCACTCGGTGGATAGTTGACAGAACTGTTACATGAATTTTCAAGGCTGGGTTATCAATATCACAAACACTTTTCCCTTCAACGTTATTGAAAAGTCATTGAGGGCATTCATCACATGTCCTGATGCAAGTTTCAGCTTTGATCGATGGAAAAGCCACAGCCACTGAAATCTCTCCTGTGACTCCATGTCAATACTTCAACCTCCATGAGAGATTTAACACATTCAGGAAGGTTAATATTGATTTATAATCTTTTTTACTGCTGTCATTTCATCATCTTGTATCCATTACAGTCAGTGTTGAGGCTTTAAAGCCTTTCCTGTAGATTCCTCTCTGTTCATTCACATCCTGAGTCTGTATTTAATGTTCAGCAGGTGTTTTGATTCTCCGTCTTCAACAGTCTTTGTGGTTTATTTCTGTGGTTTGATGTTCATTTGATTGTGTTTTTCAAAGTAATAAATGTGTGTTTGAGTTTTTGTAAAGACTTTCAGGCTTTTTGTATCACTGGGCTCCAACTCTCAGAGCACAATAATATAAAGCTGAATCTGACAGAGAAACAGTGTTAATAGTGAGTTCAGTGGACGTGTCTGATGTAGTCGACTGAATCCGACTGTCTGGCATATTCTCAAGACTACTGTATGTTCCAGCTCCTTTATACAGTAAATACTGAGGTTCTGTGTTTGGATATTGTCTGTACCAGTAAAGATAAACATAACTGCTGTCTGTGTCATATGAACAGCTCAAGGTTACAGTCTCCTGTTCTTTCTTTATGATTATTGATTCTTTATTTGGACCGATCTGATCTGCAGACATCACACCTGAAACAAACAAGAATATTCAACTTGAACACAATTATAAAGTTATATTATTTTTACATTAATTATATTATTATTATCGTCCAGTATGTTTTTATAACTATTGTCATCAAACAGTACAGATGTTACCTGAGATGATGATGAAGATGAGAAGCAGGTGTGTGTTCATGTTTGTGAAGTCAGATCAGTTGTGTGTTGATGTTGTGTGTGATCTGAGCTGTAGATTTGTGTTACTGTCAGTCTCTGCACCTCACACATAAAGTCACATGAAACTTCCTGCTGTCTGTCAGATGATGCTGATGTGACTCTTAACATACACAACGTCAAATCATCCACTTGTCATTGATGCTGTGAGTTAAAGAAACAGAATATGTGATGTGAGTCTCTTTAATCCGCTTCTCTTGACATTCTCATGTCTTTAAGAGATGTTTCCCCTAGTGGTGATAATGTGGAATGCATTCGATTTTCTTAAATTACTTTATTCATTTGTGATTTTTAGAGATGTAAACCACAAAGTTAAAAGCGGCGGTGGTTAATCGAATCTAAACTCCACCCATTCACACAAGGTGAAACTAAAACAGGGTTTTGGCACAATAATTTCTGCACTGCCACAAAGTACAATTTCATTCACAGATTATGTATAGCATATAACAATATGTATGAATGTATATTCGGCATACTCTATATAATAAACAAACTAGTTGAATTGGCACAAGACAGATGAGTTCAAACACTTAAAATAACAATGTGATTTTACAGGAAATTACTGGCTGCTAGTTGCGTTACTTTCACAGGAATTCCGGTAAAGGGACAGTACAACATTGTGATTTTACAGGAATCAAGTAGCCCACATTAAAAATACAGTGTGATTTTACAGGAATCAAGTAACCCACATTATAAATACAGTGTGATTTTACAGGAATCAAGTAACCCACATTATAAATACTGTGCGATTTTACAGGAATCAAGTAACCCACATTATAAATACAGTGTGATTTTACAGGAATCAAGTAACCCACATTATAAATACAGTGCGATTTTACAGGAATCAAGTAACCCACATTAGAATACAGTGTGATTTTACTGGAATCAAGTAACCCACATTATAAATACAGTTTGATTTCACAGGAATCAAGTAGTCCACATTATAAATACAGTGCGATTTTACAGGAATCAATTAACCCACATTATAAATACAGTGCGATTTTACAGGAATCAAGTAAACCACATTATAAATACAGTGCGATTTTACAGGAATCAAGTAACCCACATTATAAATACAGTGCGATTTTACAGGAATCAAGTAGCCCACATTATAAATACAGTGCGATTTTACTGGAATTAAGTAACCCACATTATAAATACAGTTTGATTTCACAGGAATCAAGTAACCCACATTATAAATACAGTGCGATTTTACAGGAATCAATTAACCCACATTATAAATACAGTGCGATTTTACAGGAATCAGGTAACCCACATTATAAATACAGTGTGATTTTACAGGAATCAAGTAGCCCACATTATAAATACAGTGCGATTTTACAGGAATCAGTTAACCCACATTATAAATACAGTGCGATTTTACAGGAATCAAGTAAACCACATTATAAATACAGTGCGATTTTACAGGAATCAAGTAACCCACATTATAAATAGAGTGCGATTTTACAGGAATCAATTAACCCACATTATAAATACAGTGTGATTTTACAGGAATCAAGTAGTCCACATTATAACAGTGTGATTTTACAGGAATCAAGCAACCCACATTATAAATACAGTTTGATTTTACAGGAATCAAGTAGCCCACATTATAAATACATTTAGATTTTACAGGAATCAAGTAACCCACATTATAAATACAGTGTGATTTTACAGGAATCAAGTAGCCCACATTATAAATACAGTGTGATTTTACAGGAATCAAGTAGCACACATTATAAATACAGTTAGATTTTACAGGAATCAAGTAACCCACATTAAAAATACAGTGTGATTTTACAGGAATCAAGTAACCCACATTAAAAATACAGTGTGATTTTACAGGAATCAAGTAACCCACATTATAAATACAGTGCGATTTTACAGGAATCAAGTAGCCCACATTATAAATACAGTGCGATTTTACAGGAATCAAGTAGTCCACATTATAAATACAGTGTGATTTTATAGGAATCAAGTAACCCACATTATAAATACAGTGTGATTTTACAGGAATCAAGTAACCCACATTAAAAATACAGTGTGATTTTACAGGAATCAAGTAACCCACATTATAAATACAGTGTGATTTTACAGGAATCAAGTAACCCACATTATAAATACAGTGTGATTTTACAGGAATCAAGTAACCCACATTATAAGTACTCTATACTGTAGAGTTATTATACTGTGAAGCCAAATTGCGGTATGGATATTATACTGTACACATACATTACAGTATGGATATAATAATGTAAACTCGCTAATGCAGATCTATGTTCCTGCCAGATCACTGCGGTCTGCAAAGGAACAACGACTAGTGGTACCATCCCAAAAAGGAAAAAAGTCACTCTCCTGTACCTTCTCTGGATCTGTTCCACATTGGTGGAATGATCTACCTGCTGCTACAAGATCAGCAGACTCAGTTGCCATCTTTAAAAAACGCCTAAAAACGCATCTCTTCCGTCAACACGTCACTGATTGATTTCTCCTAATTCTTTTCCCTTTCCTTCTTTAAAAAAAAAAAAAAAACAGCTTTTTTAGCTTTGTATACTGTGCTAGGCTTTAATGGACTAGTTTGATGCAATTATGTATTTTTTGTTGCCTATGTTGTTATAATTGCTTCCAATGTTTCCTCATCTGTAAGTCTCTTTGGATAAAAGCGTTTGCTAAATGACTAAATGTAAAATGCAAATGTACACATAGATTACAGTATGAATATTATACCGTACACATACATTACTGTATGGATATTATACTGTACACATACATTACAGTGTGGATATTATACTGTACACATACATTACAGTGTGAATATTACACTGTACACATACATTACAGTGTGGATATTATACTGTACACATACATTACAGTGTGGATATTATACTGTACACATACATTACTGTATGGATATTATACTGTACACATACATTACAGTATGGATATTATACTGTACACAAACATTACAGTATGGATATTATACTGTACACATACATTACAGTATGGATATTATACTGTACACAAACATTACAGTGTGAATATTACACTGTACACATACATTACAGTGTGGATATTATACTGTACACATACATTACAGTGTGGATATTATACTGTACACATACATTACTGTATGGATATTATACTGTACACATACATTACAGTATGGATATTATACTGTACACATACATTACTGTATGGATATTATACTGTACACATACATTACAGTATGGATGTTATACTGTACACATACATTACTGTATGAATATTATACTGTACACATACATTACTGTATGAATATTATACTGTACACATACATTACTGTATGAATATTATACTGTACACATACATTACTGTATGGATGTTATACTGTACACATACATTACTGTATGGATGTTATACTGTACACATATATTACAGTGTGGATGTTATACTGTACACATACATTACTGTATGGATGTTATACTGTACACATATATTACAGTGTGGATATTATACTGTACACATACATTACAGTGTGGATGTTATACTGTACACATACATTACTGTATGAATATTATACTGTACACATACAAACTGTATGGATGTTATACTGTACACATACATTACTGTATGGATGTTATACTGTACACATATATTACAGTGTGGATATTATACTGTACACATACATTACAGTGTGGATGTTATACTGTACACATACATTACAGTATGAATATTATACTGTACACATACATTACAGTGTGGATGTTATACTGTACACATACATTACTGTATGAATATTGTGTTGAGTGTGTTTGTGTTTGTGTGAGTGTTGAGTGTGTTTGTGTGAGTGTGAGTGTTGAGTGTTTTTGTGTGAGTGTTGAGTGTTTTTGTGTGAGTGTTGTGTGTGTTTGTGTGAGTGTTGAGTGTTTTTGTGTGAGTGTTGAGTGTTTTTGTGTGAGTGTTGAGTGTTTTTGTGTGAGTGTTGATTGTTTTTGTGTGAATGTCTCAGTGTGTTTAGTGACTGTGGGCCTCAGAGCGCAGTAATACACAGCAGAGTCGCTCACATGAACATCCTGAATCATCAATGGGACAGTTTTTGTTGTGGAGTTCATTGTTGCAGAAAATCTCTTCTGATATTCAGGCTCAGTTGTTCCTTTACCAAATGTAAATTCACTCAGAATGAATGTTGGTGATGTGTTTGGCAGCTGTTTGTACAAGAAAAGATATGCATTTGTTGCAGAGGTAGAAAAACTGCATGTCCTTCATTTGCAGTCATTTCTCTTGGAGTCTGTTCAACACTGTTCTTCCCCTCACATGCTGAAAAAAAGTAGTAAGACCTAGAGTCGGTTGGGCGTACACCTGCGAAACGTCTTCTCCCCTCTTCAGGTGAGTGAGTGCGCTATTCCAGCCTCCCTACTTCCTCCACTTTATTAAAAGCAAATATTGTTTACTCCAAATCCTCTCATGACAAAAATTTAAGAGATTCAAGAGATCAAACTCCTCAGACTTATGTACACGCCCGATCTCTGTGCTCTGCAATCGCACAAAGTATTGTGATGCCACAAAGGGAAAAAATCCCGCTCACGCACTTTCTCAAGATCAGCGGATTCTGTAGTTGTCTTTAAGAATCGCCTAAAACACATCTCTTCCGTCAACATCTGACGGATTAGTACAGTTTTCTACTTCTTTTCTACCTTCCTGCCCCCCTCCTAAAAGAAATGCTTGGCGTCATATTTACATTTACATTTACATTTAGTCATTTAGCAGACGCTTTTATCCAAAGCGACTTACAGATGAGGAAACATTGAAAGCAATTATAACAACATAGGCAACAAAATACATAAGTGCATCAAACTAGTCCATTAAAGCCTAGCACAGTATAAAAAGCTAAGAATAGTGAGGTTAATAATTTAAAAAAAAAAATTTAAAGAAGGAAAGGGAAGAGAATTAGGAAAAATCAATCAGCGACGTGTTGACGGAAGAGATGCGTTTTTAGGCGTTTTTTAAAGATGGCAACCGAGTCTGCTGATCTTGTAGCAGCTGGTAGATCATTCCACCAATGTGGAACAGATCCAGAGAAGGTACGGGAGAGTGACTTTTTTCCTTTTTGTGATGGTACCACTAGTCGTTGTTCCTTTGCAGACCGCAGTGATCTGGCAGGAACGTAGATCTGCATTAGCGAGTGGAGATACGATGGTGCAGATCCGGTGTTGGTCTTGTAGGCCAGGAGAAAAGCTTTGAACTTTATGCGGGCGGCAACAGGGAGCCAGTGTAACCTGATGAAGAGCGGAGTTACATGCGCTCTCTTCGGTTCATTGAAGACCACTCTTGCCGCCGCATTCTGGATCATCTGGAGAGGTTTGATTGTGCAAGCAGGAAGTCCAGCCAGAAGCGCATTACAATAATCCAGTTTGGACAGGACAAGAGCCTGGAGTAGGACTTGCGTAGAGTGCTCCGATAGGAAAGGTCTAATTTTCCTAATGTTGTAGAGGATGAATCTACAGGACCGGGTGGTGCTGGCAACATGACTTGTGAGGTTAAGCCGATCATCGATTACCACTCCCAGGTTTCTGGCTGTGCTGGACGGTGTAATCGTTGATGAGCCTAGTTGAATGGCAAGGTTGTGGTGAGTCTTTGGGTTGGCCAGGATCACAAGCAGTTCAGTTTTTGCAAGGTTTAGCTGCAGGTGATGATCCTTCATCCAAAGCGAGATGTCACTCAGGCATGCCGCGATGCGAGCAGCGACCGTTGGATCGTCCGGTTGAAATGACAAGTAGAGTTGTGTGTCGTCGGCATAGCAGTGATAGGAGAAGCCATGCTTCTGAATGACCGAGCCGAGAGATGTCATGTAAATGGAGAAGAGTAGCGGTCCAAGCACTGAGCCCTGTGGCACCCCCGTTTTGAGCTGTTGGGACGCGGAGACCTCATCTCTCCAGGATACTCTGAATGACCAACCCGAGAGGTAGGACTCAAACCATTGCAACGCCATGCCAGAGACACCCATAGCACTGAGAGAAGCCAGGAGGATGTGATGATTGACAGTGTCAAAGGCAGCAGATAGATCCAGTAGGATGAGCACAGATGACATGGATGATGCTTTTGCCAGTCTCAGGGCTTCGATGACTGAGAGCAGTGCAGTCTCTGTGGAATGACCGGTCTTGAAACCAGACTGATTGCTGTCCAGGAGGTTGTTTTGCATGAGAAAGGAGGAGAGCTGATTGAACACAACTCGCTCCAGGGCTTTGGCGATGAAGGGAAGAAGGGAGACAGGCCTGTAGTTTTCTAGCAGTGTAGGGTCCAGGGTGGGTTTCTTTAGGAGCGGTGTGATGCGGGCCTCTTTGAACGCCGTGGGAAATGTCCCAGTGGTGAGCGAAGAGTTGATGATGTGGGTCAGAGCAGGCACAACCGTTGGAGAGATGGCCTGGAGGAGATGGGTGGGGATGGGATCCAGTGGGCAGGTGGTAGGGTGGTTGGAGCCAATGACCTTTGAGACATCAGCTTCAGACAGAGTAGAAAAGGCGGGGAGCACACATGTGTCAGGGATGTGGGCGGGTTCGACAGATGGTGGCGTAGAGAACTGGCTGCTGATGGCAGTAGTTTTCTTTACGAAGAACGATGCAAAATCAGCAGCTGTTATCTCCGATGAAGGTGCGGGAGCAGGCGGACAGAGGAGAGCAGAGAAGGTTTTGAAGAGCGTTCGAGAGTCCGGAGAGTTGCAGATCCTCGAGTGGTAGTAATCTGTTTTTGCAGAGGTGACATCTACAGAGAAAGAAGAGAGAAGAGATTGGTAGAGAGAGAGGTCTGCAGGGTCTTTTGACCTGTGCCATTTTCTCTCAGCTGACCGGAGGCTGGCGCGATGCTCACGCAGTACATCCGATAACCAGGGAGCCGACGGGGATGGACGGGCTGGTCCAGATGCAAGAGGGCATAGGTTGTCCAAGCAGGATGAAAGCGTGGAACACAGAGTGTCTGTGGCATTGTCTGTATTCAAAAGAGATAGCTCATCAGAGGGGGGGAGTGCAGAGAAGACAGCAGAGGAAAAACAGGAGGGAGGGAGAGACCGCAGGTTGCGCCGGAAGGTGACCATCGGTAAGACATCAGCGATATCCGGAGCAGTGAGGTCGAGGTCAAGGGTGACGAAGAAGTGATCAGACGTGTGCAGCGGGGTGACCTGAGGGTGATGAGTGGAGCAGTACCTTGTGAAGATCAGATCTAGATGTTTTCCAGACTTGTGGGTTGCTGATGTGGAAACCTGCTCGAGGAGAAATGATGCAGTCAGGTTGACGAAGTCAGCAGCCTGTGGCTTTCCAATGTGGATGTTGAAGTCACCTAGTACCACCAGGGGAGTACCATCCTCAGGGAAGGATGAAAGAAGCACATCCAGCTCCTCCAAGAAATGTCCAAGCTGACCTGGGGGACGATATATAACTACAAAATGACTTTTAACAGGGTGGGTGATAGTAACAGCATGAAACTCGAAGGAGCTGTTGTCACACAAGGGTGTTAGCTGATTGAATTTCCAGTCTTTGGGGATTAGTAGACCGGTGCCTCCACCCCTTCCTGTGATGCGAGGGCTGTGGGAGAAAGTGCGGTTATGGGAGAGGGCAGCGGGAGTGGCAGAGTCCTCTGGTTTGATCCATGTTTCTGTAAGTGCTACAATGGAAAGACCAGAATGTTTAACAAAAGCTGTAATGAAATCAGCTTTGTTCACAGCAGATTGGCAGTTCCACAATCCTATTGGGAAAGTAGAAGGGGCAGTTGCTAGCAGTGATACATTGTGAAGGTTATTAGCATTGCGTCGCCTTCGGCATGCGGCAGATGATTTTCGTGTTGTGATAACAGAAAGGATTTTAAAACACATATTTAAGAGAAGCAGAAAGAAAATAGGAAGAAACATTTTTTTTTTTCACAAATATCTTTATTGAATTTGTAACTTTTCCAAACATTCAAAAAATGAATAGACACAAAACAAAATCTCCCCCCACCCTAAAAAAAAGAGAAAAAAGAAAACCATGCTCACTCCAACAAAAAGTATAGTTTTACATGTCTCATGTTTTCAAAAGGCATAAGAAGGGCAACCACATGTTTTTAAAATCCTCAAGTTTTCCTCTCACAATGTAGGTCAGTTTCTCCAGTGCCAGGTTGTTAGACATTAGTTTGATCCACTGGTTTATCTTTGGTCTTTCTGTTTCCTTCCAGTTCAAAGCGATTACATGTTTAGCCTGCAATAAACAGAAACTAACAAGCTGGTGTTAATAGTTTGCGTCTGTGCCAACAGGCAAGAATTGTTCCACTCATCATCTGGAATTTCTGTTTGTAAATCTGTTTTCCATGCTTGTAAGTATGAAAGACTACTTTCTTTTGAGGAAAGTAGTAAAATGTTATAAAATTTGGAAAGCAGGCCTCTACTCTGATGATGATTCACAGCTATGTTCTCTATAGTAGAGAGTGGGGGCTTCACAGTAGACTTTAGTTGGGAAGTGATGAAACTTCTGACCTGTAAGTATTTAAAAAAGTGTTTTTTGGGCAAATCATATTTATTTACCAATTGCTCAAAAGACATCAATACTCCTTCACTATAGAGGCTCCCAATTGTACTCAAGCCCTTATTCAGCCAAATTCTGAACCCCATGTCTGCTCTTCCTGGTTTGAATCTATCATTTCCCCATATTGGCGACAAACACGAGAGCTTAGATACCTCCGACAAGGCAGCATGAGAGTGGTGCCAGATTGATATAGTGTTTCTGAGAAAAGGATTTTTCGTGTTTTTTAATAATTGTTTAATTTCGGCTGCATAAAAATAAGATGTCAAAGGTAGCTTCAATGTATTGTTCTCAATTTGTACCCAAGATGGAGTATCAGTGATGGAAAAATAATAAGTAGCAGCACAAAGTTGAGCTGCCCAATAGTACAACTTGACATTAGGCAATCTAAGCCCCCCTCTTTCATAGGGCAGATATAGAAGGGAGAGCCGCAGCCTGGGGCGTTTACTATTCCATATAAATTCGGTAAAGGTTTTATTCAAAGATGAAAAGAAGGAGGCTGGAAAGTGTAGGGGGATGGACTGAAAAAGATATAAGAATTTTGGGAGAATGGACATTTTAATAATATTAATGCGACCTATCATAGAAATTGGCATCCCACCCCATCTTTCTAAGGAGTCCATTACCTTTTTTACTAAGGGATCGTAATTAGTAGGTACAATGTTCTTTATGTCAGGATTTATTTTAATTCCTAGGTAAGTGAAGCCTTCATAGGTACAAGTAAACTGTGTTTGTATTGTAGGGTTATTTTTGTTCAGCATTAACAGGGAGCTTTTCTTTTGATTAACTTTATACCCTGAAAATTCACCAAACCTCTTCAGAATTTTGCCCACAGCCTGGACAGACCTTCCTAAATCAGTTAAAAACAAAACAACGTCATCTGCAAAAAGAGACAAGCGATGTTCCGTTTCTCCGATTTGAATACCAGTAATATCAGAGGACTTGCGTATCGCCATAGCGAGTGGCTCGATAGCAAACAAAAAAAGAAGGGGAGAAAACGGGCATCCTTGTCGTGTCGATCTACCTTGGCTAAAAGGTCTCGATAACTGGCTGTTCGTTACAACTTTGGCTATGGGCTCTGAATAAAGTAATTGAATCCATTTCAAATATTTTTCTCCCAAGCCAAATCTTTTGAGTGTCCCAAAAAGATAACACCATTCGATCCTGTCAAACGCCTTTTCGGCATCCAATGACAAAAAGGCGTGGTCCATGGCAAATTGTTTTTCGTATAATATATTCAATAATCGACGGGAATTGTGAAAAGCTTGGCGGCCTAGAACAAATCCATTTTGGTCGTTCGAAATTAAGTTAGGAATATGTGATTCAATCCTCCGAGCCAGAGCCTTACATAGTATTTTTGTGTCACATGACATCAAGGATATCGGCCTATATGAGCCCATATCTGTCGGGGCTTTACCTGGTTTCAACAGAACTGAAATGGTTGCCAATCTTAAGGATGGGGGTAGAATACAATTCTCATGGGACTCATTATACATTTCAAGTAGATGAGGTAATAATTTATCTGAGAATCTCTTATAAAGTTCGATAGGCAGGCCATCAGGGCCAGGAGCTTTGCCTGTATTCATATGGTTGAGTGCCTCTTTAAGTTCTTGAATGCTCAGTTTTCCATCTAGATCATTTTTTGTCTCCTCTGACAAGGTTGGGAATTGAAGTTGGTCCAAAAACTGATCTTGTTTATCCATACTATCTGGATATTGGGATTTATATAAATTTTCATAATATTCTGCAAAAGCGTCATTTATACATTTTGGATCCACTAAATTATCTCCATTATCAAGTGCAATTGAGTTAATAGCCCTACTTGTCTGTATTCTTTTAAGCCTCCAAGCCAGGAGTTTTCCTGCCTTCTCACCCTGATCATAGTATGACTGTTTCAACCATAGTAAATTAGTTGCTATTTTATTTGTAGTGAGTTCATTATATTCAGATTTTAATATGAGAAGCTTTTTATATTTTTCGTTGTCATCACTGTAATACAGCTGGTCTTGCAGATCCTTTATTTGCTTGTCAATGTCTTCCAATTTATTTAAATGTATTTTTGATTTATGCCGGGTGTAGCTCATTATTTCCCCCCTTATATAGGCTTTAAATGCTTCCCATTTTATTGACGCACTGGTCTGGTCTTTGTTAAAATTAAAATACTCTGTTATTTTTTCTTCAAGAAATTTCTCAAATTCTACGGACTTCAACCATTTAGCTTGAAACCTAAATGGAAGTGGAGATGAATAGTAATTGGGAAACTTAATTGATAATATAATTGGGGCGTGGTCAGAGAGTACTATAGTCTCGTACCAGCAATTCTGAATCATAGATACCAGACCAGAGGAAACCAAAAAGAAATCTATCCGAGAATACGTTTTGTAGGTAGCAGAAAAACATGAGTACTCAGTCTTACTCGGATAAAGTTGTCTCCAAATCTCCACTAAATTAAGATCTTTCATAAACTTTCCAATTGTTTTTCTGGCTTGTTGGTGGGAAGTGTCGGAGCTGTTTGAACGATCTACTGCAGGATGCATCACACAGTTAAAATCTCCTCCAATGATGCACTGGCCCCTATAAGTTGACATAGTTAAAAAAAAATGTTGGTAAAAGGCAGGATCATCCCCATTGGGTGCGTATAAACATACCAAGTTGACCAATGTAGAGATTATAGTTCCACTAAGTATAATAAATCTCCCAGATGGATCCAAATATTTATCTTCTAGATCAAATGGAACGGATTTATGAATCAATATTATGACCCCTCTTGCATGAGTCGTAAAACTAGAAGAGAATACCTGACCAGGGGCCTGTACCATGAATGTAGCTGAACAAACTCAGGGTTACAGGATTAGTTTTGGGTTGACAAAACCAAACCAACGTGATCAAGCTTTGTTGGTACCATGAAGCAGCTCATGGAGTTTCTTTGTCAACTCAAGCTTTGATCCTGAAGCTAAGATTAGTTTGCGCGCGCGTGCACATGAACGAAGTAACGTCAGCATGGCTAAACCAATCGCATTATAAATGAATAAAGCGATTTCCACAATATGAACACAAAATTGAATTTCAGCCATGGAGTGATATGTTTCTGCTGTCTACGCAAGAGAGAAGTGTTTCAGAAACACTGCTGATTGAGTTAATGTTAAATTAAACGACTATATAGTACACACATTTACTGTAGTGCTGTAGGCCTACGGCAAACAGGATCCGCGGGGTCCTCGGTGGAACTACAAGGGGTCCGTGTCCTTGCGGGCAACTTTTTTTATGTAAGGCATGGGTACAGGAATATTACAACAAAGTACATTGAAGCTCCCGCATATTGCAATTTTAACCTGCGTGCGGACAAAAAACATCCATTCAGGCAGCAGAAGCAAGAAAGTTAACCTTACATCTGCTTCATCATTTCCCTTCCGAGTACACATGAGAGGAGTCGCGTGCACATAAAGTTCATTCTCATATATTTCTGAACTTACAAATTTGTTAAAGCTGTAAACGGCTATTTTGACACTGACAGGCAAATGACACCACACCGCTTCTGCATTGTAAACTCTGACATCTTACGTGTTTAAAATCAATTGAAACATGCACCGTGTACTGATGGTTCATGTCAAACAAGTTGCCCAAAAAATAACGCGGACTGGTTGCATGTTGGTCTCCTTTTAGTCTGATATGATGCTCTGCAGAAAAAAACTAGTT